>NC_138767.1:27354099-27954099 GCF_965113315.1 Podarcis vaucheri | reverse complement strand
AAGCAATCTTTCAGTTCCTGTATGATTGCTATTGCTATTGCTATGAGTTAGGAGGGGCAATGGTAGGCTGCATGCTTGAATCCCCTTCTAATTCCTGAATCCAGCATGGATTCAATTCCTGGCATAACCAGCCTAGCTTCCTGGTGAGGTGATGACCCACTAAGTGTGGGCCACTAAGGCAACAAAGGAAGTGGCTCTGTGCCCTCAACTTGCTGGTAGCAAGACAAAGGCCAGAGTTGGGGTTATGTGAGCTAGAAGCTGGAAGCTGGCCGGCTGCAGGCTGGGTAGCTGGGAGACAGAGCTATGCCTGGTTTCTGTTGGAATCCAAGGCTATAGCCATGTGAGAAGCAAGACCCACTTGGGGTGTTAGTGCTGTGAACCGTTCCATCATAGGCTCAGGTTGTAGATATGTGTAAATAAACCATATATAATAAAGACGCTACTGTCTCCTCTGTACCTCATTGCAAAGGAAACAAACCATGGGTAAGCTCCTGCAACCCCTGGAATCTCACACCACTCAGAGATTGGGGTGACATGCAACATAGAGAGCACAGACAGTGATACCTCGGGTTAAGAACATAATTCATTCTGGAGGTCCATTCTTAACCTGAAACTGTTCTTAACCAGAGGTACCACTTTAGCTAATGGGGCGTCCTGCTGCCACCGTGCTGCTGACGAGCAATTTCTGTTCTCATCTTGAAGCAAAGTTCTTAACCCGAGGTACTATTTCTGGGTTAGTGGAGTCTGTAACCTGAAGCGTCTGTAACCCGAGGTACCACTTTATTGTATTGCTAGGCTGTACTCACATATCCTCTTGGGCTCTCTGCCCAGGGAAAGGTTCGTAGAGATATATTAGGGCCCTCAGGGTGATTCCACTTTCCTTATCTGAAGTTTCAGCTCTCATGTTGCTTTTTGAAGTATTTTTATTTAGGATATTTATTTGGGGACTTAACGCCAGCTGAGCCTGACTGAAACAGGAATCAGCCAACAGAATCATCCCAAGATGCTCATCCCAGCTGAGATTCCCATGGGGTCACCCTATTAAAAAATGTAAGCCTATTTAATGTGTAACTTATTGGTGTTTCCCATTAATTCTCTTATCCCCAATCTCTTGCACCCTTAGGCTTCCTCACTATGGGCCTGGGGACAGAGCTAAAATATGAGCAGCATGTGCAATTGTGGGGGATAGCACACTACCAAATGGAGAGGTTCTTTTTATAGTGAGGGTTTACGTATGTGTGAGCACACATGCCCACCTTGCCAGTATGAACTTGAACTTGAGGTCATCCTTCCAGGATCCTCTCCCTGCCTGTGGGGATTTTTCTTTTCATGTGAGCTTCTCTGCCTCTGTTATCATTCCACATCAAAGAGCCCACCGACTGACCTTTATATAGCTCTTTGTATCCTTTCCTGATAAGCTACAGGAAATTTGTTTTACATTGCAATTTAAGCCCCATCTCCCCCCCTGAGAGGAAAGATTTGTACTGAGTGTGATTAAGTCCAAAGACAATACCTTTCATGTGTGCTAGGCATTCTGAGGCACTGCAATATTATTTAACATTTTAATGGACAATGAGTGATGAATACACAATGCATATTCTGCCCTTGATTTCCTGTATCCTGCAGACTGTGAGGCCTGTCGACTGCCGTTCATCAAAATGGTGAAATGTATGCTTTCTTTTCTTCTCGTTCAGTAGGAAATAACTGAATCACCAATGACTTTTTTTCTTGCCTTCCAGTTTGGAACGTTTTACAATACTTCCCCACAGTTTCAACTCCTATTCAAAAAAAGGGGGGGAAGCAGCAACATGACATAATGACTATTAATTTTAAGACTGTGCCCCTGTGAACTAAAATGTACCATTTCCCAACCTTTGACTGCTTTATTATCTTGAAATGACAAAATTACACTTGCCAAGCCTTTCAAATGAGTGGGAATCTGGAATTAATGCTACTACAAATAAGGTAATGTGAACTCTGTAGCTTTCATGCTCCAGTTTTCATTGTAAAAGTTGTAGTCACATTGTAAAGTCTGCAAAGTAAACACCAGGATTTTCAAAAGTTGTGGAGCAGAGTGGAATTGATATGATGCAGTTTATTGGACTCTTGTGGGTAAAAACATTGGGCACAACTTAAATCTCAACATGGCCCCCATTCTTTCATGAGGGAAAATGTTCCTTGAGTGTAAAGGTTCCATGCGCATGTAGAAAAGTACTTTGGTCTTGGAAGAGAATAAAGAAGCCATAATCTATCTGGATTTCTTTAAAGCTCCCTGTACACATTGAAGCCAGTACCCAACTTCCATCCCATTTCTGTTTTGCTGGAACACAGTCAAAGGTCTGTTACATCTAATTTTGTGCAGGTTTTTTAAAAGAAGAAGACATAATAAGACTTTTCAGTGCATTTTCTTGTACATGCAGATCTCACTTTCCGAACACCATGGATTCCCAGGAAAATGTTCATTAGGCGAGTGTTTGCAAAACAAACTGCCAATTTCCATTCCTCCCTATGGGAAAATTTCTAAACCATGATTTGCCCATACTCTCTCACACTTCTCTCCAAGGTTTATTGGAAATGGCTTCAGCCAACTGGCACAAGAGAAACAAAGGAAAAACTGATTTATCTGAACTTTCCTGTTCCCTAATTTCTTCAAGCTCCATCCCTCCTTCCCTCCCTACATAGTTTATTATTATTATTATTTCTTCTTCTTCTTCTTCTTCTTCTTCTTCTTCTTCTTATTATTATTATTATTATTATTATTATTATTATTATTATTACATAGTTTCTGTCCGAAAATGGCTGCCACCAACCAACAAAACACAAACAAGTGGATTTTGAAGGAGAGTTGCTTCTCAGTTTGCATATCATTTCAAAAAGTATGAATTAGGTACGTTTTCTTTTAAATTCAAACTGAATCAGATTTCTTCCCCATCCCTCATTGCTAGTTTAGAAGAAGAGGAAGTTGTAAAAAAACAAACAAACCCATCAACCCTCACAGCACTCATGGTCTTGTATTGTTTGAGGTTTCAGTGTATGTACCGTATGTTTTGCTCAATTGGAAATACTTTCAGGAAATAATAGTATTAGATTCTGTATGAAACTCTGGAAGTTCTTGGACTATGGGCATATTCTCTTGGCTTTTTTGGCATTACAATGGTACCTAAATCAGCTGCTTAAGTCATTTGCTCTCATTATTATTTTCAGCTAAGTGGCCTAAAATAAATGAACTCTTCAATTAATGCAGTTTTGTGAGTTCATTACAAATGTGAAATTAACCTATGATCCGTGACTAAATTAGGTGGTTTTAAAAAGAGAAAAACAGAACTTATTAGATTAATTTTGTTTTCCTATAAGACAATTCATTAATATTTATAGGGAAGAGTTATGCCCATATTATGATTTAAATTCCAATTTAAATTTTAGATCAGATTTTGAGTTGAATTTTAACTAGATCTGTATTGTATTGGTGGTAGGATTCTGTTGATTATTAGGTTCCCACATACATCTGCCTGAGCAAGTTTAACTATTTCAGGGAAGCTTCTAGACAAAACATTTCATGATATTAGTTTAGCATACAGTTTTTAATGTATTTCCCCTAAGTTGGGAAGGCAACATTTGGTCTCTGCTTCAGGCAGCAAAAGATATTAGGCCAGCATTGTTCATTGATACCTAAAGTTGAATGAGTTCGGTAGAATCAGGAAAAAATGTTTCAATCACAGCACTACTATACGCAAAGTTAAGTTTTATTACATATGTCAAGTAAAGAGTTATTGGATCTGTCTTCAATCGCAATGCTAAATTATCTGTGTACAATGTGGGACTGTTGCAAAAGTTATCATCACTGTGTGAAGTACTGTCTTCTCTTCCCCATAATGTACAGTGGTACCTCGGGTTAAGTACTTAATTCGTTCCGGAGGTCCGTTCTTAACCTGAAACTGTTCTTAACCTGAAGCACCACTTTAGCTAATGGGGCCTCCCACTGCCAGAGCATGATTTCTGTTCTCATCTGAAGCAAAGTTATTAACCCAAGGTACTATTTCTGGGTTAGCGGAGTCTGTAACCTGAAGCGTATGTAACCCGAGGTACCACTGTATAGCAATGTAACCCGAGGTACCACTGTATAGCAATACTAATCCATATACAGAAATTGTCACAGCACAACTTAGCCTCCATCAGCCAACAGGGGCCAAAAATTCACAGTGCAAGGAAGAGTACTCCTCAGCAGCAGCCCTGTGTGTGGTATGTTGTTCAGCTTCCCCATGGTTGCATAGCTCTCTTTTTGAATGCTATTTGAATTGGTATGACTTAGATTGCAAGTGCTTCCAACAGCACAAGTTAAGTTCCCCAGTTTTGACAAGATCCTCTTACCTGATATAGTCCTCCATCCCATATTCCGTAGCATCTCAGAGGTTTGCCCAAACCTCAAGAGCATCTTGGGGAGTGGGACACAGGCGGCTCAGTGGAGGGACCAGCAACAATGGCCATCACAGTATGCCAGTGCAATGGCAGAACCATCAGAATAGCACACTGCCATATCCAGGCATTCCAGTGAGATTTTTTATCATGCCATACCTGTGCAGAATTTCAGTTTCGAGCAGTCAATCACTCCCCCCCCCACCTGTTCCTCTTCT
This sequence comes from Podarcis vaucheri, assembly GCF_965113315.1. Taxonomy (NCBI): domain Eukaryota; kingdom Metazoa; phylum Chordata; class Lepidosauria; order Squamata; family Lacertidae; genus Podarcis; species Podarcis vaucheri. The sequence goes on along the minus strand of NC_138767.1, from coordinate 27,949,468 downwards.
ACTGCAGTAGAACTGTGGCCTCGCCAGAGGCAAAAGTGTGGGGATATTTCCCCCTTAATCCCCCTCCTGTGCATATGCTCAGTTGTGTTTATATCTGTGTGCAGAGGTAGGTACTTATTAATTTGTAGATTGTTTCATCCCTCCTCATTTGTGACCATAAGTACTGGAACATAAAATATGCCTTTAGCAGTCTGGAAGCTGCCTCAAAACAATGAGAGCTTGTTCTTAGCCACAGCAGTCTGGCAGAGCAATGTTCTCTATAAATTGCACATTTTAATCAGAGAGGATCTCATTCAGATATTTGGAAATAATAGGAGGGAGGTACTGTTAATAGCTGCACACACCATCCACCACAGCAGATGGGCGAGACACCTGTCTTGCTGGTAGTAATGAGCTGATAGATACCTTAAACTGTCAACAAAACAATGGCATTATAAATGCATAAAGGGGGGGAGAGATCGACCATAATTTTGCACTCCTTATCACTCCTTATGCACTCCTTAAATACTCATATCAGTATTTAAAGATAGGAAGAATGTTGCTTTTACTGTGTGTGAAACACAACCACTAGACATGTTGCATTACCTATGTATTTCTACATTTTATTGGTGGCAACAGCAAGGGCAGTCAAGGCTGCTACATATTGTTAGAGCGAATGGCTGACAATATCCTTCACTAGGAGGATCACTAATTAATAGTCAGTTGATGTCTCTTCAAGGGGAGCAAGTGATGAGGGGATATTTGGGAACACTTCTGTGGTTTTGAAAGAAAATAAATAACCATCAGAGTTTTGGAAGGTAATTACTATACTCCCCTCCCAATAAAGAGAGAAGTCTGGTGGGTAGATATATGTGCAGACCCTCCAAGTCCAGGGACGCCCCTGATTTAGAGAAGCCATCCCGGTTTCTGATTTGATCCTGGAATGTCCCACTTTTCCTTCAGGTGTCCCTATTTTCATTGGAAAAATGTTGGAGAGTATGGAGTTATCCAACCCCCGAGCCATCTGAAGGCAATCCTGTATACGGAAGATTTTAATGTTTAATGTTTTATTATGTTTTTATATATGCTGGAAGCTGCCCAGAGTGGCTGGGGCAACCCAGTAAGATGTGTGGGGTATAAATAGTAAAATTATCATTATGGAATGGGACGTCTCTATTTTCATCGGAGAAATGTTGGTGTGTGTGTGTGTGTGTGTGTGTGAGAGAGAGAGAGAAACAAAAGTCAGATGTAGGGGCAGATGATCTGCTATCTTGTAGGCATTCCTACAATTGAATCATAGAATCATAGAGTTGGAATAGACCACAAGGGCCATCGAGTCCAACCCCCTGCCAAGCAGGAAACACCATCAGAGCACTCCTGACATATGGTTGTCAAGCCTCTGCTTAAAGACCTCCAAAAAAGGAGACTCCACCACACTCCTTGGCAGCAAATTTCACTGTCGAACAGCTCTTACTGTCAGGAAGTTCTTCCTAAAGTTTAGGTGGAATCTTCTTTCTTGTAGTTTGGATCCATTGCTCCGTGTCCGCTTCTCTGGAGCAGCAGAAAACAACCTTTCTCCCTCCTCTATATGACATCCTTTTATATATTTGAACATGGCTATCATATCACCCCTTAACCTCCTCTTCTCCAGGCTAAACATGCCCAGCTCCCTTAGCCGTTCCTCATAAGGCATCGTTTCCAGGCCTTTGACCATTTTGGTTGCCCTCCTCTGGACATGTTCCAGTTTGTCAGTGTCCTTTTTGAACTGTGGTGCCCAGAACTGGACACAGTACTCCAGGTGAGGTCTGACCAGAGCAGAATACAGTGGCACTATTGCTTCCCTTGATCTAGATGCTATACTCCTATTGATGCAGCCCAGAATTGCATTGGCTATTTTAGCTGCCGCATCACACTGTTGGCTTATGTCAAGTTTGTGGTCAACCAAGACTCCTAGATCATTTTCACATGTACTGCTCTCAAGCCAGGTGTCACCCATCTTGTATTTGTGCCTCTCATTTTTTTTGCCCAAGTGCAATACTTTACATTTCTCCCTGTTAAAGTTCATCTTGTTTGTTTTGGCCCAGTTCTCTTATCTGTCAAGGTCGTTTTGAAGTGTGATCCTGTCCTCTGTGGTGTTAGCCACCCCTCCCAGTTTGGTGTCATCTGCAAATTTGATCAGGATGCCCTTGAGTCCATCATCCAAGTCGTTGATAAAGATGTTGAATAAGACCGGGCCCAAGACAGAACCCTGTGGCACCCCACTAGTCACTCTTCTCCAGGATGAAGAGGAACCATTGATGAGCACCCTTTGGGTTTGGTCAGTCCGCCAGTTACAAATCCTCTGAGTGGTACCATAGTCAAGACCGCATTTTACCAGCTTCTTTACAAGAATATCATGGGGCACCTTGTTGAATGCCTTGCTGAAATCAAGGTAGGCTACATCCACTGCGTTCCCTTCATCTACCAGGCTTGTAATTCTGTCAAAAAACGAGATCAGGTTAGTCTGAAATGACTTATTTTTCAGAAATCCATGCTGACTATTGGTGATCACAGCATTCCTTTCTAGGTGCTCACAGACTGTTTGCTTAATGATCTGCTCCAGAATCTTCCCTGGTATTGATGTCACACTGACTGGGCAATAATGATTTGGGTTCTCTCTTTCCCCCTTTTTGAAAATAGGGACAACATTTGCCCTCCTCCAGTCTGCCGGGACTTCGCCTGTTCTCCAGGAATTCTCAAAGATCACATCTGCCAGTTCTTTTAATACTCTTGGATGCAGTTCGTCTGGCCCTGGAGACTTGAATACATCTAAACTAGCCAAGTATTCTTGTACTATCTCCTTAGTTATTCTGGGCTGTGTTCCTCTGCTGAATCATTTGCTCCAAATTCTTCAGGTCGGGCATTGTTTTCTTTATCGGAGAAGACTGAGGCAAAGAAGGCATTGAGGAGTTCAGCCCTTTCTGTGTCCCCTGTTGCATTTCACCATCTTCTCCTCTGAGTGACCCCACTGTTTCTTTGTTCTTCCTTTTGCTACGGACATACCCATAAAAGCCTTTTTTGTTGCTTTTAACCTCTCTAGCAAGCCTGAGTTCATTCTGTGCTTTAGCTTTTCTGACTTTGTGTCTACATGTGCTGGCTATTTGTTTGAATTCCTCTTTGGTGGTTATGAAAAAGAATCTACATGGGATGGGGGTAGGCCAAGGCTTTGAAAATGGTATAGGTGCAATATACTCTGAACAAAAGGCTAAATTAATTGTAAATAATGTGGTTCCAACTCTATGATTCTATGATTCTATGATCTATATATGGAAATAATGTAAAATTAATGAATGTTAGAAAAATGTTGGAAGGAAATTATATGGCTTTAGTAGAAATGTTTTAAGGAATTAAGTATAAATAAGTATTATAGTTTTAATGGAAAATAAGGTTAAAATATGTTAAGATAATCATATGACAGAAAATAGAGAAAGATAGAAAGGATTTGCTGAAACAATTAATAGAAATGGAATACAAAAAGGGAGGTGAAAGGAGGTCGATGAAACAAGGGAATGAAAGAGAGGATATTGAGATGGTATGATGTGTGTTTTTTGAACTGTTTTTGCTTTTGTTTTGTTTAATGTGTTAATGTTGTGTATTGTTTATATATTGTACTGTATGTTTTTTCTTCTTTTTTCTTCTTTTCTTCTTTTTTTTCTCTTCTTTCCTTTTTGTAAGGTTTAAAAGTAATAAATATTATTTTTTTAAAAAAAGAAATCATTCACATTAACCTGCAGGTCTTCCCATGCACTGAAACTCTGATTACCCATCATAGAACCTAAGTTCTATCCTCACTGAAAATGCCCTATGTTTTCCAGCTGGACACAGGTAAATGAAGCTGGTTGCAAGCCTGTTTAGTATTTCCCACATTATTTCAGCTTTAAATACAATATCCTGAATTATTCTTCCAATGCACCAGCATACTAATAGCAGAGCCTAACATGTCGTCAACGTTCATCAATTTGTCCATAGATTTTCCCATTAGAAAATGACTGAGTTAGCAGTACTGCAGCAAAGTGCAAGGGAAATTATTAATCAAGCAGTTGAATGAATGTCAGGTTTAGGAACAACTCTCAAACAGTACATTTTCACCCCATACACTTTCCTCCACAAACATTTTGAATCTAACATTTCTCTCCACTGTTAGAACAGGAAAACAAATGCTGCTCACAGAGGTATGTTTTTAAAGTTAATGTATTGTTAAACCACAGTAAATTATATGGTTCATTTGATGTCTATTTACTTGTAAAATGAGCCTGGTTTTTTATATTATATACTTATATATAAGCCTTCTTTCACATTTCAATTTCCGGCATCGTGGCGTATTTTGAAGCACAGTGCATGGTATAAGGTGGAACTTTTAATATGCGTTAAGCTCTTGGGAGGAGCATATCTCCCGGGGTCATGCTAAAATAAGAAGAGTTCATTGTAAGAATGCACTCGATGCACACATTTTAGAGAATGTAAATAGCCGTCACAGAGGAGGGGGGTCCAAGCAGCAACAGCAGCAGCAGAAGAAGAAGAGTTTGGATTTGATATCCCGCTTTATCACTACCCTAAAGAGTCTCAAAGCGACTAACAATCTCCTTTCCCCTCCTGCCCCACAACAAACACTCTGTGAGGTGAGTGGGGCTGAGAGACATCAGAGAGAAGTGTGACTAGCCCAAGGTCACCCAGCAGCTGCATGTGGAGGAGCAGGGAAGTGAACCTGGTTCACCAGCTTACGAGTCCACCGCTCTTAATTACCACACCATGCTGGCTCTCAGAAAGATCACAGGGAGAAGATTAGACACATTCTTAAGAAAGATAGGAATTTCTTTATGTATGCTACGACAGCAGCAAGAATACTCATCGCAAAGTATTGGAAGACACAAGATCTACCCACTCTGGAAGAATGGCAGATGAAAGTGATGGACTATATGACACTGGCGGAGATGACCGGCAGAATCCGCGACCAGGGGAAAGAGACGGCGGAAGAAAACTGGAAGAAATTTAAAATTTATCTTAAGGACTGTTACAAACTTGATGAAGGGTAAAATGTCAAGGCTTTTAGAATGAAAGGGTTACAGCGAGATAATATTAGATTGAAAGAAATGCTAGTAAGACATACCTTTGACAGAATTGTTAGAAGTTGCTGAAAAACTTTGGGCATTGGGATGCAGAAAGGGGAGGTATGGGGAAGTCTGAGAAACGAAGTTCATGAAAACTTGTTTATGAAATTATACATGTTTGTATGTCTTTTTATATGTTAGTATTGTCTTAAATTTTTTTTTTGTAAAACTAATAATATATATATATATATATATATATATATATATATATATATATATATGAATGATTAGACACATTCTTGGTGAAGAGGGCTATTGATGGTTGCTAGCCATGATGGCTGTGCTCTGCCTCCCTGGGCCCTTGTGCTTATGTCCTGCTTGCTGGTTTCCCACAGTCATCTGGTTGGCCATTGTGAGATCAGGATGCTGAACTAGATTGGCCATTGGCCTAATCCAGCAGGCTCTTAGGTTCTTCTGAAAGAGAGGGTTGTATTTAGAATGCAGGACAGAACTCACCAAATGGAATAGGAATGCCACTGGACAGCAATTGTAAGCATAACCTTTCTTACATGTAGAGTGTCATAGTTATCTAGTTATCTCCCATGCAGTCATAGTATCTTTTTGTAGGTAGGGTTGAGGAAGGAATTTGCTTAATGGCCCAATTCAATACTCTCAAACTTATTTGTGGATCAGAACACTACTTGTGGCTGGATTACACACTTTTCATTTTGCAATGTATTTTCAATGCAAAAGTGTGTTTATTATTTTATGTAAGAGGTATGTAGAAAAAATGGATTTTCCTGGTGAACTTATTGAAAAGGGTGTGTCTTACATGAAGAATGTGCACAAAATGAAAACAACAGGATACAACAGCACAACATGGAATGGAACAGTATGGACCTATAACTGAGTACAAGGAACAACAAAGTGGGATGAAACCAGCCTCTCAGCCCATCCCATCCTTATTTGTAGACTTGCTTGGAGGCAGTTTTAGATTAACAGGTTATAAAGTTATGCTGAAAGAACCTGGTTTATAGCAAGAGCTCTCCAGATCCAAGAGTGCATATTCTTACACATTCTCCAATTATATTTTGGTTCAATAACATGCTTGTTCTTAATTGGTCTCCTCATCTTTAAGAACAAAGCAAAGTAACGCGGGGTTAAAATAGCAAATATCTTTTGAAACTGAGGCCTCATCAAATCAAAATGAAATTTGCTGCCACAGACTTTTAAAAACCATGGCACAAGGGACTGAAGTGAGGATCAAACCATTTTTCCCTAGTTACACTTCGCAACCATTTCTAAAGCCACAGTGATGGCTGCTCTCAGTTTCAAGTCTCTGTTGGTGTTTTCTTCTAAGCTGCTTCCCGCCAAACACCTACTCAGAGAACACTTTTGATGCCTGCCACCATTATACAGAAGACTCAGGGTTCCTGGATTTTTCTGCTAAGATTACATTTCTTTCTACAAGCTGGGTTCTTAAAATAAGGGGAGAACTGCACATTGATTTTGCCTGCCTCCCTCTCTTCATGGGCAGTAACAAATAGTCAACTCCTAATTTTGTTATGAACTGAAGGTTCATAAAACTCACGATTATATTGCTCTGAAAATTCACTGTAGGCCCGAGGCACTAACAGGAGAGTGTATTAGATTAGGCTTCCCTTTTGTAACTGTTTGTTTGTATTATTGCTATTGGTCACAGGGTTTTTAAGCCATCAGGCACACAAAATTCATTTTTAATTGCTTTTGTTTTGCTTTTCTGTTGTTGTTTTCTGCCCCCTTGGTGTGATGTGAATCAATTCTGCTATCATAAAGTTGGCAATCAAAGTGGGAATATCCATTATTTTAGTTTACAAAGAATCATTATTCTTCCAAGACTATGAAGCACAGTTGCTAGTAAAACAGCTTTGATTTAGAAAAGGTAAATAGTAATAAATCTTTTATATTTACACAGGTGACAGAGTATTAAAAGTAGCATTTTTGCAGTCCTGGCGGGATTATGTGGATAGAAATCTGAGCAGGATGAAACTGGTCATTTGCTTTCTTGATGTTGTTATTTATATTATATTTCCATTGTTTGTGCTGGGTGTTTTGTTTTTGTTTTTGATAATAGTAGTTTCAGCACAGAGATACCCATTTTCAAGTAAGTTCTATGCATAATGTACGTACGGATAGGTCACTTAGATGAAATTTAGGCTCACAGGTCTCAGACCTTCACAAACTAAGGCTGTGTAGAAAGAGAGTTACCTCAATGGTAGGCCATCTGCTTTGCATGAGAAAGGTTCTATGTTCAATCTCCAACATCTCCTGCTGGCTGAAAGAGCAGTCAGTCTGAAACACTGGAGAAACAATTCCAGTCAGATTAGATAATATTGAGCTAGATGGACCAAAGGTCTGTCTCACTATAAGGCGGCATCCCTTTTTGGGGGCTCAAATTGTGTAGAAATAAATGTGTGAGTGAGGCAAGAATCACATATTCTGGCCCTACTTCACCCAACATTAGCTGATTAGAAGATACATGTCTATGCATGTACACTCCAACACATACATGCTCTGATGATGCAATTTTTACATGCCAGACCTTCAGAGCATACATGTGTTGGAGTATATGCAGTTAGGCCCTTGTCACATCTTCCAGACAATGTGTGGGGGTGGAGAAGAGGGCAAAAGGTACAATTCTGCCCTCTCACTCTAAGCATCCATTTCAGCAGTCCGCTTAAATGGGCTATCAGCTCTGAACCAGGACTAACAGAATGCATGCTGGTTAAGTCCCAAATTGCATTCTGAATCCACCTCGAAGATTTGGTAGGAAAGAGGAAGCAAACTCAATTTTTAGTGACGTAATTGCTACAGCTTAAGATAAAAATAAAATAAAACTACAAAAATTACCCATATATACTCTGGAAGAGAATCTTGAATATGGGATTAAGCCATACTAAGCTCTTCCCCCAATTTCCTGCTATAAGGAGATCTTTTTCCAGTTGGGGCATGTCAAATGGGAGATATCTGCTTCAATCAGAAACTAATTTGGGCTAGCATTTCAGCTCCGTTTAGCAGAGAGATGAGATAGCATAGGCATTTTGTAATAGGTCCCAAGGCAGGATGTGACAGTTGCTCTTGGCGAAATTGATAAAATAAAAAAATCATTACTGATTAGTATTACTGAACGGCATGAATTATTATCACTATGGTGTAATGTTAATTATTGTAAGTCAAGCTGACAGAGTGCTGTGTACTGGCTAACAAACTGATGGGTCAGTATTGGTGTAGTGGTAAGTTCTGAAATGCAGGAGCTTCTTATAACAGCCTCCATAGCCAGACTCCCAAGAAAATTCCAAAGATACAGAATGTGAATGTGTTCATCCATTTTAAAAATAGTATTTGTATACACCTACACAACAAAGAGCAGTAATGCACAGCTTAATACTCAATTCATCAGGACTTTTCAGAGGTGCTTAAAAGTATTCAATCTTTGTGAATTCCAATAAGAATGGACTGTGAAAGACATGCTTAGCTAACTTACTGCTGCCACCAACTCTCAGTTTTCTCTAGCTCATGAGAACAAGGAACTCCACGAGCTGTGAGTTAATTTTCCACTTGGAAGGGGGAAATGACCAACTAAATTCTCAATCACTCCCTTCTAAGGAAATTCAGCCTGTTTCCCCTGCTTTTTCTCCCCTTGATTGAAGCATATAACATTTTTAAAAAACCAACCAGAATCTGGCATTCAGGGAGAAAATCCTTGGACTGTCCAGAATCTGTACAGTCAAATCCCAGGTTCCAGTATGAAGACGTTTTGTTAAGATTAGGGAGAGGTCAGACAGAACTGAATAAGGGGAAATTGCCATCCTTTATTTCTGAGATATGCTTGAGATGTATAAAAGGTTCATTAGAAATTGGGACAGAAGCACTAGCATTATACTGTAACCAGTAAATCTAAGACAACAGATTCTATGTGTGAATGCAGCCCTTCTGTGAAACCTACCATTTTTGACATGGCCCAATTTCCAACTGACTAGCCAATGCACTTTTTTATTAGTTTTTATACATTCATATTCTTAATTGCTTTAATTATTTTTATTATGTCTTTTGGACTTTTATTTTGTAACTTTGTGTTGTGGCTTGGTCTAAGACCTATGAGTATAGGGCAGTATACAAATCTAATTAGTGATGATGATGATAACTTTACTGAAAGTACCCATTGCATATTAGATACCTTCTCTATTTTATTTATGGTACCTGCTAAAGACATTCCTCTTTCCACAAGCTTTCTAAGATAGGCATCATGGTTGGTACCTGTTTTAGATTTGAATTAATTTTATAGATGTGCTGTTGATGTTTTAAACTGTTTTTATATTTTTAATTGTGGGTTGTTGTTTTTTTCAAAAAATGTTTTTATAGTTGAAATTGTTTTAACTTTTTAAAAAACAAACAAACTATATGAATGTGTTTACATATGTGATTCATAAATGAATTGAATGACTAATATGTTATACTTAATATGTTCTTCTTCTCTTTGCAGCTCTGAAGAACTACATTTCCTTTTAAAGAAAAGAAAAAAGTAGGCTATTCTTGTCCTTGGCTTCTTGCCTGGGACTTTGGTTTTGAAAAATGATTAAAATAAAATTGTTTCTCCATGGATATATTTTGGAAAAATGATACACTTTATCTTGCCTTGTCTTCTCATGTCGTTATATAACATTGCTACTTGTAAATGTTCTCTTTTGGGAGGAGGAAAAAAGCATAGAAACTATATGTGTGTCTGTTGGAATGGAGGAGGCTACTGCTTTTTGGCCTGAGTAAAAACAAGAGGAATTTCTAAATATTCTTGGATGGTGATTATTCTAATGTATTCATCTAATCCCAGTCACATTTTCAAGGTGTTTGCATCTTATTAGTAATTCCCTCACTTCTCCCTTGCATCTCAAAGTGCCTTTCATGATAAGTTACATGAACATCTCATAACTTTGCCCAGCTTATTTATTCCACCCCACCTTCCTTAATGAATGGTATTGATCAAAGAATGGGCACCGAGACAGGAGGGATGAGGAAACAAGTAGAAAGAAACAGAAATGGGAACATTTCAAGAGCCACCTTGTCATAGTGGTTGGTTAGAATGTTGGACTATGCCATGGCAGACCAAGGCTCAAATCCCTACTCAGCCATGAAGCTGAGTGACCTTGAGCCCTTCAAAGTCTCTCAGCTTAACCTAACCCACAAGGTTGATTGAGGGAAAGAACGAATGACCCATATATGCTACCTTGAGCTCCTTCGAGAAAAGGTGGAACATTAAAAAAAAAACCAACCAAATAAATTTAGTGTCTAATATCTGTGATATGTATGACTTTGATACAGTCAACCACTTCAAATTTGCTTTGTTTGGTGGCACAACTCTGTGACAAATTGTGTGTGCATTAAAGACATGAAGCAGTGGAAAATTCCAAAGGTATCAATGACATTTGTGGGAACAAGAGAAAATTCTAAACTCTGGAGAAATTTGGGTGAATCTAGTTAAGATTAGTATTGCTTCAGATTTTATCTTAAAGCAAACACAAATATATCTTATTGGGGGGATATGAGGGATTTTGATGGAATTCAGCTGATTTTGACAAGATGAGTGAAGCTGAGAGGCTCTTTATCTTCTTTATAATACAGTATTGTGTTTCTGACTGAAGGCCTGACAGTTGGAAGTAATTTAAGGATTAATTTCCACTATGGTATAACTAAACATTTGGTACTAAAGTAGCAGACATTGTGTCTAATAATGTTCATGTATTGCATTTAACCAAGTTTCTTACAAAGGCAGTGCATATGGTCCTCTCCACTATAGTCACCACCACCTTTTTATCCTTGTAACAACCCTGTGAGGTAGAAAGACAGTAACAGACAGTGGACTTCATGTCTGAGCGGGGATTTCAATCCAGCACTCTGATAGGGTGAGGAACCTATGGCCCTCCAGATACTGATGGCCTACAACTCCTACCACCTCTGGCCATTGAACATGTTGGCCAAGGCTGATGCAAGTAGGAAGTCGAACAACATCTGCAGGGCCATGGGTTCCTAATCTTTACTCCAACCACTCCACCGTATTCCACACATTATGCAACTACATGTATGAACAACGCTAACCTTTGCATATTTACTCTCTGATTTCAATAGAACTTATTCCTTGGTAGGTTTGCATAGGATTGCAGCTTAAGGTAACAAGAATGGTAGATACAGCTCCAGGCAAGCGGACAAGAAGAATTACTTTAATTTATAAATAAAGCAAGAGAACTAATCTAAGCTTCAAATGGGCCTCACAACTGAAGACCCGGTTCAGAAAGTCAAAAGCATTTCTCTTTCCTTGGTCAGCTAACTTGAATGCTGAAAGGAATTGTGCTGAATCAGGGTGCTGAGCTATTGCTCGGGAAAGCACTCTAGGGGTTAAATACATATAACAGGAACCTTCTGATTAGATGTGGGAAAATGAAATCCCTGTGCAGAGCTTGATAATTTTAATTATGAGGAGCTAGATTCAAAGGCCATAAGTAGCTTCTGGATTATTTCCTGCTGTTCTTGTTGTTGCAGTAGCCAGGGGAATGTGGAAATGTTGCTATTTTTCAATTCTGCTAATTTATTTGTAATTAAATTAACTGCTTCAAGCTGGTTGCCTCCTCCGACGCAGAATGCACAAAGTGAGATAAATATGCAAACAGATCACTACGGAAACCTGCCACGGCAGGGGAACAGTGCATCGGTGTATAATAGAGCCCTCATTATACTAATGTCAATTGAGAGCACATGCAGAACAGTGGTTAGGATTCTAAGCTATGAGCTGGAAGCCCCTGGGTCAGGTTTTAGCTTTGCAGTGAACTCACAAGGAAAAGCCCTAAGCATGTCACTATGTTTCAGTAATCCATCTTCAGTGTGAGGATAGTAATATAGAACTGCCTACAGGGTAGGTGTAAGCATTACTGAAATAATGTTATACCTTAGGTCTGAATTAATGAGCTTGGAACTCTCTTCCTTAAAAGTACCCAGAGCAACCATAGTGAATATGAATACTATCTCAGTTTCTTCAATATGGAACCAGGGTTTTAGTGTGCACATGGAGCCCCAAACACACACAGATCTTGCCCCTGCCCCCGCCCGTTCTTTTCTTCAAAATAAGGATCCCTGGCTTTGTAAATCACTTTTAGCAACTGGACCATTTCCCAGTCACAGTACACCATGAGAATCCTCAATGTATGTGGACCTCTGTGTTTGCTTTAGAGAACTTGCAGAGCTTTGGCATATGCTGAGAGTGTTCAGTTCTCAATTTAGATAAGAGGTTGGGAAAAAAAGATTTGACCATATGTTTAAATTTTCAAGGAGTGTTGACTCTACTCATACAAAGTTTGGGCTTTATATTCGTCCCATGCTGTTCTTCAAAGAATGTAAACCTCATGCATTGATGACACTTGATCAGGACAGGCCATTTTACATTCTAGTGATTTATTTAAAAAACATGTTTCTTTTTTTAATCTGAAAAGCAATTGACTGCTGCCTTTTATGGCAGGAAGAAGGGTGAAAGAATATACTATGCAGCTGATTTTATTTTCTCTTACTAATTCATTGGAACATGTAGTGTACTGAAGAGAAGCAGCCTCAAGTCCAAGTAGATTTCATTACTCGTCCCCAACACAAAAATAAGTTATAGCTTCTGACCTTTGATGCATAAAAGTATATTCTCTTCCTTCCTTCCATCAAATCATGGGTAGAAAGTGCCAGAGCTCCACTAGCTCTTTAACATTCCATAAAATAAGATAAGATAAGATAAGATAAGATAAGATAAGATAAGATAAGATAAGATAAGATAAAATAAAATAAAATAAAATAAAAACAAAACACCCTGAGCTTATATGACTGCACTCTGCTTTCAGTGATCAGACATATGGGCATGAATCTACCATCATATCCACTTGGCCAGCAGATCCCAGAGACGTCATTATAGCTGCCAATAAGGAATAAGCTCTCCTTATGTGCTTATGGTGAGAAAGCAAGCTTGATCTCTAGAAGTGAAATGAAAGCAACTGCATAGGACTGGGGCTGATGGAGATAGATTACAAAAATTCACACCACCTCCCTGGTGTAATTTTTTGTTTTGTTTTAATTTCTGTAATAGTTGTATTTATGATGCTGTACAAGCACCCTGGACTCCTTTGGGAGGAAGGCTGGGCTAGAAATAGGAAGAATAAATAAATAAAAACACAACACATACCATACAATCAAATGGAATGTACAAGATGAATAAATCAATGTCACTGGTGTCTTCAGCTGGTCCTAATGCCAGAAATACCAGCTGTTACTATGGTGTGTAGTTCTTGGAATTAAGATCTCTCGGTCAAAAAGTGTATTGTGAATTTTCAAATGCTTTTTGAGAAGTCATCTTTAAGATCTCCTTTGTGCTGTCACCAGTGTGCACAGCCGTGTGCCTTACCTCGAAGAGCACATGAGTTTCTTTTTTACAACCTTTCAGAACTTGGTGATGGTTATATTGGAAGCAGTCAACGCCTAGTTGGGAAAAAACCCAGCAGGAATCCATCTGCATTCAAGCAACATATCATTGTTGGACCACATTCTCATCTGTGTAAATCAACATAGCTCTGTTGACTTCAATGGATCTATGCCCATCGCAACAAGCTGAAGATCTAGCCCAATTTGTTCCCTTGGCACAACATGTTTGCTATACTATTTAGATAGAATGAAATATTCTGTTTTGCGCAGCCAAACTAAATCCAGAAGCTATGGCATGAGTTATGACATAATGAGTCATAAAGTGGTGGAGAGAATGAGCAAAGCAAAGGGATGTGCCATCTGTTCTGCAGAATGAATTGGCTACGGAGTACACTACTATGTTTTCTTTTCCCAGTGGAGTACCTAGAGCACCTGCACCGGAACCTCAGTAATCTATCTGTTTCATCCTGTTCTTCATATATATGTATCTTTTTCTCAGCCAACCATAATTCAGAAAGTTAAGTTGGATATGATATCCAATAGGTGCTTAGTGAAGCCAGAGACATCATTACTGAGTACGAATTCTCTAAGATTGCTAGCCTTTCCTTTTTTCAGAAATCATTTCTGACTGGCGACATAGTGAAACTCAGGTTGAATTTGTTTTTATTGCCCCACTGATTATGATGGAGGGGTAAGTGACATATGGCAAACTGTTTGCATCCGGTCATAGTAACCTATCCTTTCTTCTGGAAGACCAAATAGATGGTACTATGCAAGCCAATGGTCTAGATGGAGACCCATGTTGTGATAGAACACTGATATTGCCCAGCCTTTTTAATTTTAAGGCTGAACCACATATCCAGGAAAGCACATATTGACAGCTTGGCTCTTTTTTTTTTTTTAACAAACATCATTTATACAGCACCCTTGAAAATTTCCAGGTGGTTTAAAACAATTGCCATAAGAACAATACAATAAAACTAGAAGCATACAAAATCTACAGCACCAAACTATATGTTACCATTTCAGATCACAGGTGAGGAGACCACACATTTGGGAATCCATTATTGGCAGTGTAAAAAAACAAAAACACTTCCCCACATATAGAGAGCTAGCATGCTGTCAAGAAGGCTAGCTCTTTTCCATTACATGCTAAGCATTTTATTATATAGGGTAGCATGCAGATATAAAATATACCACATTCCAAAGTCATGTAGATGTGATTTGCTGAAGGGTTGTACTAGTCATTTTCCCCAAACAAACTGCAGTCTAGCTATTTTTCAAAAGCAAAACACAGGGCCAATCTAGAAGATTCATTTATTGAATGAATGACATGGTTGTTTTGGGGCTCAAAGGGTATAACAAGAGGGTATCTTACATTAAGTACTTCTTGTGACTCTTATACATTTTGCACCCAATCAACATAAATCTATTTTATAGAATTAGGCAGTTTTATCATTCTTTCTGTTTTTAGTAAACATTTTATCTGTTTTATACACCCTAATTAGTAAGGATTTGTATTTTGTATTGTTCCTGTAATCATGTCCTATAACATCTCCCGAAGCAAATGTTTGTTATATGCACATGTATTTCTATCTATCATCTATCTATCTATCTATCTATCATCTATCTATCTATCTATCTATCTATCTATCTATCTATCTATCATCTATCTATCTATCATCTATCTCAAAGGAGCACTTCACACCAGAAGATGGCACCAAAAAACATCACTTCAAAATGTCCTGTTGTAGTCTGGCAAAGGTTTAAAATTATATCATTCTTAGGTGATGAGATAGGCCAACTGAATCTCCCATCACTATTCTCAAGAGTACACCCATTTGTTTGCCACCCTGGACTCCTTTGGAAGGAAGCATATTATTACAGTAAATGTGGAAAAATAGATGTACATATGAAACTGTATCAAAGCAATACATTTTGGCTCATCTGGAACTGAAAGAACAGAGTGGTTTTCAAGCATCTGATAGATGGTCAACCTTAGGTGGTTGCTGGACTGCATTTAGCAAGGTAGGTCACTATTTCTGCCTTAGGCTGAGCAGCCAATTCCATCTCACTTTGGTGTTAATGGCACTTAACCATAGGTCCATTCTGTGCTAGACGTGTAGGATGTTGGCATGTGTTTCAATATGGGTTTTGTTTATTGATTTAAATTATTTTTAATGCTTTGAATAGCTGTTTTAAGCTTTTTTTACTGATAATTTTATTGTTTTATTTCTTTTTGTCATAAGAATCCATTCAAGCAGTTCGTTTCCCATGTAGGGATACTGAATAGAAGAGTGGACCAAGAAATATAAAGCAAAGCAGTCAGTAGGCACGCTACTTTATTTTCTACTGTGCAGTAGGACAGAGCAAGTTTGAAAAGAACTGCCCTGGGCAAAGGGTCTCCACAACTTCTATATATCTTTATAACAAATTGAAATAAGGCACATACACACATTGGTTCTCTTTGTATTTGTCATGTGGCCAAAGCCCAAGCTAACAACCTTTGTTCAACTTCAAGGTGTGCCTACAACCAAGCAGTTTATAAAAGCAGCTTATAAATTGTGTGAAATAAAATACTGTAATAAACATTTGAAGGGCACCAGATTAGCATAGGCTGCTTTATAAAGGGACAGACCCAGCTGTGGAGGAGCAATATGCCTTTGCTACCTCTCTAATGGCCTTCTAGCTTCCTTTTTAGAAAGATTTTTGGTTAAATGTTTTAAATTGAATGGAAACTCATTTTATGTGTTTTATTGAATGGTCTTTGACTATTGTATTAATCTTTGCTACTTCAAAATTTCTGAAGTTTTTTATGATCCTCTTTTAACTTGTTGTTGTTGGCAGCTTTGAAGTTTCCTGGGGGACAGTAATGTTTTAAATTTTAAAAATGTTATTATCAATGGCAAGGTCAAGATTCAGCATGAAGGAATCTCATTAACTTCAATGAGGAAGTCAAATGTATCTTTAAATCTTTTCTACTGAATTCGATGGGATTTAAATGTGTTCAACGTTGCCTGTACCATACCCAAAACTAAAATCATAAAAAGAAGAATATATCTGTGTTGATTTTGCTGCAATACAATTTGACCTCACTAGGAAAGTTTACAATAAACTGACAATATATGTCATGTCACTGAAACTTTGCTAAGAGCAAGTATTCAGCTTAAACTGGGCTAGAGGAGATCATGGTGGACATATGGACATCACTTTGCCAACACAAATCTGATAGAAAATTGCTTGTCAGAGAGAGATGACAATGATAGCAGCCAAAGGATTAAGCAGAGTCATCCATAAAAGGTAGAATTTATTAAAAGACTGAGCTGATGCTTCCAGCTGGTTATCAAAACAGAAAATCCCCAGTCTTTCAAGGTTCCTGAACAACATCACAATCAGTAGATTTAATTAAAGGCATCATACCAGAATTGGCCATGATCTTGTTCAGGATTAATGACAATAAGCCAAACTACTTCAAAGCTTCTGGCAATATCTGGCAAAATAAGTTAGGGCTGAAAGTCTTTAACAGGAGGTTGCTGAGGTAAGTCCTTCAGTTTTTATTTTGTATCCTTCTTTCCCATTCTTTTGAAAATTCTTCTTTCTAGGAGCAGATTTTTATGGGTGCTCTGCTGTTCTTCCATCCAGGTGGTGATCAATAGTTTACTCTTCAAAGAGCTTCAGTTCCCAGCACCCTTAACAAAGTAAAGCTCCCAGGATACCTTGGGGAGAGAGAAAGGAGCTTTCAATGTATGGTATGTATGCAACCATTATGTAAAAGGAAAGAAAGGACACTCACAAAACTCACCCACCTCAAATGTAAGGTCAGTGATGGTGGGGACCCACAAGAATTTCTCAGAAATTTAATCTTTCTTTCAAGAATTCTCAAACACAATTCTTTTCTCATTAACAGAGTGTGGTTGGGAAAAACGCCGAAAGGAATTTTGGCACAGCATTACTTGTCTACAATACCTCACGTCACACAAAATGTGTGTGGGGTGTTTTTTTGTTTTTTTTAATAAAAAGTCTAATTGATTTACATTTTGTGCACTATCCATCAAATATGCTCTTTCCTGTCAAGAAATAAACAGTTGTTGTTTTTCTGCCTTGCTACTCAAGTATGGGGAGAAGGAGACAGTCTAATTTGCAAATGAGAAAAAGTAAAAATTATATTTGCAAGGACGTTTAGATACCTTATTGATAGTCAACTTCAAAACATTTAAAGTAAATAAGATAAAGGCTTTGTTGAAAAGTCACAAAACAAACCTGACAAATATTTTTCATGGTTTCTTCTAAGGCACGTTTCTTTCACATAAAATGCATATAAATCTGAGGAGCAACATTTGTAGCTAGAATAAGTGAGGGCTGGTTCTACTGTCCCTTTTTGTCACACTTGTTGTTTGGCTGGAAACCATTGTTCAGTAATGGATCCAGGTTTTGGCAGGCCCTTGGGCCAGTCTCAAGTGCCAGTCTGAACTGGCATCTGCCTGCACCTCATCAGGGAGCACACTGACAAGAGCTGCAATAAATGCATAAACTCTCTGAGGGAGGGTCTATGAAGCCAAGGGCCCCCCAAAAAGCCTTGAGGCAACCCTGACAAGATACCCTTAGTGGTGCCCCTGAGAAACTTCCTCTTCCCTTCTGTTGCTGCTGTCTATTCATTTTTCCTCTCTGGGCCCAATTTATACAACCACCTAGAGGGAAAGCATGCAGAAATTCTCTCCTTCCTCTACATATGGTTTGCATGCTCAAAAAAAGCAAATAAACAGGCTGTGGCAGGAACGAGCAGGGAGGATAGGGACAGAAGACTCCCCTGTAGGAGTGTGGGCCTTGGTGGGTGTGCCACAATGCCTACCCTGATGCCTGCTACCATGAGGGAGCCAGTAAGAAATGGGAAAGCTAGGGCTTGTGGCATCCTGAACCATTTCTTGACTTGGTAGTGGTGTGTGGAGTTCTGGAATCGAATAGAAAGGATATATGTGGCATTGAGTTTATGCCAGTGTTTCCCAACCTTTTTTGGGCAAAGGCACACTTGTTTCATGAAAAAAATCTCGAGGCACACCACCATTACAGCCCCGTGACGTCAGCGCGCAGCGTCACGCCGGGAGGGACATGAATTGCTAGCAAATTACATAATCACCTCCTTGAGGGCTGGCTCATCTTCTCCGAAGGCAGAACCCCATTAATTAACAGCACAGACTCACACCATAGCCAAGACGAGGGGGGAAAACCTCAGTCATGCACAGTCATGCACATGTGAGGGCTAAATGAGGACGAAGACCGGGCAGAGAGCAGGGTTCAAATCACCCCACCTGGACAGGACAATCCCTGAGTGCTCCCTTGGGCCACTCGCCTGACCCACCTCACAGGGCTGTTGTTGCGAGGATAACACGGGGAGAACCATGCGTGCCCCCGGGAGCTCCTTGGAGGAGAAAGCGGGCGATGAATGCAATGCACGAAATATATGAGAGGCGACCAGGTTTTGCAGGTGAGGGGCCCCCGCCAGCCTCCGCTTCCAACACCCGGCGCAACGACGCCGAAGTTTCCCCCCGGGCTCGGCTCGGGGAGCAGCGCTGCTCCCCCCCGGCTCCCCTTCGCCCTCCCGGCTCTCTCTGCCGCCCACTGGGGACCCCCCTCACCTGCCAAGTCCGGAGCGCCGGTGGAAGTTGCATGCATGCACGCAGGGCGCCGCGTTGCCTTTGCATTGCACTGCACTCCATGCAACGCCTGCACGCATGCATTGCCTTGCACGCACGCCAAGGGGTCTCCCCGCGGTCCGATGCATCCCCTCCGGCGCGGATGCAGCATTGCAAAAATAAACCCCCACCGATGCAGCCCTACCTGGGGGGCAGCCTCCGCCTCCACCGCTCCGCCTCCGCGGGGATCCCCGGGCTCCATCCTGCCGCCCGATCTCCGCGGGGGTGCAGGCAGGCTGCGCGGGGTCTGTGCGGAAGAGCCCCTGCCCACCCGCCCGCCGCCGCTGCGCTCATTCCATGGCCGGGAGAAGAGCGCTTCAAACAAAACGCCCGGCCCACCAGGCCACGCTGGGAAACGTAGTTCGCGCACCCCGCGCGGGCGCGGAGCCCAAGGGCGAGGGGACTACGGATCCCAGCAGCCCCCGCGCCGGGGACAGAGGGGGAGAGGCCGGGTGCAGGGATGGAGGGACGGGTGGGCGAGCGAGTGAGTGAGTGGCAGCCGCCAAGCCTTGGCCGAGAGCCAGGAAGGGCCTCCCTGGAGGAGGAGGAGGAGGAGGGGGGAGGCGCAGAGCGGGAGGGAGGGAGGGAACCCCAGGGGTCATCTAGTGACGGCGCCCCAATCGAAAATTTGACTTTAAAAAAAAAATCTTTCAATTTTTTTAATTTTTCCCGCGGCACACCAGGCAACATCTCGCGGCACACTAGTGTGCCGCGGAACAGTGGTTGGGAAACACTGGTTTATGCTAAGGAGTCACCATCTGTTCCCACCATCTGAAACCATTTTATTATGTTGTCTTCAGAAGACCAGTAAGAAAGGAGATGGTTTTGAAATCCTCATAGCTACCCGGTGAGGTTACTTCATGTGATCTCATCATGAGAGAAAGCAAAGTGTGAAAAGTATGTGGTGAAATCCTACTGGAATTTGAGACTCAAGCAGAAATGTAAGCCTGTACAACACAAGTCCCACAAAACAGGTACAAAACCTATATGTACAATGAATATTATCCACCACAGTGCTAAATTTTGCCATTTTTTCTGCTTCTCACAAGCATAACAGTAACCACTCTATATAGTAACCTTCCAAAAGGGTTACATTAAATTGTCATCAATCAAATATATAAGACACTGGAAAGAGAAACTGATGTTTGTCCCCAGAACAATAATATAATCTGTTAGCATGGATTAGGGGAAGTAGGATGCTTTATAATGAAAATAACAATAAATAAATGATTCGTTTTGTATTATCCATGTGGTGTCCTAATTAAATTTCCCCTCTGTATCAGTGCACTCCAGTGACATAAAATAGGTTGACCTTGTCCCTTTCCTCCTTTGAAACAACAACAACAATGTGATTTGTAATTGCAGGTGATGTTTTCACCTTCAGCAGCAGGTTTTCTATTTTTAATGAAGTTCAAGTTCTGAGCCCTGTTAAAAACAGCAGCACCATTTTCCTCTTGGAAAGGCGAATTGGTTGAGATGCATTGCCTTGTCTAGAATCTCGTGCAGCCCAATCCCAAGTATGTTTAATAGGAAGGAAGCCTCAATGAGAGTTCAAAGGGACTAACTCTCCCAAGAAGGTGCACTCAGAATGGCAGCATTAGTGAAAATGCTACAGCTGTACCTTCCTTGCTAGGAAGGCTTACATCTCTTCTAACTGTCATCCTTCCAAGGACCTAGCCTCATCCATCAAAGAGTGCCCCTCCATCATTTTAACCTTTGTAGGATAGTTTTACAAGCCTTGATACAGCAGAAATCATTTCCAGGAAGGGTAGAGTCCTGTTAGTCTGTTAGGCAAAAAACATCTAACAAATTTATTGTGACATCAGTGTTCATGGACTAGAGCCTATACCAGTATTATCCTCAGATTTTTTTTAAAAAATGTTACATTTATATCCTGCCTTTCCTGCAGGGAGTTCCAAGTATGACACATGATTCTATCTCTCCCCGTTTTATCATTACACCATAACTCTCGTTGGTAGGTCAGGCCAAGAGAAGGTTACTGGTCCATGGTCACCTAGTGAGCTTCATGGCAAAGTGGGGAAATAAACCCAGTTCTCCTATAGTCCAGCACTCTTACAGAGACTCTACCACTGGGAACTACACACACACACACACAGAGAGAGAGAGAGAGAGAGAGGAGTAGAGCAACAAGGCAAGCAGAAGTAGTGGGCACAACATCCAAGAGATAGTCTTGTACAAATCTATGAGGGCTTAAAGCAGGATTAAAGGACCCCAGGCCTGCAGGAATCTCCCTATCCTATGATCTCAGACTATACTCCTTCCTTGAGTGCTTATCCGTGTCAGGCATGAAGAATCCTCTCCTTCCCTGGTAGCATCAAAGACAAGAAGAACAAGCTACAGTGGTACCTTGGGTTACAGACACTTCAGGTAACAGACTCCGCTAACCCAGAAATAGTGCCTTGGGTTAAGAACTTTGCTTCAGAATGAGAACAGAAATTGTGGCATGGGCAGCAGCGAGAGGCCCCATTAGCTAAAGTGGTACCTCAGGTTAAGAACAGCTTCAGGTTAAGAACGGACCTCCAGAACAAATTAAGCTCTTAACCCGAGGTACCACTGTAGTTCATATTTATGGTTTTTATTCAGTAATCTGGGTGCAAGACAAAGAATCCATGTCTCCACACAAAGAAGATATTGCCTGCTCTGAGTCCCTCCTCTTCCATCCCCTATAACATCCTAAGTACCTACAGAACATTCCAGGAGTCATACCCCTCTGCATTCTCTGTTCTTAAATGTGAAGGGACCTATGAGCCCTTGGAGAAGGAGGATCTCCCAAACTCTCTAGGGAGGTCTCTTCTGGCTGCTCTCTCACTCCTTCCTCCTCCTCCTCCTCCTCCTCTTCTGTCTTGAAACTTGGCAGCTCTGCATTCAGCTGTAATTCTCCCATCTCCTAGCTTTCCAACATTAATTGGCCACATACTAGGAGAGGAAACCAGAATCTTGATTAAGTCATAAACAAATAAAACCACATTTTCAGATAGATTATGGGAGCAGGGGAGAATTGATTCACACTGCTTTGTGGGTGGGGGATACTACTGTGGTTCTTGCAATGTGAGACAGGTGGCACTAGCACAATGGGCTCACTTGTTCTTAGTCTCAGGGTCAAATTAAAACATGCTTAATGGTAACCCTACTGCCCTTTCCATGAAAAAAAAGTTCATCTTCTTGCTATGAACAAAGCCTGTAAATAAGACAAAACATACTGTTTATTTCTCCTCATATTATATACAGTTATTGTTCAGTTTACCCAGGTTTATTTTCTGTCTGGACTCCATCCCTCAAAATGCATGTACAAGCTTCAGGAAACAGATTTTGTAGAGACCTTGGACTCGGCTACATTGGTAAAGAAAAAGTGTTGAATGTGCAATATAACACTGTCACACCAGATGGCATTGTGAAGTCTCGTCTTTCCCAACCGGATTTCAACGTGTTTAATTGAAACGCTTCCTTGATGTGTCTAGATGCAGCCTTTGTCAGGGAGAGAGAAACATTGAATTCCCCTCCTCATTCCTGTTTTCTGAAGGCACAACTCTGTGCAAGGATAACTGTGTGGATCTCGTTTGACACAAACATATAGTCCAGCCTTCCACAATGTGGCATCCTCCAGATGTTTTGACTGTAACCCCCATCAGCCCTAAACAGTTTATGGGAGTTGTAATTCAATACATTTGAGGGTGGCAGGTTGGGACATGCTGACTTTGGCCATTGTTCAGCTGTGTTATCGTGGCATCTGTATAAATATTTGCCAGAGCGAAAAGAGGTGGTTGAAAGCATTCATATATAATTTACATTTTAAAACATGAGTCTTTGATTATTTTCCAATGTTGAGATTATTTTCATAACCAAGATATCGTCTGTTCAGAATGCTCCCTTTCAAAGCAATAAGGCTAAAATAGACTTTGTTTACACTCACATCTCTTTAGGATACATATGATGGCTTCTCATTATTTATTCCACCTTTAGCATTTCTTTCCCTTGTCAGTGCTACCGTGGAATTGGTAATGCAGCAATCTCAATAATTAATGCCTTGTTGACTTGATGAGGGTTTCAAATGTTGCCTTTCGCACAACAATGCCATAACTTCACAGCAGAAACTGAACAGTTAACACTATTTCTTCCATCCCAGGCAACTTAAATTCACAGGCAAGCCGATGAAAGTCTATGATGCTCTTGAGAGTATTGCAGCAGTATCAGTGCCAGAAAATGTGAGCCCCAACCATTATAAACCCACAGACAGAGATTTGACCTGGAACGTTACATACTTCCTCAAGATAGAATTGTGTCTGTGAGTCACTGTTTGGGGCTTACAAAAATAAAAAAGCAAGAAGGCTGACAAATATTTCCTGTTTCTGCTCCTCATTGGTGAGAAGCAGTCATGATAGTTTCCAACAGCTCCATGGGTCACACACACTGCTTTGGCCTGAATAAGATGAAGATCTCCTCTTTGTTGTACAGTGGTACCTCGGCTTACAGACGCTTCAGGTTACAGACTCCGCTAACCCAGAAATAGTACCTCGGGTTAAGAACTTTACTTCAGGATGAGATCAGAAATCGTGGCGCGGTGGCAGCGGGAGGCCCCATTAGCTAAAGTAGTACCTCAGGTTAATAACAGTTTCAGGTTAAGAACAGACCTCCAGAACGAATTAAGTTCTTAACTTGAGGTGCCACTGTAGTGGCAATAGCTCATTATACCCAATGATCCTAGCTCCCTTCCATTCCCATTTGAATCTTTTGCCTGCTGGCCTTTCCTCTTGACTTATCTGAAAGTGATCATTTTGAGTTCTGATCTTAACCCTCTAAGACTCACCCCAGAGCAGATACATCTTTGTACTGATAGCCTGACTTCTGGTCCTCCTGAACCATTTTTTTGAACTTTGTAATCCTGAAGAGGAGTTTTCCGGGAGGTAAGGCTGATACCTTTAATTGGACAAACTTCTGTGAATTGTGGAGACTATTTCCCCCCCTATTCCAACTCTACAGGTGAAGAGAGGTGAAGCAGAGCCTGAGGTTTAATTGGCAGAGGGGATTATGCAGTCATGTCAGATTGACAGATTCATTCGTAATGGGACTGGGCAGCTCTGGCAGCTAGTCTGATGACAACCATGTGTATATTGTTCTAATTCAAACTGAACTCAAACAACACCCCCATTTTTGTGCCTGTGTAAAATAGCAAAACAACCTGAATGAAAACGGAAAGTATTTATCTGTTTCTTTTGTCAAAGTTCTGCATATGAATAGCTGTTCACAATATGGTCGACCCTATCCTTAGGCAGAATGAAGCAACTACTTCAGGTGACAGATGTTTGGGACTCAGCTATACAGCTGCAAATAAAATGTTTGGAATGTATTGTAAAGTACTGCTGTTATCCTGACCTGCCAAGCCATTCCATTTGTTGGAGGACAGAACTATGTGTGTCCTCTGGCCTGTCTTGCACCTCTGATTAGTATCAGTTGGGTTTTATACCAGAATTAGACCCCCTGGTATGATGGTTTTGTTTTTTAAAAATCCAGCTACATTAACTGAAATGGAACAAAAAACAGTATCAGTAGACTTGCGGTCTGAAAAATAAGTGAAGCTTTCTTATATTTAACATTTTTAGACACCTTTACTCCTCAAATGAATATACATTACTTAATCCAAGAGACTATGATACATATGTGTGCTGCACACACAGACACACACACACACACACACTCATGCATGCTAATATGAAATATGACTTTGGAATGTCATAGTTAAAACACTTTCTGTTTGATATGTTTTCTTCATATAATCAAGCTTGATAATTGTCTAAGACAAGAATTAGATTCCTTTTTAAAGGTAAAGGTAAAGGACCCCTGACAGTTAAGTCCAGTCATGAACGACTCTGGGGTTGCGGCATTCATCTTACTTTACTGCCCGAGGGAGCCAACGTTTGTCCGCAGACAGTTTTTCCAGGTTGTGTGGCCAGCATGACTAAGACGCTTCTGGCGAAACCAGAGCAGTGCACGGAAATGCCATTTACCTTCCCGCCGGAGTGGTACCTATTTATCTACTTGCACTTTGACGTGCTTTTGAACTGCTAGGTTGGCAGGAGCTGGAATCGAGCAACGGGAGCTCACCCCGTTGTGTGGATTTGAACCGCCAACCTTCCAATCAGTAAGGAGAGATCAAATCAAGTAGAATTTTTGTATCTGATTTAATGCAGTTTTGTAGAGCTACAAGCTACATCTGAGTCACTTTGATGGAAAGAAACCAGAATTTAAAATGCTTTTAAAATTGGGAATTTGCTAGAACAGAAACACAACTGACCCTAAATTCTCTGTACAAGGCATCAACTGAAATGGGCTGGGCAGTGCGGTAACTTTTGTATAAGTCGTATCATTTCCAATTGAGTTAATACAGAAGAAGATCTTGAAGAATTTCACACAAGGGTTAACTTCCTATCCCTCTTTGTTTCATCCAGCCTGTAGGAGCACACTTTGGAAACTGAGAAAATTCTATCTACATGCATTTCAAACTACATTAAAGTGGTACCTCAGGTTAAGAAGTTAATTCGTTCTGGAGGTCCGTTCTTAACCTGAAACTGTTCTTAACCTGAGGTACCACTTTAGCTAACGGGGCCTCCTGCTGCTGCTGCTGCACTGCCACCACACAATTTCTGTTCTCATCCTGAAACAAAGTTTTTAACCCGAGGTACTATTTCTGGGTTAGCAGAGTCTGTAACCTGAAGCATCTGTAACCTGAAGCTTCTGTAACCCGAGGTACCACTGTACTAACTATTAGGTGTATACAGATCTGTGTAATATTAACCTTGAATAAAGTTGCTTAAATCTTAATTTAACTGTGGGAAAAGAGCTACTGCACTTGAGTAAGTTATACACCACCACGAGCTCAATCATTTGTCATGATTTCTGAGTAGCAATGCCACATAGGAATTTAAGTGGGACGTAGTCCTGCTGTCCTGTTTGTCGACCAATGAACTGCAATGTGGCTGCAAACCCACACACAGATTGGAGAGCTCTTCCACCATGTAAGAAGCAACGATTACAGATAATGTAATTCAGTCCTTGAATTAAATTACATATATTTGTTAAATTGAGGTGAGCACGGAATCCATGCTTTCTGTGAAATTTTCAGTCTCAATCTGTTATTCTGCACTTCCCTTTCAACGCATAATATACTGCTGAGATTCTGACAGTTTAAATGAATTTAGTTAATGGATGCAGTGCTTTCCCCAATGCTTACTCTAGAGTAGTGGATTAGATTCCATACTCTGACCAGCCACAGAACAAATTCTGCAAATTAGCAGTAAACTAAACTTTGTTGAAAAGTGCTCCTGATTAGATTTCCTTGCAAAAGGGGTGGGCAGCCTTTTCTGGCTTGTGGGTGATATTCAATCTTCTCCCACCCTCTGGGGGCCATGTGCTAGTGCTGTGTGCAGTGAAATGTACCCCAGAATAGACAAACAATGCCTTATATAGTAAATCATCAACAGTGAAACTAGGGTTGAAGTACTAGAAAGGTCTGCATCAGTGAGTTTGTTAGAAGTGTTGCATAGTCACTTTTAGACAACAGAAGATTTGCTGTTAATCTACTGTAGTCTCTGACATTCATTAAATAGGATGTGTCTAGAATTGGGTGTGCCCACCCCTCTCTCTTACACACTTTTGCATATGCAGATATATAGGCAGAAACACACATAGGCACAGGGCAGATCAGCAGAGGAAGAGCAATTATTGGCTCCTCTCTGCTCATAATTTGGTTGAGCCAGGATGATGGGGACATCTGCATTCTCTATCAATGTGCTGGGCTCCACCCACCCCAGCACTTTGTCTACATGAATTTATTTTCTTTATGCTACTATTGGCAAAACTGGTGGAGTCCTGCAGGTGAGAGTAGAGCAAAAATTGCTTGGGGACCGAATCAGACCTATGAATTGGAGTTAAGCCACCCCAGCCTTAAATGTTTCAGCCTGTGGGTACAGGAAGGCTCCAAAAACAATACAATACAATGTGCCTGCTCAAATCTGATTTTAACATACAAAAATTTTAGACATACCACACAAATTATTTTACATATATCCTTATTTGGACTTCCTTCAGCATCTCTGGTAGCCTTCCGTCTTAATTATTTCTCCTGCAATTCTTAACTTAATATTGCCTTTACATTTTCTAACAAATAATTTCTTCCTTTCCATTTTTACAATATTTCTTAAATTACTCCTCACAGAGCTTCTTGTAGTCCTACAAACGTAATTTGATCATTGCAAATACTTTTCAGATACTCAGTAAATTTAGTCCAGTCTTCAGTAAACCTCTGGTCTCGCCAGTCTCGGATCCTTCCTGTTAGCTTGTCTAACTCTGAGTAGTCCATCAATTTCATCCTCCATTCTTCTAATGTTGGTAATTCTTCTTGCTTCCATTTTTGGGCCAATAATATTCTTGCTGCTGTTACTGCATATAAAAACAACTTACAGTCTTTCCTTTTTATATCATTTCCAACAATACCTAAAAGAAATGCTTCTGGCTTTTTAATAAAAGTATATTTCAACATTTTTTTCAACTCATTATATATCATCTCCCAGAAGCATTTCACCTTTTTACATTCCCACCACATATTATAAAATGATCCTTCTTTTTCTTTACATTCCAACATTTACTGCTAACTTTATACATTTTTGCTAACTTAACTGGCGTGATGTACCATCTATACATCATCTTCATCATGTTTTCTTTCAATGCATTATATGCAGTAAATCTCAAACCTTCTTTCCATAATTTGACCCACTCACTTAATTGAATATTATATCCTAGATCTTTTGCCCAATGAATCATCACTGATTTTACCTCCTTGTCCTTCAAGTGCCACTCCAGCAGTAGTTTATACATTTTTGACAGAATTTTAAAATCGTTATTTAATATTTCTTGTTGAAACCTCGATTCTTTTTCACAGAAACCATTTTCTTTGATATCTTGTTTAAACACTTCATTCACCTGATAATAGTGTAACCAATCATTAACATACTGTTTCACTTCTTCATATGGCTTCAATCTCCATTTTCCTCCTTTAATTACTAATTCCCCATATTTTATCCACCTTATCCACCTCCCACTCATATTAACCTTTTTTACACACATTTCTAATGGAGACAACCAATGTGGTGTTTTTTGTTCCAATAGGTTTTTATACTTATCCCAGATTTCAATAAGAGATCTTCGAAATATGTGGTTTCCAAATCCTTTATGGACCTTTTTCTTGTCATACCACAAATATGCATGCCAACCAAATCTATTATCGTGACCTTCTAAATCCAACAGTTCTGTATTCTCCAATTTCATCCACTCCTTCAACCAACAGAGGCACGATGCTTCATAATATAATTTCAAGTCCGGCCGGGGCAAAGCCTCCTCTTTCTTTAGTATCTGTTAATAACTTATATTATATTCTCGGCTTCTTACCCTGCCAGATATATCTTGAAATTATCTTCTGCCACTCTTTAAATATTGCTGCCCCTTTGATTATTGGAATTGTCTGAAACAGAAATAACATCTTTGGTAGCACACTCATCTTTATTGCTGAGATCCTTCCCCAAAATGATAGTTTCAACCTTCCCCATACCTCTAGATCCCTTTTAACATTATTCCACATTGGTGTATAATTATTTTGAAATAGATCAATATTTTTAGGGGTTAACCAAATTCCCAAGCATTTAACTTTTTTAACCACATCTATACCTATTTGTTGTTGCAATGTTTCAACCACACAAAAGATTTCTCAGCAGACAGATGAGAAATCAATCTGATTTCAATGCTGCCCATCTAGTGATGTCCATGTGTAGTGTCATCTCTTGTGTTGTTGGAAAAGAGTGTTTGTGATGACCAGCTTGTCCTCTTGACAGAACTCTATTAGCCTTTGCCCTGCTTCATTTTGAACTCCAAGGCCAAACTTGCCAGTTGTTCCTTTTATCTCTTGAATCCCTACTTTAGCATTCCAATCCCCTATAATGAGAAGAGCATCCTTCTTTGGTGTCATTTCTAGAAGGTGTTGTGAGTCTTCATAGAATTGGTCAAATTCAGTTTATTCAGCACTGGTAGTTGGTGCATAAACTTGGATTATTGTGATGTTAAAAGGTCTGCCTTGGATTCGTATTGAGATCATTCTATTATTTTTGAGATTGCATCCCAGTACAGCTTTCACCACTCTTTCGTCAACTATGAGGGCCACTCCATTCCTTTTACGGGTTTCTTGCCCACAGTAGTAGATATGATGGTCATCCGAACTGAATTCGCCCATTCCCATCCATTTTAGTTCACTGATGCCCAGGATGTCAATATTTATTCTTGCCATCTCATTTTTGACCACATCCAGCTTACCAAGGTTCATGGTTCTTACATTCCAGGTTCCTGTGCAATATTTTTCTTTACAGCATTGGACTTTCCTTTCGCTTCCAGTCATATCCGCAGCTGAGCGACCTTTCGGCTTTGCCCCAGCCGCTTCATCAGCTCTGAATCTACTTGTACTTGTGCTCCACTCTTCCTTAGTAGCATGTTGCAGGCCTTCCACTCTGGTTTCTTTTCAGATCGTATAAATCTTTCGCCCAGACCATCCCCATTTTTGTTCCTCTATGTGACCACCAGGTAACAGGACCAGTGGAAAGGTCCTATTCCTCCTCATGCAAACAACAACATCTCAGACTCCTGACAGGCCTTGTGTGGCCTGTAATCAATGGGGCAACTCGAGAGTCTCCCTCAGTTGCAATATCCCCACCTGCCATTCCATTATCAACTTCATACTCAGTCTCCCAAATCCATTGTGAAATTCTATCTTCTATATTTAGAGAAATGTGTCATTTGAGAAATGACAATTTTGTGTTTGCAGGAGCCGCAATTTACAGCATTCCAATGACCTAGCATGGGTTTTGGTTCCATTAAAGTATTGCAGACAGAGACAATGAACACTTTATGCCTTAAAGTGCCTGATGTTCCAATGACTTATGTATGCTGGTTGACATCAAAATCATTGCAATGTCAATTGCAATATTTCACCCATCTCTGTGTTATGATGTTATAGTAATTGCAATGCCTGATACACTTCAATGTTTTGACAATAATTTCCATTCCTGCATATCTGTCTGTTAGGCAGTTAATTGCAGAGGCTTAGACATTACCACTGACACAGTAATAGCTCCAGCAGAACCTCACTAGAGAGTTAATTGAAGTGTCTTAGACTTAGATGATATTAACGCTGTAACATACCTAACCTGGATAAATTCTTTATACAAACTATTTATTTTTTTAAGTGTGTGTGTGTGTGTGTTCATACTTATAACTCCTTGAAGTAAATTATTATGGTTGTGGAAGTACGGTCCTAAGCTAGTAAAGCAATGAAATTTGACCCTATGCAAGTATATTCCATGGGCTATATGCATAAGATTACAGTGGTACCTCTGGTTGCAAACAGAGCCACTCGCATCCGAGGAAAGTATACCTGTTCTTAAATTGAAACAGAAATGTGCTGAGTCCTGGGGAGTGCTGGGTAAGTGCTGTTCTCTTGGCGCTAGAAGAGCCAACTAACTTTTGAATCTAAGGGTTTTTATACCTTTTTGCCAAGGCATGCCAGTGGAGGCGGCTGTGAACTGAGTGATTTCTACAATTTCCATAATTCCTTCCAGAAATGGTTAAAACTGGCCATCCTGTTTGCTTAACAAAAGGATGAAAGACTTGTGATAGTGAGCCTTATCTGCTGCCTGTCTTCAAATCACCTAAACACTGTGTGGATGGATCCTAGTGAGGAGTTGAGCATCCTGTGCTTAGCAACTAAATTTGCATGTGTTAATCTTTAAGGTCACATGTGGGTGAACTCAGGATATGCCCAAATGCCTTTCAACAGAGGGCTGGGATCTGGGGAATAGCTATTTCTGCCATACTGCATCAAGGCTAAAAAAAAATGCAATTTTCCCTGAAATTATCTGGAAATGTTCACAGACACTTCAATGGATTAAGCCACTTTGATTTTGTGGGTAGCAGTCTTGATTTTGAGACAATTCTTGCAGGCACCATTCCAAGATGACTGACTTAGCCAGAAAAGCATATGATCAGAAATCTCAGTTTACTGACCAGAGAGAGAGAGAGAGAGAGAGAGAGAAATTGCTCTTTTTCTCACATTTAGTTCCATCTGTGCATATGAGGTGCTGAAATTTGTCTGCAGCTGCATGCTTGCCAAATATGCACCATTCTTCTCTTTAAAAACCAAAACTCAGTTCTCACTTGCTCACCACTTTTACTATGTGATGGGAAAATCAGGTAGGTTTCCTGCCTCTACAATGCAGCTTGGTAGGTAACAAAGGAAAGGTGTTTGGAATTATAATGTCATCTTTAGAAATAATTGCAAGTTTTAGCTCTTGCAATACAGAAGTTTTATGATCTAGTTATTTTATAGGGTTTGTTTTATATAACATAGCTTCCCTTTTATCCAGGCAGTACCACACACTTTACATTTAAGATCTGGACAAAGATAAAATCAATAACTGTCAAAACCCCACTTTGCATTATCCCTGAGAAATAAAGGCTATTCTGACACAATAATATACTAAGAATTGTTCTATCTTTTGTGAAAAATAATACCTTCATAAATAGGAAGAGTTGAATCCAAAGCCAACTTGTCTAGGGATTTTTAGAAGGCACTTTAATTCTTTTTATTTACATGTTGGTGTCAAAATATATTACAAATAGTCTATATATTATTGAGACATGTCCAAAAATTCATGAGTGGAAGGGGAAATAGCTGCTTGCACTTCTCTGTAAACTGTTGTACAAGAATCTGTTCAGTGCTATAATAAGTTCCATGGTTGTTCTTGTGATTTGTACAAGAGCTTGGATAGGTTGTGTGATTACAACACAATTAGGAGACAATTGAATGAGATACTGGCTATTTTGAGCTTGAGTGTGTTTATGACTTCTGCCTTTTGTTTACATCAATTCGGGCACCTGGCTATGAATGCCCCTGAACATGTACAGAATTTGTCTGAGTAAATGTGATCATAATTAGCTCTAAGACTTCAATCCTATCTGCAGTCACTTTGGAGAAAGTTCCACTTAAGACAGCAAGAAGCCCTACTTTCAAGGAGTGTGCAGCGTATTCAATCTGCTGAATTGGCCGCATTTGCCACATTCTTTTAAAGGATGAACACTAAACACTATGGAAAGGTTGAAGGCAGATTTAGGGAAGTGTGACCACACTGGGCACAGAACCTCATGGGATGCCACAACTATGGAGTGCAGGCATTGGGGCACCAAATGTTGGCATTGCACAGGACATCACTGAAATTTGAGATCCCAAGGTCCATCACTAGAAGGGTGTTTTGCTGTAGTGCACAACAATAACTCTATATTATTATCATCACTGTCATCCTTAGCCCTTCACCAGCAGATCCAAGGGCAGATTCCAACCATTTAAAATTCAGTATTTAAATCAGTTAAAATGCATTACAGCTGCACAAATAGAGTGGGCTCTGAAAACACACATCCCAGGAATCAAAGGCCAAGGAAAAGAGGTGTGTCTTCAGCTTTACTTGAATGTAGCACAATCTCACATCAAAGCAGGAGCAGGGCCACACTGCTGGCCCTTCCCCCAAAAAGCAGGTCTCTGAGTTAGCACCACCCTACAATGTAAAGGCACCATTCAAGTCGGACAGCTGATTGTGCAGTCACATGGAAACCCAACACATGTGCAGTTGGAAGGAGGGAAAGGGAAGAGGGTAGGTGTTGTGAACTGACAGGACAACATGAAGGAGGGAGAGGAGGGAGAGAATCCCATCGAGGGGTTTAGCCAGGACTGGGACACACCAGGGCAAGTTGGGAATGGGGAAGGAAAGGTTGGTGTAGGAAGGTTGATAGAGGATGACGAGGGGATGGGAACTACAGATGCAGGACCCATCACCAGAGCCAGAGGGGTGCCTGTCTCCATGAACATGGTGAGCTCTGAGGCATAGCAAGCAGCAGGCAGGATGTTCCAAAAAGCTGAGGCAGGCAAACGCCCACAGCCAAGCTCTCTAGCTGGCCAGGTGGGGCTTGCCAGCGCTGGGAGGAGGGGTGTGATTCCTCAGTTGGAGTAGACTTGGAACAGTTGAGGGTCCCATGCCTCATCAAGCCCAGATGCTGCAATCATCGCACAAAGTATAAAAGGGCAGCAGAGTGGAGGTGCTGTGTTTCCTCAACTGCCCATTTTGATCAACCTTGACTTGGATGTTCCTGGACCTTCACAGGACTGTGCTTTGGGTTTGACTCTGGACTGTATCCTGACTGCTGGATTTTGGACTTTGCTACTTGGGTTGACCCTGAACCTCATTACCTGATCTTTGGGCTTTAGATTTCGGACTTCGTACTTGTGTGAATTGACCCTTGGACTTCAAACTTTGGAATTGGTGTACTGACTTGCTGCCAGGTAGGCCAGGGTTCAGGACAGTAGGAAAGGGGGTTGAAGGAGCAAAAAACTCCTCCTTTTGAAAATATTTTTGGATCTCATAGAAATGTATGGAAAAACCAGAGGTTTAATGTTTAGGAAAGTTATTCTTCTAGAAGATCCCTCCTTTATTTTCTTATTTTTCCCTAAGCTTAACAATCCTTCAAGATGGCCCACAGGATTACCATTGTATTTATGTGATGTGTGTGATGTTAGTTTTCTGTTTTATCCGAAAACATAGAGTAAACAGATATTGTTCTGCCTACTCAGACATGTCATAAATTCCTAGCTTAATTTACACCATAGTGACATTGTACAAGGAGGAAATCTATTCCTTATTGCAAGTTAAGTTTTTGCTTAAGGGTCAAACTCTGTATAGCCAAACATGATTGATTATTGCAGCTTGGAGTTAGGAAATCTAGTCTTAAATCCTATGTCATGAAACAAGAGTAAGGGGGAAAGAGAAGGGGTGATCCCCATCATGCCACAACACTTATTCCAGCTCCTTTTGTGAACCAAAGAATAGGCTGCAATGTCTTATCATGTTTACATGGTCTACAGAAATATGAAGATGAGCTTGGGATTCTCAAGGATGTAAGACAGTTGGGTGTATATGCTTACATCTGAATGTTTTACAGAACCATACATCTTCCTTAGCTCCTGAAAGAGAGGACTATTTAAAAGAGAACCCCAAAAGTTTGGAGATTGGTACAAGTGCAGATTTTTCACAGTGTGTGTCTGGAATATGAATGTAAATTTAATGTTTAAAATAGCATCTGGTATCTGTTGGGCTGTTACTATATATATTTTTTTCTTTTTTAAACAAATTGAGTTAATACAATGCTTTACACAGGTAATTTACTACCTACATGTGGTTAACCAATTTGGGTTTGAAACTCAAAGTCTGATTCATTTTCAATTTTATTATAGCAATTACAAAGTCATTTGCATGCTCCTGGCAGATAATTAAGAATGCTTTTTACCAACATTGCTGCTCTTTTGGTATTACTATGGATATGAAGAAAAACTAATAAATTTTTGTTAATTTGGCAAATGTAATCAAATCAATCAAGCTTCTGAAAAATGCCCTCAATGCATCCACGTTGAATACAAACTATTAAAGCTCATTTAATCTGGGCATTCTGCCCAAAACTCTTCTATTATACTAAAGAAGTTGCTATTCTAAAATGTTTCTGTACTTTTAAGCAAACTTCTGAAGAATCCTTACTCCCAATTTCATAAGAACCCAACATCTGTCTATCATGTCATAGTACCTAAGGAATTTGATTTTTGAAAATTTCACTATGAACCGACTTGCTCTGAAAAGGGATGATGAGGATTCCATTTGCTCCCCTTATATCCATGTGCTGTTCATTACACAGATCAATGGATTAGACATATAACCAGCAAACCACTCAGTGCTGGAGTCTGGACTGTACAGATGATGTGGTCTGAGAGCTATGCCTTTGTTTTAACATTTTACAGCTACCTTTCTGTTTTGGACAATATCTACATCTTTCTGCATGAAGAGAACCAGGTTACTTTGAGCACTAGAACAATTACCTGGCTTCAGGACTTAGTTTTCCTAGGCTAAAATCTATATTAAATTTCACATCATTCATTTTTGAGACTATTTATCTCAGACTGATTGGGAAACTGAATTGCTGAACTTTTCTCAAAGACATGCCATAACAACCAAATCAAGAGAGCAGAGCTTCCAGGGAATCTCCTGTGTGTGGCTTCCAGGTCTGTTTGAGTCTTTCCTTTATTTGACCAAGTAGAGTTAGTTGTTGTTTTAGCTATTAAGAATGCTCCCTTACGTTCAACACTGAGAAACACAACAGTGACATCTGTCTCTAGAAAACCTGACCCAGAAGTTTGTAGGAGTACTTTGTAACAGGATAAATTGAGGTGCTTGCAGGCCCCAAGATTCACCTTGAACCTGTATATATGCATTTTTGAAATTTTGTTAACATTTCTTTTGGTAAACAATGCATTTTCAAAAATTCTGATCTATTTTAATTGCTCTGCACTCTCTCCACTTTAATCTTAATTTGGCTCCTGAGCCTCTCAGTATAAAATTAAGTTCTCAATTTCCGTATTCATTAAAATAAAGTATCTAAAAACCACTGTAATTTTTTCCCTTTTGGCCAAAGTAGATGAAATTTGCAGGCGCAGGAGCCCATTTAGAGTAGTACCAAATTTTCTCCTTAAGAAATGGGTAGTGGAGGTTTCTTTCTGCTCTTCTGAGGAAAGGATATCTTTTGTTCTTTCTTGTTTTAAGACAATTAAGTGTTGTCAGTTTCACACAAGCCTTAATATTCAGTGCCCTCAAATGTGACTTTTTGTGTTCTCTGATATTCCACAGCCCTCTTTACAAAGTAAAGAGTTTACAATGTGACACTATCTAGAATGCTGCATGTGGAGGTCTGAAGAGCCTTGGGTTTCTTTGTTTTTATTAAAGCAAAGAAGCACAGGATTTGTATTTTTTAAAAAAATCTTAAATGAAGTTTCTAAGTTTAAAAAATCCTTCACTGCTATGTGTAACAAAAAAATAATCCTGAGCTCTTCAGTGCTCCACAGGGAACATTTTGGATTCTCTTACTTCTTGCAAACCCAACAGAAATGGAGAAATAGAGATATACAAAAGCATAAACCTATTCTGTACCCTGACATACTTCAGCTTTGTGGGTGTGCTGATCTACGTTGGGGGGTATTGGCATCATGCTTCAACTCAGACTGTGGAGCCTCTAAAGCATCCTGATTCAACTTTTTATTTGACCTCCACACACAGCCAATGCACACCCCAAGGATACAGCTTTATTTTGAAACCATAATTCTTCTTTCCACCAAAGAATAAATGAGAAGTTGTGGGGAAAACGAAGCTTCCTAGTTTTCCCTTACAGCATGTATAATAGAGAAATAGGATTGCTGGTGATATTTAAGACAAATAACTCTATTCAGAAATATGTTCATGAAAGTCCCCAACTTTCATTATGTTCAGGTCAGGGGGCACCATCTTTTCTATGGCCTAACACCACCACCTCATTCTTTCCCACCCATAAAGCCTCTTTTGCTTCCTCCTTCTCTTTGCTGTTTGTAAGTCCCACTCATCAAACACAAATGACTTGCAATAGGCTCAAGGGTGGTGGGAAAGGAACTAGCCCCCCTCCAACTTGGCAGACATACCAAGGCCCCTTGCAAACTTGGAGCCAGCCCTGACTTACTTGCTCAGACTTCCTCAAACTCGGCCCTCCAGATGTTTTGAGACTACAGTTCCCATCATCCCTGACCACTGGTCCTGCTAGCTAGGGATCATGGGAGTTGTAGGCTAAAAACATCTGGAGGGCTGAGTTTGAGGAAGCCTGGACTTGCTCTAAGAATCAACATTATTGTCTACTTAAATTGATACAGCTCTTGCAAATCCTGAAAGTCTTACCAACCAGACTTCTCCAACAGTGTGAAGATACAATTGTGTCTTCATTCTGCTCAGGATTGGGCAGTAAAAGAAATGACACTGTATTGGAGAAGGAAAAGCAACTCTGGTTCTTTAACAGCAATTATTCTGTCTTTCAGACTCAAGGGACCGAAAGTTGAAGGGCATAAGTAACATCGAGTAAATCTAACTGTCTGCCGTAGATGTGACATAAAGCTATGCAAAGTGACCTTGGGGAAATCAACCTTTTGTCAATCAATAAAGGACAGTTTGGGAGTTCCATTTGATCACCACCTGGACAAAAACAGAAGCTAGAATTGTCATCCATATTGTAAGCTGCCACAGAAGCAGAGTTTATCATTGGCTTATTGCTACCAAGGGTACATGCCTTGTATTGGGGTCAAACCTGTTATGAAGTTTACTTCCTCAGAAAAGTCATACATGAACTTGGACACCTATCTGAGCCTCTCATCTGCCATCCTGTTTAATCGTTACTATTTTTGCACATCTTGAAATTCTTAAGAGCCCCAGCATTGAGCTTATTGTGCACAGGTGGAGGCAGATTTCAGTGTGTCTAAAAACATTATGTTGAGACTGTGCCATAAGTGCTTTGTACATTCCAACTTCTGTATGGTTCCAAAAATTTCTTCACCCTGTCTTAATAGGCAGAAGTGGCATTTCCCTTAATCTTCTCATCGGGCCAGGGAGGGAAAACTCTCCTTTTGGTGGAGGGAAAAAATTCAGCTCAGCTAATGCTGAATGCAGTTCTGGGTATTCCAGATGGTTGTGCAACTTTGTAGAGCAGGTTTTTAGGAGACTGAGGAGAGGACGGATGAAAACTGCCTCCTATTTCCCACCTCATGCCCTTCCATTATCAGAGGCTTTCTTATATTAATAGTCTTTCCATGAGTAGCAGATGCCATTGAATGCAACACACTGGCTCTAATCAAGAAAATAAAGCTGTATTCTATTTGATATTATCTGTTTGAATTTTAACAGTGCTGAAAAATCCTGAGCTCTCTGTTAATATAATATTTTAGGAGATTAAATGCTGGTCTGTACAGAAAGGTCTTAACACCCTTTACCCTCGCAAATAATATGTGACGTTATCAAGTTGAAATGATGTGTCGCCCTGCTAAACTTCTTTTGATACCAAAACAAGTGTAATCAAATGAGTTACTAATGAGGACACTTTTTGAGTAGTCATGGAGTATTATTTAAATGACTAAGTTTCAACACAATCCTATGCATGTGTACTCAGAAGTATGCCCCACTGATTTCAATGGAACTTCCTCTCAGGACTGAGTGATACTTTGCCCACTCATCTCCTGGCCCAGCCGGTCATCTGTTTCCTGCCAGATATTATCAGGAAGATATGGGGGGGGGGTGCAAACAAAGGTGTGGATTAGGTCACCAAGTGCCATGTCCACATCTTTCAGCCTCACCAAAATGAATTCAGCCAATAAACCTGGATAAAAATGGTGCTCTGCACACATCTCCTGACTGAACTGCAGAAGCAGCAGTATACCAGTTGAGGCAAACTTGATGGAATGAATAGAAAATCGTCATCAAATTTTTGCAGCTGGTAGAAAATTGAAGGGGGTTACAGCTACTCTTGAGGCATAATTCAAGATGATGATCATACTGGAAATATTTAAGGATATTAAATTTAATGAGCACGTGCATTTAATAAGGATAAGTAAGTAGTCCTACACAAGTAACCACGGAAAGCATAGTTGCTACTAGGGGACTATCTATCTAACAGCAAGCAAATATATTTAGGATAAACATTAGTAAGTACCTTTGAAGCAGAGATAAATGCAATGCACCGAAAGCTTTATTCAGAAAAATCAGACACCTGACTAGATTTCACCTAGTTAACATTCACAC
The DNA here is from genome assembly GCF_965113315.1 of Podarcis vaucheri. Taxonomy (NCBI): domain Eukaryota; kingdom Metazoa; phylum Chordata; class Lepidosauria; order Squamata; family Lacertidae; genus Podarcis; species Podarcis vaucheri. Next base: position 27,910,447 of record NC_138767.1, on the reverse strand, counting down.
TATATCATGGGTACTGTGTATTCTAGGGGTATTCACTGAACCACAAAACTCAATTCAGATCTCAATCTGGCACTTCAGAAAATAGCCAGTCTCGGTCTGAAGTGCTTGAGAGGGTGCTTAGTTCAGAGCAGAGTCTGAAACTGAATCTGCTTCAGGAAAAAACCCCACAAGCTTTGTTTCCTCCCAAAGTGGACAAGCCACAAATCCTCTGAAACACCCTGTGTATTTGGGATTCATCCACATCTGCTAAACATTCCTATTGTATATTAAAGTACATATCATGCTGGGTAACTTCAACTGAATCACAAATGTCCAATTCAGACTCCTTTACCTAGGAGTAGGAAGAGGAAGAAGAGGGAAATAACAAATTGTGAATTATGCTTTTTATATTCTTCCTTGAATTAATTTTCTGGTGAACACAGTGCTATCACTATTTTTAATTGAGGGGCAGTACAGTGGTGCCCCACAAGACGAATGCCTCGCAAGACGGAAAACTCGCTAGACGAAAGAGTTTTCCGTTTTGGAGGTGCTTCGCAAAACGAATTTCCTATGGGCTTGCTTCGCAAGACAACAATGTCTTGCGAGTTCCTGCTGGTTTTTTTTTTCCTTTCCCCCCCTTTTTCTAAGCCGCTAAGCAGCTTATCAGCTGATCCGATCAGCAGATAAGCCACTAAAAGCCGCTAAAAGTCGCTAATAGTGCTAATAGCGCTAATCCGCTAATCCGTCAATGGGCTTGCTTTGCAAGACGGAAAAACCGCTAGACGAAGAGAATCACAGAACGGATTCTTTTCGTCTTGCGAGGCACCACTGTAGTGTTGGATGAAGATGTTTAAGTATGTTGTGGAATCACTGGAGGTCTGAAAGAGAAACAGAGTCACTTTTTTGTTGTTGTTACATTGGTAGTGGTCAGTCTTGCTAGCAAACACGTCAAGAGTTGGGTCCAAACTAAGGTTACTCCTCTGCAAAGGCTCCAAGTTGTGATGTCACCATGTCTGGAGTCTGAGCTCTCTGGAGAAGCTGGCCACTGAAGCTGCGCCACACTCAGCTCTGCACTAGGCCGCCGCCGCCTCCTCAATATTGAGGGGGCTCTGCCCCCTTCCAACAAATATTGAGGGTGCCAAAGACACCACGGTCCCCTAGAGTTGGTGCACCTGTTCCTCTGGTGTGAACTCAAGTACATTTATATCCCCCTGTCCCTAGATGTGCCATTGCCTATACTGATTTAGAGAAAAGGCAGTAGCAGAACATAAGGAAGTGATTCTATGCCATGTTCCTGTCCAGTGGTGTTGCAACCTCCAACTGACTGTGGCACAAGTAGACTGCATACATAGGTTAGTAGATTCAATCCCTGAAACGGGAAAATTGACAGCACCTCTTAAAGAAGCATCCAGCCATATATCCAAGGATGTCTATCATTTAATTAATATTTGTGCTTCTGGACAAAGGGTGGACAAATGAGAGGCAGCCCAATACTATGCTACATTTATTTCCTAAATTTATATCTCACTCTTCCTTCAAAGGAGTGTAGGGTGGAAAACATTTCAATATTAAATACAATTAAAACTTTTAAAGAAGGTTTAAAAACAACCTCATAAACATTTAAACACTCTTAAAAGCAATAGCTCTCATGGCTAACAATTTCATGTTTGCCAGGGACAGGTCTTTCAGCCATCAAATGCCTGGCTAAACTTTTTTTATCATAAGTTAATAATTGGGGAGCCTGATGCATCTCACTAGGGAGGGCATCCCAGAAACACCATGGAGCAGGGTTGTCACAAGTTACGACCAACTGGACAGTCTCCAGTGGCACCACCACCAACAGGACCTCCCCTGATGCTTATAGAACCTGAGATGGTTGGTATAGGGGAAGGCACACCTTTAGGTACTTGTGTCCCAAACTGTTTAGGGCTTTGTATGTTAGTACTAATAACATGAATTGGACCAGGTAACTCACTGTCAGCCACTGTACAGTGCTCTAAATACCAGACTGCTCCACTTTCCAATCTGGGAACCCCATTCTGCTTTGGCTGTAGCCTCTGGACTATCTTCAAGGGCAGCTCCAAGTAGAGCACATTACAGTAGTCCAGGCTGGAGGTCGTCAGAGGATGAACAACTCAGGCCAGGGTTTCTAAGACAGTATCATTTCTAAATCTCAGTTTGGGTTTTTAACTACCTGAATAAGGAAAACTTTATAAATAGATCTCCGAAGTTAGACCAACTTGGGTACAGTGTGACCTCAAATTCTGTGTCGTTTTAATTATGGTATTTCAAATAAGAGAATTTATTAATGTAGTGAAACATTCTAGCCATGTGCCAATTTTTTTATATATAATTCACCACAATATACTTGCATCCTGCTGTTCGGATTATATTAAATTTTCATTTGCCAGCAAGTAATGCCAACATAATCACCTACTGTATTGGAAATTTCCCCCTCAAGTATTGTACATTTGATGTCATTAGTATTCATGTACTGCATTCTAATAACAGATGACTGTCTTTAATTTAATTTTGGAGCTGAGAGAAGGTTTTTAAAAGTGTAAACTTCAATAAATTTTGAACATTGGAAAGTTTAGTACTGCAAGGTTTGACACGACATGAATAGTAAAGCATTAAGTACAATCTATTTGGTAACTTACCAGGAAACCATTACTACTGTTATTCCCATTAACAGTGTACTGGCAGCATACTTCTCTTCTCTTGGAACATATGCTTGGTGTAGTGGGGCAAATTCCAAGGAGACTCATTATTGCACCTTTATAAATGTCTAGGTTTTCCTGCCCCCCACCTAGTTCCTGCCCAAGGCTTATCTGGATCCTGGGCTCAGCTCAGGATTACAGGAATAAAAGAGTGGTCCTAAACTTGTTCAGGTGTTCACTGGCTATGCAAAAGCTGGCCTAGGGATGATGAATAAATTTGATTCAATTCACATTTAAAGGTAAACTTACCTAATTCACAACTTCTAAAACAATGTGCAAGGCAAAACACAAACATCCTTCAAAAGCTGCACTTCTTCAAATTTTGCAATGCCTTTGTCTAGCCAAGAAATGTGTAGAAAAGGGGAATATATTGAGGTAAGCTTCATATGAATGCATAGAGTGGCTGGGGAAACCCTGCCAAATGGGCGGGGTATAAATAATAAATTATTATTTTTATTATTATTAGATTAGGGGAAATGACACACAAAAATGCACTTTGTTAGGCAAATTTGCTTTGCAAAAATATGCACACTAGGAGGAATCCACACTAAAATGCTTATAAATTTCCTTGAGGATTTTTGGAGAACTGAAGTAAGAATGGAAAAACAAGTAACTGAGTAAAATCCAGGTTGACATATTCATCTACCCCTAACTGGAGTGGGTTTCTGCCTGCCAGCTATCCTCTAACCTCAGTATGTCCAGTGGAATATCTGAAAGTCACACACACTAAAAAGCTCGTACTTATTCCCCTTGCACATGCACCCAATTTGTGCCAAACTCAATTGCATGCAGACAAATTATCTCTAAAGGGACTTGGTCAGCGAAATGGTTTTTATTACCTTTGGATGCCTCCAGACTGTCACTGTTTTGCATGTGGATTCAAGTACATACTGGAATTTTAGGTCTGTGCAGTTAAAGTGTCTTGAAGGGATCCATCGCCCTTCAAAAAGTATCAGGGTTGTTACTACCTGTTGACTGGCACCAGCATTCGATGTAATTTTAAGATCTGGTCAACGCTTTCAGGTACAACAGTCCTTCTCTTTCCCAAAATCTTGTTTAAGACTGAGTTTGCATAAGTCTTGGAGGGAAACTGCACTCCTGCTGGTGGGGGCTGAGCTATATAGTGTCAAATGGTTACCTTTTCTGCAACAGTACCCCTAAAATGTTGAGACATTGGCAGGTGCCTGATGAGGCCCCTGACCCACAAATGCTGACCCGACTTTTGCATACATATTGAAGACATGGAGGGAGAATTGTGTTCATCTTGGGCATTCTTCCCACTGCCTCTTCTGTTCAATGGGACTTACAGCTGTGTAGACATAAAATTACCTGTTTCACATTTTCCCCTGAATGTGTGAACATTGGAAACTGCTTCGATTCCATCCACTTGTTCTGTGCACATGTAGAGAGAAGGTATGAAAGGTTTGACTGCAAGAACTAACAATGGCTATTTCTATGCTTAAGGTGGGGACGCGGGTGGTGCTGTGGGTTAAACCACAGAGCCTAGGGCTTGCCAATCAGAAGGTCGGTGGTTCAAATCCTCGTGATGGGGTGAGCTCCCATTGTTCGGTCCCTGCTCCTGCCAACCTAGCAGTTCGAAAGCACATCAAAGTGCAAGTAGATAAATAGGTACCACTCCAGCGGGAAGGTAAACGGCATTTCCATGCGCTGTTCTGGTTCACCAGAAGCAGCTTAGTCGTGCTGGCCACATGACCTGGAAGCTGTACACCGGCTCCCTCAGCCAATAAAGTGAGATGAGCGCCGCAACCCCAGAGTTGGCCACAACTGGACCTAATGGTCAGGGGTCCCTTTACCTTTACCTTTATGCTTTAGGTGTTTGTTCTCTCCTCCACACACAGGCAACCCCAATTTAATAATCCTTTTTATTTCCTTTGTATTCATTTATTCCTGCTCTTTGTTGAGGACACATAAGTCTCAGATTGTACACTAACATAAAAAGCCTTCATCATGGAATCCAACCTCCACAAGGAATTTGATGCCAAAATTTCCTCATCCTTATTCCTGAGGTGCTCTCAGCTCAGAGGTTCTGATCTACTTAATTGTAGAAATTGGCATTAAAATAGGCCACAGACATGTGCTCGTAGAGTTACATTTCAACTTTCAAGTTATAACGGTAGATGTCAGACATCACTAGGCTACTGCAATTCCCCAGTTGCTTCTGCTCTTAAACAATTAACCTCTATGAATGCTTTCTTTTATAGCTGGCATGCATATGCATAATTCATATTAAATAGGTATTTAGCACATTACCAAATTAATGAATTAGAGTCAAAAGAAAATAAGGCGATGACATTTGAGTCAGTTTTTAGAGAAGAGATTCCACATTCCCTACTTCATAATCACATACTGAAGACTGTATATCTCCATTTTCCTGACTTCTATATGCAGAGTAAGGTCAAAGCAAATACCAATGCATTTGTAAGAGTCAGGTGTAAGCTCGAAGCTTCCATTAATACAAAAGGCACATTATTTATCTGTGTGTGTCTGAACTACTTTTCAGGTAGCCTATTCATATGGATTGGCTGAAGCTGACCTGCCACCCCCTATCCAGGAGATGCAGCATGCATCTGTGTGATTTTCATTTCCAGGGTTAAAATTGAATATTTGCCACTGTAGATAAGTATTCTGAATGGGTAACACAGAGCCACAAGAAACAGAAACCAACCAGCCTGTAGCTGACAATGCAATCCTATGCATTGTTACTTGGGGGAAAGTGGCAGGCACCATTTTTTTGCACGGGAGTGAGTGGCTACCGTGTAAGGCTGTTCCACAAGCCAATTGTACACAATAGGAGAGAAGTGCAATAGCATGTTGGTCATCAGTTGAACGAGTAAGTATTAAAAGCACAAGACCGACTGGCTATTAAATAGCTAGTCGGCATATTCTGAGTAGCACAGACTGCGATGAGCTCAGAGTTGAAAGAGTCAGTATAGCTAGATTATTTCATGTGCCTTTTAGGAAGGAACCTTGTGCAAACTTTGTGCTGCTTTTTAAGGGGAACACCATGCAACAATAACAGGACCCAAACTAACTCGTGCAATAACAACTGGCAAAATCTTATGTGCATGAAAAGTGCATATTCACTTTTGCAGATACATGATTTGAAAGTCCCAGGTTACTTTTCACAGTTACTGAGGTGGAAACCTGGGCATTGAGGCTTAATATGCAGACTTTGCAGCTGTACCCTTGACGAGAGCCTATAGGGAGCTCTGGTATCAGCTGTGCCACATGGAAACTGAATGGCACATATAACAGCTGGTTGATCCACATTTTCCTCGCTGTCAATTGGGAACCAGTCCAGGGCATGCAGCTATATATACCTGTTTCAGTACCTCCCAATTACAACTATAGAAAGGAATGCACCAAACAGTCAACTGGGCTCTAGTGGGCTCTCAGTCACCTTTATTATCACTTCATCTCCTGAGGGCCAGGAAGGTCTAGTGTGGGTTGTTCCTATTAGTGCTGGTGGTCTGGTTTCTTCAGAGTTGAAATCCAGCTTGGTCCCAACTCTAACAGCAACCAGAAGTCAAAACCTGCATCCCGTGTTTCAAATATATTTTACTCTTCTCATACTACAAAAACTTTGTATGTTGGCTCATACTGCATTCTTTCCTGAAAAAGAAAGAAAGAAAGAAAGAAAGAAAAAAAGAAAGAAAGAAAGAAAACTAGTTTTCTAATGAGAGAGAGGCCAAATGCAAGAGGATAAAACTTGCTTATAATCTCTCAGAGCCTATTACATTTGGATTTAATTGAAATGCTGCCATTTTATTCAGCACCTCCAGGGAAGATTACTTTGCAGGTGTCCTACAAGATGAAGGGGAAAAAAGTAGATGAGAGCTTTGAAGACTTCCATCATTTGTAATCTACTGCCACAGAGCAGGTATTAAACCTTTGTTGAGTACACTGGTACAAAACTTGGTTTGGGAATATTTTTTTCATTATTCCGGCAAATGAGACAGCAATTGAATTCATCTGGTAATGAAATATTTCACATTTTAAGCACAAAATGATAAATATGATCCATTTCTATAGTCAATAACTTCACAAGAAGAGTGAATTTAATGCAAATTCCTTCTTCCACATTATGAGGTTTTTAAAAACTATATGCATATGACTCAAATTCTTTGTTACTTCTGATAGATGAAAAATGTGAATTCTAGCATTCTAAGTTGGTGATTCATTCTTACACTACTGTTTGTTCCTATCCTGTCAGAGAGTATTTACTTCATTTCAACAACTTTGAATAACATTAAAGCATGCCCATTTTTTTCCAGTGCAAGAACAATTGAACACGCACAAACTCATCAAGCTGCATAAACAAATTACATAATTCTGAAGTCACTAACAGCGTAATTTACAGGGTAATCTGATGTGTGTGGTATGAAATTTGATGGCAGTGAGTCGATTAGAAATAACCATCCACTGAAAGTTAGCTTTCAAGGTTGGCATCAGATGTCATAACTATTTGACCATGACATCTCAATAATGGTGGATGTGGTTCTAGTTTTACATTTATTTAAGTAAAATGAGGAAAGGTGTGGTGCTGAATTAAGTACCCATTTCTTGATTTGGAAGAAATTAACATGACCCCAAATCTGCTAAATATTCTGGAAGTGTGTTCGTTCACCATTTATTTGGAGACCTCTTAAGAACATCAAAAACAAATTTTGCATGATGGCTCCTGATACCTATATCTAGGTTTGAGTACAATTGTATGCCATTTGAATCAAGATAGTGAACTGAACCTTTCAAAACTTCACTGATTTTAACCACAGATTTCAAAACCGCACTGTTGGTTTCTTAGAATTCCTGAACAGTGTTGGGAATGAGGCTTCTGTTTATCTACACTTAAAAGAAAAACAGATACATCTGGGAACAGGCAAATTAAATGGACAGAGCTATGAGCATCTGGTAATTTTGTGCAGCTGCAGTTCAGAAAGATAAAGCCACTTTTGATCACAACAGAAACAAAGGATATTACTGAGTTCTGAAGACTAAAAGAAAGAACGGCATTATCTACTGTAGCTCACAATGTAACATTTCCAGCCTCTTGGCAACTGATAAGAAGAGTTTCATTACTTAGGAAAGCTAATGAAAACAGAGAAGCCTGTACACCCTGACATTCTTAATTTCAAAAATTCAGGAGCAAGTGTTTTACGTCTCAACTTCCTTTTGATGGGAGGGATGTGAGTACGAACACTGCAGTTGATGTAATTTAATTGTCTTTTGGACAAATCTCATAGTTATATGCCTAGCCCTGCTTTTTATCTGGTTAGTTAATTGGAAGAACACCCACTGAATTCAGTATGCTTGAACTTCAACATAATTGGCATAAGTTGCATCCAGACATCACCTGCAACTTCCTGCCTATTGTGCACCATTTACATTTAATGCTTTCATTAAAAATATGTATAATTTTAGGTGCACTTTACTTGCCATGTGTACCTCTTTGATATCACAATCTGTTTCTGTTAATGATCATATTTTGCATTTAACAAGCATATTCGCAGAGTTCAGATACACTATTTCAGTAAACCTTACAACACTCCTGTATGGCAGGCCAATAATGTAGGTGGGAATTAGGCTGAGAGAACAGAGGCCTTCCATAGGCCATAATGTTGAGTGGAACTGGAGATTTCTATATGCACTGATTCTTACACCGCTTTCCCTTACCCCACTGTGCTATATGTTTCACAGCAATTTATGTTACGTGGCTGCATGCTCCAGTTTCGCCTTATGAAGTGAAGGTGCTTGTAATCATTAACACAATATATTGTGCCACATTGAGGGCAACGTTCCAGCTGTACAAGGTACAATGGTAAAACCTAGACTGGATTTTCAAGCATTCCTTTTCATCCCATTGCTCATGTGGTGTTCTTTCCTATCCTGTGTTTAGTGCAAATTGTGCATCGGAATGCATAGATGAGTTTTGCTTGACTGTAATCCTTCCAGCTTAAGCGTAACCTTGTTAAGCTCCTCTGACATTTCAGCAGCACCGGAACAGTGCAATTTTGTGCAAAATACATGCAATAGGAAATGAAGCACACAGCTCAGATAAAGAAAAATACCATGAGACCCATTTAGAGGCTGCAGTTCTAGCCACCTAGAGGATTTCAACCCCAGACATTTTTGTTATCAGCAAGACTGAAGCAGGAAGCTTTTCGACCTCAGCATTCTCCCCATATTTATTTCCAGATGATGATCACAGATACTTTCAATAATTTCGGTGTCCCCAATGCAATTGGATACCCTAGACCGCAGTATAGTCAAGATGAATGCATCCCTGGAGATTTGGAAACCGAATTAGAACATGGTAGAAATTAAAAGTGCCTGACAGTGCAAGTCTAAGGGGTTTGTGTATGTAGGTGGAAAAGGGATACCTTTTTACCACCTTATCCAATGCCAAGGCTCTGTGTTTCCATGTCCTTTTTCAGCTTTAAATGCTCTTTTCTTACAAAAAATTAATATATCCCATTGGAGATGGTGGGAGGGAAAGGCGGGAAAGATTTAGTAATGCTTGAGAGTGTGACTGATTGTGTGCCCTTATTTAGGGGGCATGGAGAATCCCGAAGGGACTTTGTATCCTTCATATTCAAATTGTTTTCCTTTACTGGGCCTGTTGACATTGCAGCTCCACTGTTGATTGGGCTAGGGGCATCGGGGCAGCCAGCAGCAGTGCGGAAGGAACTTCCTCTCCGGTGTGGGAGCTCTATCCCACTGAGGGTGTAGGTCCACTTCCAATCTGCCCTATGTTCCCTGAAACACCATCCAAGAGACCATAGCACTGCACTCGATTCCTTCCTCTGGGCCAGTTAAGCAACCTGTATAACATCAGCCAGTTTTTCATGACCTTTACGAAACTTCCCCATCTCCTACCTGCACAATGAGTGAAATCCTGTCTATAATTACCTATACTGTACTCGGCAAAGGAAGTTGTAGGAAGTCTTTTTCTAAGACAGGTGTCATCTTTCTGGGGAGCCTGAGAAGGCTGTCAAAATAATTAGCTAGAACTAATGTTCTTTTTCTTTCTTCTGCTGCATCTGGGCTTCTGGATTTTTCTGTGTGCTGATTTATACTGTGCATGTTCTGTCTTTCTGTCATCTTTAGTATCTTCACCACTCACATTTCCATCAGCTCTTCACCATCTTATGGTTCAAAACTACCCTTAGCCATTCCCCACTGTCTTTCAAGCTCTTAATGGCTCCTCCACCCCCTTTTTTTGCAATTTCATACATTTCCTTCTCAGTTTCATCTATATGGATGTGTATGTTGAAGACTTCGTATTTTTGAGCAAGCAATATGAAATCACTTTGGCACTGTTCAAGTTGCCAAAGGGATTTCAGAATCTTGGAATGATTTCAAAATGGAACTAAGGGCATCTACGCATTTCTACTTAGCACGCCCTTTGACAATTTTGGTAAAGGTGTCTTAAATGGTTTTTCACCACAAGGCAGGGTCTAATTATCCCATTGTCTTGTGTGATTAAAGTACAGATAAAATTCAGTTGAAGGTTGCACTGTCCCCTACCCTTCATTAAGAAGATATATGTCAATACATGGGTTTTCTTCCCATAGTAATTATGGTATTTCAAGTGTATCTTCTAACGGATGGTCATCTTTATTTATAAATGTTTTATCAGGATCACTTCACTTTAACTACAGTCCTTTCCAGCTAAATGGACACACTAACTGCAGCAAAATGGTCTGTCATTGCTTTTACAGCTAGATTCCACTCTGCAAATTAAACTGGCAGGCTATAAGTGATAAAGTCAACATGGTGTCTGCATATACTTAGATAAGGGCAATGATCGTCTCTAGATGATATAGAGTTGTGATGTGCTTTCCTATTTACATGATGTACTTAAAAACTGCAAATAATATTTGGTGCTTTAAAAAATCCTACCCAAAGAGCCAGTGTGGTGTAGTGGTTAGAGTGCTGGACTAGGACCTAGGAGACAAGAGTTCAGATCCCCACTCAGCCATAAAGCTTACTGGGTGACCTGTGGGTCAGTCACTGCCTCTCATCTCATAGCCTAACTTATCTCCGATGGTTATTGCAAGGATAACAATGGAGAGGGGAAGAAATCATTCTGGAAAGTGACAGGATCGTGAAGGCTGCACTATACGGTTAGGAAAATCCATGGCGCTTATTTCCTTTGGTTGATGCTGGTCTGTTAACTTCATGAAAATTGAGAAGTTCTTGGATAGCGAAAATAAAAATTAAGAAGTAACTCTTCTTCCATTCCCTGTCCTATTCTGCATTACTACTAACAAAACAAAACAAAAAGCCCCTGTTAATTTTTTCCTGAAATCTGTTCTCACACTTTTCTTTTCTGTCATTTCAACATGTACACTGAATTTGTGACAGAGTCATCCAGCTGGTTGAGGTGATAAAAATAAGTTGCAATTTCAGAAATAATGTTACAAATATATATCATGTTCTGACAGATAAATTGAACCTATTTGAAGCAGCGGTCCATCAACTTTCCAAGGTGGAAAAGGCTGATGTATCTATTCTGGCCCTGCTGTTTCAATGACACTTGTCACCATTTAAAAGAGAGGGGAAGCTGGCCATGTTAGCAGGGCTAGGGAAGAGGACAGCACTCCAGTGTGCAGTAGACTGGCTAACTGAAGCTCTAAAGACCACCAGCTCTGAATAATACACTTCTGAAATTGTTGCTTAAGAAAAGCAGACATTATAATTGCATATTTTCACACAGCAGAATGAGATGTTTGAATGGCCTAGGTGTATTGCACTTTTCTTCCCTGTTTCCTTTCAAAAGAAGCTAAAATACAGAGGTCGGTCACATGCATAAAACAGTTTTCAAACCCACCATGATGCCATAGCATCAATGGTTTGGGTTGCATTCCCCCTCTCCACCTTTCCTGGTAAGATTAAAATACAAACTGCACTTAACTCCATTGAGAAGTCGTCCCCCCCCCTTCATTTCTTTAAAGGAAAAGCAGACTTTAGTTGATTTTTAGTAGGGGCAATCCTACTCTGTGTCCCACATGCTAGGGGGCCCACCATTAGCCGTGCCTCACCATAACGAATCAGGCAGTGATTGGCTGCTTAGCTGATTTGGAAAAAAGGGCTGGATACTAGGGTTGATGGTTATTTGAACTCCCTCACTAAAAGTACCATTTAACATGGTAACATGGCTTGGAATTCAGAGTGTTTCCTCCTTTGGTTGCATTTTAAAATCCAAGCAAACTGCAGCTCAAAACTGCTTTGTTTGGGAGAAGCCAGCAGCAGAACAGGTCCCAGTCACCCTGGCTCAATCCAGGGCAGGAGAGAGTAGGGCAGGGCACTTTGTCTGTGGTTGTCCCATGAATGGGGGCTGCAAGTGTATGGACTTCCACCTGGAGGTCCAGGCACAAGGGTACTACTAACTGTTGCTTTGAAAAGTCTTTCAGAATAGTAGCATTATACCTTAGCAATATTAAACAGAAGTCCAACTTTCAAGGAATAAACACAACCAGAGTGTGGAAGTCAGGTGGGGGGAATGCTAGGGGAAGAGGAATAGTTTTAACAAGAGAGAATATTGTGAGGGAAAACTGTGACATACAAATATACTGAGAGACTAGTATATTGGCAATACCAAGAGAATACTGTAAAGTTCCTCATGTATATTGGAGGAAGAATGAATTCTTAGTATGGTTTGTTGGTGAAATGATACAAACCGAGAGAGCTATATAATCTATAATAAGATGGTACATCTCTTTTTATGATTCTGCTGACAGGTCTAAGAAACTCCTACTCTCCAACAGCCAGCAAAAAAAATAAAATAATTTTCCAATTCTGCTGTCCTTCCTCTCCCTGCTCCCAATTTTTTGTTTGTTTGTTATCACCTTACTTACCGGTAATTCTTCCTACTCTATTGCCCCTTTGCTGTCTATTGCTACTCTATTGCTGCTGACATATTTTTTTAAAAAAAAGCTCACTAAATGGTATCTGTACAGCTGCTAAAAAAATAAAGAGTAGACTGTCTTTTCCTTTTCAGCCAGAAATTACTTGCAAGTCATGAAGGCCCGATTAGTTCTTCAACAAGCTTGAATGGCAGCTTGAATTTTACACCCATGGTGTATCCTAGCAACAAGGCAACTGGCCTTTCAGAAATGGTAGCTTACTCCAGCAGGTATGTTAGTTGAGAAAAATCTGAGGCAGCTTCTGACACTCTGAAGTCTGGCCATACTTTGCTTTTCATGATATGGCTAATGATATATCTGTCATAAAAAAAACCCTAAGAGATTTGATGCTTTTTGGGCAGCTGAAAATTCTGGGGTTTTTTCCTGGAGCCTTCCTCCCACCCCAGGAATATATTTTTTGTTATATTAATAACAAAGCTTCTGAAACCACTGTGTGGAGATTGTCCTTAGCTTAGAGCCTTTTACCCTTTCATAAGTGGGGTTTTCTCTCTCTTTTTCCCACACTTGTGAGACCAATCAGTCATATCCTGAATGGAACTTAATCCAGTATCTGACTTCAATCAGTCCTTGAGGAGTTCATCACATATTATGATACTGATAAGAGCATTATTCCTAACCTCTGAGGAAGAATGGACAATATGATGTTGTCTTGACCAAAAGATTAAATCTGGGGAGAAGTACCACCTCAGGCCATGATTTTATGAGGTCTCAAAAGCTCTTAAGAAATTTTCCCAAGTTAGTACGTACTGGAATGAGAGCTGGGGGTGGGGGGAGAGAGAAAGAGAAAGAAATCAAGGTGCTACAAGAAGTATTGTGGTGAAGAAATAGATTAGCTCTGGTCCTGAAGCAAACTTTTATTATGTCTGATAATTCAAAGAGTCTCTGTAGATTCAGCATGGTCCAGTGGGAAGAACAATAGTAAATGCTGGTTAAAACTCTAGCTCATTTACACAATCTGTACAGCGAGAGTAACTTACTAACTAAACTCACAATGTAACACCTTACAGGTAAGTGAAAGTGAGTTCAATCAGGATTTCAAATGCATTTGCACATCAAATAGCATCATAAAAACAAAGAATATAGATACTACCCTTAGGTATTTATTAAAGCATTTCTAGGGCTGTATCCAGCTTTAGCTGAGTCTCGAGCCATCAGGCTTATTCAGAGGGATCAGCTGAGTCAGATTAAGACAGCCACAGGTGTTGGATGGGCCAGAGTGATCCAGGGCTGTCAGGGGATGGGAAATTATACAGGAAGGATAGGCAGGCATCAGGCAGTAAAACCCTGCACAAAGACCGACCTGACTGCTGGCTGTGTCTTCCCAAGAGTAGGTAGGAGCCCAACATGCCTGAGGCAGCACCCCATGAGACTGATGCCTCCACATAGCTGCTGTTGGGTGGAGGCATTGATCCTTTGCAAGCAGCTTTACTTTAGTGAAGCAGCACCCAAAAGAATCAGTGCTGCCTCCCAACAGTTGTTACGCCTATCAGTTGTTACAACCTATCAGAGCACATTGATGTGTCTGCATCAGTGTGCTCTGATAGGTTGTCTAACGGTGAGGGAATTTCTTGTTGATGTTTAGTTGAATATCTCTCTGCTCTCAAAAAAAGAGAAAATCCTTGTTTCTTTTTGCTCAGGTTATGTACCTATAAATTTCTCTAGTTTCTTTAGTAAACTTTTGCCAGAATTCTGTCTTTGAACTCTTCTTCACATTATTCAAATGCCTCTGCTAGCAGTAACTGGAAGCTGGGCCCATTACTTTTAGAAATTCTGCATGATATATCAAGGAAGAGAGAGCAGAATGTGTGATAGGATCACAGGATTGGAGAATAGGGCAAACGGCCCCTTAATTCTTAGTCTGCTGGTAAATTTAAAGTATTAAATTGATATAGTGCATGGGGTTCCTAAATGGTGGTCCATGGACCAGCAGTGGTCTGTGAGCTGCATTCAGGTAGTCCACAGCCTGTCTTCAAAAATTCAGTTCTAAATCATACAGTACCTTTCACACACTTGCTGCAACAGACAGAAAAATCATAACGTGGTCTGCCAAGATCCTTGGCAATTTTCAAGTGGTCCTTGGGGAGAAAAGTTTGGAGGCCACAGATCTTGTATATTACACTGTTATAATCAACTGAAATAAACAGCAAGACAATGCAAACATATATATTTTTCCAGTGGTGGTTACTTTTCAGTGTTTATAGGGATGCAGACAAAAATAACACAATCCTGACAATATATGTTTCACAGTAAGATGAACTGATATCTTTTAAATTTAAGTTCAGCATGCAAGTGAATTCTACCTATTATGTATACAGCTAGCATGAAAGAAAGAAAAATTGAGCAAAAAGTCATACAAAAGAGACTCATAACAAAATAGCAAGTAAAAGAAAACAAAGGAAAGTCACAACACATTGTTGGAAAAGGTTCCAAATTCAATGCAGAGTTTGCCAGAGAGTTACTCAGTTGCCCAAGTACTCAAAGAGAGAAGAAGAATAGCTGTGGGAAGATAATTGCATGCTTACGGTTTAGTGGCACCATTTGATTATCTGAGATTCTCCCCCCATCCCAGACGGTTGCAATATAAGAACGAAAACACTTACCTAGTGTTCAAGTCTAAAGTGCTTTTCAAACATTACATGCTATATAGTTTAGAGTTTATGTAACAAAGATCTTATTGAGCTGGAAAATAGACAGAGACTTTTAGAATTTGTTCTTCAGTTATTTTCCAGTCCAGTAGCATAATCCTGTTTTGAGTCTGGAAGTCAGTTTTAAAAAGAAAGAAAAAAGCAGTTGACTGTTCATGTGTTTCTATGAATATAATCTGACTGATGTGTTTGGTGAATTTTATGGAGGTCAGAATAGAAGAAGAATGAATGACTTCCTTTGCTGGATGGGCACACTTTTCTATACATTTTAAATTATGTGTTTATGAGAAACTGAGTATTATCTAAACCTTTCTTAATGGGGTCTATAGGTAATCATATGAAACAAGGATTTTACCATAGCTTATAGAAGAGATTTCTGGAATTGTATTGTATTCAAATATAAAAACCTTGAAGGTATGCAATGCTGTTATGTGCCCTTTATTAGGGCTTTGCACACACCCCTAATCTGCCCTGTGGCCCCAATCATGCCATTGGACCCTGGGCCAACCCAGGGATCACATGCTACACATTGGATCTGATCCTAAATTATGAGCTAATTTTAATGTTGCTTTTTACACACACACACACACACACACACACAAACTTGATCTTAGCAAAAAGGCTGAGAAAATCTCCTAATTAAACATACCTAAAAGGGGAAGGAGAATATGGGTTGTTAGAAGAATCATAGTAATCGTCATGCTACTTCTGGTGTAGTTTGTCCACATTTAGTCTGCACTCTGCACTCAACTTTAATCTGTGGCTCATAGAAGCTGTCAGCGTGTAACTGTGGCCACACCCCAGAATGACTTTGACTGGCTGACTAAAGCAGAGGAGGGTAGTTGATGGGTCTCAAACCCTCAGCGAGTTAGGGACTTCCCCTGCATGTGAACATAGGCTCTGGCAGATTCAGAAGACAAGAGCAATAGTGGGTCCAAGGAGATGGTTACTGCATGTACCGTAGAGGGAATTGAGGGGCAGATGGTGCTTGGGAAGGTAACCCATCTAGGAGAAGGAAAACACATATCCTAAGCCTTTGCTGCCTTGCAGCTACATTCATTCTTGAGAAAGGCTTTGGGAGTAAATCCTGAGTAAAAATCCATACCCACTGTTTTACAGGACATCTTCAGAAGAAGGAAAGGCTAAGGAATAAACCCTACACAAATCTGGAATGGAGTCCCTAAGACAGTTGGATAGCATCTTGTACACCTCCTTCTGGCAACTCCTGCAGCCAAGCTGGTGCCAAATGTATTGCTCTGTTTTCCTTTGGACCACATCAGCGAGGTCAAGATGGTGGGAGATGTCTTGTTGTAGGTCACTTCAGTGCTGCTAACACAGGAAAAACAATATAGGAGGCGGCAGTTATGAGTCACCACTCTCTGTGATTCTTCAGTGGTTTGAATTCAACCCCAGAAACATACTCCATTGTCTAATAATAATAATAATAATAATAATAATAATAATAATAATAATAATTTATTTATATCCCGCCCTCCTCAGCTGAAGCCGGGCTCAGAGCAGCTAGCAACAGTAAAATGATACAACATTCTAAAATCAGTTCATTATAAAATCAGTTCAAATCAGATTAATAGCAACCATTGGGCTAGAGTTCTTTGAGGATTGCCAAAGGAGGGGGTCAGGCTGTGCCCTGGCCAAAGGCCTGGCGGAACAGCTCTGTCTTGTAGGCCCTGCGGAAAGATGTCAAGTCCCACAGGGCCCTAGTCTCTTGTGACAGAGCGTTCCACCAGATTGGAGCCACAGCCGAAAAAGCCCTAGCTCTGGTTGAGGCCAGCCTAACCTCTCTGTGGCCTAGGACCTCCAAGATGTTTTTGTTTGAAGACCATAAGGTCCTCCATGGGACATACCAGGAGAGGCGGTCCCGTAGGTGAGACAGATGGATGCTAACAACATTGTGCCCTACAGGATCCTACATGATGCATCCTACAGTATCTATGCCTCTACTCAGCAGCTATTGTGTAGAAACATCAATCCTGCAGGGAGCTGCTTCATGGACAGGGCATCAGACAGAAAAGAGAATCAGGTGGTATCAAGCTCTGATCTAGTTACAGAAAGATGCAGTCTCAGCCTTTTCTCAGAGTTTTGTTGACCAATGCCTGCTTCTCCTTCCTCCCTGATCTGCAGTCTCCTGGTAGTCCCAGTGATCTGTGGTTGTCTCAACCTGCCATAGCTTGAATCCCTCCAAAAAGACCTGATTTGGCTTGGCCAACTCCAGTACACAGTCCTACCCTTTATATAGGGTGCGCCTTTTAAAAGAGGTCCCATGGAACATGTGTACTCTTAAAGCACTCACCCTGTATGTTATAGAAACAGCACAGAACCCAACCTTTCCAAATCCACCCAGCGTTTGTTCCAGATGTTCATTGTACACGGATGATCACACACAAGGCTTTGCTCATCAGAAGAATAAATCTATAGAAATATTCCTCAGTTGGAGAAGGCATAGGAAACAACACAAAGAAGGGTTTCACAGTAACGGGGGAACAACACAAATAGTGCTAATCTCTGGAGAAGACAGAAGACTCATGTTTAACTATTATAGCTGTGCTACTTCAAACACCTTCCCTGGACCTCCAGGTCATGATATTTTATCTGTATCATTCCTTCTTCCTTTTTTTCTTTTTAAAACATGCACTATATGGGCTCATCCACACTTTCCCCTGGGAAAACCTGCACTTTAACATTGAACCGAAATAAATGGCAGTCAGGTATCCCACAAATTGCTGTTTGTTCCAATTTAGTGCTAAACTGTGGGTCTTCTGTGGTGGGGCAAAGGCAAAACTGCTCAGACCCATGCTTTCTAGGCACAGTACAAGCAAAAGTGTGTCCAAACCCTACATTAGCACCAGTAGCACCAAACATATCTAGCTATATGGGTAGTTCTATGAGCACTGAATGATTTGCTATGGATTTGTAGTATTTAAATCTTTTGGGGTTACATAATATGTAGGGCTAACATTAGGACTTGGCATATGAGATAATGCTTTGTTAAGGCTGTACATTAAGAGGAGTCAAAGGTGAACATTCTTGTGAGATTTTATTTTATTACCCATGGAAATGCTCACTTACCTTTAAGAAAAAATCTGGGACACGAGGGCTAAACTGGTGCGCCTTGAAAAGCAATCCTTGCTCTTCCTTTTCCTTGGATGCAAGAACAAACAGAAGGCCATTCCAAAAAAGCTGGCTTTTATTCACACTTACAATTTTGGGAACTTTTATTTCTTCCATAACACTTCAACTTTCCATACTGGAAGGGAAAATAATTGAGATGCCCTGAACAAAGCTTCAGAGCTAAGGATTTATGTGGCATGAGTCAGTGAGAATATTTATAGTAGGTGGAGAATGTAGTCTAATTTTAGTGATGATGGCTCAAAAAGTACAGCAAAGGGTGGAAAAGTTTGGAGCCATGCCTTTGTTAATGTCTTGCCTCATTGGGTTTTGTGCGCTAACATCTCAATGGAAACTTTATAAATGCCCTTTTATGTTTAACAGAACAGCATTCTTTAAAGTTATTGTTACCATCTTATCTTTGATTGAACATCCTACTCTTTTTCTTCTCCAAAGAAACAGTTTTGTCGCAATCACACGCATAAAAAATGTGAAGTTCAGTACATATAGGATATTCATTAAACTATAGGATTTCAAATTTCTTTAGATTAGCAAAGGCTGGGGAGGAGGGGATTCTTCAGATGAAACTAAATACCCCCCCCCGACATTTACATCTTATATGCAGTTTTGGTTTCCAGAACTTCTTTGTCAGTTGAACATTTCTTTACCTAGTTTTGACAATGCAACAAATGCTACGAAGATTTATAAACAGAATTGTTAATTACATGCAAAATGAGCACTCACACTTTACATTGTGGGTGCCCTTTGCGGGATCACACACGGTGCGACAGTTCCCAGGGAACTTACTGGCAAACAGGGACTGGCCTGCTTCTCAGTGTTAATTTTTGGAGGTTCACGTTCAACCTCAGTGGTCAAGCTTCATTGCTGGGAGGTGGGGCCAGCCCCATATATATAAGGAGGTGGAGCTGACAGTATCCAGGCAGTTGGCTCTGGAGATTCATCCTCCCCAAACAGGACAGGAAAATTGGCTTCCAGGTGGAAAAATCCAAATTAGAAACTGAATTGTTAGAACCCAATACAAAGAACTTGTCAAGAATGTACAACTTGCTGCTGAAATGGAATACACAAGATGAAACAGTGAAATCAGCTATGATAAAGTGGGCACAAGATATTGGTCATAACATTATGTTTGCTGACTGGGAACAGTTGTGGACCACCAGTATGAAGTTTACGGCATGTAATGCCTTAAAGGAAAATATTATGAAAATGATTTATAGGTGGTACATGACCCTAGTCAAGCTTGCAAAAATATACCACTTGTCTGATAATAAATCTTGGAAATGTAAAGAAACTGAAGGTACTTTCTTTCACCTTTGGTGGATGTGCCCAAAGATTAAGGACTTCTGGGAAATGATATATAATGAAATGAAAAAGGTACTTAAATGTACCTTCCCTAAGAAACCAGAGGCCTTTCTTTTGGGCATTGTCGGCCAATTGGTGTCAAAGAAAGATAGAAGATTTTTAATGTATGCTACAACAGCAGCAAGAATACTCATAGCAAAGTACTGGAAGACACAAGATCTACCCACTCTGGAAGAATGGCAGATGAAGGTGATAGACTACATGGGACTGGCTGAAATGACTGGCAGAATCCGAGACCAGAGGAAAGAGACGGCGGAAGAAGACTGGAAGAAATTTAAAATCTATCTTAAGAGATACAGTGGTGCCTCGCAAGACGAAATTAATTCGTTCTGCAAGTTTTTTCTTCTTGCGAGTTTTTCGTCTTGCGATGCACGGTTTCCCATAGGAATGCATTGAAAATCAATTAATGCGTTCCTAGGGAAACCGACTTCAGACCAGGTGGGGGGACAGTCTGTCCCCCGACCTCTTCTGAAGGCTGGGGAGGGGGACAAGGGCTTTTCTTCCCACCCCCAGCATTTTAAAAAACCCTGGGACAGCGGAGGGCTTCTCCGCTGTCCGGGGCGATCTTAAAATGCTGGCGGGCGGCATTTTAAAATCGCCCCGGGACAGCGGAGGACTTCTCCGCTGTCCAGGGTGATTTAAAAGCCCCTGGAAAGGCAGGCAGGGGGAACAAAGACTTTTGCCCCCCGCCCGCCTTCAGAAGAGGTCCTGGACACAAATGTTATGATTATAGAAAGTAAGTGGATTACAGTTGTAAAGATTAAGTTAAAAGAAAAGAAAAGAATACAACTAGATAAAATTAAGGGTGAGGATTTGCTGAATTAAATTTGAAATTGGAATGCAGAAAGGGGAGGTATGAGGAGGTCGGTGAAGTAAGTTTTAAGAAAATAAGGTTTTGAAATTATACTTGTTTGTCTTTGTGTTTGTTTGTTTGTTTGTTTGTTTGTAGTGAGTATGTTTATATAATTTGTGAAAATTCAATAAATATTATTATAAAAAAAGAGATTCATCCTCCCTCCCCTCCCTTAGTTTAATGTTTTCTTGTTTGCAGGTTAACTTTTTCTTCCTGTTTAGTGGCCACTGCTACGGTCTATGGCTGGTTGCTGTTGAAGGACCGGGAAGAAATTTTCCTGCATTGGCAGGTTTTGTCTTCCGCACAGCAATTTGTTGTAACTTTGGCAGTTATGGCCTTGGGTGGAATCCTTTAGCCTTTTCTTCCCTATGGGTTGGGGTGTGAAGTGGTGACTCAGCCCCCTGCAGTGTCACTGGCCATACACTGAAAGGTTGTCAGTGAACTACCCTGCATGCGGGGATATGGGCTGGGCTGCCTGCTGCATTTACGTCTCGCAGAGCACCCCCATATCCCATTTACCCTGATGTGCCCCAGTTCCCCCGGCTGGGGGGCTGGGGGGATACATGCCCAAGGCCCTAAGCCAAGGTCTTCCTACATTTAGAAGTTTAATAAAGTTGTGGCCTAATTTTAATTTCATATAACGTTGTCAGAGTCTTTATTCCTTCCTTATGATACCTGGGAGCTGGGGCTGTCGCCACCTGGTCACGCAATGGTTGAATTTAAGGCTGAATTCCTGCTGAAGGAGCACATTGTACCCTGGATATAATCACACCAAGGCTCTGAGTTTAGGAAAATAAGAAAACTATGTTTATTACAAGAAATACATGCTTGGCAGGAAGGATCCTAGTTATATCTAACTATGGTGGAGATGCCTTGAGCCATGCTTGCTCTTGAAGAAGGAGGAAGGAGGAACCCTAAGAGTATCAGTGTAGCACCTGACGGAAAGTCAGCACTGGATAGATCAGAAAGGACAGTCTAGGGAACTTGACGTTTCCTCTCTGTCTACTCTTTCTCACACAGACATCAGTCTCTACTTCAAGCTGAGCTGACTCCCAACACTTCCAACAAAGAATACCTACAGTTTATTTCCAAATGCCAACATTATCCAATTCAAATTACTAAATACCCCCCTTATGCAACTCCTCATATCCCAGTATTACCAGAAGTAACAAACACTGGTGCAGGGGTAGTCAACATGGTACCCTCCAGATGTTGCTGACCATTCACCATGTTGGCTGAGGCTGATAGGACAGCATCTGGAGAGCAGCATGTTGGCTACCTTTGCACTGGTACCACCAAGGCAGGACTTTGGAGTCAAAGTCTAGGCCCACTCAGTAGGAGTACTTTTTTAGCTCAGTAAGGAGAGCCTCTAAATGCAGGAAGGCTGGTATACTACATTTTGAAGTAAGTGAAATAGTGTGCATTACTATCTAAAGAGTGCACGCCCTTAAGACCATTAAGCCCAGAGCCTTAAAACATATAAGTGTTGTCAGGAGCTCATCCTGCTCTTAAGTAGGACCCTGGCAGAGACACATGTCCAACTGGCATGTTCCCTCCTTCCGAGTCAATCGTTCGGGAGCTTCAAAAGCTTTCTTCTGCCCGAACATCAAAGGGACAGATGCCAACAGACATCAGCACACTTAGGGATCTGCAGAGTCTTTGCAGCTTTTGTAACAGATCACAGCAACTCAGCATTTTGGCTAATCTACTTTGTTTACATATAAACACACACAGAGCACTGCAACATGGCTCCCTCTCTCTCTAGCATCAGACAGCAAAGAAAAAAAGAACAAAGGACAATAGTCCCACAGTAACACAAACATCCTGTCTCCGTCACTTCCCACTTTGTGGATTCAAAACATATACCGTCATGTGATAGACAATAATCCCATGACTGCAATCATGGAGCAGGAATTCTAACAAGTCTGCCAAGACTGATTATATGAAATGATCTCAGTTAGAGGAGTGAGCATGGAAGGTAATTTTGGCTATCAACACATACCTGTGCATTCAGTGCACACATACACAGCTGAAAAGGGTTCCCCGCCCTTGACACAAACCAATGTGTTCTCCACTCTTATTTCTGCTGATGCATGTTCTGTAAAGCAACACACACCCTGGCTCTAATTACTACGCAGATTTAAACCTTGGTAGCAGCACAACCATCATATACTTTCTGTAAGTGCAAATTCTTGCCAAAGCTAGGATAGCATAACTAATCAGGATAATGCTGTGGTCAACAAGCAGCTGAATGTCCCTCCCAGAGCATCTCCCATTGTGATGCAAATTGGCTGCTATACATTAGATTCTGGGTTTAAACAAACAAGAACTATTTTAGATTAGCATAGTGCATAGCTAAGGTGACGAGTCACACATTGATCACGAACTTGTGTACAGGGCTGCTGCTATTGCTTAAATGTCACAGTGTGAATTAGCTAACAGTCATTAACAAGCACGTTTTCTGCCTGTATGGAACAATTATATATGATACTATTAGCAGCATCAATTAAGGCAGATAAAGTAATAGTCTAATTGAATGCTTGAGGAGTTTAATGGTTTTTGCTTTCCCTGATAATGGATTGCACTCTATATTCATGGACTTTAAGCCAGGCAAAGGATCAATATTTCCTTCTGCTTAGAAAACCTTCTACCCTGGAGGATAACCAATATCTAATTTAGGAGTCTTTGTTGAGGCTTTCTTCACTTAATCAGGGAACAATACATCATGACATAGAAAAGTACTTTTTGGAGAAGCATAATTTTCTCATCATTGCCTCTTTTTTTGGTAGTGGGTGGAATTAAGTAACATTTTGTACTTGGGTTTTGCTAATGACTTAGGAAGCAATCCAGGAACTGTCCATTAAATTAACTGAGAAGTTGCATATGAGGTCCAATTTGTGCAAACTTTTATTAGGATGATACGCGGTTTCATCTCTGCTCTCCCCCTCCCCCAACATTGTACAGGCTCTATTTTGAGATACCAATTGAACTAGACACATTTGTTCCTGCAATACCTTAAAAACTCAAAGATCACAAATGGGCAGAAGATAATAGCACCCTATATAACAAGCACTGAGAAACTGTGACTCTACAGATGTTTGACACAACAAATACCATGTGGGGACAATGGGAGTCCAACATCTGGAGGCCACAGGTTTTCCATCCATGCTGTATACAAATAACAAACTCACAAACATGCCAAAAGAAGAACAAGGCATGCAGGTCCCACTTGTAAAATAAAATTATAAATGTATAGTTTAAGGGGCAAATTAAAATATGTGAACTACGAAATATGTGACATATGTAGTGGATTTACATAGTCCACATTAACATAGACTCTATCTACAATTAAATCAATGCTGGGGGAAATGTGAAGCCACTACAGAATGTTTAAGTCAAAGTTACGTTGGTAGAAAAGGGAAGTAATCTTCCTTTTGCAATGCCGGGAAATGCACTGGTGCATCTTATCCATCATTATCATCATGTCACAGTACAAAGCACAGGAGGAAAGCTTCTGAATTGTAGGCATTTCAAATATACTTGGCAGGGGAAGCTTTGTGGAACATATATGTGAAAAATGAAAACTCAGGAATTTTATGTTCAATAGGTAACTTTGTTCTTCTGCAAGGCAGGATAGTTTTGAGGAAGGTGGTAGATGAGCTCAGCAGCAATCCAAACATTAATTCAAGCCTGGTAAAAAACTTCTCCTAAGTTGCAGTGCCTCTCCTTTGCCAACTTGGGAAATAGTAGTTGAGGCTGAGCACTGATAGCACCATATTAAAATATAGGAACATTGAATTCCGCTAAGAAAGTGCCACTTATAAAGCTAAAATTCACAACGCCAGCTCTATGCAGGACAATCACATGTGGAAGGGAGCATATAACACCCTCCTCTCCGGTCATGAGTTCAATTCTCCTGTGTCCGTGCATGGCCCATATAGGTGTGGAAATGAAAACCTCAATGTGTAGATGTTTCACATGATCGTAAACTCTGCATGATGGGGCACTGCTGAGAGTACCATATGCCCAAGAGGTGTGCTTAGCTTGGCTTTTAGTTTTGTAGCTCCAGCTCTCTGGAATCAATTACCAGCTGAAAATAAACAGGTGCCTAGTGTGATGATGCTTTGGTGCCTAGTGAAGACATTCGTATTGCAAATGGGAGCTGAGATTTGTAGCAGCTATGAGAATTTTGGAACCAGCGGCTTGATACTAGTATTGAGGAACAGCTTAAAACATCTCATTGCCAGCTGGGTACTGATCATCATTGACCTACACAAATCATCAGCTGGGTACTGAAGTGGGTGCTGAGGAAGTATTTTACATTACATTCCTGATCATCTGGTTGTTTAAACCTCTGACAATAAGGACGTAAAGGACACTTGTTCTAAAACAAGTTGATGATCAGGACATAAAGGACCCTTATTCAGAAAGAATGTTGTTTCTCATTTACCAAAATGCATTTGCTTAAGGACAAGATTGAATTGGTATTTTGTCTGCATGTACTGGCAGTGCATTTTAATATCACCTGAGATTTCTGATTATACTTCCATTGCCTTGAATAGATGCCTCTCCAGCAGTTCTGAATAATCAGATCTATTGAGCAGAGTTCACCGCAGTCTGTGTTACATACAGCTAAATCTTCAAGTTGGATCCTAAGAAGCAAGATGAGACTCTTCCCCAATAGCAAAGGAGACATAGTAAAAGGCTTCCAAAGCAACCAGATCTCCACCTTTTGGACTACAGAGGCAGTAAAATGTCCCTCTAAATCATTTTTATTACTCTATTTTAGCTGTCTCCTTCTGACACATTGAGACTTTTCCCCTGAACTTCAATCTGAAGTTGTTAATACAGAATAATTTGGCTGCAGGCATTGATATGGACAATTATACCATGATCTAACTTCTGCTTCTTCACGGCATAAGAGCAATAGACATAGGCATAGTGGTCAGTTTTGAAGTCTGGGAACTTATCATGGCAGCCACTGTAGACTCCTCTCCAAGGAGAGTCCAAAATTACAGGCAGCAGGTTGGATCCATGTACAGTATGCAAATATATACAATATGTAAATATATACAAATCAATCAAACAATTCACCAACCCAACCAAACCATTTGATGACCAATGTATACCATTCCAACATGCCACATTCCACATAATTCAAGAGTGGAGTGGGGGGAGAGACTCACTGATGAAGCTGGTCTCAGGAGTGGTGATGAAGACTCCCAGAATGCTGGTTTGGAGGGACTTTAACATCCCTGTTGAGGTGCCTGGCTCTGGGGTGGCTCAGAACTTTGTTGGCCAACACATTTTGCAGGCCACACTGTGGACCTTGCTTTCTTGACTGGACAGGAAGAGGGTGATCTGAAAGCAGGGGCTATTGTCATAGTCAAATCACTTCCTGTTAAGATTTAGGCTTTCAGCACCTTTCACCCTCTGTGGAAGCAGAGGACCAATTAGGATGATCCGCCCTCAGAGGCTGATGGGTCCAATGGCACTGGGGAATTTTCTAGCTGATATGACTTGCCCTGGCTGACCTCTGGCTCGAGCCATTGATACGATCACCCATGAGACCCTCTCCTGCTTTGTGTAGCCCATATGGTTCCCTGGTATACTCCGGAGCTTAGGGTGATGAGAAAACAAACTGGGAGACACCTCGAATGTGAGTGGCAGAAAACCACTGCTAGGTGACCGTTGTGGAAAAGCAGCAGCGGTAGAATAACCCCTGCTTCCTTCCTCTCTCTCCCTCTGCTCTGCAGCACAGTGGAATTTGCAAATTTGCATTTGCTCAGTACCATGTAGTGTGTCTATTTCCAGCATGGCCTACTTTTAAAATGTTTCAATCTAAGCCCTGATGTTTCATCCATAGTTTCATTTAAAGTCACACTGTGTTGTGCACCTTCAAACAGCATTCTTATACATGCATATTTCTTGCATTGTTTTTCTCCCCTCTGACTGTGAAATTCAAGAGAAATGTATTAGGGACACAGCCAACAACATTGGGTGTGGGTGTATTCTAGGCAAAATGGCCATTCAAGTCAGCTTATAGCTGGATTTCTCAATGTGGCACTATGGAAACGGTAGGACAAACCCGGAATACTGTAGTCATAACCAGTGTCCGGATGAAAATCAGCAAAATGTCCAGACATATGGCAATCCATACGTGTCATTCTTGCCAATGTTCCTTAAAAATAGCTCAAAAATATCAGTATTTTTTGATGTTGGCAAAAGCTCAAAAACTCCCCCCCCCCAAAAAAAAACCCTCAATAACTTTCGTTTCTCACTGGTGGATGCCCAGGTGATTTTTTTATTATTATTTTTTAGGGTTGCCTTTTTAACCGTGGGTGGTGCTGAAGTGACTGGAAAGTGGCATGTGGGCATTTAGGGACACCTTGACATTTCTTCAAAATGTCTCTGTATCCCACAGGGGCCCATAGGGAAGAAAGAGGAGTAGACAAGCTAGAGGCCACGAGCAACCCTCTCCCACCCAGAACTTTTTATTGCTCCTATCTGTGCTACAGGGAGCACTCTCTGAGAACTGCTTATGGCCAGATCCTCGCAGGTGCCGGTCTCTGTGCAAGAACACATAATCGAGTGCAACTGTGGCATGCGGTGGCGGCAGCCATGGCCTTTAGCTTGCCGGGTGCAGCATGCCTTTCCTGCTGCTCTCAGCGCAGCATTGCCTGTTGGCAGGTGTGTTGGGCAGTGGGCCAGGCCTCATGGTGTAGAGTGGAGAACCTGAATGGGATTCTGTGCCCTGTTCAAGGGGTTCGTAGCACTGCTAAAGAGCAGATGAAGTTGCTGGAGGTGATCGAGGGTTAGTGAAAAAACCAAGCCTAAGATGGATAGGATCAGGGACAGGGTTTAGCTTCTTCCCCAACCCCCACCCAAATATTTTATTCAAGTTGGCCCCCATAACTGCGGACTGTGGATATAACAGAATTATATCCATATTCTGATCAGTATTTGAATGTTTTTCTGATTGTGAGCATTACTGCTTTTCAACACTGGTCAACAATTTTAAACACCCTAAAAATCTTCGACTCCAATCTTTGACAGTAATGTCCTGGAACAGGATGTTTCTTGAGTCTGATCGACTTTGCAAGACGGGCGGTGTTAACTATACGTGTGCGGAAAGGAACTCTCAAAATTCTGCACCCTGTATTGTGAACAAGAGCTCTATCACATCTGGTATGACCCATAGAAGACAAACCTTTTAGAGGTGTGTCTATGACGGTTGCCACCATCCTTTTTAGGCTCATGGGCACCACACACACAACTAAGCACACACCACAACCTACTTCATTGGGTACAATGGAATATTTCTTTCAAGCCTAATTTTAGCTGGAGGGAGGAGAACAAAGGGACACTGTGAGAACCAGAGAAGAGCTCAGTCTAAGGAATCTGTCATGAACTGTGTATTCTATATCTAATCTATCTATCATCTATCTATCATCTATCTATCATCTATCTCTATCTATCTCTCTATCTATCATCTATCTATCTATCTATCTATCCACCTATGAGGTGAGCAAGTAAATCTACTGAGGACTGGGGGAAAGAGGGGAGGGATGTGTCCCTGAAATCTTAACCTTTGAGGCTTCAGGGCTAATGATACTAACCTAAACTCATTTATGTCAGGAAGTATGGCTTCTCAAATACAAGCAAGGAAGAGTCCTGGTTAGTAACCACCCAATTAGTCTATTATCTATGGCAAAGCATTCACTTAAGAGGCAGATAAATGGAGTTCAAGCTTGTGACTTAATTGGAGTAGAGTTGAAGGACAGTTGCTTGGAAGTTTGCCTGCAATAATGAAAAGCCTCACAATGTAGGAATATTTATATCTCATCTTTCTAGGAAGTTGCGTGTGGAGTTTAGGTTTGGGGGTGGGAGGAAGCATTTTCAGAAGGCACTTTATAAAAACTGTGTTCTCCAAGGGAATCCTATCTACTAGAAATCCAGTGCTTCTTTACAAAGATTTTTGGCCACATGAGCAAATTTCAGATGCTGTTATTAACAGGCATGCGCCATGGTTTGTAATAAGGGTTTGCATTTGGAGGGGAATCAACTCTTTTGCCCAAAATGAGCAACTTGGGAACTACCCACAATTTGCCCCTAGGCTCAGCTCTTGATTATTCAAGAGCTTTTTACATGCAAATCCTTGTTGTTAGCAAATACTATGCTGGTATGGAAGGACAAGAAAGGAGATTCCAACTAAACATCAGGAAGAACTTTCTGACAGTAAGAGCTGTTCAGCAATGGAACAGACTTCCTCACCAGGTTGTGGACTCTCCTTCCTTGGAAGTTTTTGAGCAGAGGTTGGATGGCCATCTGTTACAGATGCCTTAGCTGAGATTCCTGCATTGCAGGGGGTTGGACTAGATGACCCTCTGAGACCCTTCCAACTCTACAGTTCTATGATTTTATGACAGATTCCTGGAACAATAGTCGTGTTCTCAAAATCCTATTTTTCTGTACCCAAAAGAAAATCCACCCACTGATCTGGATTCCTTAAATAGAATTAAAAAAACCCATTTTATGAAGTTGAAAATGCAAGAGTATGAAAGAGTACTTTATCATTTCTTCTCCTTAATTCACTGCTCTAGAAGATGCAGGAGGAACCTGTTTCAGCCCCAGCCTTGGCACCATGTGGGGAGGGGGTGAGTGGGCCTAGAGGCAAAAGGGAATGGAATGTAAATTTTACATTCATTGTCCTATCTGCTTTGTGCTGTGCGTTAGTTTCTGCACACACTCACACACCTCTCTCTATCCTCCATTCAGACAATCAAAAGGGATGATCAGAGTTCAGGGGCATATTCCAGCCAGGCATAAAGGTAAAGGGACCCCTGACCATTAGGTCCAGTCACGGACGACTCTGGGGTTGTGGTGCTCATCTCGCTTTATTGGCCAAGGGAGCTGGCCTACAGCTTCTGGGTCATGTGACCAGCATGACCAAGCTGCTTCTGGCGAACCAGAGCAGTACATGGAAATGCCATTTACCTTCCTGCCAGAGCTCTACCTATCTATTTGCACTTTGATGTGCTTTTCGAACTGCTAGGTTGGCAGGAGCAGGGACCGAGCAACGGGAGCTCACCCCATCACGGGGATTCGAACCGTCGACCTCCTGATCGGCAAGCCCACATCCCACCATAGCCAAGCTCAAACACTCAAGGACAGTGTGAAACACTGTAAGTGATGGGGTATAACCTGAGGTCAGACAGTGAACCTTGGAAGGTAACATTTGGCCTCCTGGCTTGGGATTCTTCATTCCTGTTCTAGCTGATCTGGGCATGCCTCATGCTTCTTGGGCACAGGGATTGACAGGATTTGTAAGTTTCCTAAGCATTTAGGCTTTGATCCAGAGATCTCCTCTCATAAAACAAGTCTTTCCTACCTCCTTATTTATTTTATTTTTATTTCATTTCTTAAATTTCTATACCAAGCTTCATCCTGCGTTCACAGGGTGCTTTATAATATAAATACACCAAAAATGCACACCACAGTAACAAACCAAAACAATATTGCAGTCCTGAGTCATTTAAGACTTTATAGGTCAAAAACAGTGCTTTGAATTGAGCTTGAAAACTAATCAGCAACCAGTATAATCGGGCCAGGATTAGTGTAATATACTCAAACTGTCCTGCCCTGGTAAACTCCTAATTGCTGAATTCTGCACCAGCTGAAGTTTCCAAATCGTCTTCAGCAGAAGCCCCATGTATAACGTGCTGCAGTAATCTAACCTTGTGCAAAGTTTTGCAGAAGGGAGAATGCTTTACAAGGGTAGAAAATCACAAAATGCACCCTCCATTTTGGTTCAGCGCTTGTACACAGCCTCTTTCTCCCAAAGTCATTATGCTAAGCTGAAACTGAATATACATTGTTCAAGTTAATCAAAGTTCCAATGTCACATTTTAGCATACTGTCCCTCCCACTAATCGGAGTCTTTACATTTAGCTAGGGTTGCCATAAATAGTGATTTTAAGCTTTGGAGCTGTTTCTGCTGCTTTTTCCATCACGTTGCCATACATCCGGGTTTTCCCTGACATTTTGCCGATTCGGCAAAATCCCCCTCCCCCCAGTCACCCGAAAACCAGGACATGTCAGGATTTTCCTGACATATGGCAAGCCTACATTTAGCCCTTCCAGTCCCTCCTTCCAAGGAACCTGAAATTGTTAAAGTCACTTCGTTAACAGAACAATAATCAGATAAGAGATTCATGCAGATACAGTGGAACCTCGGTTCCAGAACACCTCTGGTGTCACACATTTTGGTTCTCAAACACTGAAAACCCGTAAGTAAATGCTTCTGTTTTTGAATGTTTCTCGAAACCCAAACATGCAATGAAGCTTCCGCTGAGTGCAAGAAGCTCTTGCAACCAATGGGAAGCCGTGCCTCAGTTTTCGAATGTTTCAGAAGCCAAACAGGCTCCTGGAACAGATTTCATTCAAGAACTGAGGTATCACTGTAACTGGGGAAGGCTAAGACATGTTGACTTAGTTAAAGAAGGCAGCTTAATAACTTTGAAGAACTACTATGTTGCAGGCTATGAACTGCGTAACTTTCTCCCTGCTTTTTGTCACAGCCAAGAGATTTAATCAAATTGAATTCCCATTAGTTTTCTGTACTTTTACATTATTTATGTTAAGTATTGATATCCTACTTCACCGTTGAAGCATATGAGCTCTTTTGAAAAATATTACTTAAACATAAGACATTTTGCTGTCTGCTTACACCCAGCTATTTAGATAAATTGAAACATGCTTTGAATAACTAAGCCTGAACTCAGCTAACCAAGAACAACCAGGGAACAGACTCTCAGAAATAATGTTGAATGGTGGCCGGGAGAGGTGGGGTGTAAACAGCTTTATCATCTCATTCCCTGAGTAATTATTCTTTTACACATTCGTGGTCGCTTTAGTTTTGCTGCAGGAGCAGTGTCTGCCTCGCTCAGTAAATAAACCCTATTAATGTTCTTAACACATTGGCACAGCTGTATAACAGTGTTTATATTCTGATAAATAGATTGTTGCACTTAATGACTGGGCTTTCTGCAGTACTTAGCAAACTACTGTAGGATTTTTGGCAGAAAGCAATTTGTGGGGAGAGTATTCCTTCTATGTATACAGCGAACTTTGGAAAGGTGGTATACCCCATATTATATAATCTATGGAACTAATTAACAAAGCAGCTTGGATTTTAATGATAGGTTATTAAAACCAAGAGCAGCGTTGAAATGAAAAGCTCTCTAGAAAGACTCAAAGAAAATGGTACAAATTTGGCAGATGTTAGTGCTCTATCTGTAACAACAATCTTATCCCATCCTGCTCCATCAGTTTCTTTCCCATCTCTTCTCTACCATTTAAACATGCTCCTAAATTGTTGCTTCTAGTGATATTTACTGCTGGTGAAATGGTCCCATTTTAAGGAAGTCCTAGAGGTAGAGGATTTCAGGAGCAGTTGTTTGGGGTTCTTGATTTGGTTTATCCAGCCAATAGAATTCTTTTTCTTGATTGTACCACTTCCAGTGGTAGCGGTGGTAACAAGTGTTTGTTTAAATGCTATGGCACAAAGACAATCCCTGTGTGTGGAAATCTAGCATATCATGGATCAAGTAACCAATTTCCATCCTGGCACATTCTTCTGCTGCAAGGTTGCATATTCCCTTCAAACTCACGTTTCCGGCATACAGGACCCAATGTAATACTGCACATAGGAAGCTGGCCTTTGAGTAGCGATATTTGGACTCCAATATCTGCTCAGCCTTTGTCATGGAAGGCTTTGAGGACACAGCCACCAAGAAGCTAAACAATAACTTTCTGGTCTCTCCCCAGCAAGAAAGCAGCAGCCACATCTGACTTTACCTAGATATAACCAAGTCCATTTAGTGACCATATAACTATGTAATGAAACTGTCCACAAAGCTCACTGGGTGAATTTGAGTCACTCACAATCTCTCACCTTTAGCTGCCTCACAGGACTGTGGAAGCTGGAGGGGGAATGGGGACATCTATACATATTATTATCTGAGCTCTGTGGAAGACAGATGAAATATAAAAGTGATCAACAAATTAAAACTAGTAATTTAGTAATAATTTTAACACCCCAATGGCCAGTTGTTGTTTGCATACAAATATTGCCTGAGGAATCCTCCTATGAAGTCAACTGGTAGAGAAAGCAGTTTCAAATCACACAGTCAAGCAGAGTGGAAAAGACAAATGAGTTATTTCAGAGAATGTTTTAGTGTCTGTCTGTTGGGTTGTTTAGGATTTTTCTTTTGTGGTATTTTTTGTGGTACCATTGAAGCATATGATCCTCTCTCTTTTTACCGTTTTAATGTAACATGATATATTTTGCTGTCTGCTTAAATTTAGCTAGAAAGAAATACAAATAACTAAGCTAGAACCCCTGTACCTGGGACTAAGCCCTCATTTAACTCAACAGGTCTTACTTCGGGGGTCTCTGCTGATTGTAACAAACTTGGGATACAATCCATAGCACTTCATTGTAGGCAGACTTCTTGAGAATCCAGCTTCAGCCATCCAGCTAAAATTCACATTAACGTTAGGGAAGCACAAAATCATTCCAATTTTAAAATTTTGCAACAACTTATCTTTGGCTGAGAAGCGGGGCTGCGTATATCATTTTAAAAACTGAAAGCAATTTTGCATTGGGAGCTGAAATACATGTATAAACTGCCATATAATATTGTTTGTTGCTTTGTTGAGGGAAAAAAGGATATTTCAATTGCTGGGAGCTTAGGTCTATAAAATTAAAGCCAATATAGTAGCATTTGTGAATAGCAAAGGCAAAAGAATAAAATAAAATTGTACTTCCTCTAACTAGTTATGATTTCTCATTATACAAATGTGCCATGAAGAGTCATATTACTGCAGGGTTATTACACCCAATAACTATTGACCCCTGGGTCACAAATTAAAATCAACCATATCTACAACTCCATTTAAATTATAATACCTCTTGTTTTTTTTATGGAGGAAACTCATCAAGAAGATCATAATTGCAAATTGCTAGACACACACACACCAGACAGTAGTTGGGTTTATTTTAAATTAAAAGTAGCATTTCTTACACTCCACTTGCATAATATAAGTGTGATTACTGAAACACATTTTTAGAATACTATAATTTCAGTTCTTCCTCAATTTTACTGGGGCAGAAAAATAATTCAGTTAATTAAATTAATATTGTTGATGACAGATGTCTGTAGCCCATGAAGTCCCCTAGCCTTGCATTCTGACTGTCCTTCCATCAGTCATCACTTCAACTATATGCCTCAACTGACACAGCAAGAAATGTGTTGATACAGACTTAACAATCTTATTTTGGTGTAAACATACAGAATTCCACATATACAGATATGCGATATACACTTCAACTTTAGCCACAGACAGGAAGTCCAAATATTGACTTCTATGATTTCTGGCAAATGTAATTAGGCAGTAACTAGGACTGTGCAACCAATCTGGGTGAAGCCTAGATACCGAACTGAACTAGGCTTTGACTGGATTGGGTCACAGAATCATAGAATTGCAGAGTTGGAAGGGATCCCAAGGGTCACATAGTCCAACCCCTTGCAATACAGAATCTCAACTAAAGCATATATGACAGATAGTTATCCAGCCTCTCTTTTAAAATCTCCAAGGAAGGAGAATCCACCACCTGAGGGTGTCTGTTCAACTGTCATGCAGCTCTTACTATCAGAAAGTTCTTCCTAATGTTAAGTCTGAATCTTGTTTCTTGTAACTTGAATCCATTGGTTCGAGTCCTATGCTCAGAGCAGCAGAAAACAAGCTTGATACATCCTTCATGTGACTGCCCTTTAGGTATTTAAACATGGCTGTCATATCTCCTCTCAAATTTCTCTTATCCAGGCTAAACTTACCCAACTCCCTTGACTGTTCCTCATAAGGCTTGGTTTTCAGACCCTAGATAATCTTGGTTGCCCTCCTCTGCAAATGTTCCACCTTGTCAATATCCTTCTTAATTTGTGGCACCCAGAACTGGACACAGTATTCCAGGTGTGGTCTGACCAAGGCAGAATAGAGTGGTACTATTATTTGCCTTGATCTGGACACTATATTTCTGTTGATGCAATCTAGAATAGCATTAGTCCCCCCCCCCAATACATCACGCCATTGACTCATGTTCAGTTTGTGGTCTACTAAGACCCCTAGATCCTTTTCCCACATACTACTGACAAGCCAGGTGTCCTCCATCTTATATTTGAGCAGCTGGTTATTCCTGCCTAAATGCAGAACCCTACATTTGTCTCCCCTGAAACTCATTCTGTTAGTTTGGGCCAAGTTCTCCAAATTGTTAAGGTCATCTTGAATCCAGATTCCTGTCTTCTGCTGCATTGGCTAAACCTCCCAGTTTGGTGTCATCTGCAGATTGAATGAACATCCCCCAGTTCCTTCATCCAAGTCATTTCTAAGACATTGAACGACAGCAGACCCAGGACAGAAACCTATGGCACCCCACTTGTCACTTTTTTCCAGGATGATGAGGAACCGTTAGTGAGCAATCTTTGGGTTTAGTCAACCCACCTACAAATCCACGTAACAGTTACCTTGTCCAGTCCAGAATGATCTAAGGCTGTCAAAGGACATGGCAGTTGGGTGGCAGGAGACAGGAAAGACAGGCAGCCGCTGTACCCAGCTGTCAACTTACAGATTTGAAAATAAGGGACCAGCAGCCTTGAAAATAAAGGACCAGCAGCCAAAATAAGGGACCTGCAGCCTCACCTGTTCCAGGCACTCCAGTCTTCCTGTCCTCCTGCAGTCTGGTCAAACTCATGCTGGTAGCTTCGAGAACACTGTCCAACCAACTTTGTAACCAGAGGTTCAACTGAATAGAACCTGAATCACATGCACCACAAGGCCTATGCAGCCTCAACTTAAGATGGCTCCCCGGCCTGGCTTTGCACCTGGGTTTGCAGCAGCACGTGCAACAAAATGGCGTTCAGCATTCAAAAAACCCCTCAGCTTGCATTAAGTAGCCACACACACACAGCCTCCCCCCCTCCCATGAGATCTCCTTTCCTTTTCCCCCACCATGTGCCCCCGCTCCAGACAGACCTTTTTGCCGGCAAGGGTGAGTGGGCCTTTGATGACGTATCCATCAAATTCCGATCCATGAACTCAGCACAGGTTTGTTCAACTTCTTAGCCCCTTTGAGCCAAAGGCAGAAAGCCCAGCCAGCAGCCAAATGAAGCCACAAGGAAAACCACCGTCACCTCTCCACTGGGAAGCACTGAGCAAAGGCGAGTCCCCAGGGAATACAGCCGATTTGATCAGCACAAGGCATGCAAGCTCCACCCCCCAGTCGTTCTTAGACTCCTTATTGGGTGAGCAACACAGCCAAGCAACACAGTTGGAGCCTCCCTTCTCCCTGGCCGGCAGGGAGGGAGGGAGAGGAGCTGCTTCCTTTGAAATTTAGGGGACACCATTTAAGGGACATTTAATAATAATAATAATAATAATAATAATAATAATAATAATAATAATAAAAAAAAAAATAAATTTTATTTATATCCTCCCCTCCCCAGCCGAAGCTGGGCTCAGGGCGGCTAACAACAATAAAACAGTATAAAAGTATAACATAAACAACACTCTAAAATCATTCATTGTAAAATTAATTAATTCAGGCCACTGGCAACCATTGGGCCAGAGCTCCGCGAAGATTGCTGAGGGAGGGAGTCAGGCTGTGCCCTGGCCAAAGGCCTGGTGGAACAGCTCTGTCTTGCAGGCCCTGCGGAAAGATGTCAAGTCCCGCAGGGCCCTGGTCTCTTGTGACAGAGTGTTCCACCAGATCGGAGCCACAGCCGAAAAAGCCCTGGCTCTAGTTGAGGCCAGCCTAACTTCTCTGTGGCCTGGGACCTTCAAGATGTTTTTATTTGAAGACCGTAAGTTTCTCTGTGGGGCATACCAGGAGAGGCGGTCCCATAGGTACGAGGGTCCTAGGCCGTATAGGGCTTTAAAGGTTAAAACCAGCACCTTAAATCTGATCCTGTACTCCACCAGGAGCCAGTGCAGCTGGTGTAGCACCGGGTGAATGTGATCTCGCAGCGAAGACCTCGTAAGGAGTCTCGCTGCAGCATTCTGCACCCGTTGGAGTTTCTGGGTCAGTCTCAAGGGCAGCCCCACGTAGAGCGAGTTAAGGGACATCCATCCATTTAAGGGACATCCATCAATAAGGGACAGCAGCGGGACAGGGCACTGGAATAAGGGACTGTCCCTTCAAATATGGGACACTTGACAGCTATGCTTGTGTAAGGTCTGTTTCAATGCTTCCCAGTGGGGAATATGCTGGTGAAGCAGCACCCAGTAGGATTGAACTCTCTGCTAACCAGCTGCTCACGGGGGAATGCTGGCAAAGCAGATCTTGCAGAGGCTACTCATGATGTGGTGGCATATGAGGCACATAGATGGCATATGAGGAAGGAGTGAATCATTAAGTGAATCATCCAAGCTGTCCAGGGCAGTATCAATACCAGCACTGTGACTAAGAAACAATACAAAGCTAAATTGCATATCTCCATCTCGTTTTTCTCCTTATATCTGACTGCTCTAATTTTTTATGAACCTCTCACTTTCAGAGAGATATAGCGGTGGGAAAGTTTTCAACATCACAAACTCTGACATCAATAGCATGTATTTTACTTGTCATATCTTCAGTTTTCTTCTCATTCTGCAAAAAAGGACTTCTGCACCAAATGCAGTTTTTATGATGGAGCTTGGTGGTACAAGTCATACTTTTAATTTCCCCTTTGAAGAGGGAGATGGAGACAGCATCATGCTGCTCAGGTTCTTTCATTTTTACAGATTTCCTGTTCCCATTAAAGAGAGGGACGAAGACCCTTCTATAGCAAATAATTCCACTGATTTATTTATTAAGTGCACCTTTTTCCAGCTGTAATGATCACAGGGAGTAATCATTACAAATATAGCTGGATTTGGTTTTCCAGTAGCCAATGGGAATAATAATAATAATAATAATAATAATAATAATAATAATAATAATAATATATTTATACCCCACCTATATGGCTGGGTTTCCCCCATTTACAGCATTGCCATGTGCATTTGTTGAAGCACAGCACATAAATGCATTCTGAGACTCTGAGCCATGCTGATTTGTTTCTAACCTCTGAGTCTATCCATAATTTTAATGTAAAGGCAACTCCCCATTTGCATGAGGGTTGCATTCTGGGTCATTGTACACATCAGCGTAAGCCCGCTCCACCCCCTTCCAGGGCTGAAAGTGGCATGTACGTCTGCAGTTGCAAAGTCCTTGGTCACGTGTGAAATGCTTGTTCCCTGTATAATTTATATAAGCTGCTTAGAGGTTTAGATGATTAAATTCCGATAAATCAATACAAATAAAAAACAATAACAGCAATGAAATAGTCCTTAACAAATAGTCAGGTGAAGAACCAGGTGTTCATATGCACTCTCACAGCCTTCCCAATTTGGAAAATGCTTAGGAATGGATCACATAAAGACAGGGAACAGTTGTATATATGCCATGCATTACCCCCCAAGATCAACAAGACATCATCAAGTCTCATTGCTCCCAAGGGGACTTGCTATATTGTATTCAAATCTTGTGATGGCAATGATCCCCATATGCTGCGAGCAGCTGGATGACCTGTTTTGAACATTCTAAAAGGCAAGATAGTTTATACTACAACAGAGGTAGTGCCACAGCCCTAGAACTGCCTTGGATCCACAGGAATATGTTTTCTGAAGTGGCCCCATGATCTGATCCAGGTCATGATCCTCCTGGATAGAATTGGGTGAGTCTGCTTTGGAATCCAAATCTGACAGATTCCTACCTCACCCCTATGACCACTGGCGGTGTGACAACCATGATGAAGAGGCTTGAAAAGTTTGCTTCTGCTGCTTCTCAGTGAACTGAGTATATATCTACTGCTCTGAGCAGAATATGTAATGCCACCATGGCCCACCCCTCATCCTCTGGGGTAATATTTAGCAGCTCTTAAGCTCATAGAGGACCTTATCTTGAAAGCATCTCTAGCTTGGTGATCGTGAACTGAGGACATGATGCTCACAAACTGAATATTCTACTAGGGCAGCCTTTCTCAACCTGTGGGTCCCCAGATGTTGTTGAACTACAACTCCCATCACCCCCTAGCTAGCAAGGCCAGAGCACAGGGATGGCGGGAGTTGTAGTCCAAAAACATCTGGGGACCCACAGGTTGAGAACCACTGTACTAGGGGATAGAGAATTTGCATATCTTTGCAGTGTTGTCCTGTTCTTTTAAGGTAGGATATACTGTATGGTGGAAGACAGGAGTGCCTGGCGTGCTCTGGTCCATGGAGTCACGAAGAGTCGGATACGGCTAAACGACTAAACAACAACATACTGTATGCTAAGTATTTGGGAGTATCCAGTCCACGTTAAGTGGTCTTAACATCCCAAAGTTTCATTGCATGCTATGGTCAATCCTACCATTAGACAGAATGACATGTCAGATGCTGTGGCATCCCCCATGTTGAAGTAAGATTCAGCTTCTAGCTGGCTTTTGCACATACAATGGGAGAGGGTACAATCTTTCCTTTCCCTTAGGCAGCCAAGTTGGATCCCGGCTACTGATGGGCCATTGTATGCTTTTGTGTGCAAGAAAGTTCTGACAACCAGGTTTCCAACACAGCTACATTCAGCAGATCCCTTCAATTGAAGGCATACCTGTTTTGATTCACAAAGTTGACTGGACTAATTTGTTTCTGCTCTGAGATCTCCTCCTTGTACACATTTCCCAAGGATAATACATAACGAGCAATAAAAAGAGATGTGGTCTGCCTTACAGAAGAGTGTGATTGAGAGAGAGTTGTTTTTAGGGCATCTGAATTTTCTATTAGCACCTTAGCTGATGAAAATTGCCAGAATACACTCTTCCTTTTACTTGCAACAAGAGTGCCTTCAGCCTTGATTGCACCCTTAAAGTACACCATGGAGATATTTTGCTACATGCATAAAGGAACATGATGAAACAGCGTAAATCACAGACTCAGGGTGCTTATCCAAAAATCAGAGTGTTGGGGTGGCACCAGGAGACAGCATATCCTCAGCGAAAGTGTCACTAAAACAGAGTTATGAGTACAGTCGAGTAAAATGCTTGATAATTGCTTATAATTTTCAGTGTTTGGAAAACAATTTCCTGGCCAGATGATTTTTCATTGTGCTGGATGTTTCGCTCCCTGCCAAGTGCTGTACATTTCCTTTAGTTTATGATTCAAGGTGTTAATCATATTCAGTCTTTCAAGATGATTACCTGGTAACATTAACATACAAATGTACAGTGATTATCTCTGCTGTTCAGAATTCTTTGCATTCCACAGAAGAAAGGGGAAATAAAAGAAATAAATCAGTCTCCTTCCGTTGGCAAGGTGCCAGGCTAAAGGAACAGAAAATGAACTTCTCTTGAATTCTGATAGGAAGGAAAATTAAGTATTAATCAAAATGAAACTTCAGAAACTTTCTATCAAACTTGGTGGTGTTAACGTCTCAGCTCAGTGACTCAAAATGTGGGCTTAACCTCAGGATAGGCCAAGTTACTCTGGCATGCTCAGTGCTTCTGTTTCCCTCAATAGATTTTGTTTTAAACTAAAGTATGGGATTTAAGAGCTATACTGAACAGGCAATGTGACATCCTTTTTTGGATTGGCTTTAGCTGACATAAGAGCACACTTGCTTTCACTTACTTTATTTTAGAAAATCTTTTATAGATGATCTTTCACTGTAAAATTGCAAGGCAGTTTACAATATAAAATCAATATAATCAAATAAATATATATTTAAGAGAAAGATAACAGAGATCTAGAAATTGCAGTGTAACTCTATTGAAAGCCAGTTCTCAAGAATGCACTTGCAAATAGGTATATTTCCACAAACCAGTGGAGCATGATCCCCATAGGTGCTGCCTGATCTCTAGGGGGAGTTCATTCCACAGCATGGGGAACACTGAGGAGAATCTGACAGTATACACACGTAGGGATGGGGGAGAAAGTGTTCATAAAAATGCATGTGTCTGTGAAAATAACATACAAAATACTTTAAATTGAGGGAAATTGCTTGCAAAATCGTGTTTACTAGGCAAAAGAGC
The DNA here is from genome assembly GCF_965113315.1 of Podarcis vaucheri. Classification (NCBI taxonomy): domain Eukaryota; kingdom Metazoa; phylum Chordata; class Lepidosauria; order Squamata; family Lacertidae; genus Podarcis; species Podarcis vaucheri. The sequence goes on along the minus strand of NC_138767.1, from coordinate 27,869,644 downwards.
ATGCAAAAAATGTGTATCTTAGGAAAATACATGCTAAAATGCTGATAAATATTCATGAGAACTTTTTTTTTAGAAAAGTAGCCAGCCACCAACGGTTGCAGAAATGTGCCAAACCAAACTTAAGACTGGAAAAATAAGAAACTGAAGTTGACAAATTCACCCATCCCTATTAACATAGCCAGCAGAAATTGGTCCAAAGAAAAGAGAAATGTGACTTCTCACTCTTAAGGTCAAATACTTGAACTGGTCCATTTCTATGAGTTGGCTTTTGAACTCTACTGGAGATTTGTTCTACCTGCTCCTTTTAGGCCAGCATCTAATCCTTGAAACTCTTGCCAGTCCCGATGTCACTGTTATTAATCCTCCGCTTGCTCCTCTGTCCCATACATTGTTTCTTCCTCTTCCACATCTAAACTGACGTTTCCACTACATACCTTGCCTATGTTTCTACTTCTTCTGTCTGGATTGATTATATGGTGACTGATTTGGTGACGTCTTTGGCTCTTTTCCGCAGAATAATGGACTCTGTAGGTGATTGTTATCACCTCACTCCTGTCCAAATCTCCCCCCTGATATCCAAACCACAAATATTTTCATGAACTGAAGGTTCCCTACAATTTCCCTGATGACAGAATTGCATTTGAAGAGCTTTATGAGAAAGGAGGAAAGGGACGCGGGTGGTGCTGTGGGTTAAACCACAGAGCCTAGGATTTGCTGATCAGAAGGTCGGCGGTTCGAATCCCCGCAACAGGGTGAGCTCCCATTGCTTGGTCCCTGCTCCTGCCAACCTAGCAGTTCAAAAGCACATCAAAGTGCAAGTAGATAAATAGGTACCACTCTGGCAGGAAGGTAAACGGCGTTTCCATGCACTGCTCTGATTCGCCAGAAGTGGCTTAGTAATGCTGGCCACATGACCCGGAAGCTGTACACCAGCTTCCTTGGCCAATAAAGCGAGATGAGCACCGCAACCCCAGAGTGGTCACGACTGGACCTAATGGTCAGGGGTCCCTTTAGGGTACCTGTGAGAAAGGAGAGAGAAAAGCAAGTATGGAAACTATAAATCTTAATTAGAAAATCGGAAAACCTACCTCAGTTTAGGGGGTTAAGAAGGCCCTCCCACACCATTGCATTAGAGAATTGTGGAGTTGTGCTGAATAGCTCCATCCCCACAAATAAGTCCATCCACACACATGTTGGTCAAGCATTTGACAGCTATGTGAGTGGCCCTATGAGTAAACCAATGTAAATGCATAGGCCTGGACCATTCAGGATTCTACCTTGCATGGAGAAACTATACCTCTATGGTGGTAGGGTACCTTTAAAGGTAAAGGTAAAGGGACCCCTGACCATTAGATCCAGTCGTGACTGACTCTGGGGTTGAGGCACTCATCTCACTTTATTGGCCGAGGGAGCCAGTGTACAGCTTCCTGGTCATGTGGCCAGCATGACTAAGTCGCTTCTGGCAAATCAGAGCAGCACACGGAAACGCCGTTTACCTTTAAAAGGTAAAGGTACCCCTGCCCGAACGGGCCAGTCTTGACAGACTGTGGGGTTTGTGCGCCCATCTCACATCTATTGGCCGGGGGCCAGCGCTGTCCGGGGACACTTCCGGGTCACGTGGCCAGCGTGACATCGCTGCTCTGGCGAGCCAGAGCCGCACACGAAACGCCGTTTACCTTCCCGCTGGTAAGCGGTACCTATTTATCTACTTGCACCCGGGGGTGCTTTCGAACTGCTAGGTGGGCAGGCGCTGGGACCGAACAGCGGGAGCGCACCCCGCCGCGGGGATTCGAACCGCCGACCTTTCGATCGGCAAGCCCTAGGCGTTGAGGCTTTAGCCCACAGCGCCACCCGCGTCCCTTTACGTTTACCTTTACATGGCACCAAATGTCCAACTATTGGAGAGTGTCCAACTATTGGAGAGTGTGGCAAGAGTGCGCCAGCAGCGGAAGAAATGCAAACCTGCAATCTCCTCACAGGTGCTATCAGTGTATGTCTATAGTAAAGTCTCAGTTCATTCCAGCTTTGTTTGATGTGCATCATAATATGATTATGATTGCTACCTTATGGATGCCTAAAAGAATCATTGTAATGGAAATCTCTTAAAAAACACATTTAGTTTTCAGATCCCATTTTAGAAACTGTGAGGAACAGCCCTGATCCTTCCTCAAGGTATTGCGACTTAGCAGAGACTGTTCTCTGTGGATTAAGCAAAGGAAGAATAAATACAAGAAACACATTGCAGTACTCACGCTTTACTCTGTTTCCCTTGTTAAATTTATAAATATCGACACTAGACAGAAACAAATAGCTCCTCTTATCAGGCAGAAACCAGGATCACCTAAATTAAAGCTTAGTATGTGTTATCCAAAAGTCTCCACTTCAAAGAACTTTTGATAGATATCATCAAAAGAAGCCAAACACAGAGCAGGTCTTGCAACTTGTTTATAAAGAAAATTTCATCCAAACTTCACTGCTCAAAATAAACATTTCTGTGGGGGTTTTTTGTCGCTGTTTAATTAGCCTTTGCTCCATTATGGGAGAGGATGTATTTCAAAATATTTCATTCAGAACATAAGCTATGTGCTGTGAGCTTGCATGATCTTTTCACCACATCGGCAAGCCAGTAGCAACCTATATGGAACAATTCTGAAGAATGGGGTTCTTGAAACCTACTGTATGCTTATTAGAGTTGGGGTCAAATGCCAAATTATTCACCAACCTAATACAGTCATATCTTGGATACCAAACACCTTGCAAGTCGAATGTTTTGGCCCCCGAATGTCGCAAACTATTCCGGTTTGCAAACTATTTTTGGAAGATGAATGTCTGGTGGGGCTTTCATAGCTTCTGATTGGCTGCAGGAGTGGCCGGAGGCCTGGGCAAGACATAGATGTCCTGACTGTGACAAAGGTGACCTATGTGCATGCGTGCTTGCTTGCTTGCTTGCTTGCTTGCTTGCTTAACAGCTGTTGGGAGCTTCAAGGTCCCTGCTTTCCCTTCTTATGGTGTTTGTACTGGACCTGGAAACTCCAATAGAGAGCATTCCATGTCAAGAAGGAGGGCAAGTGGGCACTCTATCAAATGACATGGATAAGGGCCTTTTCACTGGTGGTGCCCATTGTATGCCTCACTCTTTCCAGACCTGCTCTCTTTTGGCCTGTATTTTGGAGCTTTATAATTTAGGAAGACTTTGGAAGAACTGGTTGACAAGTCTTATCAGTTGCTGACGTATGAGAGGATTTTATTTGCTGCTATTCTGTGCTTCTGGTGCACCAGGGTTTACACCAGGATGCCAGAGGGGATACAATTTATGAGCTTTCTCCATTATCTGCACAGCAGGGGGTGTTCAGTCAACAGTGCAAAGACTGAGCTGAAGCGTTCCCTGCTGGTTACCTGCTTTCAGCAATAGGGGTCGCTGTTTGGTAGTTCCCAATTGGTTAGCTGTCAGATTCTAGAGCTCCCTATTGGTGGCTCTTAGGTAATTCACAAAATACAGAGTCCATTCATAAAACACAGTGTTCATTCATAAAGCAGTAACATAAATCTCCATTGCTACACATTGGGTGTATATTTCAGCAGTTGAATGTACAAGTTTATGGCCATGCTGTAGTGTAGTGCTTATGTAACTGTGAATAAAAGGTAGCTGGGCTCATTGCCTTGGGGTTTGGGGGGGAAGAGGTGACAAAACTGATTTCCAATAAGTGTCTCCCCCCTTTATTTCCATGACAAGTCAATGAGTCTGTACTCTGAATGGTGACACCAGGGACCTAGAAGGTGTAACCCCTGCACAGTCTCATCAGGGCTGACCTTGAGGCTGGCAGGAGGGCAGCAGAATCTGGACTCGGATGCAGGCTCGGACTCCCCACCAGGTGTGCGTCTCCTGGGTGTCCAGACAAGGAATGCATTGGGAGGGGCTTCTCCCAAGCGGTGCAGGTGAAGGTGTCTGCGGAGGCGTGAATAATTGCCAGAAGCCCCCAGCTTGAGCTTGCAGACAAGCATGTAGGAGGATTTGGAAGAGTTGAAGGCAGCTCTTTCTGGACTCAAAATTTGTGGTCACTGATGGCAGTGACGTGTGTGGCGAGGTAGCCAATGCCCAGCTGCCACTGAGAGGGCCAGGAAGCATGTCCAGAGCGCAGTGGCTAAGAAGGTTCTGATCCATCACCCGGGCATTACCTTCTGTGATGCATCCCTTTACAGGCTTGATGGGGTTTATCTGTCTGTGATTGTGAATGATTTGTGGCTGACCTCCGTGTCAGCGGGGTTAAGGGATTGGTTACAGATGTGAGTGGTTGGCAGCGAGTGTGGGTGCTCTTGTGGCGCATAGGCACTGGTTCATGTGATAGGGATGGGAGAATGATCTCGCCATCCCTTTGTGAAAGGTATTCTGTTAAAGGAATCCAGGGACTCAACTTGGTTTGGTCAACCCAAGAGAGGGGGTTTTGCCCATGCCTGAGTCCAGGGGAGCATCTGGGGAGTGAACAGAGTCTGTTCCTGGGCTTTTCACCTACCTCAGGTGTTCACCCTTGGCTGATCTATGCTGGAGCCCTGGGTCAGCGCTGCCTGCAAGGGTGCAGGGAGCTAGTTGAACCAGAGCTTATGCAACCACTCACTTTTCTGTAATCAATAAAGTTGTGGCCTAAATTCTGCCAAAAACCAAAACTAAAATTTGAGTCAAATGTGTGCTTATTTAGGGGGGAGGTCCCTTGGGTCTGAACACACAAAAGGCATATATCTGTGAAAAATAACGTAAAATGTGTTGTATTAGGTGAGTTTTTTTGCAAAAATGTGCATATTTAGCATAAAACATGTATATATTAAGAGATATTCACAATGAAATGCAAATGAATTTTCATACAGATTTTACAAAGGAAATCACTTATAGATGTAGAAATCTTATGGGAGCAAAACATTTGAGGAGCTTTATCATGTGTGAAATAACAGAGGTAGAGCAAACTCACCATACATTTAAAGTACATTTAACACACATTTAAAATGTATTACTTCCCCCAAGGAATTCTGGGAACTGAAGCTCTGTATGGGGAAAACTACAATTCCAAGGATTCTTTTAGAGAAGTCATGTGCTTTAAATTTGTATTAATTGTACTTTAAATATACAGCGTGTATCTGTTAATAGACACCCTGTCTGGGATTGCCAAGAATATTCTCAGGAAAAAGCAGCTTTAGGAAGAGAAGGCTTCCAAGCATCCTTCAGTAGAGATTTGTTTTACTCCTTAAATATTTATTTACGAGTCCTCTCCTTATTGGATCTTTTATTTCTTGCAATAACATCACTCCAAGTGTTATGGACCAAGTCTGCTCTTAGAACAAATTTATCTTATTAATGCAGATTGCAATGTGTCCTGTGAGCAATCTTAATAGCTTCCACGAGATTGAGCAATCATGTTCCTGCTAGTTACACACAGGTGCTGAGATGCATCACCTGGAAGATTCAGCAGGCTAAAGTTTAACAGCTTCATTGGGAAAAAGTTCAAACAGCTGGTGTCAGTTACGCCTAAGTTTGTCCGGCAAGGCAGCCTTTATGTGGGATATTCAAGGCACTGTAAGTGCAAGTTGGAACGAGCTTCTCAAATAAAGAAATAAATTGTTCTAGTCTTTGCAAGTATAAGAGTAATCAACCAGAACTACTGCAAGCCTGTGGCTATTATTATGGACGGTTTTAACACCCATTATGAGAGATGGTGTGTCACAAACCCTTCTGAACCAAACTCTCTCTGGCACACACACACACACACAGAGAGAGAGAGAGAGAGAGAAAGAGAGAGAGAGAGACTTTACAGAGCAATATACATTTTTTCTATTCATCTATTTTATTCATTTCTACACCACGAAATATCTTCAAAATAACTATAAGGTTACTGCCAACAACCTCTTCATGATATCTCAAGATCTCATTTAAAATATTAAGCCCCTTATTGGGAAGGATCTGAACATTCTCCATTTGTACCATGGCTAATAGCAACTGAAGTTCTATTCTCTGTGAATGTATTCAACTTTTCTTTGAGTCAGTGGTCATCACCATCCATACCGTTGGCTCTTACCAGTCACACATAGTTGTTAGACCAGACTTGTGTAGTAGCTCAATCCTACGCATGGTTACTCAGAGCCACTGTGTTCAATGGGGCTTATTCTGGGGTAATTGTGCATAGGATGGCAGCCTTAGCTTGTCTTAAGATCAGGCAAATAGGTGCTATCCCATCATGGTTTTTCATCTTTAATATGTCTCCGAGTTTTGAGGGATCGCTATGAGACAAGCCTCCAGATCACAAGCAAAACAAAACAAAAATGTTTTGTAAAATATCCCATTCAAAAAGAAGCTCTGTCATCTTCTATATATCTTTGTTGCTGCTGGCAGGCAGGCAGCTTTCTACTGTCAGAACAAAAAGAGGGTTTTCAAGCCTCTCTTCCCTTGAATGCACCTGCAGGAAGCCTATTCTATCATAGTTAAGATGTTCTGATAGGAAATCTGCAGGAGACAAAGTATTACATTTCCCCCTTTTTATGTTTCCATAACCACCTCTTTTTCATTCCCATGCCTTTTAAGGAAATGCTCCTGCTCTGCTTGGCTGTTTTTTTGTGTGTGTTTTTGTCATTTTGTCCATTATGAAACTTCAATGAAGATAATGGTGACAGAGCTGGCAGCAAAAAAATAGTCTTGCTATTGATAATAATCCTGGCAAGAGGGAGGTGCTGTGAGTGGGTAGTTCCTGAGTCTGAATAATTGGTCAATTGTCTATTATAATCCCCCTGAAGGAGCAGGTTTATGGTGCTCCTGGATCATCTCTGTTGCTAGAGAAGAAGAAGAAGAAGAGTTTGGACTTGATATCCCGCCTTTCACTCCCCTTAAGGAGTCTCAAAGCGGCTAACAATCTCCTTTCCCTTCCTCCCCCACAACAAACACTCTGTGAGGTGAGTGGGGCTGAGAGACTTCAGAGAAGTGTGACTGGCCCAAGGTCACCCAGCAGCTGCATGTGGAGGAGCGGAGACTCAAACCCGGTTCCCCAGATTACGAGACTACCGCTCTTAACCACTACACCACACTGGGGCCCAGGTGGCCTCAATTAATAGGATTGGGGTTGGGGCAAAGTAGAGGAGAAGGTAAGAGAGCCTTGGTCAGATTTCCTGCACTGTGTTTTAGGTCCACTGGGGAACCCAAATAATATTGGAGGTGTAGGGCTGTGATAGGGGGTAGTAAATTCTATGCTTGCAATCACAGATCTCCCAGTGTCTACTGTGGCTCTCAGTATCAGGAAATCTGTCCCGCTCCCCGCCCCATTCATAGCATAGAGCTCCTGTAAGGGGAACAGAAAGGTCCCTATTAGAGGGACCTGCAGTTTATCATCTGCTTATGGTTATACTTATGGCAAAATTTCCTTTGCCTCTTTGTGAAGAGATCAACACTGAAATGATAGATCATTGTGCACATATACCTTGTGCAAGAGTCCAAACCACCTGTGTAGCCTTAGAATTTCCTACTTAAGTAAATAAACCACATGAATTGTAGATTGTAATTTTGTATCGACTTGGTGATTGTATCCTCTTCCACACCTTAAGACAAATTTTATGTATTTAACAACTCAATGTAATGCAAATCTAGAGCATGTCAATATGACTGAATAGCTTGCACATGATTTGATTATGCTTGCCAATGGGTTACATAAAATCCTTTAAGTGTTTAGTTTGCCAGTTTATCTAAGGCCTTCCATCTTCAGTTGGGGAGATGCAAGGTCCAATTTCTCTTACGCTTCTCACAAGAAAATAAAGGCTTCAGGCAGTTTTGTTGTTTAAATACCATTTAAGCAAACAAAGTGTGCACAAGATTGCAGCTGACAGTTTTAGCGTGGAATGCACTGAACACTGTGGAACTCTACATACATGTTCCTATTTTAATACCCTGGGTGCAAACTACTTTTCTACACTATGTAATTAGGAGGTATCAGCATGGCTGTAAGAGGCATCCAATACAGAAAGAAACCAGTTTCATATATCATACTTCCAATGTACGGCACCCCAGAATGGACCAAGTCCGTAACTAGAGGTACTACTGTATTTGGCTATATAAAGTGTTTTTTTCAAGGCTGAAGAAGAATCTTACATTTACTTCTAACACAGAGAACTGTTCAAAACAAACCTTCAGAAGCTGCAACCAGCTCAAGCAAATCTGTGTACCTGATATTGGACTATATTCTTCAGATGTGCCAGTGGAAGAATATCACTGTGTTTATTTTAGCAGCTAATCATATAACTAGCATAAGTTGTTTTGCAATTCTAAACACTATAATATTTGGGATTTAAATATCTATACTTGATTTCGTGGCAGCTAAAGTAACAAATATGTGTTTTTTGGTAGGAAGAGCAGAGGAAGGAAGTTAAAAAGCTACCTTACACAGATTCAGACCATTGGTTCATTGAGTTTAGTATTGACAACCCTAACTGGCAGAAGCTCTCCTGGGATTCTGATGGGTGTCTGTTCCAGGTCTAAAAAGAGATATCCATGAGAGATATTAGAGCATGTGCCATACCACTAAGCTCTTACCCTAGACTCTTTCCTTATCTCGTTTGTTTTTGTACCCTTGATCCAGTTCTTTTTGCAGGCATCCTGCCAAGGGAATAGTCACATTTTGAAGTGATGTTAAGCCATCCTAAATCTGTTGCCAAATGGCACCATACTGCACAAGGCTTCTTGTAGCTGATGGTTGCCTTGCACCTATAAACAGTAAGTTGTTCCATCTAGCTCTGGTACTGCACTAGTGGTGACAAGTAGTCAAAAGTCTTTCTTTTGTCCAGCTCTGCGGCTGAATTACGGGAAGTTGGAAATTGTCTGTGGTCTAGAGGGAGCCATTGTGCCTGAGTTTCATTTGTAGTTATTGACGGCAGGAGGTTTGCAAAATGTAATGAGATGGGCTTAGAGTGATGCTTTTGGCTGTAGGCTGAAGAACTCTGAGAAACAATAGGTTATGTGATGGTAGGAAAGGGGGCTCAATTTCAACATAGTGGTGAACATCATCATCAACAGCTGTGGAAAATAGGCCTAAATCGTTGCTTTAATGTGGGCTTTTATTTTGAACTTGAAAACATTTCCTTTTATTTTGAAAAGGAAGAATGCACATAATGATACAAGCAGATTGCCAGTTAAGGGGGAAATTGCTGATTGCAGTCCTCAGTGTATCACGGGTCATCTTGTGGGACAAATAGAGTAAAATGACCTAAGGAGCAGGGCTTCTCAGAGGTTCAGAGAGATCCAGGGTACTTCCAGCTTTTTAAAAAATGACAATTCACAAAGACAAGGCACCAGAAAAGGAACAACTGATTTCTTCATATAATCAGCTGACTCGAGAGGACCCATTCCACTTCTAGAAAATGAGATCAGTAGGATCCCACTTTTCAAAAGTTATAAAGTACTTGGCAATCGAAGTCACATTCTGATGAGAATAACAATCATAATTAGTAGCCGCATTTGTTAAAGAGGGCCAGTTCTCATGCTGGGCTTTTTGCATGTTAAATTCACTGTAAAAGGACGTTGTTGTTGTTGTTGTTGTTTAGTCGTTTAGTCGTGTCCGACTCTTCGTGACCCCATGGACCAGAGCATGCCAGGCACTCCTGTCCTCCACTGCCTCCCGCAGTTTGATCAAACTCATGCTGGTAGCTTCAAGAACACCATCCAACCATCTCATCCTCTGTCGTCCCCTTCTCCTTGTGCCCTCCATCTTTCCCAACATCAGGGTCTTTTCTAGGGAGTCTTCTCTTCTCATGAGGTGGCCAAAGTATTGGAGCCTCAGCTTCACGATCTGTCCTTCCAGTGAGAACACAGGGCTGATTTCCTTAAGAATGGATACATTTGATCTTCTTGCAGTCCATGGGACTCTCAAGGACTATACACTGTCCATAACTCAGGTGTGGAGCATCTGCTTTGCATTCAGAAGCTCCCGAATTCAAGCTCTGGCATCTCCAGGTAGGGCTGGGAAATATCCCAGCTTGAAATCACCCAGTGAGTTTAGACAATACTGGGCTAGGAGGACCAGTGATTTGCCTCTGGGTAAGGCAGCTTCCTGGGATCTCCCTTTCTATATTGCCAGTTTTCCAGAATATCCCTAAAACATTAGTCTAGTGCGCCAAAGTAGGGGTGGCTAATGTGATGGCCTTCAGAGGTTGTTGTACCACAAGTGCCATACACATCAGACAATATGGCCCAATGGTCAGGGATGATGGGAGTTGGAGTGCAGCAACATCTGAAGGGCACTACTTTGGCTATTCCTGCTCCAGTCACACAGTGAGCTTTAGAGCTGAGTGGGGATTTGACCTTTGTTCTACGTTCTAACCATTATACCATACCGGCTCCCATCTGACTGCCATAATGTCTAACAGTAGACAGGCGTTCACATTTATTTGCTCCAACATTCTCTGGTGCACCACTTGTGAGTGATCCAAGCCCCATCATCATCATCATCATCATCATCATCATAATAAATAATTTTATTTATACCCCACCCTCCCCATCCAAGGCCGGGCTCAGGGCGGCTAACAAACAATAATAAAAACAAGTTGAATGAATACAACTTAAAAAGAAGAAGAAGAGTTTGGATTTGATATCCCGCTTTATCACTACCCGAAGGAGTCTCAAAGCGGCTAACATTCTCCTTTCCCTTCCTCCCCCACAACAATCACTCTGTGAGGTGAGTGGGGCTGAGAGACTTCAAAGAAGTGTGACTAGCCCAAGGTCACCCAGCAGCTGCATGTGGAGGAGCGGAGACGCGAACCCGGTTCCCCAAATCTACCGCTCTTAACCACTACACCACACTGGCTGAGATTAAAATACAACATTGAAACATTAAAATGCAGCCTCATCACAGGAGGAGAAAGGGAAAAAGAAAGAGGGGGAGGGAATCAAATTGACTCCAAGCCAAAGGTCAGATGGAACAACTCTGTCTTACAGGCTCTGCGGAAAGAAATCGGATCCTGCAGGGCCCTGGTCTCATGAGACAGAGCGCTCCACCAGGCCGGAGCCAGTGTCGAAAAAGCTCTGGCTCTGGTTGAGGCTAATCTAACTTCTTTAGGGCCTGGGACCTATAGGGTGTTACTATTTATGGACCTTAAGGTCCTCCTTGGGGCATGCCGTAGTTGAAAGTAATGACCTGGGCCGTCCTAGCAGCTTAATGACTTGAGATTGCATCAACTTTGCAATTTCCACAGATTGTTAGAAATCACATTTTCCTTTAATGTTTTTTTTAAAAAATCCATCTGTTAGATGTGATTTCGCGGCTACACCTTTAAGAAAGAAGGCACAAAATGAGAAGGCATTCTTAAATCCCTGTTGTATACATAGCTTTTATTATAACAGTCAACCCAACAAGATGCCTGTGCGTGTGTGTGTGTCATTCCTTTGATGGCTCTGAGCTTAGCTATGTTATCCTCTCTTGATCCAAACAGAATATCAGCTCCCCTTTCCCTCCTTCTTCTGTAGCACACACTTAGGCAAATCTATCCCATAAATCTACTTCCACAGAAACAGCAGGGATTTGCACAGCCTCTGGATGCATTAATGTCCTCTCTGTGAGTGCTGTGAGCGCTCTCTCCCCACCCCCACCCTGCCACCGCCCCTAATGCTTGTGTTTGGACTCTAAATTAAACCTTTCATATGTCAGCGTCACCTACAAAATTGGAAAATCTGCAGAAGTTGTTGTGCTGTGACTTCTTTATTATCTCTGAGTAATGCAAATATACTTCAAGGGATGCAAGGCAGCCCAAAATAACTACTGTTCCTATTAGGAACTCCCCCACGAGCGCTGTTGTCATTTCTCCACCCCCAGTAGAATGAAATTAAATTGTTGGCTAAAGAACAGTCAGTCTGTTATTGCATTTTTGTAATAATCCTTTTTCATGTACTACATGTATAAGAACTCTGTCAGACCAGTAGGTCATTGTGTTGAGGTGGCTGATCATAAGTCTCTGTGTGGTGGAGGAGCAGAGATGTGCAGTTCTCCACCGCCACTAACACAACAGAACATACAATGAAGTGTGCTATGTGCTAAATAATACGTATGGAAATCTGATTTACACCATCTTTCTACTTTTATTTCTTTGCTTTTTTTGGAGTGGTAAGAATGAACACCCATTGTCAGGGCATCATGGTGTCAGGGAGTAGAGACCAGAATTAGCATCTGATGATGCAAAAATATGTCTTTAAAACAGGCATGGGGAACCTGTGGCCCTCCAGAAGTGGTCAGATTACAACTCCCATCAGCCCCATCCAGGACAGCCAGTGTTTAGAGATGATGTGATTTTGGAGTCTGATGACATATGGAAGGCTACAGGTTATCAATCCCTGTTATAATGTTTTAGGCCTTGGGGGAGGGGTTATTTGGGGCCCCATCTCAGCTGGCACTGCTAATCAGGCAGCCATGTGTACATGCTTCCATTTGGAGTACCTGCACTTAACTTTTTTGTATGGGTGATGGAAAAGGGGAGCACTTGGTTGCTCCTTCACCACTGAGGACTGCTGTCACTTGGGTACGTGCCTGGACTTAAGAATGTAAGTAAAGCCTTTTGGATCAGACCAATGACCCATCTAGTCTAGCAATTCTTTCTCACAGTGGCCAGCCAGTAGTCTGTAGGAAACTGAAACTACTGAATGTGGGGCTGTCCATTTGCCTCTGACAATAGGTAAAAGGAAGATAGGAAGACAAGAGAGCCCTCTTCAAAGGTGTGTGCCCTACTGAATCATGGGAACTTGATCAGATATCCATCTGCCATAAGGTGGCATACAGTGGCAGGACTTTGTAGGCAGAAATCCAGAGCCCCACTAAGCAAAATGAGCAAGGGCATAAGTGCACAAGTAGGCCTGGCTTATCACAATATGAAGTAATACCTAATACCATTCAAAGAGGAGGCCTCCATAAGGCCATATAAGTCAAGAATCTGTAATTACCTAAGTGAACCAGTCTCTGCACGATACTGTCAAGCAAGGGGAGACACACACATAACAAGCTACTACATCCTGTTTTAGTAACATGCCTCCATTAAACACAACTGGCCAAACTAGTGGCAGTATGTGGACACATATTGCTAAACAGGGAACCCTCTTTGCACCTCCCTTTGTGGTCAGGAGCACCATAGAGAGAAAAAGTAAGCCCAAAGCACAGAGCTGCCTTCCATGCACTGGAACTTTCTTCAAGCCTGTTATCAGAGTAATTCAGAATGTACTGAGCCTCCGATCTAGAGTCACTTTTTGTTCACCTTAAATTGACTTTTCATTTTCTCTTTTCTCCTCACTGCCATCCTAATTCTAGAGATTTAAGAAGTCATGCAGAGCTCAGTAATAGACTAGTGCTGGCCCTTTGGCTTGTACATTAAGGGAACAAATGAAGGAGTCCCTTTTATTATTTTTACTTTCTTAACCTCTCTCATCCTGCACAAGAGCAAAAACACTTGAATAATGCTAGAGAAGAAAATATGATGTGAAAACTTGCAAGCGTCTCCAAAGGACAACAGAGCAAAGTCAACAAGAGGTGCGGGTTTCATGCCATTATCATTCAAGTAAAGAAATGGGTGGTGTTCTCAAATGGGTACCTATAATTGTTTCTGTTCCAAAAGAAGCTATGTGATAAGGACAAATGGAAGACTTGTGCATCTGTGGAATAAGTCTGCTAGCAAAGAATTCATCCTGTTTCCTCAAAGGGGGAAAGTTCTAAAATAGGGTCTGGAAGAAAGAAGTTAAATCCACTCTTTGGGGAAGGAGCGTAGATCAGTGGCAACCCAACCGCCTTGCATGCAGAAGCTCCCGGTTCAGTTCCTGGTATCTCCAAGTAGGAAGACCACTGTCTAAAACCCTAGAGAACCACTGACAGCCACAGTAGAGAATACTGAGCTTGAAGGACCAATGTTCTGGCTCTGCATAAGGCAGTTTCCTATGTTCCTAGCCTTTACAAAAGAGATGCTTAGTCCATGATGTAACATTCTATTCCTTTATTGTTCTCTGGGGCTGAAATTCCATACGCACTTACTAGGAGATATGTTGGCTTTGATCAAACAGGCATTGGACTGGGTTATGGAATGCTGTGATCAGATTATGGTAGAAAAGATAGATGTGCCTAAATGAAATGAGAAAATTCAATCTCTTGGCACACCCACCCCCCAGTAGCCATGTAAAAACCGTAATTTAAGAGGCTGTCACAAAGGTCAGGCACTTGAGTCCATTTTGTCAGCCTGTAATTTGAGCACTGGGGCTATGTGAGCATTAGTTCAATGGCATTTGGAGTAATTTCTGGGTTAAAAAGAGAATCACAAATGTTTCGGATAGTACATATATGAAGCATAAGAGGTAACTATCCTAATATCCTATCCGTATCTATCTCTATCCCATTTCTAAAATTGTAGGGCATGAATGGAGGGTCCATGGGCCTTAAAATGTTATTGGATTCCAATTCCCACAATCCCTATTCAGCATAGTCAGTGACAAGGGATTATGGAATTTATGCTACAGTTCTCTACCCCTGTTGGCCTCATGTATGGGCATCTTAGTTAAGTATATGAAGATAACCATAGATTGATGGGTGATTCTACACAGTCATGGATCATGGAAGTTGTTGCCCAACAATATCTGGAGGGCAACAGGTTCCTCATCCCACCTACTTTCATTCTTTGGCAATTCACTGAGTTTCAGGCAAGAAGGTTTGTTTTAAGCTAAGCAGCTCTCATAGCTCTGGTAGAACCGATATCAACATGGCAACAATAAAAAGAAAAGGATGAAGTGACTGAAACACCTACAGAAGATTATGAAATGCTAATCAGCTGTTTAAATCCGGTTGCCTTGGCTTCTTTTCCATGTGAAAATCCATAACAAAAAGTGGAATAGACCTGAAACTACATAGCAAGCTCCATCGCTATCAAAGTGGATTAATTAACCATTGAATCTTTTGGGAATGTGTGTTGTTGTTGTTGTTGTTTTGGGGGGGTAATTATACTTGCTTTGGAGAACTTCCATATCTTTTCTTATTCCAGGGGTGAAGTGGGTCTTGTTGCAGGAATCTGCCTGCTTGCCATTCATTCCCCTATCAGGCACCTTACAAATGTGTATTGAGCTTTTACTCAGATTTTTGTGGGGGGTGGAGAAAAATAGAATGCTGACATCAAATAGAAAGTAGAAGGGCTAGTCCTAGAAACAATCAAAATGAAGTATGCAAGGTTTTAGTCTTTCCAAGGTGTTTAAAATACAGCATCAAGATTGCAGTACAAAATTACTTACTGCAGAAAAGTTTCTCACTGGGGTCAGTTGAGGACCATAATGTTAATTTCCATTCATAGGTTCTTGTATTATGCAAATGTCTTCAATTCTCCCTGCATTTTGGATTAGTGGATGTTTGCTCAGAACACTGTGTGATGTGTCAGTTCTTTTGTATGAGATGTTAAATGCCAGAGACTTTTTTGTTTATTTATACCAGTTTGGAAGCTCCTTTTCATGTTTCATTACAATAGCAGCACTTCTCTTACATTCTTCTCTGTTTACTGTCCCTCCCCCCCCCCTTAGCTACCAACACTGTATTTGTTGCTGGCTCCATTGAAGTTGTACATTTTGCATACATCACAATTACATTTATCTGAAAACTCCAATATCCCCAAACTGCCTTTCATTCAAAATGGGTTACCACACTTCTTAAATATGAATGATGTTGCTGTCTCAAGATGGTTCATACAGAACTTAGCTGTATCAGAAACAGAGCAAAATCTCCCGAGTTTGGGAAATATTAAGTGTAGATTGTAATCAGCAGTGTTTGCTCTTTAGAGAAGTATAACAACTAGATTTGCCAGCAAATTTCAACTAAAGCATATCTACAAGGTGAACTTGGTGGGGGGGGGAATTCAGGTTTTTTTAAAAAAAAAAAAACAGCAGCAGCAGCAGCAAACAAACAAACCTGAAGGGTTTTTGAAGGACCCAAGGAGAATTTTAATAACATTTGTGAAATTCCCTAGGTAAAAATCATACATCTCTTAAGACAGGGATCAGGAACATCAGGCCAGGGGCCAAATGTGGCCCATAAGGCCTCCCATAGGCCACACCCTCTCTCCACAGGCCACACCCCTCACTGGTCCTACACTACCCCCTTTTCAAGTGCTTCTGTCTGGCAGCAATGTGTCCTTGGACAGTGATAGTTTGGCTTGCTTGGTTGGATGGGAGAATGGAGAGATTTGTGTGAATGTAAAAAGCCCTGTCATTTCAGTGGGTGGAATATAGCCTACTCTACAAAGGTAAGAACCACATCCATCGCTCTATCCCCTTTTGCCTCTGCTCCCCAACACCACCAGCATGTGACCCCTGGAAAGTTCCACACCCTGCCTTAGATGAACTGGCAGCGGCTTACTTTTGAGTAGACATGGGGGGGGCTGTACATATCAATTTACTGAAAAACAGAATATTGCTGTAAGTTTCTTTAAAGTTGTGTTGGGGTTTCAAGCAATGAAATGAAAGTAGTATATATAAGGCAGTCATGGAACCATTTCCATAAGCAAAAACAGGAAGGAAAACCCAGTTATTAAGATTTCAGGATCTAGAACTGTATACACTCTTCCACTTCCACTAAAATATACCACCAGCTGCAAAATTTCACTACATTTGGCATGTGTTCTGGGGTACCCACTGTGAAACCATATGTCAAATGTTTGATCATAGCATCACACTTAAAGTTTAAACCTCTTCAGGAGGCCTGTGTTGATGCCTCACATGGTGCTAAGGAATCATTTCTAGCAATAATATTGATTTTTCAACTTGGATAGTGTGAAATCTCCTCTGAGAAATTTCGCTTGGTCTTCTCAGAACTATGTTGACTTCCGTCAACATTACATGGATGTTCTGGCCTGAGCAGGGAGACGGTTGGGTGGCCCACTCACCACTGACCTGAGGCCCTCAGAGGGTCAGCCAAAAGTAAATGTGGCCTTCAGGTCAAATATTTCTGTCTGCTAGTGGTTTTTATTTAAAACTAAATTCAGTATGTTCTTTAATGCTTCTTTAAACATGTTGTTTAAATTGTGGACAATGTGCCCTTCTACCATGGGACCTTTGGGTGAAGGGCAATTTAAAAGTATTTTTAATTAATAATAAAACAACAGGCACACTTGTTCTAGCTTGCCAGCTGAAGGCTTTCTAGGTCTTCCCTGCATTCAAGAGTTAGCCATTTGGGTGTTCAGGAGAGAGCACTGCAGTACCCAGAAACTGGGACTTTCCCAAAGAAGCACATCCGGCCTCCTTGATCCTGGACCTCTAGCATGGTGTTAAAATATTTTGCTTTTCATGGGCTTTATGGATGAGGTTTTGTTTCTATCATTGTATTTTGTCTCTCTGCTATTCCGTTGATGCTGCATTGTTCCTTCCCTGTGCCTTTTTGTGCTTTGTCCTGTTCTGGTCGCATAGAGGAACCTATCTGGTAATGCAGATCAGTTGTCACAGCACCATGGACAGCTCCTTGCAAGCAAGCTGCTCTAAGCTTGGAAATGACTGATTACTTTTGAACTTCTGTCTCCAGTACACTGTCCTAGAGAGGGGTGTCTGAATGTGTGAAGAAACTAGCCTATTATACAAAATTAAAATAAACCTCCATTGCATTGTCCACGTTTCTGCCTCAATCTGAAAAAGGTTGTGCCCACACAGGGGAGCTTTGAGAACACCCTAGACCTCCCGCTTCCCCTTGTCCTACATACTCCCTACTGATTCTTCTCAAGTATTTTTGCTGCTACCTTTCTTCCTATGCAATCTTCCTCTGTTCTGTAAGTCGCCATTTTCTCTTTCCTCCTCGGCGTTTTCTGATGCTTAGAAAAGGTAAATGGGCACCTCCAGCTCATTCCTGAACCCTGTCTTCATCAAGTCCACCTGGGTTTAACTGCAGCCGGTGGCTTGGCTTTAGAAACAAACTTTCTCACTGCCTCTTTCAAACTCACCACAGGTAATTTGCAAATGCTGGGCTTGCTTGAGAATTTCTGCCACTGAGATTTTCAGAGGGGGAAACACAATACTGCTTTATCAGTATGCAGATAATATGACTTTGCCATGGTTCTTGTGTGGCATCTTTCAAAATGAATGGCTTAATTAATGCAGCCGTCCTCCATGCCAAACACTGGCTACCTGTAGGGGGTGGGAGAAAGCACCATCATAATACATGGTAATGAGGGTTTGAAAGTTTGAGAGTGCAGGGAGAATGGTGCCTTTTGATGTAGCATTTTCATCAAACTTCGGCACATACCAGTCACAAGGTAAATGAAAGTCTTATTTAACATAAGGCAGGCATAGGCAAACTCGGCCCTCCAGTTGTTTTGGGACTACAACTCCCATCATCCATAGCTAACAGGACCAGTGGTCAGGGATGATGGGAGTTGTAGTTCCAAAACATCTGGAGGGCCGAGTTTACCTATGCCTGATATAAAGTGTAATAGAGTTGCATATATAGGCTAACCTTCATTGTCTTACAAGGATAAGTCCTGAATCAAGATGCATATATCCAATATTTTTTCCCCAACTTCTAAGTTATACATGAGAAAACGCTTTCTGTTAAGAAAAAAATACAGCATCAATTTCCTGGTGAGTATACTTTCAATGAAAGAAAGCAATGCATCTGCTATCTATGAGTAGTACAAGAAAGGCATAGAGACTCTGACATTTGCCTTTATGCAATCGCTGTACTGCTTGTCCTTATCGCTTTTCTTTTTCGAGTGTTTTGATATATACTTATTGTATGAAAATGCTCTATAAATTTTAAGTGCCTCTCCATAAGTGAAACACACACACAATCCATTCTTAGCCACTGCATTTTTCAGCCATTGATTCTTCATGCTGAGAACCTGACCTCCTGGTGTTTCCACATCCAAAGCACCTGTTAAGTGCACTTACTGCTATTTCTGTTTTTATGACGTTCAGAAACCTGACTTGCCTTCAATTTATGTTCAGGCCATCTGCAATGACTTTGTATCTTTCTATAGATTCGGGGTCAGGGCTCTTTTATACCCTTTACGGATGGTTCAAGTAGCCTATAATGATGTTGTTGCCCTGTCCTGGTTTTAAAAATTATCTCTTCTCCTAATTGCTACGTCTCTCTACAGCACTAAAAGTAAGAGACAATATGCTACTTCAAGCATCATTGTATAACCTGGTTGCAATGTAGGGTTGGCCATTAGGTGGGAAGAAAGGCATGGGTTGCATATCAGGAGTGCATGTCAATGCATTTGGAGCTATATTGATAGCTTTGTAATGCTATCTAATAATAAGGGTGGGAGGATAAATGGGGAGGTTTAGAAGAAGAATAAAAGAGCTCTTGGAAGGAGGAGAAGCAATAATTTGGTTGAAATATACCAGGAAGACACTGGCCATCCCAGGTTATGGCCTTGAGGAATATGAGGCTATCACCCTGATGAAGGTATTTAGATCTGAGTCTGGTAAGTTGGAGACCTCCTGGATCTAAGTACTGGGTAGCAGTCAGTCACAGAAACAAGCATGTCCCAATAGGTTTTGACCAAATGGTTGCCCCTTCTTCTTTCTAAAGTACCTATATTTCTCTTGTAAGAACTCCCTTTTGAAACACCTACGTCTGTCTACATATACAAAAGAAAGACTAGAAATGGGATCCTCTTCAACGAGGGTCTGGCTTGCATGTGGGACCCTGGGGCACCTCCTACCTCATTGAGGCTGGGCGTTGCGTTGCCCAGTCCTATCCTGGATAGCCCCACGATCGTGCCAGGCGTATTAGCCAATCACTTGGAATGGCATGATTGTGGGGGGTAGTATTTAAGCGGCAGCGCAACATGGCTCAGCCTCTTGCTTTGTGCTGCCAAACACCCGCCCACCCTTTCTCGGTTTCGGTGCTCTGGCCTTGCTTGGGACTTCGCTTGGTCACCTGTCTTATGTCAGGGGCCTGGTAGGAATTTTTCCACTTGGCAGATTGGCACTGGCCATTTTGGTTTACGCCTACCTCCCAGCAAACTTTGTGAGGTTTGGTGGTTGGCATTGGCTTAGTGAAGTGTGTGGGAGGGGAGGTGTGGCCATCAACTGCCCCTCCATGAAAAAGGTATTCTGTTAAAGGAATCTGGGAGTCCTGGATCTCACCCAAAGTCTGCTTGAGGGGCTAGGGCCATGCCAGCACCACAGGAACCCCCGGGGTGAGCTTCAGTCGATTTGCATCAATGTAACTCCCTTGTTTGGTGTTTACCCTTTCAGACTTCCTGCTGGGAGGGCAGGAGTCAGTTATAGTCTTACCAATGCCTAAGCCAATATTGCTCACATTGTGTAATCAATAAAGTTGTGGCCTAAATTTTGCCCATCAACCTTTAAACTAAAATACGTGTCTGTGTGAATTTCTTTGGGGGGGGTGACCTGGGGTTCTTGAAACGCAAAACAAATTTCTCAAATTTAGAGCTAGGTAAAGGTAAAGGGACCCCTGACCATTAGGTCCAGTCGTGACCGACTCTGGGGTTGCAGCGCTCATCTATCTTTATTGGCCGAGGGAGCCGGCGTACAGCTTCCAGGTCAAGTGGCCAGCATGACTAAGCCGCTTCTGGTGAACCAAAGCAGCGCACGGAAATGCCGTTTACCTTCCCGCCGGAGCAGTACCTATTTATCTACTTGCACTCTGATGTGCTTTCGAACTGCTAGGTGGGCAGGAGCAGGGACTGAGCAACGGGAGCTCACCCCGTCATGGGGATTCGAACTGCCGACCTTCTGATCAGCAAGTCCTAGGCTCTGTGGTTTAACCCACAGCGCCACCCGCGTCCCTTGCCAAATCTAGAGTTAGTGTATGATAAAAAAAACACCATGATTAGCTGTGGAGAATAACTCTGTCTGTGATTGCTACTCTTTGTGGCTGTATTACTGCCAATATCAGAGGGATTAGGCCTATAGTTGCTGGCTGGATGATGTAGAGATTTCTGTTCCAGGAGAGCTTCCTGTGGGCATCTGGTTGGTCATTCTGAAAACAGAATCCTAGAGTAAATAAGCCTTTGGTTTCATCCAGCAGGGTTCTTCTAATGTTTTTAGCTTCTTGCCTCCTGGAGGTTTGCCAAAGCTCCCTTTTGAGAGTAGTCACCTCGAGCACCACACTGACTTTTAAAGTTAGTTCTCAAGCAGCGAGAATGCTGCAGAACTCAGAATACATTCTGCATTGTAAATAATGCATCACATAATGAGTTAGACAAGTTCAGTCTGGAGAATTATTTGTTAGGTATAAATTTAGCACAGAAAATACCGCATTGGCATTTAGCAAAATCAAGCTCATTTGTGTTAAAAGCGGGGTTATGTAACTGTACAAGACACCCAGTGTGCCTTTTGCAATGAAAGGGGAATGATGGTGGAAGCACTGCATGTCACAACCATTTCACATCAGTCAGGCAAGCCCCTGCCTACCCCAGCATTTAGAGCTGCCTCTGTGTTCCACGTGACTCTCATCATTCATGCAAAAAGAATTCCCTGGGAGTCCTGTTTAAACTTAGTTTTAAGTTTTTGTTAAAAAGACAGCCCTGAGATGGTTCAAGCTAGAGCATCACACAAACGGCCTCTTAATATTCTTCACCTTACTCGTAGATGGAAAGATTTCACCTGATTTGTCCAGTTTCGTAGAGCAGGCTCCTCATGAGCAGTGGCAATGGCACATCTTGGGATTTAGTCACTATCACTTTCTCAGGGAGTGAGGATTTGGGGCAAGGGATTGAGAGAGCAGGCTGGGCATAACACTACCTAAAATCTCTTTCTTACTGGTCAACAATCACCACTTCTGGCCTCATTTGCATGAAGTTACATACAGTATTTTTGCCCCAATACGCATCGCTTTACAGTTGCTTATATTGAACTGCATATGTTATTTTACTGCCCATTCACATAGTTCAGAAAAATCATTATGGAAATAATAATAATAATATAAGTGCTTTTTTCAGGAGGGACGCAGGGGTACACATACCCCTAAACATTTTGTTAATATTTGTAATTTTGTCCATTTACTGTATTTATTTTCCCTAATTTGAACTATAAAATGGTGGTTTTCTTGAGTCAAAATGAGAGTACCCTTAAACTTTTTTTTGAAAAAGCACTGACTAATAATAATAATAATAATAATAATAATGTTATTATTTGTACTCCGCCCATCTGACTAGGTTGCCCCAGCTACTCTGGGCAGCTTCCAACAAAATATAAAACCACAATAAAATAACATACACTAAAACTTCCATTGCAACCACTTTTTTGTTCTTTCCATCCTGAACAATTTAGTCTTAGCAGCCAACTTGGCCACATCATGGCTCACCCTTCATTCCTGATAATTTATGAAAAAGCTTAAAAGCAGTACCAATTTTTAGGTCACCCCGTTTCTTCCATCCCTCCGTTGTGAGAACTGTCCATTTATTCCTACTCTCCGGTTCCTGTTCTTTAACCAGCTACTGAATTAGAAGAGGACCTGACTTCTTATCCCATGACTGCTGAGCTTATTTAGCAGACTTTGGTGAGGACTTTCTCAAAAGCTGTTTGGCGGGGGAAAGATTTTACTGTCAACATTCCAAGACCAACATTTCCCTTCAACAATCAGAGTGTCGGGGAACAGTGCCAAATAACTAATCAGATGTGGAAGAAAGGTTTCATCACCTTTTTTGGAGAGGTTTGGAAATAGGAAGTTTTTGGAACTTCCCAGAAGTAGCTGGAATTAGCTTCCCCTTGTCACCACATCCTTCATTTTTATCAGTAAATTGGAACTGTTCTGCTTTCACTAGAAGTTCCCCATTGTTTCTGTCAATTAGATGCAATATCCGGTTTCCTGTTAGTTTAAACCAGTGTTAAATTTTCTGACTTAAGCCTTTGGTCATACCACTCAACGCTCTTAGTCCCGGTGTATAACAAAATTCCAGGCTCTGAGCATCACCAAACTCAGTCTGAGTAGAAACCTTTTTCTGCTTCTGTTATGTACTGAGTTGAATAGGATCTAAAATGCAGCAGTCTGATTGGTCCTAGAACAATAGGACCCAGAATGCAGCAGTCTGATTGGTCCACAGGAGCCACCCAATCCAGCTCCATGTGGAAGTGAATCCGCAACCTGATTGGCCTACAGGAGAATCCCAGAATTAGCCAATCACGTGGGGCCCATTGTGTAAATAATGTATATAAAGCAGAAATTCTGGGGGAACTTCCATTCCTCCTCACCACTATGAGCTCTGAGTATATTTCAGCTTCTTTAGCATTTCAGGTCTGGTTACTCAGTTGGAATGGGAAATATGCAAAGCACTAGAGGGGGGTGTTGGTTCAAACTTATTCCTAAGTTTCTGCATGTTGAGAGAAAACACCCTGGGGTGCCTGCAGCCCCCATTTCTCTGGACGTACTCTGGTGAGCGTAGTTCTGGAAAAGGCATCCCCTTCTTCTCCAGGGCGCTCCTAGTGACCTACACCAGCTAGTGTAAGCTTAACACAGCAAGAAGTTAGAGACATTGTAGTTCTAAACTACTAATTTATGTACAGAATATACAGACAAGCAATCATGGTGCTCTCCCTCAGTTCCGAGAGCAGAAGAATCCACAGCGTAAAAGCGAAAGTACAATTTCACAGTCTCATACCGGAAGAAAGATAAGCCTCTCTTCCCTTCTCACACTCCTCACAGACAGGCGTGTGAATCACACAAATCATACAATGCAGCTTCGGAGGCCTGGTTTGCCAACACTGCATCTTCTCCTCTCTGTGGGTTCTTAATCACTCGGATGCAAAGAAGCTGGTAGCAATCTCCTGAGCTCAAATGCGCACCTCAGGCTGAGAGCACTTAGATTTGGGCATCTGGCAAGTCATAGCCAAATAAATATTTGGCAAGGTGGAAGGAGCAGAGCAATCAAACTCAATGGGTGGTTTTTCAGGTGTACCCAAGCCTGTCTTTAATATATGATGAAAGCTATCCCATGTCTGCCGAGTTCTTTCCTTGAAATGTCTCTTTTCCTAAGCAAATCTGGCTCCTGCCTCTGCTGTGAGATTGATGGTGAGTAAATGCTCGAGGCTGAATGTTTGACTAGATGAACTTTCACCATCTGTAGTGAAAGAATGGTACTAATCAAAGTGGAGAGTTTTCTTGATGCTCCCAAAATGCCCCAGCAAAGGAGCAGCTTAGACAGGATACTAAAGCTAAATGCATCACACATTTTTCATGAAGATGATGGTGATAGATAACCATTGTGGGGTGAGATTTTCACTCTAATTATGGCATGAGTGGAAAAAAGGAGCTAACGCTTTTCTTCCCTGCTACAATCCAAATAAAAATTGCTCCTCCACCCGATGGTGGTTAATAAGTCCTGGAAGGTAAGATTGCACAGGTGCCTCTAGGAGGTGACCTTCCAGTGCATTGTGGTGGTGGCGGCTCATCAAAACTCAGCAATGAAAATGGGAAGGGGGGCGTTTAACAGCTGCTAGCAAGAAAAAAATGTTATGTCAAGTAAGCCATTTAGCTCCATCTAATTTGGCTCTCTGTATTCTGGTTTAAGGAAGCAATTGTGGGAGGAAAAGGGACCATGGATTCTATGTGTTTGTCATCACCTGGGCATCTTTCTTTATGTATCCTCTTCATCCCACCACTTCCTTTAAAATGGGACGTTTTCCTTTCATTCATTTTCTCAAACAAAACTAAGAAACATGAGTGCAGATTTCCTGTTATTCAAGTAATGAGGTGACTTCACAAATGCCAACCACAACAACTAGATGACTCAGGAGTAAGTGCAGGGAACTGGATGTGAAAGCGGTTTTCCAGAAATAATTTCTTGTAAGAGCAGTGTAGTCAATCTTTCTTTCTTTTTTAAAGTAAATTTGTAGGGGAGTAAATCAGATTATATACTTCTAAAACAGCCCACAGAACAATAGTTTTCAGCTTCCTCATTCAGTATTGCTCAGGTCAAAAATGCTGGGAGTTTGATGACTTCCTGCTGTAATGGCACATAAGAAGTTCTTTCTCGTTCCCTCATATTCCCAACCAAGTGCTAATCCTTTTCTCTCTTGGTATATTCACAGAACGAGGACATAACATATTAATTCTATTGCACTCTTCTGACTTATATGGCTTCGGCGAGATTTCATTTTAATTGATTTTGTTGCCAACGTGTGAACTCTGATGCAAAAGGAAAGAAAGGAGGGTGGACTGTTGCATTGAGCAAGTGATATATGGTGCCTGCACTTCCATATGATATAACTACTCTCCAAAGCATCCGTCAGAAAAGGTCTACTTTACTTCATTAAACTAACAAATATAATCAATTCAAACATGATTTACAGGCTTTACAGTGGGAAGCAGACAGCCCTTAACTTTATTTTTAATGGATTTAAGATGTACATCATACAATATTAAGTCTCCTTAGCACGGTGTGTGAGAGCTAGTAATCAAAGTGAGAGTTCTTGTTAAATAATTCTAGCCTCGGCCCCAATTGGAGTTTCACATTACGGGCATTAATTTTAAAATGCATGCTTGCTTTTCCATTGCATGGAAGGACTGGTTAGTAATAATTGGAGGGGAATAAGATTAACCCTTGGGTAATCTCAGTGCTTGTGCTAGGCTATTTTGTGCCCTAAACAAGGCAAACTATTTGCACACACACACACACCCAAAATCAGCTAATTACAAAATTCAAAAACAGATGTCTTGTAGAAATGATAGAAATGATACAATTCTTCAAAATATAAAATATATAATCTTATCAGAATTCTATACTATTGCCATGTGTCATCAGACACCCATTCATGCAGGCATAGTTGAATGACAAATGCATTGAAGTATTTCAAGTGAATCTCTACTTCACATTATTCAGGATCCACAGTTGGACTCAAATCCCAATAAAGAGGTACCTCGGGTTAAGTACTTAATTTGTTCCAGAGGTCCATTCTTACCCTGAAACTGTTCTTAACCTGAAGTACCACTTTAGCTAATGGGGCCTCCCGCTGCTGCCGCACCGCCAGAGCACAATTTCTGTTCTCATCCTGAAGCAAAGTTCTTAACCCGAGATACTATTTCTGGGTTAGTGGAGTCTGTATCCTGAAGCGTATGTAACCTGAAGCATATGTAACCCGAGGTACCATTGTATTCCCAGAAAAGTACATTTCAGATCTCACTGAATTGCATCTGAATGTTTCTTAGCTTATATTACACATCTTATATTAATTCATTTCAGATATCCCTTCTTTCTGTTGGAATTCTCAAGGCAGCAAACAATATAACAAAAGCATGCAAATACATTAAGGCAGTGTGGTGCAGTGGTTACAGCATTGGACTATGATCTATAAAGCCAGGGACCTGCTTTGCTATGAAGACTGCTGGGTGACCTTGGGCCAGTCATTGAACCTCAGCCTAAGCTGAGCTATTGAGAGGATGAACTGATGGCTGAGGAAAACAGTTTAAGCTACCTGGAGCTCCTTGAAAAAAATAATATGTCTTAAAAATGGCTGACAAATTGATAAATGCATTTTAAGTCATACAAATTAAGCTCCCTCTCCCCGTCCAAAAAAAACCATTGGAAAAGAAAAGAATTGGATGCCTCCCCCCAAAAAAAAGAATTCAGTGAGGGGTTAAGTAGGTTTCTCTCAGTCGACAGATTGTGCCACAACAGAAATGGTCCTGTCCCCTCTGCCTGCCCAAAAGAAGCTAGAGTTGAGGCAGATCTCAGTACTCAGGCAAGTTCATACAGGAAGAGGCTGTTCTTGAGATACTGCGGTTCCAAACAATGAAGAGCTGTAAGCATCATTGTTGTTTCTATTTATGGTGTATGATTTAAAAACAAACAAACCAACACTTTAACTGAGCCCTGGAAAGAAAACTGATGGCAGTTTACCCATTGAGGAATGACCATGCATTTCTTACATTTCCAAAAGTTCACTGTTTTTAATAAGCAGAAACTGAACTACAAGGCTTTGCAAAGAAACTTTGAATGAGATGGTGATTTTTAAATAAGCTACGGGAGCTTCTCAAGCAATTCCCCCCAAAAAACAGCACACATATAGCTGTTTCCTCTTACTATTTCTGCCAGGGTCCTGCCATTTCTATTTCAGAGGGAGACAAGGCAGCAAATGACATCAATAGCTGGCAAAGCCTTTTGTACAGAGGTGCACCAGCTGCATCCTAGACAACCACTCTCAGGGCCCTGAAAGGGTGAAAGCATGAGTGTAGCAGGAAGTCGGTAGAAGCAGAGCTTTTTCCTGCCCCTACAGAATGGCTTGATTGCTTCTCATCTGCTTTAATTTTTCCCTGATGACAAGCCGTGCTTGGGAGTAATAAGTGCGGCATGAACTAAATACATCACAATTGACTGCCTGCATAATAGCATTGGTGAAAAGGAATCAAATGGACTTAGGCTTCATCAACTTGCTGCTATTGATTCCCCCCACCTCCCTCTAAGAAAAGTGGATTTACAAGGGAGAAAAAGGATGAGGCTTTGCTTTCTATGACTTTTTATTTTTTAAACAATTCTTTAAGGTAGCAGTAGCATTTGGTTGTTTTTAGATTAAGTAAATAATAATGCAAGAGCCATCTGATGGCAGAGAATGGCAGGTAAGATATCACCATAGTCAATATATGCCCAGTTCAACCTCTTTGATGTTACAGGTGCCACATAATATGCAGACTTGTAAGTATAATGCAGAATTCCTCATGCAAAAGACTGGACTGGATGAATCCCAAACCAGAATTAAGATTGCCGGAAGAAATATCAACAACCTCAGATATGCAGATGACACAACCTTGATGGCAGAAAGTGAGGAGGAATTAAAGAACCTTTTAATGAGGGTCAAAGAGGAGAGCACAAAATATGGTCTGAAGCTCAACATCAAAACAACTAAGATCATGGCCACTGGGCCCATCACCTCCTGGCAAATAGAAGGGGAAGAAATGGAGGCAGTGAGAGATTTTACTTTCTTGGGCTCCATGATCACTGCAGATGATGCCAGCAGTCACGAAATTAAAAGACGCCTGCTTCTTGGGAGAAAACCAATGACAAACCTAAACAGCATCTTAAAAAGCGGAGACATCACCTTGCCAACAAAGGTCCATATAGTTAAAGCTATGGTTTTCCCAGTAGTGATGTATGGAAGTGAGAGCTGGACCATAAAAAAGGCTGATCGCCAAAGAATTGATGCTTTTGAATTATGGTGCTGGAGGAGACTCTTGAGAGTCTGCATGGAGACTGCATGGAGATCCAACCTATCCATTCTTAAGGAAATCAGCCCTGAGTGCTCACTGGAAGGACAGATCGTGAAGCTGAGGCTCCAATACTTTGGCCACCTCATGAGAAGAGAAGACTCCCTGGAAAAGACCCTGATGTTGGGGAAGATTGAGGACACAAGGAGAAGAGGACGACAGAGGATGAGATGGTTGGACAGTGTTCTTGAAGCTACTAACATGAGTTTGACCAAACTGTGGGAGGCAGTGGAAGACAGGAGTGCTTGGAGTGCTCTGGTCCATGGGGTCAGGAAGAGTTGGACACAACTAAATGACTAAACAACAAACAACAAGAAATCAGTCTTTCACCATGGTATCCCCCATACTTTGGGACTCCCTTTCTGTTGGCATCAGGCTAGGGCTGCCATACGTGCAGATGTTCCTGGATATTACCAAGATTTCAAAGGCGGAATTGACATCTGCAGGGAATTTTTTGGTGTGTCCTGGTTTTTACTTTTTGAAACAGGGCAACCCTACATCAGGCAGGTGTCTTTGCTGTACTCTTTTGGGTGCCTACTTAAAACATTTTTGTTTAGGCAAACCATAACACATGTAGACATTTTATGTGCTTTATTTCCTCATGAGCTCTGCAAAGAAATATAACAAAAGCAATGATTCACAGGTAAGATTTTATAACAATTCAAACAAACAAGAAATGTATAAAGCAGAGCTGTCACTAGATATGAAATAATCTCAATTGTTACCTCCCGGTTATTGAGGGGGGAAACTCCAATGGAGCCATGAAAAGAGCCCTTTCTGTTCCTTGTATAGATGTTCTTTAGTTCAGAAGATAAAACAATTTGCTTATTTTGGCATAGTTTAGACTCTAGGGTTTAGAGTGCTGTCTGCCAGGGTTGGAAAGGACAAAATAGAACGAATATCTGTGTCCTGCAAGTAAATTGCAGGTGAGCACTGTTTAAAAGTTACTTGACGGTGTGGAATTGATGCTTCTCGTTACCATCCATGGCCACTGCTTTTCAAATGTTTGTTTTTCATCCACTGTTTTCTACCAATGATATGTCGTCCTCCGAACGTAAAGGGCTCCTGCCAATCAACTATTCGTTTCAAGCTTATCACTTGGAATTAAACACCAGAATCTGCATAATTAGAAATAACCTCAACCTAGAAAATGGCATAATGACAGAGTCCTTGAAATCAATGAAGGTGAAAGCTGTATGTTATAACACATTCCTATAAGCTTGCGATTGAACACTGATTAGGATTTTGTCTCAGCATTACAACTCAGTGATATTTATTTGTGGAAGTTTATTTTGAGCACAGTATGACCTTACATAAGGCAGTCAAAAATGAAGTACAAACACGACTTAATTTCTGTGGCCAGTTCAAGGTCTTATTGGTCATAAACGACAAGGGACCCAAATACCTGAAGGAACACCTCTCTTTGTACCAGCCTGTCCATGTCTTGAAATCTTTAGGGGAGAACCTAATCACTGTCCAGTTGCTAGAGGAGATACATTTTACTAGGGCCTTCTCTGTGTTGGCACCCCCTTATGAAATGCCTTCCCCTCTGAAGTAACGTTAGCACCAACCAGTTTTCTGCTTGTACACTTCCTTCTGGATACTCCTGCAGCCAAGCTGGTGCCAACTGTATGTCATGAACTGGCAGGACAATGGGGGGGGTGGAGAAAAGAAGGGAGAGGATCCCAGTGAGGGGTGTAGCTGGGGCACACCAGGGCAAGCTGGAGATAGGGAAGGAGAAGATGGCATAGGATGTACTCATCGGGTGACAGAGGAGGATGAAGGGATGGAGGTCAGTGCACAGGAACCAGAGCTACAGGACCCATCACCAGAGCTGGAGGGGTTCCTGTCACCACAAACATGGTAGGGAGAAGCAGGCAAGGCACTCTTGGAGGCAGAGGCAGACAAGGGCCCAAAGCCCTGGTCCCTAGCTGCAATCAGCATGCAAAGTATAAAAGGGCAGCAGGGCTGAGGTGCTGTGTCTGCTGAAGATCCCATTTTGACGGACCTCAGCTTGGATGGCCCAGGATCTTTGTGGGGCTTTGGACATATGGCTTGACCCTGGACTGGGGACTTGACATACTGACTTGCTGCCAGGTAGGGCAGGCGTTCAGGACAATGTATTGGTCTGTTTTCCTTTGGACCACATCAGCGAGGCCAAGAGGGGTCAACCCAGGACCTCTATACACGCTACCCAGGCTGGCATGCAGAAGAGGTCACTTTGGTGCCTCTAATGCAGCAAAAACAACACAGGAGGCAGCAGTTATGAGTTACCAGTTCCTGGAGGCATATTAGGTGCTGTGATTCTCCAGCAAATTGAGTTCACCCCTGTAGGTGTATTCTATTGTGTCTTGAGACAGATGGATGCCAAGAAAAGTACCTTTTTAATTGAGGCGTTATTCAGGCAGACATCAAAATGCTAGGAAGCAAAATGGGAACCACCAAAAAGTAACACTTGGCACCATATTATTATAAATGATACTTTCCCAAAAGTCTGACAGGAATGTCATCCCGGTTTCACAGTCCATTCATGATGTCAGCTGGGAATATATACAATCTGCACCTTGCGATATAGCAAGAGAGTCACATCAGTAAGTGGAAGATGGGCTGTCTGGGGTGCCCTGTTTTGTCCACTCCAATGGATGCTCTTGACTTTTTCTTGACATTTGTGATTAATTGTCAGGAGTTGCTTTCTTCTCAGTATCCTTCTCACTTACATTGTTCGTACTCTGCTCTCCAGCTGCCACAACACATTTCTCTGAAAAATTGAAATATGTCTTTGTATTTCAGGTAAAACTTTAGATCAGACCTAACCTGTCACACACCAACTAACATTGGCTAATAATAGCAAAGCTCCTGTGAATAATGGAACTTTAGGGTGTATACAGAATCCAATCTCCCACACAGCACTCCCCCCCCCAACTGAATACAATTCCATCTCTTTGCATCCTATGAGCCTGTTTTCCTAGTTATCTAACTGAACCTATTTCATCTGGCGTGTTCCCCAAATCCAATATGTCTATCCCTCTTTGAAGAAGCAACATTTAAAATGTAACAGCTGGTGATGGTTTTAAAGTTTTCATTTCCTACAAAATAATTATGCTGAAGGGTTACCTTCTGCAAACCTTTTTCGAGAACACAGAAAATAGAATTTTGAAGTTGGTGCTTAATTCATTTGTGATATTTTTACAATGTTGTAAACTGCTTTGAGACATCGTTGAAGTACGAAGCAGTATATAACTGACAAGAATCATCACCTTCTGCTACTGAAATCAATGGAACTTAAAAATGTGTAACTTTGGTTGTTTGTGCCAAGTTATTAATATTCTTGAAAATCTATGGAAATTTGTTTTAAAATGTTTTCTATATTTTTGCAGACTGAATGCATTTCATCATGAAAGAAGTTGGCTACCTCTGACAAAATGATGGAACTGAAGAAAACTAAAACAAAAGTGAATTCTGTATACTTCAGAAACGATACCAAAATTAGTGGAAAGTCTTCCAGACAGATTGAATTTCTATTATCTTAAGCTGGTGCAAAAGTTTCTCAGTCAGCAGTATCTACCACCAAACATTAGTGATGCTCACATAAGAAGATAAGAAGAGCTTGCTGGATCACACCAATGTCCCATTGAGTCCAGTATTCTGTTATCCACAGTACCCAAACCAATGCCGATTTGAAGCCCCAAAGCAGGACCTGAGTGAAACAGCACTCCCCTTCACAGTTTGATAACATCTGGCTCACAATACAAATTTAGCTAGCTTGCAGTATACAAATATATTTTGAGAAGACAAGCTACCCTTACCTGAAGATAATCTTCTGCTCACAAAAAATAAATAAATCAGAATATTATGAGTTCTAATACCCATTTTGCATTTGTACTGTCTGGGTTGCTCAGACTAGATTATTGGGAAGCAGTGGCGTAGCGTGGGTTGTCAGCACCCGGGGCAAGGCAAGTAATTTGCGCCCCCTAACCCGTGGATTTGCACCCCCTAACCCTAACCCCCAGATGTTGCGCCCGGTGCGGCCGGGCCCCCCTGCACCCCCCACGCTACGCCACTTTTGGGAAGGCAATGGCTGTGTGCATTGGCTGGCTGGCACATGTTTGCTCATTGCTGAAATTACTGTAACAAAGAAGAATGAGGAAATGATTGTCAAAAAAGAAAATAGGATTGACACAGTGTGTTCACAGCAGTTTCAGAAACCACTTGAATTCTACTCCTTCCTTCCCTCCCCCCATGCCCTCAAGTGTAGGGGTGTTGCATCTGGTCCCAAAGAGGCATGAGCATCCAGAACATCAGCATGTTCAGTCTTTGTTGGCACATTTTTAATTGTCAGAGGCAGAGGTCTGTAGCTACATGCTTTGCATGCAGAAGGCATTGGGTTCAATACCCAGCATCCCCAGGTAGGGCTGGAAAACACCCCTATATGAAACCCTAAAAAAACCACTGCCAGTCAAAGTCAGCAGTACAAGGCCAGAAGGACAAATGGTCTGACTTTTTATAAGGCAGCTACCTATATTCCCATTTCTGACTCCCACACTTTGGATTCAGTACAAAAGCCAGTTTCTATTCCCCTAATAAAGCTGTCAAAAATGCAGTTCCAATACAGATATTAAACTAAAAAATCCTAACTCTTGCACAAGACTTTCTTTAGAACACAACATATTCATATAAATACTGTACTCAACAACTTAGCTCCAGTCCAGGTCACTAACAAGCAAGTATTAGCTCCAGTCCTTGCTTCTCCAATCTATTATTTCACTTTAACCAATCAGCCTCACCAGCTGCTGAATATAATATTCTGGCAACCAATTAGATGCAGTGGCAAGGAACCAGTTTTTCAGATCCACAGCTGCTGCAAGAATCACTGTTTATCCAATCCACTGTGTTGCCAGGTAAGTACTCCAGCAGTGGTTACTAGCCTGTATCTAAGCAACAGCATCAGACTCCCTCAGGCAGTTTAGGATAGCAGGCCATTCATGCCCTGAGGCAAAATATAGACCTGAATGAATTTGTCCTCAACCCTTCCTTCTCAGAATTATCCTCTGAATTTTGATGGTGAATATTCTCTGGGAGTGTGAATATTTGCTGAATATTTTATGTTTGGCATCTGCATCTGACATCTGAAGGTCTTGTCTCTGATAGAATCTGACAGTTGGCATGTAAGAGCAGCCGGTGCTTAAGAGGACCCGACATGTAGCCATTGGTATTGACAGCAACTCACATGTAGCTATCAGGATTTACTCACAAGCGCGATCAAGGTGAGCAGGGAGTAGTGGCCTTCCTTCAGGCTCTCACTTCATCATCTCTCACTTCCCCAAGGTCCAGCCTTGAGGACACTGGTGGGTTCTCCCAGGGCCCCAGAAGACCATCTTTCCCTACTGAAGAATAGAACTGGGAGCACTAGTCTCCAAATCTCCGGCAGGAGAATGAGTGAGTCGAGGGACCTAACTGCTCTCCTAGATGCTTGAAAGAAATTAGTTGATGCTGTTTAATGTTTCAAGCTTTTCTCTCGACACTGCTGTATTTTATTCATGATTGGTTTTTAGTATTTTGCTTGATTGTGGCTTTATCTTAAAAGAAATATATTATGTTGGAGACTGCCCTGGGATCAATCAAGAAATCTTATAGAAGTCTATATGATTATTCATGGAATGGAGAAAGCTGGTAGAAAGGTATTTTCCTCCTGCTACTCATAATGCTAGATCTCAGAGTCATTCATAAGAAGAGAAGATGAGTCCTGCTGGAGAAGGCCAATGACCCATATAATCTAGCATCCTGTTCTCACAGTGGCCAACCTGATGTCTGTGGGAAAGTCCATAACTAGGACCTGAACACAACTGTACTCTACCTTTCTGCGGTTTCCAACAACTGATATTCAGAAGCAGCTAAACTATGGAATTCAGTTGATGCCCACCAACTTTAAACAGTTTTAGAAAGATTAAAATTCTCCTTCTATTCATGATAGCAACATACTACCTGCAGGAAGAGGGGAGTACTTGTTGTTGGGGAACAGCTACAGGAGAGGGCTACTGCACTCATTTCCTGCTCTGGGGTTTCCCCTAGACATCTGTCTGTGGAAACAGGATGCTTGCTTAAATAATCCTGCTTGCGTCCGGGCATTTCTTAATGTTCTCATGCACCATAGAGTTTGCACTTTAAGTTTCAACAGAGGACAAGGTTTTAAATGTGCTTTGTTGTGTTAGGAATTGACTGTCAGTAGTGTCCCCAAACAATATTACAGTAAATAATGTCAACTTGTTAACCTTAACCGTCGCAGGATGAATTGGATGTAGACTCTCTGATTCCGTAGCACATAAAAACATTAGTATAACATTTGAGTAATTTGCAGCCTTTAGGGGAGGCTATAATTCAAGAGAGTTTTCATGTAAATGAAGCAGGAGCTGCCAATACTTCAAAGAATATAGTAACATGTAAAATATGGCTGGCTTTTATAAGTACCTGTTGAGAATTTAAATGAGCAGCATCATAAAATGCTCGAATCTTCTTCTGGCAGGTTCTTCTACAAATTCTATAGCTAAAATCTCTTTTAAAGTCCTGGTGAAATTAAATGTAATCGTTTCTAAGCAACTTCTCTTTCAGACTTGAGTTTAGATGAGGTAGCTGCAAGCATTGACTCTTTTTGCAGAGAAGCATTTTAATTTAGCATCATTTTGGCATGAGAAATTGGCAAGCGGAACTCCTGCTGAGGCAGTCGCTTTAATAGGTTTGGCTGAAACCCTGGGTTTTTATGCTCTTTAAGCGCATGTAATGGCTGGAAATCTCAACCTTTCTCAAGGGCTGACTGCCCAGACAGACAAACCTATCATTAAAAGGACCCACCCACGTGGACAGGCTTTTAGAATGGGAAGCTAAGATGGTCACCTATACTGTTCCAAGGAGCTGTAAGAGTGTGCTAGGAATCCAGTAGCACTGAATAATCAACATTGCATTGTCCATCAGCCTCCGCTGGTATGACCACCAGGTTGGCTACCCCTGATCTAGCAAGACTGGGCTCTAAGAATCTAGTAGCACTGGGATAATGCTGATACCAGATTGAATGTCTGCTATTTCATCCATCACTCCATCTTACAAAATACAACCAGAGATAGCTTCACTACAAAGTAAACATTTTTCTCTGTCCATCCCACCCCATCTCCCAAAGAGGGGTACCACTTTGCCATCTAGCCTTATAAAGAGTTCTTTGAAAATCAAAAGTTTGCACATTATATTGTATCATTTTTATTGGTGAAATAAAGCTATTGCCAAAAAGCAGATTTTGATCTTTTTTTCTTGTGGGACTACACTGCTCTTTGTATGATCTGGGCTGGAATCTCAAAGCTCCTAGATCAGTTTCCTTAGCATATTGGTGGTGAGTCAAGCACATATTTGAATCCTATTCACAATCCCAATTCAGATCCTAATCCTGCTCCCTTTAAACCTCTCCCAGAGTTTGCATGTGATTTGAACAGGGGGAATGAATGGATAGGGGCTCCACTCTGCCTTACGTAACATAATCCATGCCTGGCAGCTGTCAAACATGACTGACATTTAGGTAGAACATCTCAAGCTTTCCAGTAATTTTTTGAAAGGGTTTGACTCTTTATAGCATGCCTTGAGCAGTAGCTTGCAGCTGTTGGCACACATGTTTTTTAGCACGTAAGAGAGAGAGAGAACTTCACACCTAAGGCTCTGCTCATCAATAGAATATAGCTGTGACAGCTGCCACTTAATGTAGGATGATAGCAGCAAACATAATTAGTGTCTTTTTTGTTTTTTAAAAAAAGCTTGTGGCATATCTGTTTCCTTCACAATCGTATTAATGACTTCAGGGGAACCTCTAGTGAGAGAGATTGTCTTGAATTGAAACAAGACTCAACAGGATTAGGGAAGGTTGAGGATTTCAATCTTTGTGAATTCTGATACGAGCTGACCTCATCTGCACCTCCCAGAGTAATGTGCCGATCAGAACTTGGTGATCGGCAAGGCTTTCTTGCTTCCTGAACATTCTAAAGCATGTAAAGGCATTAGAATGTATTTAAAGATGTGTTTCTTGTGGGGGGAAATGTTTTAAAATTATTTATTTAAATGTGAATCTTGGTGAAGATTTTGTTTCTTTTTAAATA
Source organism: Podarcis vaucheri (assembly GCF_965113315.1). Lineage (NCBI taxonomy): Eukaryota > Metazoa > Chordata > Lepidosauria > Squamata > Lacertidae > Podarcis > Podarcis vaucheri. The sequence continues at coordinate 27,833,337 of NC_138767.1, read as the reverse complement.
GTAAGGTAATGGTTAAGGTACCCCTGTTAGGTCCAGTCGCGGACGACTCTGGGGTTGCGTGTTCATCTCGCTCTATAGGACGAGGGAGCTGGCGTTTGTCCGCAGAGTTTCCAGGTCATGTGGCCAGCATGACTAAGCTGCTTCTGGTGAACCAGAGCAGCACACAGAAATGCTGTTTACCTTCCCACTTGAGTGGTACCTATTTATCTACTTGCACTTTGACGTGCTTTCGAACTGCTAGGTGGGCAGGAGCTGGGACCGAACAATGGGAGCTCACCCCGTTGTGGGGATTTGAACTGCTGACCTACTTATCAGTAAGCCCTAGGCCACAGTGATTACTGCAAAATGGGAATGGATTGATTTATGGGTAAACAGATGTGAAAGTGACACAGGCTGCAAATAAACTGACTTTGGACTTCCTCAAATGGGATAAAGAGCCCATGAAGACATCCAAACTCTAAACATTTAATGTGTGTTTGTGGTGAGGTTGTTGCCTTGCAGTGAGAGCCCCCACCCCAGTCTATGCAAATTTGTTTTGCAGTCTGTCTAGTTCCTATGTAAGCACACATGTTGGCTTTGCATACAGTCAGGAATCCTGCAAATATCGAAGTTCCCAGTCACACAGACAAGCCAATGTGTCATTGAATACATGTCATATCATGCAAAGAGCCTCCTCAATTGCCACACAAAGACACATTCAGTATACACTGAATGAGCACCTGCATCATTCTTTAATGACTCTCATATGAAATACATACTAGGCCAAAAGTTTTAGCAGCTGTCAATGGACAGAACAGAAAGAAAACATCTCAGAACAGCTGTTTATAGATATATATAATTTTAATTGATGGCGCTGCGAGAAGATGGTTAAAATAGAGAGCAATATTATTCTTAGTATTATGGTAATATTAAACCTGACGCGGGTGGCGCTGTGGGTAAAACCTCAGCGCCTAGGACTTGCCTATCGTATGATCGGCAGTTCGAATCCCCACGGTGGGGTGAGCTCCCGTCGTTCGGTCCCAGCGCCTGCCAACCTTGCAATTCGAAAGCACCTCTGGGTGCAAGTAGATAAATAGGGACCGCTTACCAGTGGGAAGGTAAACGGCGTTCCGTGTGCTGCGCTGGCTCGCCAGATGCAGCTTGTCACGCTGGCCACGTGACCCGGAAGTGTCTGCGGACAGCGCTGGCTCCCGGCCTCTAGAGTGAGATGAGCGCATAACCCTAGAGTCTGGCAAGAGTGGCCCGTACGGGCAGGGGTACCTTTACCTTTTAATATTAAACCTGATACGGCCCATCTAATACATCATCCATTTTTTACTCAGGGGAAAGCACTGTTTCTTCAAGGTGATACCCACAACCTAAAAACTCAGTTGAAAAATGTGTCATTGATGGGAAGAAAGTGAGGCAGACCTTTTGTGTAAACAATCAGGGCAGTTCTCAGCTCATGGTTGAGAGTGGCTGGTGGAAGAACATTAATTAACATCACTTTGTGGAATACTGCTTGCTTGCTTGATTCAGTTTTTGTGTGATTTTCTTTCTAGGACAGCACAAAAAAAAAGGAAAGGCACATGGTCCAGATCCCCTTCCTTAATGTCTTTAAGATAATTAGAACTGGGTATCTGAAAGGGAACAAGAGGGAAGTAATTTGGTATTTTAAATGGAACTGACTCCCTTGTGGAGGTTGTGGACTCTCCTTCCTTGGAGGTTTTTAAGCAGAAGCTGGATGGTCATCTGTCATGGATGCTTTAGCTAAGATTCCTGCATTGCAGGGGCTTGGACTAGATGACTCTTGGGACCCCTTCTAACTCTACAGCTCTATGATTCTATGTAATATGGTGCCCTGAACTAAGCCAAAGTTTGGTGCTCCCAAATGGATCTTCTCAATTTGCCTCCCCCCGACTCAGTGCCCTGTGCAGGGGAACTGGCACTGGCAACAAGGAAGAGAATGGAGTGCAGTTTTCTCAGAATCAAATGCAATTGATATTCACAAAAGAAATAGGTTCTTTTCCACTAAATGCTTGTTTTTTGAATTGGTGGTGCTTTGCACTGTGTTGAGTTTCTTGTACAATTATAGTTAGGTGGTATATTGTCCTGGGCCAGGAGTCGGGTTCACCTGCTGAGCAGCAGCCAGAAGGAGAAGAGACTCCACCTGCGGCTGATCTTGCTCCTAATGAGAACCAGCAGGCTCCAGCTCTCTTAAAGCAGAGTTTCCAGCCTCAGTCTGTTGCTGGAAACAACATTTGTCATACCCGGCCACACCTTGCTGCTTCTTGCTTCTCATGACCTTGGACCCTCGGCCTTCTTGACCCCCAGATCGTCTGGCTATGTGAACTGAAACTCCTTATCTTAGGACTAGACTGAATCTTGCATGTGGACTCTGCCAGCAGGCAAGAACCCCCCCTGAGACTTGGCTGGTTGGCTGGCTTCTTATTCCACTGAGCTCTGCCATGGCTGGCAGCATAGGACTATGACATATATGGATTGTCAAAATAAATAAGAGTAACCATAGCTTAAAAGTATAGTGAATCCTTTGCATTCAAAAGGTCCTTGATCCTGACCATTTGAATATCCAGAAGGAAAGGGACATTCAGATGCAGTAAGCAGAAGGGACATCTGCTGAATCCTTTTTTAAAAAACAACAACACAAAAAACAGTGCCAGTCAGATTACCAGGTAGGGGCAGGGCTGTACGAAGAGGGGCAGGGGGTGCCCCACCCCAGGTGCCACCCTCGGGGGAGGGGTGACAAGATAGCCTGCTGCCCCCCCAGCTGTAGAGCACTGAGGGCACACACGTGGTGTCCGTATGGGCTGCCGCTCGAGCCCTGTCTGTACGGGCGCCGCGCATGCACAGTCCGTATGGGCGCTTTTAAGTAGTGGGTGGACATAGCAGATGACACAGAGATTTCTCCAAGTAGTTCTTTATAAGTAAGCTGGAACTGAACTGAATGGCAAACAGCTCAGCCGGCCTGCTTTCATATGGAGCCGGCTGTCAACATTATAACAACTACAGCCCAGGGTTCCCTGCCTAAATTAACTTATATGGACCTGAGTGAAAACTATATACACAATACCCCTGGTGGCCAGGGTGAGAACTTCAATAAATAACAGGCACCACACATGTGCAGTCTGTACGCCGCCGCACTTCGCCCCACCCCTTGGCACCCCACCCAGGGTGCCGGAGAGGCTTCCTCCATCACTGGATATGGGCCAATGTGGTGCCCTTCACATATTGTTGGGCTCCATCTCCCATCAGCCTCAGCTAGCATAGCCAATGATCAGAAGTGTTGGGATGAGGAGAGGTGTGGTCCAGCAACATCTGGAGGGTGTAACATTGACTATCTCTGAATTAGACAACACTGGCTAAAACGACCAATAGCTTGACTCATTATAAAGTAGCTACATATCCTCAATGAATAATTGTAATCTCATTCCCTTCTCACCCATGTGGATGAATGTGGTACAAGAAGATTGTAGGGGAGGATTCTTTATGTTCTTCCTATTATTATATTTTTTTCAAATTAGAATGCAGGAGATGAATGCAGCTGCATCTTTTAGCCAAAGGAAGATGGAACTTTTTTGCATATTTTTGATATGTGATCTTAACAGCAGACAGCTTTTTTTCCTCTCTCTCTCTCTCTCTTTCTCCCTGTACAATAAATCCTTGTAATTCTACAGTACAGGAACCTGACAGTACAGAAAGTAATCTTTATGATTGCTACAAGTCTTTGAGCAGTATATATTGTAGATTACAACCATTGCCTATTACAGGCATAATCATTGCAGAGTGCTTAATTTGCTTCTGGACAGTGGGCAGCAGTAGACGGTATGGGAGAAATGCTAATACGAATCCCTTAAGTACCAGTTAGTTCTTAGCATTTCGAGCAAGATATAATATTTTCTCTGCTATGCATTAGGGATCTAAAAAAAAAAAAAAATAGGGCCAACTTATGGATCTTGTGACCCACCTTGTTAAATCTTTCAATCTAGCCTCTTAACAACCACAAAAGTTAAAATACTAGAACTTTTTTAAACAGAGGAGGTTTAAGGAATATATTAGACATTTAATGCCTTGCCATCACAAGATGGCTCCCTAAAGGATATCTTCTACTACTTTCTTGCCGTACAATATTTCCCCACTTTTTATTTTGAATTTTCACTTCGTTGCCTCACTGTGTAATGATGTCTCATTTGCTTTCCCTGCTTAAATTATTCCATTGCCTGATTGACCTTAAGATTAAGTTATATATATATATAAAAAAACCTTAATGGTTAATGTGATTCCCCCCCCCTTTCTTACCTGCAAGCCATTTCCCTCTTTAAATACCTGGTCATTCCTCACCATCTGCACCATTGCTATGCTTAGATGTTTAGATATGCAGATGGCTCCTCTTTCTTGCCCTCCATTGGTGGTGACAAAAAATGACAGATACCTAAGTTATATGATGAATTGAAGACACAGGCAAAATAGCATTTATCACATGATTCAGCTGTAGCCATGTATCTATTTCTCATTGTAATTCATTTTTTCTCTTGATAACTAAAAGTCCCTCCTGTTCTGTTGCCTTGTTTATTTACTTAAAATGTTTAATCGCCCTCTTGGTAAAAGATACACTTCCAAAGTTGCAAACATATGCTACTTGAAGCATATGCATCAATAACTAAACAAATAAAGCAGCAATTAAAAAAATGAATGCCTAATACAATCAGAAGAAATGAGGCAATTAAACAGAAAGAGAAACATTCTGTAAATAAAATAAAATATGAAGGATCTTTTTTTTAAAGTCAGCAATGATAATGCAAAGCTTCCTTTTTAGAAGCTGAGAATGGCTCATTCTGCTGCTCATTACACATTGGTGCCAGCCAGCGAGGCGTTCTTTGCAGCCTATTTGAGCCAAAAGAGCCCCAAAACCCACATATTGGTTGTGTACCTGGGTGGCAATGATTTGGGTTTGCTTGAAACGAAGGCTTTAAGCCTTCAGCCACCTGGGATTTTCAGTTAATCAAGCCCTATTGGTCTGATGTTAAAATCGTGTGGTCAGACATTCTACCATGCAAAGTTTGGTATTGTGAGGAGGACCCTAGGGCAATTAATAGAGCCCTTAAAAAAGTTAGCAGGAAAGGAAGGCTTGCTGCACATGAGCTGCTGGTGGATTGGTGATTCACCATGCAGACATCATGTCCACTAGAGTTGGGGCCCATCTTACAAATGTTGGTAACATCATCTTTCTGCCTAACTTGCAGAGGGGCCCCCAAGAGGTGCATCTCAGTGGGTAAAGGGGTACTAAACAGGCTAGCTACTACCAAGAAAGTGTGGATAATCATGCGACACCTGCTCCACCCCATTGCACCCTGTTATGCCCTGCCCCCCATTCCACCTTCATTCTGCCCTCTTCCAGGTCCCAAAGGACCCGTGCTTCTGGAATTGCACATCAATTGGATGTGCCTAAAATGGTCATTGCCCGTGTGTGGCTTTCTCAGAGTGGTTTAACAATGAATCCTACTTTCCAGGGAACTCTGGGAATTGTAGCTTTGGGAGGGTTATAAGGCTCTCCAAACAACTTTCAGCACCCTTAACAAGCCATAGTTTCCAGGATTCTTTGGGGAAAGGCAGTGACTGTGTAAAGTGGCAGGACGCTGCTTTAAATGAGGCTTTTGTCTCTGATTTTTTGCAAGGTTGGAAAGCTATTTTTCCTGATGATCACAATTTGCTCTTAATTATTGTGTGCATAATTAAATATATGTGAGCTATGGACAAAATGCATCATCTCCCTATCAAGAAATTAAACTTCTAGAGATCATGGGAAAACAGCTCATCTTTTAGATGGAAGGCGTCTCCCCATGTTTCTGGTTACTTATTGTATCTCACCAACAAGAATGTTTGATGTGTGATGATGTAGAAAGATACCCTTATTCTGCATGCTTATCAAGGGTTGCCAATGTGGTGCCCTCCACCTATAGTCAGACATCAGCCTTGATTAGTGTGACAAATATGCAGGGATGACTGGAGTTGTTGTTTGTCTAACCACATCTGGAGGACACAGTGTTGGCTACCCCCACCCCAGAGAGAGGGGAATAATATGCATTGCTTATTATTATTAATTTGACAACAGTAGCAAATCACACCAACAATATTTTATCAAGGCATCTCTTCCCAAGGCCAAAAAAGGAACATGAGATGGAGAGGGCGTTTGAACAGGCTGCCAGAAAATAAGGAAGGTTCCCAATAAATAGGAATTGTGGAGCATATGCAGGCAACCAAATGAAGTTTGTGTAGAAAAGGTTCTTGGTTTACCGTATACAATCATTAGGACAATAAAGTAACACCATTAGGTACATCATGTTTTGCTCCATGAATGGAAAGGGGGATACAAAGTGTGTTAATATGATATGCATTTTTGTGTTTTTCTATTGTAAACTGCCCTGTGATCCTCAGAAGGGTGGTATAGAAATTTAATTTAATGATAAAAATAATAAATATCAAAGTAAATTGTATAGTTGTGACTTTCTTCATTGTACATGGTGATTTTTTTATCTCAAAACATTGATATTCTTGTGCCTTGATCAATAGGTTAGATTAGCAGATTACTGAACTTCACAAAACAAACGTTCCATAAAATGGCATGTTTTGTAATTTCTAATTAGTCTGAGTAATCATTTTTAATAGGGATGCAATCCCTGTATTTACTCTGATTCCATTTATTTGGTGAAAACCTGTAAGTTAAAATGTGGCTGTTTATCCTCTGTACTCTGCTGGTGAGCAGTCTACAAAATTAATTTCCTTCACCTTTAATGAGACTCTGTTCTGTAGTTTTGTGTGCATTATTGTATGTATTAGTCATAGCTTCACTGAGGGGAAATGCAGCATCAAATTTATTGTCACAGCAATTTTCTTTAAAGTATATTAAAAGACGAATTGGCAGATTCTTAGATTCTTAGTTCATTTGCAGTAGCCAATATTTTATGCAATATTGCCCTCTATGGGAGCACCAGATATTTTCTAGATCAGCAACAAACTTTTCTATCTATGATGTTTAGCTTTTTCCTAAGTTGCTGACTTTCTGTACCTGTATTTGTCAAATTGCTTTTTAAAAAATCCTATCTGGGTAGCAATGGTTCTTTTATTTTTATCCTATTTCTGTCAAATGTAGTTATTTCAGAGCTATCATATTACAATAGCAATGCATATTACTTAGCCATAAAACCCTCTGGGTTTCTTATGTATCCCCCCCCCCCCCGAAATCAGAGCACTGACATTTCATAATAAAACACTGCATCTTACTAAGCTGTACAGGAAATGTGAACAGATCCCTGGTCCAAGGAGATCACAATCAGAAATATACAGTGGCAAAACAGTAGAAGAGAAAGAGGAACAGACAACTGTAGGGAGGGAAGAATGTGAACTATTGCCAGTACGTGTGCTTAATGCAGTGGCTGTCAAGCTTTTGGAATATTTGGATTTTTAAAGAAGCGCTGTAGGCACCATTCACAACATAGCTGCTGGCATGATAAAAGACAAAATTGATGCCACGGAGAATGACTTCCAGGTCTAAAAGAGGCAGACCCACAAAATGGCATGGGCATACCAAGCCCCATGTTTCAGCCACCCTAGTAACATGGGAAATGCACTTTTATCAGCTGCTGTTGTGTTAACACATAACACTTCTCTTCTGCTCAAAACAGATGAGAGGATGGGCATCACAATTTAGCATCCAATCAAATGTAGGCATGTTTCAGAGTGTGCGTTCAATGGAGGCTGAGCCAGTGCAAAAAGGAATTGAGCAGGAATAACTTCTCATGGATTATTAGGGGGATATTTACTGATACCTTTTACAGGCCCACTTGGGACACGGGTGGCGCTGTGGTCTAAACCACAGAGCCTAGGGTTTGCCGATCAGAAGGTCAGCGGTTCGAATCCCCGCTCCTGTTGTTCAGTTTCTGCTCCTGCCCACCTAGCAGTTCGAAAGCACGTTAAGTGCAAGTAGATAAATAGGTACCGCTCCAGTGGGAAAATAAACGGCATTTCCGTGTGCTGCTCTGGTTCACCAGAAGCAGCTTAGTCATGCTGGCCACATGACCCGGAAGCCGTCTGTGGACAAACGCCAGCTCCCTCGGCCAGTAAAGTGAGATGAGTGCAGCAACCGCAGAGTCTTCCGCAACTGGACCTAATGGTTAGGGGTACCTTTACCTTTACCGGCCCACAGGTTCAGGTAAGTGAGACCTAAGGATTAGATTAGTTTTCAGAAGGAAAATAAAGATTCTTAAAAACACTCTGCAAAGGTGGATTTAGCAGGGATCAGCAAACTTTTTCATCAAGGGGCTGGTCCACTGTCCCTCAGATGTTGTGGGGGGCCAGACTATATTTTGAAGGAGGGGGGGTGAATGAATTTCTATGCCCCACAAATAACCCAGAGATGCATTTTAAATAAAATGGCACATTCTACTCATGTAAAAACACGCTGATTCCCAGACCATCGGCAGGCCAGATTTAGAAGGCGATTGGGCCTTAGTTTGCCTACCTATGATAAGTGTTTCCTATATTGAAGTGAATGGAGATGCTGGGGTGTGGGTGGGTGGGTGGGTGCATGCATGCATGCAAAAAAGCGTTTGCAGCACATGCCTCTGGACCAGATGAATGCAAGCAAAAAAAACACATCCAATTTGTCATATTAGTGCATTTTCCTTTTGGAATTCTCCCAATGCCATACTTAAGTTTAGCTGATATTTTGCAAAAATTACTTATTTTTCAAAGATTTTTGGAAAACCATGTGAATGAGTACCAGAGTGACTTGAATATAATAGACTGAGTTGTGTGTATAATAGTTTGACTTACATGAAAATATATTCAACAGGGCATACTATGATGAAAATAGGACAGTTATTCATATATAAATATCTCATTGTGAAAACTCAGGTATCCACTAGACACAGACTACTTTGTGAAGAAGTAGATATTTACCATGAGTGGCCACTTTGTGTGGTTGTAGTTTTATTTTAAATGTTTTTGCTATTTTGGTGTTCGCTTAAAAAAAAAATCTTTACTGTGTATTGCTTTGAGATAGTTGTTTAGAAGGCAATTAATAAATCAATGATGACTATATTTTTAATATTAAAATGGAGTGAGATCATAGTCTTCTTTTATCAAGCATTTTGATTATATTGATCAGGTGAATAATATTGTCTGAAATAATAACCAAAAAAGCAACATCCAGTGCTTTCAATGGTGCTTTCATTCTTTTTTACGTTAAGAATGCCCTGGGATTTCCCCCTCCCTGTGTCTTGTCCCCCACCCCCAAATCTCAACATAGATAGAGTTGGTCATTGTGCTCATTATGGTCCAGGGAAGAAATTAAGTCAGACCTTGGAATAAGTGGCTTATGTCACAGTTCCCAAAGAATGTGAGCATTCAAATGTTTCACACATTCAGGGCGATATGAATGGGAGGCTGTCACGATCATGTCACGCAAGAATTCTCTGGCTTTGTTCTTGCACTGGGTGGAATTTGGTGGCATTGGTTGAAAGTAAGCATGCAGATGGTGATTGATGGTGCTCCATGAAGACACACATCAGTGCCGAGCCCTCTGCTGTTCTGACTGAATTCCAAAATGTTGCTTCTACGTGTGTGTGTCAGGCCAGTTGGATTTCGCTCTTGAAGAAACTTTCAAACTGAATTTCTTTATTCCCCCCTAAGACATTCACCATGCTAGGTGCATCACAGGCAACTTTGAACCATCTTTTCAAACTGAGCAGGGTTCTTCTGCTGCCTTTCCACTGAAAATCAAAATCAATTTGTTAATGTGAGAGAGAGAGAAGGAAAAGGTGAAGGAGGCAATGCTGCAAATACTTCATCACAGAATAGTGGTATTTTACAGAAAGCTACCTGAAAGAACAGAAACCCTTTGCAGGAATCTTAGTGCAACATTAAGAGTTCCCATTTTGGCTGGAACATTAGTAAGAGGAACTCATAAATAAGATGCTTCTTTTTTGAAAAAACAGAAACAGAAAATAAATTATGTTGGGCTAACATAAAAGCTAGAAGCCCATAATTAAGCAGATTCAAGCTTTACAGTGATTTGAATTAATTTAGCAGTAGGATTATGTGCTTTTATTGTGGGGTGGGGATGCACCAAGGGTTTGGGGGTTTCAAATTATTTTAGCCACTGTTCTAAGAGCCGGTGTGGAAAGAAATGATCGATACAGTGCAATGCAAACTTGATATCTGGATTGCTGCAAAAGGGAAAGATAAATGCTTTTGTAGTTTCACCTTTGAAAAATGCCTTTTGTAGTTTCACCTTTTATTCTGCAGTGTCTTGGGGTATTGAAAGATCCACCTCCATGGATATGTTAAAGGAGTCTCCCTTTGGAACTGGTGTCTGTCTAATTAAGGCACTTTATAAGCCTTTCAGCATGTTTGAATAACAAGAGGAGAGTGGGGGGAATAGAAAGAATCACTTAAGCTCTTAAACCAAGAGCTCACAACGCAGAGCCCTCTGATTTCGAACCATCAAGGAGAAAGAAAACCCCCAGATTGGTATTTGCATGCCATGACTTGGGTTACAGAATGGCGTTGTCTGATGTGTGGATTGGTTTGCCAAAAGCTGCTTTTGATTTCTGTTTATTAGAATCTATGTGCCTTTAGGCAACTTGTGAGCCAAAGTAGGCTTTGACTCTTTAGATCGTTTGTTCTCTTGCGTGAGCTTTCGACTGTTGGCTCTTCAAAGGATACATCTGAAGCCTTGCCATACTGCTTTACCCACTTGTAGAACAATGTGCCACAGTGATATAAGCAATCTGTTTCTCTCTGTCCTTTCTTACAAAGCTCTTTTGACTGACACATGCAACTGATGAACATGTCAATGAATGATGTTATACTCTTTCATTTTGTTTCCACGCTCTATAATGCTATGAGATCAGCAGGATAGGAATGACAGTCACTTCCTATTTAACCCCAGCTTTTATTTGCAAAAGGCTTCATTCTCTACGCTGTTTTGCCACCTGGTCCTATGCATGATTATTTGGTCACATCAATTTCGAAAGTTGCCTCCAAGTAAGCTACTAACTAGGATTGTTGTTGCTACTGTTGTTGTGGTTCATGTGGAGCCAAAGACCGCCCACCCCAAGATGCAGACCGTATAGTCAAGGAAAATAAACACAATATATCATAAATCAAATCAGCAATATATGGCAGAAGAATTGCAACCCAGGGGGACAAAAATAAAGTAAAGCCTTTCTAAGTGAAAGGATTAGAGTGCTGTCACCAGCCCTGTACCTGACACACTTGAGAGTTAAAAACCTGAACAGGCAAGGAACATACTGAAACTGCTTGCCGTCAATTAGAGGAATTAAAGTGCTAATCCCCATTTCCCCCAAATGAACCTCCCTTCTCGCTGTGTTAAATGCATGTAGGAAAATCATGTAGGAAGTCAGAGGCAGATGGGGTGTTGGAAGGGGAGAACTGAGTATGCAATGGGTGTGCAAATTCTGGAGCTGTGCAAGAGGCAGGATTTAGCCCATAATGACTTTTCCAAAAGTAATATAGAGTCATGGAGTTGGAAGGGACCCTGAGAATGATCTAGTCCAACCCCCAGCAATGCAGGAATATGCAGCTGTCCCGTATGGGCATTGAACCCGCAACCTTGGCATTATCAGCACTATGCTCTAACCACATCAAAGTATTTTTAACAGCCCAGGGGTCCTTTTGTTGTTGTTGTTTAGTTGTTTAGTCGTGTCTGACTCTTCGTGACCCCATGGACCAGAGCACGCCAGGCACTCCTGTCTTCGACTGCCTCCCACAACTTGGTCAAACACATGTTGGTAGCTTCGAGAACACTGTCCAACCATCTTGTCCTCTGTCGTCCCCTTCTCCTTGTGCCCTACATCTTTCCCAACATCAGAGTCTTTTCCAGGGAGTCTTCTCTTCTCATGAGGTGGCCAAAGTACTGGAGCCTCAGCTTCAGGATCTGTCCTTCCAGTGACCACTCAGGGCTGATTTCCTTCAGAATGGATAGGTTTGATCTTCTTGCAATCCATGGGACTCTCAAGAGTCTCCTCCAGCACCATAATTCAAAAGCATCAATTCTTCAGCGATCAGCCTTCTTTATGGTCCAGCTCTCACTTCCATACATCAATACTGGGAAAACCATAGCTTTAACTATACGGACCTTTGTTTGCAAGGTGATGTCTCTGCTTTTTAAGATTCTGTCTAGGTTTGTCATTGCTTTTCTCCCAAGAAGCAGGCGTCTTTTATTTTCGTGGCTGCTGTCACCATCCGCAGTGATTACGGAGCCCAAGAAAGTAAAATCTCTCATTGCCTCCATTTCTTCCCCTTCTATTTGCCAGGAGGTGACGGGACCAGTGGCCATGATCTTAGTTATTTTGATGTTGAGCTTCAGACCATATTTTGTGCTCTCCTCTTTGACCCTCATTAAAAGGTTCTTTAATTCCTCCTCAATTTCTGCATCAAGGTTGTGTCATCTGCATATCTGAAGTTGTTCATATTTTTTTCCGGCAATCTTAATTCCGGTTTGGGATTCATCCAGCCCAGCCTTTCGCATGATGAATTCTGCATATAAGTTAAATAAACAAGGAGACAATATGCAGCCTTGTCGTTCTTCTTTCTCAATTTTGAACCAATCAGTTGTTCCATATCCAGTTCTAACTGTAGCTTCTTGTCCCACATAGAGATTTCTCAGGAGACAGATGAGGTGATCAGGCACTCCCATTTCTTTAAGAACTTGCCAGAGTTTGCTGTGGTTGACACAGTCAAAGGCTTTTGCATAGTCAATGAAGCAGAAGTAGATGTCTTTCTGGAACTCTCTAGCTTTCTCCATAATCCAGCACATGTTTGCAATTTGGTCTCTGGTTCCTCTGCCCCTTCTAAATACAGCTTGCACTTCTGAGCGTCCACATATTGCTTAAGCCTGCCTTGTAGAATTTTGAGCATAACCTTGCTAGCTTGTGAAATGAGTGCAATTGTGCAGTAGTTGGCACATTCGTTGGCACTGCCCTTCTTTGGGATTGGGATGTAGACTGATATTCTCCAGTCCTCTGGCCACTGCTGAGTTTTCCAAACTTGCTGGCATATTGAGTGTAGCACCTTAACAGCATCATCTTTTTAAAATTTTAAATAGTTCAGTTGGAATATCATCACTTCCACTGGCCTTGTTATTAGCAGTGCTTTCTAAGGCCCATTTGACTTCACTCTCCAGGATGTCTGGCTCAAGGTCAGCAACCGCACTGACCTTTACTCTTTACCTTTACCTCCCATACCCTAACAGAAAATTAGAGATGGAGCATCTGTTTCCTACTGCCCAGTGCTTTTCTTCTAGAAAAAGGTGCCAGTACTCGCCATGAAGTTGTTATAGTAACTGCCACATGTTTAACCAGAGTTTTTCTTCCAGAAAAAAGGGCTGCTACTGCGTTCCCTTAAGCCCCCCCCCCCCCGAAAAAACCACTGCCTTTGCCTTTTATGAAAGGGTACCAAAATATCCAATATATTCATACTTATATTTACAAGAGTAAAATGCCAAGGTTCAGGAACTGCACTATATCCATCTGTAGATTGAGGACGGCTTAGTATAGGCTGGGTTAGCTTGAGTCAATTTGCAGAACTTCATGCTCTCTCATAATAATGAATGACATTCATAAAAATGGGAGAAGGTAGTGGGGATTCTTGAGAGACATGCCTGAGGTAGCAGCTGAGTTCATGGGGGGGGGGGGACATGGTGCCTTTCAACTCCTGTCTTTGCTGATTTCAGCCTGCTTATTTTCCTGCAAAAGCTTAAGCAGCCCAAGACTATCTGCATAGCTCTAACTCACTCATACCCTCCAACATTTCTCTAATGAAAATAGGGACATCCCAATCCATAGTGATAATTGTACTATTTATACTCCACACATCTTACTGGGTTGCCCCAGCCACTCTGGGCAGCTTCCAACATATATAAAAACATTAAACCTTATAAAAACCTCCCTATACAGGGTTCCCTTCAGACAACTCGGGGGTTGGATAGCTCCATACTGTCCAACAGTTTTCCAGTGAAAATAGGGACATTCTACCATACCCTCCAACATCCTAAGGAAGAGTGGGACATTCCAGGATCAAATCAGAAACCAGGGTGGCTTCTCTAAATCAGGGATGTCCCTGGAAAATGGACGGTTGGAGGGTATGCTAACTCCTGTTTTAGATCAGTGATAGCTAAGTTGTGGCCCTCCCAATTTTGCTCAGCTATAATGCTCACCATCATGGCCTGGCTTGGTGGGAGTTGGAGTCCAACAATATGTGCAGGGTTACAGGTTATCCCCCTCTGCCTTAGGCATTTTTAAATGGCACACAGAACCTCTTCTGGTATTACTAAGAAAAGGCTAAGTCACTGCATGAGGGATTCAGCAGGGATGAATGTGCTAGTTCTACTCCCCTTGTCACCATTCTTGTTATCTCCCATGTTTAGAGGGCAATATTGAAAAGTGGGGAGACCTTTGTACTCCTGGGGGCTCCCCATGTATCTTATAATCTTGATTTTCAGGGAGCTCCACAAGCAGAGGAGGACCCCCCTTTAACCCAAAATCACCCTCCACCACCCATTGAAAATCTGATGCTTGCTTCATGGCGAGGCAGGTCTTGCATTTATTGTGTGCTGCATTCTCTAGTTCCTTTCACATACAACAAAGCAACACAAATAAGGATAGCATTTGCAGACTTCATGTTATTTCAAAAGTGGGACCAAAGTTTATACATGTGCAACTTTGTCAGCTATTGTGATCCCTGAAAAACCCTAGACACAGATTGAATGGAGGAGGGCTATGCAGATTCAAGTTGTATGAGCATTTGCATGAGGACAGGAAGCAGAGGACAAGAACTGCAAGCATGGTTCTTCCTTGCATTCATTCTATGCATATTTGCTGGTAAAAGGGCTTCTTGCTGAGATGTTCTGTACGACATCTGTACTTATGGAACGTTAAGGCCTACGTTTTGATAGCAATGCCTGCAATCATTGAACTTCCCTTTCTAAAATATCAGTATGTCTCAACATGCAATTGAATCAATTACAGTGGTACCTCATGTTACATACCATCCCCCTTACGAACGCTTCGGGTTATGCGCTCCGCTAACCCGGAAGTAGATGCCCTTTGCTGGGGAACTTTGCACTGGGATGCGAGTGGAAGTCGTGTTTTGGCAGTGCGCACGCAATGGGAGACACCATTAGTGAAAGCATACCTCATGAGCGGTTTCCAGTTACGAACGGACCTCCAGAGCTAATTAAGTTTGTAACCGGAGGTACCACTGTATTACCATTTTGAAATCAGAAAGCCAATACCATAGAGCATGTTTATATCACAGTCTGGAACATCATCCCTATACCTTCAGTTATTCTTAAATTATATTATGCGAACAAACTGGAGTAATCACATTCTTTAATATTACATAGCATGAAAGCCTTTTGTGGTTTCTAGGTCTCACTTCTTTTTAAAGCAAGGAGGATTTGTATTGACTTTAGTCAGAAGATAATGCATCCCA
Source organism: Podarcis vaucheri (assembly GCF_965113315.1). Lineage (NCBI taxonomy): Eukaryota > Metazoa > Chordata > Lepidosauria > Squamata > Lacertidae > Podarcis > Podarcis vaucheri. The sequence continues at coordinate 27,817,824 of NC_138767.1, read as the reverse complement.
TGAAAGACTTTCATTATAGATAAAAAAAAAGAATGTAACTGAATCCTGAAAAATTAATGTAAATCGTAAAATATACAATGGCATTTTAACAGAAAAAGAGTAACAAAACTTACGCTGTTCAATGTCAAATTGAGCTTTGTGGTTGAAGAGGTAGGTAGGGATGGATGGATCTGTCTATTTCAGAATGTTCATTCAGAAGTCCATTTTATCCTAGTTTTGCATCAGTGTGCAATTATTATTATTTTTTAAAATGTACAAAAAATAAATTTAAACACATATTTTATCTCAATGTATGCAGTTCTTAAAATACACATTTTATCTTAAAACACACATTTTAATGCATTTTGGTACCTTTTGAGCTGAGAACTGTATGGCAAAATTCAGAGAATTGCAAAGTCCAAAGGATAAAGGCATTCCAATCGATGAGTTAGTCTGGGAGGTGTGGTGTGAATTAAGTCAGTCATCTTAAAAATGCAGACCAAACCGAATTCTCTTCCATCCCTATTAATGATAAGATGTTTCAAAAGAATGGGTGTGGGAGAGAGCCACTTCAGTGCTAGATCAATGAGGCATTATGGACCCAATATATTGTCGTTGTCCCCATATAATCCAGGAGGAGGGGGGGCATTTTCATAGAGTAGGAGCAGGGAACTTTTTTCAGCCCCAGGGCTGCATTTCCTCGTAAGAACCTTCTGGGGTCTGAGTGCCACTGGCAGTTGAAGACAGAGGCAAAAGTGGAAGGAGGAATGTTAGTGACTCTTTGCACATTCAGTGAAGGCTCAACCATTGGGGGAAATGGAGCCCTGCCTCTTCAGCCTCAGTTGGCTGTCAACCAGCCTCCACTTGCTTGCCTGCCTCCCAACTGGTCCAAGGGGTGTCACTGCTTGTCAATCATCCCGTCCATCTGGCTGGGTTTCCCCAGTCACTCTGGGCAGCTTACAGCACATAGAACATTGTAAAGCATCAGACATTTTTTTAAAAAATGATACAGGGCTGACTTCAGATGTCTTTGGAAAGTTCATTGTTTATTTCCTTGACATCTGAAGGGAGGGAGGGTGTTCCACAGGGTGGGTGCCACTGCCGAGAAGGCCCTCTGCCTGGTTTCCTGTAACCTTACTTCTCACAGTGAGGGAACCACCAGAAGGCCCTCAGAGCTGGACTTCAGTGTCTGGGCAGAATGATGGGGGTGGAGACGCTCCTTCAGGTATACTGGGTCAAGGCAGTTTAGGGCTTTAAAGATCAGCACCAACCCTTTGACTTGTGCTCAGAAACGTACTGGGAGCCAATGTAGGTCTTTCAGGACTGGTGTTATATGGCCTCAGTGGCCACTCCCAGTCACAAGTCTAGCTGCTGCATTCTGGATTAGTTGTAGTTTCCGGGTCACCTTCAAAGATACCCCACATACAGGACATTGCAGTAGTTCAAGCGGGAGAGAACCAGAGCATGCACCACTCTGGCGAGACAGTCTGTGGGGAGGTAGGGTCTCAGCCTGCACTTCAGATGGAGCTGGTAGACAGCTGCCCTGGACACAGAATTGGCCTGTGCCTCCATGGACAGTTGTGACTCCAAAATGACTCCCAGGATGCGCAGCTGGTCTTTCAGGGGCACAGTTACCCATTCAGGACCAGGGAGTCCCCCACACCTGCCTGGCCCTGCCCCCCCCAAACAGTACTTCTGTCTTGTCAGGATTCAACCTCAATCCATTACCTGCCATCCATCCTCCAACCGCCTCCAGACAGTCACAGTAACTATGCAATCTTTAGAAGACATCTGAAGGCAGCCCTCTTTAGTGTTTAATGTTTCATTATGTTTTTATATATGTTGGAAGCCACCCAGAGTGGCTGGGTAACCCAGTCAGATGGGCAGGGTATAAATATGATGATATAGGACATCCCTATTTTCATTGGAGAAATGCTGGATATATAACCCCACCCCACAAGACACGTTGTATGCATATACCATGCCAATAATACAGTCAAACATTGGGTTTATAAGTAGTTTGGAATTGATGACATCCGTGCATGGATGGTGCTGAGAGGGCAACACTGTCCTTAGTGATGTACTGAATAAACATGTGCCATACAGTTTCAAAATCATCTTTCATCTTTGTGTTTCTGAGCATTCTAAGTTTCTTTGTTAGTTTCTCCTTAAGGGCTATATTAGGGACACTGGTGGCGCTGTGGGTTAAACTACAGAGCCTAGGACTTGCCAATCAGAAGGTCGGCGGTTCGAATCCCCGCAACGGGGTGAGTTCCCATCGCTAGGTCCCAGCTCCTGCCAACCAAGCAGTTCGAAAGCACATCAAAGTGCAAGTAGATAAATAGGTACCGTTCCAGCGGGAAGGTAAACGGCGTTTCCGTGCGCTGCTCTGGTTTGCCAGAAGTGGCTTAGTCCTGCTGGCTAAATAACCTGGAAGCTGTACGCCGGCTTCCTAGGCTAATAAAGCGAGATGAGCACCACAACCCCAGAGTCGGCCATGACTGGACCTAATGGTTAGGGGTCCCTTTACCTTTACCTTTAAGGACCATATTCCATATTCTATCCCACCATACCTTCTTAGAATCATAGAATCATAGAGTTGGACTAGACCACAAGGGCCATCGAGTCCAACCCCCTGCCAAGCAGGAAACACCATCAGAGCACTCCTGACATATGGTTGTCCAAGCCTCTGCTTAAAGACCTCCAAAGAAGGAGACTCCACCACACTCCTTGGCAGCAAATTCCACTGTCGAACAGCTCTTACTGTCAGGAAGTTCTTCCTAATGTTTAGGTGGAATCTTCTTTCTTGTAGTTTGGATCCATTGCTCCGTGTCCGCTTCTCTGGAGCAGCAGAAAACAACCTTTCTCCCTCCTCTATATGACATCCTTTTATATATTTGAACATGGCTATCATATCACCCCTTAACCTCCTCTTCTCCAGGCTAAACATGCCCAGCTCCCTTAGCCGTTCCTCATAAGGCATCGTTTCCAGGCCTTTGACCATTTTGGTTGCCCTCCTCTGGACACGTTCCAGTTTGTCAGTGTCCTCCTTGAACTGTGGTGCCCAGAACTGGACACAGTACTCCAGGTGAGGTCTGACCAGAGCAGAATACAGTGGCACTATTACTTCCCTTGATCTAGATGCTATACTCCTATTGATGAGGCCCAGAATTGCATTGGCTTTTTTAGCTGCCGCGTCACACTGTTGGCTCATGTCAAGTTTGTGGTCAACCAAGACTCCTAGATCCAACTCTAGACCTCTAGAGTTGTTAGTGGCTGTTTTCCAATACTGAAGTTTTAGGATTAGAAGCATACCCATTTATTCATTTTATGACCAGTTTTCATTTTTTTCTTAAAGGAAGATGCCTTCCATATGCATTTGCACTACATTCTACTCTTTCTGGGTGGTATCCAATGCTGAATTTCTGCTGAAGGAAGGAACACATCAGCAGAAATGGCAGGAAGGCAATTTAGGGTGATTGCCCTCACCCTGCCCTACCCCATCCCACACAATTATCCCCCCCAAAAAAGTCGGGAGTAGATTTGTGGAGTGGGAGTGCCGGGTACATTGCAAGGGGAGGAGAATGCCCCCAAATTGCATCCCACTCCCATTTCGTTGATGGATTCCTTCCATCAGCAGACCCTTTTGAGTTCTGTTTAAGTGGTAGAATTGTTAGAATTAGTTCCATAATTGAAGCATGTGCAATTTCCTGCAGTTTCTCCCCTCTACATTACCAATATGAATCTGCAAATTGATAGGACTCTGGGGAAAAAAGCAATTGCAATGTGTTTGCAGCGCTTTGTACCTATGATTGCATTCAGATTCTCCCCCCCCCTGCTATGTTTAACCAATGTGCACATGAGTGCCTGCATGCTAATAAACCCGCACAAAGAATAATATTGGGCCAAATCACATCAAGATTGCTTTCGTTTATCAATAGGCCCATCTGCATCTGTGATGCAGAGTGGAGAGGGAAGGGCACACATCAGCTAAAGTAACTGAAGGCTTTGGCAAAAAGCATGTGCAGAGTGGAGGATTTACATGCCTCTTTTACTTTGCAAACAAGACCAGGTAATTTGAAACTTCAAAATCCAGGAAGAAATGAAGGAAGAGATCTAAGCCATCCTGCCTGTGTTTTTTGGTTTTTTTTAGCATAAATTTTAAACCTGTCCATTTCTAAATGCCAGTTTTCATGACCCCTTGGCATGTAGATTCTAGACAAAATTCTTTAGCTGAGGGGCTGGATCTTGGTCTGCCATACTTCCTCCAGGCCACATTTGGGTGGTAGGGGTTTTGGGGTGGGTTGTATGCCAGTAGTGTGCAGGATAAGAGCCAGCTGTAAGTGAGTCACCCCTTTCTCCCTCCCTCTGTCTCTCCACCATTTCTCTCTCTTTCTGCGGCCCTTTCTTTCTTTCTTTCTTTCTTTCTTTCTTTCTTTCTTCATTCACCTACTCCACTCCCTCTCCCCAACCTCTTTCTCTCCCTTTGCTACCGCTTCTTCTCCTGTTTCCGCTCCCTCTTTCCTACCTCCATGAAATTTATCTGAGAGGCGCATGGAACTCATAGAGACTTGTTTTTAAAGATAACTCTGGAAACCTATAGTACCAAGCACATATATACGTGTGTGTGTGTGTGTGAATGCCCTTGGTACTATAGGTTTCTCATATATATGCATGTGTGTGTGTGTGTGTGTGTGTGTGTGTGAATGAGAGAGAGAAACACATTCACATCTGCTGTTCCTCCTGGAAGATGATAATAAAAACGTCAACAGAAATGTGCATTTGACAGTAATAAAGTGCAGGACCTATAGTTCCCCAAACATTCCTGTAGCAGAGGCAGGCAACAAAATGAAGAACTTTACCACAGTTTAGGCAAAATAGCTTTTGTGAAAATAGTGGCTGGCATTTCTGGACATTCTCAGGAAAGAATCTATAGAATACAAAATGGTTAATTAAAAGATGGATTGTTGTCTCATGCAGGTAACTGACCAGCATTCTCAGGGTTCTATCTATAACTTTCCCATTAATGGGAACAAAAACCATTAATGACAAGCAAATTGACAATCTATAGTGCTTATAGATTACAACCTAGCTAACTGGAAGAGTCTGCCATGCGAAATGTATAGGATATCCGAGATGTAAACAGTGTAAACAGTGCTTTCCCAACCTGGTACCCTCCAAATGCTTCAGAGTACTTCTATAAGTCCAGCCAAGTTGGTGGAAGGTGCCATAAACACATACAGTGGTACCTCGGGTTAAGAACTTAATTCGTTCTGGAGGTCCGTTCTTAACCTGAAACAGTTCTTAAGCTGAGGCACCACTTTAGCTAATGGGGCCTCCCGCTGCTGCTGTGCCACCACCACACGATTTCTATTCTCATCCTGAAGCAAAGTTCTTAACCCAAGGTACTATTTCTGGGTTAGTGGAGTCTGTAACCTGAAGCATCTGTAACCTGAAGTATCTGTAACCTGAGGTACCACTGTATGTTGCTTTCGTCTTGGAGCTAGAACTTTCACTTCTTCTTCTTCTTCTTCTTCTTCTTCTTCTTCTTCTTCTTCTCCTCCTCCTCCTCCTCCTCCTCCTCCTCCTCTTCTCCTTCTCCTTCTTCTTCACCCTTAATTGCTTTTTTCTCTTTCCCTTAAACTGATTTTATCCGCTGCCTCTTTTTTTGCCCTGTATATTCTGAAAAAGAAAACACACAAGTGAATAATGTGTGTTGATGTCTGTGTTTTTTCATCTCTTGTTACAAAGTTAGTTTTATCTTGTTGGCCATATTTCAGCATATCAGTACAAATATTTTACATACACACAAAAAAAAAGTGAGAGGAAAGAAAACTGCTATAGGAGACACAGCTGTTGAGAAGGACTGGCTTCCTTCTACTTGCTTCCTTTCTCTGGATCCATATCTGCACTTTTTCTCCTGATGTAACATGAATGCTAGAAACGTACTGTTAAAACAAAAAAGTACAGATTGTCAGGCTACTTTATTTGGATGTGTTCGTGCCTCCACTTGCACAGATCATTTTCAAATATTCTAACCATACACGGAGGCAGGGCCATTACTCCATGGTAGAGCATCTTCTCTGCCTGCAGAAGAACTCAGGTTCAATCTTGGTATCACCAAGAAGGTCTGGGAGAGATGGCCTCAACAACTGCTGCCAGCCAACACAGGCAATACTGAGGTAAATGGACCAAAAATGATCTGATTCAAGGGGATCATAGCAACCGGATCTGGGATAGTCTGATAACAGCAGGCAACCTTAGGAGTAGGAAAATAAGAAAGCACCCTTAAGGTAGAGTCAATAAAGTGTTAGGGCAAAAAACTGAAACTACACATATTCTTCATCCTGGCCTTTGAAACCCAATATATATTTGTTTCAGGGCCCACTGTATTCATCTTTTTGCAGTTTGTTTTAACTGATTTAATTGTCGTTTAGTCGTTTAGTCGTGTCCGACTCTTCGTGACGCCATGGACCAGAGCACGCCAGGCACTCCTGTCTTCCACTGCCTCCCGCAGTTTGGTCCCCTTCATGGATCACTGCCTTGCCGTGGCGAAGGGGCTTGAATAACTCAGAGAAGCTATGAGCTATGCCGTGCAGGGCCGCCCATAATGGACAGGTCATAGTGGAGAGTTTTGACCAAACGTGATCCACCTGGAGCAGGAACCGGCAAGCCACTCCAGTATACCTGCCAAGAAAACTCCATGGACAAAGAAATCTGATTTAATATCGTAGTTTTATATTATTTTGTAACCCACCGAGAGACCATATGTTGAAGAGCAGGTAAGAAATCCCATGTTTAGTGGCAACTTAAACTGATGGAATATACACAGCTTGCGGATCTAACATATAGAATAAGAGAACAAGAACATACGTTAAAAGAAGACTGGAAAATGTTTATTAAATATATGGGGGAATTTTGTTCACTTGAAAACGTTGGCTGCATTAAGATAAATTCAACAGTGTAAATAAGTTTTGATGGATATCATAATGGAATACTGAATGGTTTAGTTTATGTAAAATATTCAGGGATTTATGATATGCAAAATGAACCATGGAAAGAAAAGAAGGGATGTCATTGATATTTTAAGGTTGTTTAAATGAGTATTCTAAATTGTAAAACAGAAAATTTAATATATATATATATATATATGAAGTCCCATGCCTAGTAGTAATTAATAATAATAATAATAGCTCAAGTTTGGATCTGAAAGATTTGAAAGGAATACACAGTTTGGATGCCTTTTCTGATGGCAGATTCTCTAAAGATAGGATGCTTTGCTTTCCCATTCAAGATACTTGTAAGGTACAGGGAAATATGAGGTAGTACATATATTACTAGACAAGCTGTTTTATGCTGGATTCTTCCAGTATAGCAGGCTATTCTGCTAAGGAACAAAGCTTTGGTACAGACTAAGCGTATTGATTTTAGCCTCTAAATTAAAACAAATTTCGGAGGACAAGCTTAACCACTTGGCTGAAGTCCCTCAGTAGGAGCATCTGTGCTGTTGCATTCTATTGATGTTCCATTACATGGTGTGTGTCTTGCTACGCATGGCAGAAAGGCAAGAGGAAGATGCCAGGTCTTGGAAACTACCTTTCCACACAAAATTTTAAAATGTTTATATGCTTAAAGGTTTGCAATATGTTTGATTTCAGTAGGAGGGCTTAAAGTTGAGAGAGAAGAAAGCTTCAAACACATCCCAAAGTCTTGATTTCACTTGAATACATTTTGCACTGTAAAAAGGCTGCTTATATTTAAAGTATTTGTTGTGATTATCATCTATTTCTCTCTCTCTCTCTCTCTCTCACACACACACACACACACACATACACAGAGAGAGAGCGCGCACAACTATTTGTGTTTAGAAGGCCCATTTTAATAACTTTAGAGTCACAATTCACACATCAGTATTCATCTCCTTGCTCTAAAGAGCTCAATGTGACATGCCTGCTTCCTCTCCTATTTTATCTTCACAACAAACCTATGAGGTAAGCTGGGTTGGTTAGAGTGAGGAACAGTGACTGGCCATAGGACTTGTAAAAGTTCATAAGATTCTCTTTGAGTAACATACATTGATGGATGCTTTGTTTCCACCCTAAACATTCCATTAGAAGGAATACCACAGCCTATTCTTCTTGCATCAGAACTGGACCTATGTTGCTTCAGGATTTTGGTTTCTGTGAGATTCATATTTGATACTGAGTTTTAATCTGTAAATTTGCTAGACATGCCTTAGGAATTTGGGGAGGGAGAACCAGTTTTCCAGCGATCTAGGGCTGATGGGAGCTATATGGAGAAGAAATACAATTTTGTTTTCATTTTAATGAGAAACTACCGAATTCAGGGTTTTGAACCAATATTTGAACTAAAACACAATTTGCAGTTTTCAGAATCTTGCAGTGCAAGTCTTCAGTGCACATAAATGCATTATATTACTGAAAAGTGTGCTTAAAATGTATATTTTAGTGACAGTAACAAAATATGGATTAGATTGGGGAAATTGCTTGCAAAAAAATGTATGTGCTATAGAGCAGCATTAAAAAAATGTATTAAGGTAAAGGCATTTTGAGGTGTTTTTTACTTGTTCTTTTCGTATAAGGCCTCCAGCAACATTGTTCTCTAGGTGTCTCACAAACATAACATGATAAAACACAACTGAAATATCATAAAAGAACAATGCAGTCTAAAAACTGCCAGCAGAGAGAAGAGTAAACCAACAGAACTAATCAGTAAAACCACATACTTCAAAAAGTCCTGGGAGAAATTTTCTTCAAAAAGAAGGCACTAGACTTCTTGGGGGTGGTGTGCTTTCTGAAACTGGGGTGTCACCATCAAGAAGTCACTGTCCCTGGAAGCTTCACTTTAGTTGGTGGGGACAGCCAGAAAAACAGTATCTGAAGCCCAACTCAGAGCTTAGGTAGACATGTGCAGGAGAAGGTAATACTTCAGATATCCCGCTTTCAAGCTCTTAAAGTATTTTACCTGGCACTGTGTTTGGATGATCAAGTCTTAGCTGAATAAGCTAAGATATGACTGAGCTTCATATAGCCACATGCAGTTGCTCCATGACTTCTGGAAGAAGCCAGGAAGCCTGTTGCGTCAAAACCAAGAAAATATGCTTAATGGCTTAAAAGACAAGCCAGGAAATAAAATGATGGAGTGAAGCAGCTGCATTTGGAGCAGGGGGTTCGTTCAGCTCTCACTTATTAAGCAATATTTGACTGAATGCAGTACAGATCAGGCAAGCCTCCTTAGGAAAAGCATACAAGCCGGGTGCCACAACTGAGAAGGCCCTCTCCCCACTCATCTCCGACAGTGTGGTCAGAGACTCCAAGGATGTTCTCAACACACAGGGAGACTGATGTGCTCCTGTTGTAGTGACTGCATCTGTCACTTGCCAACATAAGGGCAATAAGCCATCCCTAGCCCAACAAGGATTTCCCCAAGATACAACCCTATGCACCTAAGGAAGTTATTCTTGGAAGAAAAGCTCTTCCAGAAAAAGCGCATCACTGAGCCAGCTAACAACTGCTGATTTCATTCATTCCTGCACCTGTGATTCAGATCCCCTTTGATAACAATGACAGGTTGCTTTGCTTTCTTTCTTGCTCGCTTGCTTTCTAAATAAAAGGACAATGCTATGCAGTTGGGAATGAGGAATGCACTGGATGCTCCACTTTGATCACTTTGAAAATGCTGTCATTGTTCACACGTTTTTTGGCAGGTCTTTTCATGTCTCCATGATCACCAGAAGGATGGGGAGAGGGACGCGTAAGGAAAATGCAATAAACAACTGATAAGATGTTGCACCAGAGGTTAGAGATTACCTTAGATATAGGGTAATACCGAGGATAATTGCTAGATATTTTTAGGATGATTGGCACAGAGGCATCTGTTCTTCAGCCACACAGTTTAAAACAAAGCTGCTGCTGTGCTCTGAAGTGCAATGTTCTGTTCAAAAGGCACAGTTTGTGTGGAGTTCAGCTAATATCCACCTGTATGAGATAGGCGGTGAGCAAATGACACAGCAGCCCAAGGGTGATTATTGTTACTAGTCATGTATATAGTACTTCTGAGCACTCTGCTGTATTTCCCACAATGCTTCTGTTGTCATGGGAACTGAAGCTGCAAGATGGAGGCCTGGTGTTGGCTGTTTAGGACTGGAAGGAATTTGAACCCAAGTTTTCCATATCCAATTTTATTATTTTTATCTCCATGTGTGTTGTCTCCTGTTCCTGGTGACCTTTAAATTATTAACTGTGAGAGTGTGTGATTGTTTACATGTTTGTAAGACATTTTTAACTTCAAAAAAATTTCATTTTTTATAGTATTGTTTTATTATTTTTCTGCTCCTTTGAGAGGGAATGCAGGATATAAATTTAATAAATACCAACAGACACAAGTGATGGCAGGAATTATTTCTGATGCTGCATATTTGAGACACTACCTTGTTTTACTTTCTGTGACTGGAATTTGTATGCTGGAATTAGTTTGCTGCTTTTATTGTTCTGTGACTATTATATTTTCATATTTCATATATTTGTTTGTTTGCTTGCTTGCTTGCTTGCTTGCTTATAAGAGTATTTACAAACTGCCAACTCATAGGGGGGAAGTATCACGGCAGTGTACAATAAAATCGTTGGAACATCATAAAATATAAAAAATCCAATATAAAATCCAAAAATGCTGAACCAGGACTGAATCAAATTAGTTCCCTAACAATGGATGATCAAACAAAAAACAAAAAAATGGTTTGGTATTATTTGTAAGCTGCCAGATAACACTGTTATTGAGTAGCATTTTATTGTTGTTGGGGGGGGGATGATTTGTACTTTTGACTGAAACAGTAAAAAAGGAGGATATTTGAGAAACAAAAACTGTTAATGTATAGCACATACAAAATCTACCTACCTATCCATGATACATGATAGATAGAAAGATAGGTAGATGATAGATAGATAGATAGATAGATAGATAGATAGATAGATAGATAGATAGATAGACAGACAGACTTATACTAAAATTTGGCACAGAATTCAGCATCTTTAAAATTTGGTCCTTTTAAAAAAAACAAAAACAAAACAAAATCCTAAAGTTTCTAATCCTTAGGATTCAGAAGATGGACCTGAAAGTGTTTGGGAAGCATCTGGTGAATCTCTATAGCTAAGGAAGGGGCAGTTGATCTAGATCATCAGTGGTCCAGGTGTGTAATTTCTTGGTCCAATAGTGTTTTGCTCTTGCTCATCACAGCAAAAGCCTTTCCTTTTTTTTTTACTGAGAAGCAAATCCCACTGATTTCAATGGGACTTGCCCTCTAGTAAGCAAGCACAATGGGCACCAGAATGATTAGTTCAAAAAAAAAATTAAATGTCATGTACATTTAATTTATCAGAATCAAGGAAATTGGGGTTTCGCAAATCAAAACTTGACTCTTCCCCCCCCCCCGCCAGTACAGAACATACATGGAAAATGAGGTGCGTGCCCACCCCTTGTTTTTAAACCTACAACCCTTGTGACATTTCTGGGTTAAAGTGGTCCTAATACCATTATGAATTCTGTGCTGGAAGGGTGAGACCTTGTCTGTCTTACGATTCTCCTCTCCTCCTTCCACACCCCTGAATCCTTCATGTCTGTCTTTTTGATGGTTGGGAAATCACTCTTCAAACTTTTTTTCTTTCTCCCCTCCCCCCCCCCCCCATTTCTCTGTGATTTTATTTTCACAGCTTTGGCTGCAGGTGTCAAAAAGCAGCCAGTGGCATTTCCACTCCTGGATTTAATTTGGCCAGGTTTATAAAGGAGGTGGCCCAACTGTACAATGACAGATTATGCAAATCCTCCAGGAGCAGCTAATCAATCACTAGGGTGTGAGCGGAATGCAGCTGATCTCTGAATTAGCTTCTGCTGGAATGTGTTTGTGTGTAACCCCACACTGTCTGAATGACATCACAACAGCTTCTAGTCCTTGAAAACCTTGAGGATGATTAGCTGAAGGAATTGGCTGCTTCTGCCAATCATAATCCTCCAAAGCCGCCTTTATAGTTCTGTAGACATGAGCGGAGAGGGAGGGAGAAAGAGAAGAGCACAGCTAGGAAAGAGGCAGAGTAGCAGCAGCAGCAGCAGCAGCAGCAGCTGGTATTCGGGTGATTAAGTAGTTCTCATTGCCTCTTTGCTGTTCGGTGACTGCTCCCTGGTGTAATTCCTATGTCCGAAAAGGAAGCGGCATTTTAACGGTGTGCTGAACAGAGGTTTGAATCATTCCAGCTGGCTGCTTATTCCGAAAAGGACTGTGTGTGTATAAATAAAATGTGACTGTTCCAAAGGAATCCAGCGGACAGGGAGCAGAGCAGAAGGAGTCTTCCCGGGATACTATTCAAGCAGTGGGTATGATATTTGCAAGAAAAGGGACAACTCCTGCCTTGCCGGGAACTGGATGAAGACGTCTCAACACCAGACTCTCCTTTCCCCTCATGGACCGTTACTTGAAAATAAATTATCTTTGGGTAAGTTGCACCATACTTTGCACAGAGAATGGCTTCAGATGAGTTTTGTGTGTATTTACTTGTAAACATATGGTGTGCATGTGCACATATGGAATAGCTGTATGTATATTCATAATTTTGTAGTATATACGAAGCCTGGTGGAATGGAGGGAATCGCCAAAAAACACCCACTATTCACAAAATCTAACGTGGGGAAACTGGGGAGCAGAACCAAACAAACCCAAATGCTTTTCAGCTGAAGTATTCCGATCCACTAGGCATAACTGTGGTGATTGCTGATGGATGTCTGTCTCGAGGTTAGAAGGGTAGAATAAGTTAGCAGCAAATTAGAAAACGGTGGGAAGTGGGATGGGAGGAACGAAGTTGAGAATCTTAGTCTGGACTTGCACTTCATGCTCTTTGCCCCACACTTTTTGACAGAAGAGACTATTAAAAGCCTGGCAAGGAAGGCAGATCAAAAGGTTATGATTATCTGGGATGATCCTTAAACTGAACCATTTAAAGCTCTTCCCTTGATAACTAATCTGTGAGGAAGGCAGCCCAGGCAAATTTGTTCTGTTCCACTGATTTTGTAGTTGAACAACATCTGTCCGGGACATTTAAGAGAGACTGATTGTTCTGCGTTTGCGACTACCAATTGCTTAAGTATGGGAGAAAACGGGGGCCGGGGGCGGGAGTGCAATGAGACTGGAAGAGAAAGTGCCTTCTGCTCTAGAGTTACAGCAAGAAAAACAGGGCATCCTAGCTGCTTTATCTTCTGGCTCCCAGTCACACTGCTGCCAGGAAGAAGTACTCAAAACAGAGCCATTCCTAGAAGTGATTCATACTCTTCACATAAGCCAGAAGTGAAAGCAGCTACAGACACTTGTGTTATATGTTTCCCATACAACCTGCTTCTATGCCCCTTAATATACACTGCCTTAGAAGTGTAGAGTCCAAGCAAAGTAATATTTTATTCCTGGATCCTGCTGCTCATGCAGTCTGCACCTGTGCATGTTTACTTAGAAGTAAATGTTGAATGGTGCTTGTTCCCAGGTAAGTGGACACAGGACTGCAGCCTTAGAACTGTCCTCTTTCAAAGACTACTTAGGAAGAAATTAATTCACAGCAGAAGATCTTGGACTCTCCAAAAGCTATACACAGAGGAAACTTTTGAATCAGGAAGACTTGTATTCAAGTCGTCTGTTCAGGGCAGTGTGTAAAGCTGCCCAGGACCAATGTGTTACTTGAAAGCAGTTTCACTGACATTAATGGAGCTCTGTTAGAGTAAAGGGGCTGATATAAGCCAAAGTCTCATGGAAGACAAGGGAAAAGTTTTGCTTGCAAATTTTCTAAATGTTGTCAGAGAAACTGTCTATTTCACAAGCTGAGCTCTCTGCAGAAATGTTAAAAGTTATCCGTCACTCTTTAAGCTTAGGGCTTCTTTGATTATCAGCACATGTGTAATGTCTTGTAGTCTCCAGAAAGGCAAATGTTCACAATTCAGTGCCAACCTGGCACAGGGTGAGGGCTTTCTATAATGCTACTGAATAGTTCTCCTCTGTCCCATCAGTTTGACAGAATAAAACAAAGCCTGTGAATTAGTTTTAAATATAAATAGCAATGGCTCAGTCACAGACCACTTGCTTGTCATTAACTTTGATTTCCCTCTCTACATATTTGTATATAGAGAGGGAAATCAGAGTTAATGACAAGCAAGTGGTCTGTATATAAGCTTTTTAAAAGCCCACAATTTCAACTCTGGCAACTTTGATCAGAACTTCATGGGTCTATAAACCCTGTGATAACTGCTGGATGGTTTGACAATGGCAAGGCATCATTGTCATAATTGTCTCAGTGATCAAACTTATCATCATTCTCAGTGATCATGCCTTACTGCAGAAACTGGGCATTTCCTCCAGTTGCTAACCTTCAAAGTTGACCATACTAGATTTGTTACTCACAAGCAAAGCTGCTGTGAAATCTAGAAAGAAATGAAAAATAGCGTACTGCGCAGAACAAATTTGTTTCATAGGTTTAACACACCTACAAACACAAATTGCATATAATGTACATACCACACTTTTTAAAAAAGAAAGAAACTGCATGAAATAATCCTGCATTTTGAATATATATAGACAGGCTGAAAGTTTGGGCAACAGCACAAAGCACACTTATCTGAGAATATGTCTCCTTTAACTCAGTGGGATTTACTTCCAAGTAGACATGCCTAGAATTGCTTTGTGCATGGAATGATTAGGAAAGTGTTCTTGGAAATATAGGCTTCCTTTGGCTGACATCCAATATTCCTAAAATAATTTTCCTTTCCAGGTCAATTATAACTTAACTTCTCAAAAGTTGTCTGACAGGATGAGAAATTCAACTCAGCAAATGTTTCCAACATTACAGAGATGTCAAATCTAATGATAGCTTTCGGATTTGTCTTCTTCCTGGAATTATATTTTGAAATAGAGTTAAAAATTCAAGCAAAAACACTTAGAGTAACACATATTAAAATAAAATGAGGTCAATGAAGGAATAAATAAGTCCCCTGGTTGCAATCCTTAACATATCATGCTCCTGGGATAGCTACAGGGCAAGAGCATACCCTACAGTGCCATCCTAAACCATCTACTCAAAATTAAATTCTGCTAAATTCAGTGGGGCTTATTCCAGTGTTAGTGGGGTTAGGATTGCAGCCTAAGAAACAGAGAATTGCAAAGGCTTAGTGAGCATGTTCTTTCTGACCCAATGTGAACATTTTCTAACAGCAAGTATTTCCCATACCTGGTAGGTAAATTATTGACAGAGTTAGGTCAGAATCTCAGTTCCACCTGCGATTCAAGTGGCTCTCAGCAATTTGATGTTTCACTTCTCAATCCCACTTCCACAAACTGGGAGGAGGAGAACTTTTGTCCCCTGATTTGCATGAAAATCTAGTGATCTGGTGATTACTTAAATTAGTCTACAACAGTATGAATTGTCATTTAATAACCTTTTCTAAAGCAATAGATTCAAGGACTGGAATACAAACATATTAACTAGGGATATAATATTTGAATACCTAACATTTGGTGGGCTGCTTCACATATTATCATTTTCCTACATGGAAATAATCTCTTATGTAGGGAAATGCAAGCTGACTGCAGTATAGGAAGTATGTCATGAATAATTTTTTATGCTGCCAGTACAGGGATTAGGTGGCTAATGCTGCTAGACTTTATACACACACACACACACACACACACACACACACACACACCTATATTTGCGTAGGTACCGGTAGGTAAGTAGATGGATGGATGGATAACAGAGCCCTGGGCTCCTGCTGGGTAACACAGCAGAGAGCTGAACTCCTGGGTAGCTCATTGATGCCTGGGCCATCATCTCTGATTTCCAAGTTTTGCAGAACCTCAGCTAAGAAAATGAGAATGTTAGTATCTGGCTGTGAGCCAGACTAGGCAGGTATGGCTGTTGAGAAGAATGTTTTCTGGGTTGAATTTCATTAAAACATTATGTAAAAGCACACTATTGTACCTTAGCTTTGTCTCGGAAAAGTTTCCATTTCATATTGGCAAGCGTTCCTTTTCTCCTAATGAGAAGCTAGTGTAGCTGTACTTAATAATAATTTTAAATTCCTCCTCCTATACGGTACATTGTGAAAGACATGCAGAAGAGTGTTATATCCATTTTTAAAAAAGGAAGCGCAAATGTCCTTTAATATCATTTTATAAGTGAATGGAGTTTAACCTATAAAAATGAGTGCTGTAAAAAAAGGAATATCATGCATATTAACCCAAAATCTGAGCAATTGTTAAAATACATGACTGCAGGCGATGTGTGTTAAATTGTGCCTTAGTTTGGCAAAACATTAATCTAGCACGTAAAGGGTGGTATTCAACTTAGTTTTACTCAGAGAAGACCTATTGAAATGAATGACCATAACTCAGTGATTCATTCATTTCAGTAAGTCTGCTCTGAGTAACACTGAGTTGAATGCCACCCAATGCGTAAAGTTAGTCTTCCTTGGGAGTTTGCTAAGAGCATAGATGTTTACCTGTGGGCATATCCATGAAGGATCATCCTGTTCCTTCGCTTGTTTGGTCTGATGTGGTTATGTGCTGGCAATTGTTCTCTCACATTTCAGTTCACCTGCATTCTCACTTGCTTGTCTTTGGCAAGGTGGTACCTCTCAGCCACACCTGACCCATCCTCTATCCATTATATACATGTTTATTATCTGTAACATGGATTGATCATACTGACCTACCTTACAGTATGGCTCCAAATATTTCTGGAGCATATAAAGAAAGTCCTAGTGAAATGGCCATTGTTTACGCCGGGCACAGTGTGTATAAAGGGCCTGTTTGCATGTTCAGACCCAGAGACCTCCCCCCTAAAGAAACACACATTTGACTCAAATTTTAGTTTTGATTTTTGGCAGAATTTAGGCCACAACTTTATTGATTACAGAAAGTAAGTGGTTGCATAGGCTAGGGTTCAACTAGCTCCCTGCACCCTTGCAGGCAGCGCTGACCCAGAGCTCTATCATAGGTCAGGCAAGGGTGAACACCTGAGGTAGGCGGAAAGCCCAGGAACAGACTATGTCCACTATCCAGATGCTCCCCTGGACTCAGGCACAGGCACAACCCCCTCTCGGGGGTTGACCAAACCAAGTTGAGTCCCTGGATTCCTTTAACGGAATACCCTTCACATAGGGATGGCGAGACCGTTCCCATCCCTATCACCTGAACCAGTGCCTATCTGCAACCTTACAAGTTGTGATGATTTGCTACACGGCAGGCGAAACCCAAATAGCAACAGCCAATCAGCCAAGTGGGGAAATTCCTGCCGTGCCCCTGTCCCAATGACAGACGACACATGACGGCATAGCAAGGTCAATCGCAAAATACCCTAAATATAGGAAGAGGTGGGCAGGTGTTCCGATGCACAAGCTGAAAGAGGAAGCTCTGGGTCACGTGCGTAGGCATGTATGTTTCCTGCTTGGCAGGGGGTTGGACTCGATGGCCCTTGTGGTCTATTCCAACTCTATGATTCTATTCTATATAGGTCCTTCAATCCATTTAGACTGCACCCCATTGGCCAAATTAAACCCAGCAACGAGGGACCTACCAATCGGGTGTTGCGGCTGTCCATTATACCCACCCACAACCAGGAGGTCAGTTGCAGGTCTCACTATGTTGCAAGACTCCACAGGATCCTCTGTTTGCAGAGATGCAGTACTTGTGCAGTGTGCACTGAAGTGTAGGTGTTCTGTGGTTGGATATCATGTCTCGAATCAGAACACAGAGGCTCAGAATCCAGAGTCCAGACTCAAGCTCAGGCAAACACAGACCACTGTATACATAACATGCACAGACTCACGCACACATCCCAAAGGATCCTAGTGAGTGAGTGCTGGACCACTCAGTAACATGAACGGAACAAGCCCTCACCACAAAATTGCCTCTCCTCCCCATTCCCAAGGAGTGTATGGCAACAATGCAGTTTTACAGGAGTCAGGAAAGGGATGCAGGGCTGCCTGATTTCTGCCTCATGTGACATAAGATATTGAATCAAAGCTTCTCCTCTCTGCCTAACTAGTCTCATTCTCGGTTCTGTTTCATGCTCACAATGGTGTGTGCTTGAATATTGGGTCATGCATAAAGCAGTATCTTAGAAAAGGAGGTACCATATTGCATTGGGCTTTGTGCAAATATCCCTCCATGTGGAACATGCTGTCTGCAGTGACCCTAACGTTCCCTTAATGTGCTATTTGTATTTGCTGTGATTCTTTAGGGCCAATGACCAGAGCCCCATTTGACAGAATGAGCAGAAGGACGTTCAAAAACTGCATACCACATTTTGAAGTATTCACATTTCAATTTAAATAGGTGGGGATCAAGCCATCCAGGGTAGATTCACATTATGCATTTAAAGCATATTCAACATTTAAAGCCCATAACTTCCACAAAGGATCTTGGGTATGGTTGTTTTCCCTTCACAAAACAGCCATTTCCAGCAACCTTGACAAACAACAGTTCCCAGCATTCTTTGGGTAAAGTCATGTGCTTTTAATGTGTGTTGAACATCCTCTTAATGTACAGTGTGGATCTGCCCTTAGCCCAGTGTCTAAAACTACCTACCTGCACCACTGAACATTTTAGAAGCCTTGGCAGGTTTTCCCATGAGTGCATCAAAAAGCAAAAGAATAACTTTTTCTTTTCCTGATCATATTTTGCCATCTCCTCAACCCCATCTCAATATGACTAACGGTGAGCGGTGGTTACATCTACAGTTTTCTTGTCTTGTTAAAAATGGTCCCAAAGTGTTCCTGACTATTAATATTATATGACGCCAAATTCGTCTGAATAGCCTGAGGGCCATCTTCAGGGTGTTCCACCTGAGGCTGCTTCCCATTCTGCCTTTCTTGCAGCACATCATTAGAGATGGCTCAGATCCAGAGATTTTTGAGACCAACCTGTTTCTTCTCCACTTCCTGAGAAAAAGGCTGGATGTAGAAAGCAGAACCTAAGTTGGGAAGTGAAAGGGTACAGAAAGACACAATGGGAAAATGTGGTAGGTCAACAAGCATTCCAAGTTCAGGAAATAGTAGATGGTCATGAAAACACCCCCTTCTCTGAACTGTAAATCTGGAGAAGATGTTTTTTTACCCATCTTTTTAAGGGGAGCTGATGTACAGGTTGTTTTCAAAAGAGGTATTGGCTGCTCTGGGAGTCTTCTTTCTGTCAACCTTCCTTATGAATGCACAAGTATACATAACATAATATGTGAATTAGACACGTGTGGATTCTGTCTGTAGCATTTTTTCAAGCTCCCATGATCACAGAAATCTTTGTCAGTGGTTGTTGTTGTTTAGTCGTTTAGTCGTGTCTGACTCTTCATGACCCCATGGACCAGAGCACGCCAGGCACTTCTGTCCTCCACTGCCTCCTGCAGTTTGGTCAAACTCATGCTGGTAGCTTCAAGAACACCATCCAACCATCTTGTCCTCTGTCGTCCCCTTCTCCTTGTGCCCTCCATCTTTCTCAACATCAGGGTCTTTTCCAGGGAGTCTTCTCTTCTCATAAGGTGGCCAAAGTACTGGAGCCTCAGCTTCACGATCTGTCCTTCCAGTGAGCACTCAGGGCTGATTTCCTTAAGAATGGATGCGTTTGATCTTCTTGCAGTCCATGGGACTCTCAAGAGTCTCCTCCAGCACCATAATTCAAAAGCATCAATTCTTCGGCGACCAGCCTTCTTTATGGTTGTCAGTGGTACACCAGCTATATTCATGTGTATATTCCAGTTCATGTAGAATAAGGGTGGGGAACATTTTTTACTCAGGATTTCTGACAGGGCTCTCTCCTAGCCCTTCCTGGAGATGCTAAGGGTTGAACTTGGGACGTTCTGCATGCACAGCAGATGCTTTACCATTGAGCTACAACCCTTTCCATAGGCTGTCCCTCTCTGCTTCTTCACATTTTCAGTGGTGCCATCAGGGCTAAACATTGGGACAGGCGTCCAGGGCCCCACTTAGCAGAACAAGCAGGAAAGTTCATAATGCAGAAGATTGTGCAGCAATAAAACTGCTAGTGTGTTTGCAAAGCTAAGCAGGGTCTAGTAAGGTTGGGGGACTGTGTGTTGAGATTCCTGCATTGCAGGGGTTTGGACTAGATGACCGTTGGGGTTCCTTCCAACTCTATGATTCTTTTATTCTAAGTTTTAATATAGGATCGTCTGTACCATATTTGTGTTGCTAGTGATGTTTAGGAATGCAGTTTCAACCTGATGAACACTGACAGTTTGGCAGATGTTAGCTGCACTAAGATGAAGATGCAACATGTAAGCATTACTGGGCTCTGCTCTGCTCACAAATTCCAGCCCCCATTCCTTGTGAGATAATAGCTGGAATAGTGGGAAGGCTGCTCTGACAATGTGGTATACTTTTACCTTTGAATCTTGGGGCTTTCAGGGCTGCTCAATAGGAAACAAGCGGGGGGAAGGATGTGCAATATGCATGCTTTGTTTGCATGCAGTTTAGTGTTCATAATACAGATTGACCTGTGTGTTGCGGCTAGGGAAATCGGTCTAAAGTGCAAAGCGACAAGTGAAGTGTTGTTTTTGCAGTTTTCACAAATCCTGATAGACAAGGAGATGGAGAACAAAGCATCAGCTCTTGAATGCCACAGAATGTGTGAAGGAGAACATTTGGCATCCTTTAATAACACCCAAGAGTGTGCTGGGAAATGCAGCAGCCCAACACAATGTTGATGCACTCAGAATGCCTCTATCATTCAAGGAGTTGGAAATGTAATAGGGTGTGGTATGTGCACAAACATTGACAGCAGGAGTGTGCAGTAACCAGAAGCCTAATAGCCCATGGCCCAAAGCACAGGTTAGCAAGTGGGGATGAGGCATCCTGACTTGCATTGGCAAGATGTATCTTGTCCTGGAGGGGTAATTTAGCCATATGTCTGAGCCTCTTCTCAGCCAGTTCTCTGCAGCAAGCATTTCTTTTTAGCCCCTGGGGGACAAATACACATTCTGCTTAGTTAATTAAAAGGCAGAATCCCGCATGCGAGAAACACATAGAACCCTAAAGATGGAGCAGGGCAGGACATCTCTTCCAACTCAGTGTAGGAAACCCATATGCCAAACATGTGGCTATCTTCCCTCCACCCCTCTGCTTGATGCACCTCCTAATGTTCAACTGAAATTGACCTTCCTATAATTTGCGCCCTGTTGGTGTTTAGAGTTAACATGCAGCTTGGAAGCTTAACTGAATCCCAGTTGGAGGAGCACATTTTATCCGTGGATATAATCGCAATGAGATTCTGGATTTGGAAAATAAGAAAGAAAAATGTATTCAGGAAAATACATAGTTGATAGGAAAGATATTAGTTCTGTCTAACTAAGGTGGAGATACAAAGAGCTATGATTGTTTTGGTGTCTCTTCTTCCAAGGTGAGGATGAAGAGGAAGCAGGAAATGAGGTCAGCAGCACTGATGGTGTCACTGAAGGAAGATCAATAGGTCTGCACAACTAGGACAGTCTAGGAAGTTTAGATGTTTCTCTCTCTGTACCCTTCTCATAAAGGTATGTCAGCCCACAGCCTGAATTGCACCCCAACACTTCAATTGTCCCCTTGGGGTTAGTTGTTTTCCACATCTTCCCTGCCCTCCAGTGAACCTGTTCCAATCTACCAATCCAGAAGTGGTTCACCCAGTAAGGTGGAGCTGCAGTTCTAGCTTCCCAGCAGCAGTGTTGCTGTTGTTCATGGGGAGAGAGGCAGGGAAGGGCCAGCCATCAGCGAGGTCAGGGCTGTGCAGGTGCACCAGTGCAAATGCTGGATTGGCTCCACTGGTGCATCCCCACCATCTTGAACTTGTTTCTGGTTTGCCCCTCCTACTGCTGAGAAGCCAGCATTGTGGCCTCACCCCTGCTGCTGTCTACATCCTTAAAATGTGATGTCTGAAACTGTACACAGTACTCTAGAGTACACAGTACTCACAGTACTGTGAGGAATAAAGCAGCATTATTACTTTGTGCAACTTGGAAACCAGGCTAGAGTTAAATGGATAAGTAAATAAACAGGGTAATGTGCCCTGCTTGATTTCTGATATAGATATTGTTGTTCTGTAGTTGTGAACAATTCCCCACCTCCCACCCATTTTTTGATTGCCTGGTTTTAAAATTAGCAACCGGATGCACAAAACCCCCATTCATTTTAGTGAAACAAACTCTTCTGCAAGCTAGCTGGAGAGGAATAAAACAAAGGCTGAATTGTGCATCCAGGTGCTGATGTCCACTAACATCACATTGCTCTTAATCCATTGATTGACATAACTGCTTTGTGGGGGAGACTGAGGGGGGAGGATGAAGAACTCCACATATGGAGAAGTTGTTTGGAAAAGCACAAATATCCAGAAAATGTCTCTTTGGATCCTAGCCTGTATAAAGGTAAAGGTAAAGGTACCCCTGCCCGAACGGGCCAGTCTTGACAGACTCTGGGGTTTGTGCGCCCATCTCACTCAAGAGGCCGGGGGCCAGCGCTGTCCGGAGACACTTCCGGGTCACGTGGCCAGCGTGACAAAGCTGCATCTGGCGAGCCAGCGCAGCACACGGAACGCCGTTTACCTTCCCGCTGGTAAGCGGTACCTATTTATCTACTTGCACCCAGGGGTGCTTTCGAACTGCTAGGTTGGCAGGCGCTGGGACCGAGCAGCGGGAGCGCACCCCGCCGCGGGGATTCGAACTGCCGACCTTTCGATCGGCAAGCCCTAGGCGCTGAGGCTTTAACCCACAGCGCCACCCGCGTCCCTTCCTAGCCTGTATATATTGCAGTAAAGTTGCCAAATTTCTGCAGATTCCCTCTTTCCTGCTACGTTTCCCCCATGTAAGTTACAGAGCAAGAATCGTAAGAGGTGGGAGTTTTAGGCTTTGCTGTCTGTTGAGCCTGGCAAATCTTAAATTCAGTGCTCTACATTTCCACATCAGTTTGCATTAAAAAGCCCATGAAAACTCACCAGCATTTTAGTGTGAATTTATCGCAATATGCACATTTTTGCAGACTAATTTCCTCTCTTATAATGCATTATTTTACATTCTTTCCATCAGTATATACATGTTGATGCACAATTCACCCTAGTATATTCATGTTTGTACACTTGGTTGCAGAACTGCATTGCAAAATTTGGAGAAGTGCAAATTTTGAAGAATGGCTGGGTTTTGGCTCTTGTTTTGTTTTAGAACATGCAAATTTGGTCAGTTCACCTTTAAATGCAAAAGGAATCAATTTTCCCCTCCATCCCTAGTGTAAATTCACATAAAACAGCAACGGGAAACCTGTGACGCTCTAGATTTGTTGGACTTCAACTACTACAGTCCCAGCAGGTATATAATTAGAGGTGTCTACCATGGTGTGCACTACAACTCCCATCATGCTAGGAGTAAGGACTGATTGGAGTCTAACAACATGTGAAGGGCCACCCTGACATAAAAAGTCTATGTCACCTCAAAGCATCTGCTGATGGGATGGTGGTGGCTGCAGATTTTTGGCAGTGTGGTGCCAGTGGGGTCTTCAGTGGAGTCGCCCTCCCTACAATGGAGTAGGGTTGCCACTTGCAGAATATCCCTGGATCCATCACTATCATTGATGATCCAAGTAGTCCCTGTAGTGTAGAGTGCCTTTAAAAAGGCCACAATCAGCATGTGGGTAACCTAGTTTTAATTATCTGTGTTCAGGAAACCTTCTGGTTAGAGTACTGCAATGTATTATATGTGGGCCTGTCCAGAAACATCTGCTAGTACAGAATTCTGCAGATAGATTGCTAATGAGGACCAGCAGTTCAGACTTATAGCACCAGTTCTGGCATGACTGCACTGGCTTCTAATACATTTGGGGCACAATTCAAAGTGCTGGATTTGACTTATGAAGCCTTACGTGGCTGACAAACCCATACCTTCTAGAACATATCTCTCTGCATAAACCTGTCTGGACCCTTAGGAAATCATTGGTGGCCATCCTCCAGCAAAAGTACAGTGAGTGGCTATAAGACAGAGGACTCCTTAATAGTGGGCCCCCAATTATGGAGCATTCTCTTCAGGGATGCTGCCTTTCATAAACATGGTCCTCTTTTCAGCACCAGTCCTTGACTGCCAAGCATTTGGTTGGTGATGTTTTCTCATCTGCTGGGCTGTTTTTAATGGTGGGTCATACATCATGCATTTATGTGAGAAGCTGGATGTTTTAACTTTTTGGATATTTATGTATCACTGCCTTTGAATTGTCACTTTGAATATTACTGTAAGTTTACTTTGGTCATGTCGATGTAAACCTCCTTGGGTTTGAGGCAATAAATAAAGGGATTTTTTTTTCCTTTTAAGGTGGAAAAAGAACAGTGCATTTATTGTACCTTCTCGTTTCCATCACATAGCACCACAAAAGAATTCTTCATATAACGAGTCATTGCTTGACCTAAGCTATGTTGAAAGGATTGCATGGAAATGTAATTGCAAGAGCAATCATAGCTAGAAAAAGGCAACAGGTACTGGGTGTGCCACTTCTACAGCACACAGAAGTTGGTGGTACATGGTGTATTCATATCCCTTCTTTAAAGATTCTCACATTTTGTAACATTGCCCTTGCCCATGTCTTGAGCATGTAAAAACCACCAAAGTAATATAAAAAATGCATATAATCTTAAAGTCTTTACAGATGTACACATTAGAATAAATAAATAAACATATAGGGAATTTTCCATACAGCCCTCTCTACAAATCATTGAAGTGGAAGTACATTAGTTTATCTGGTTTCAGACCTACTGAAATCAGTGGGGACTGATGACCCAGGTTTGTTTTGAAGTGCAAGAGCTCATTCAATCATTTAATAAGACCTCGTATTATGTAGCAATTTCTTACACCACCATGCTTATAAAGTGGTTTTCATAAAACAATACGTGGAAAATAATACTGTGCTGGAATTCAAAATGTTTTGTAAAATCCCACCCCCCAAAAAAAAACCTCCAGTATCCCACTCAGTTATTTTTTTCTTGAGAAACCAACATGGATTTTCATGCATGTAATCTTTCTCTATATGCTGATTTCCATGGGATTTACTCAAAAAAGGGCATATGACAGAACCAGACTTTGCTTTTTTTTAAATGGGGTTGTTGCTCCATGAACAAATTGGTCAGTTTGAAAGACAAAGAAATAATAGTCTCGGCTATCTAACACAACCAAGAGCAGAACCCAATCCAGGCCCACTGACTCTTTCTATATTCACTATCAGTGTGCTGTTGTTGTATTAATTAAAAAGAAATCCTTTTAATTTATTTTGTGTTTGTATTCAAGCAACCATTGCAAGATGCTTCAAATAGTGTCAGCATTCCGGGGGGGGGGGGCAGGAATGCCGCAGCAGCTTTAACCCTGGAAACACAACACAGCTGAACTGTTTGTAGAAGTTCGGGAAACTTTATGCTGTAAAGGGAAATGCAATCTCTTTGCTACCATAAATGTTTAGTGGTTTGTGGAGTTTTGCATTCATGTTGCATTGGTGATATTTTTAGTGCATTATAGACTTTTATATCCCTGCTGCCCCAACCATTTTACAGACCACTGTAGTCATATATATACATAGACAGCATGTAATGGAACACTGTAAGATTCTAGTGCACCACAAAAGTGCCAGGCAGTAGAATTCAAGCGCTGATTCACACATGCGCTGACAGCTGGAACACCTTGGTAATCATTGGCAAATCTCTTCTAAAGGAATGGCAAATTTAACCTGAGCTAGTCTTTTGAGTGCCAAAGCACATCAATGAACTTCAGTTGCTTTCCCCAACATTGTCATGAGTTTTATCTACATTCAGAAAGGCAAACAAGTCCTGAATGTGCACACAGAAAATGATGCACACTCCAAATCCGTTACTTCAAAGGCACTAGGATTTTGTTACATTGCCAGTTCCCATTTTGTTTAGCCAAGTGAAATCAACTAAAGAAATGTAAAAATGCATGTAATCTAAAAGGGTGGTATTCTGCTCAGTTTTACTTAGAACAGACCCATTAAAATTCATGACCACGATTTTGGCTTAGTTGAATATCAGACAAAATGCCTTCGTATTACAACCCAGGATTTAGGGAAGTTTTCACTTATTCTTTCCACATCTGTATAACTCTCAGCATTTATCTCTTGTCCTGGGTCTGCAGAACAGGAGGAAAATACACTCCAGGCCAGGGGACCAAGAGTCACTGGGAAGTTGTACCTGCTGCCTCCCAGAAAGACCACCATGGCAAGGAGATCAGTATGGACCCATCTATCGTCATGAACTCATTGACAGGCTCTCTTTTTAAGTGCAGTCCACACCAGGAAGCTTAAAAACACAAGACGGTGCAATACAAAACCAGAAAGTGAAATAAGGCACATTACAAAGGTTATTTTTAAAAATCTATCGACCAGAGAAGGAACAGCTGAAGGAGCCCAGTTTCCCCCTCTCTGCCAGAAAGAACACCCTGTGTTAATGCTTGCTTTTCTCTCCCCTATCATTCCTTTTTTCCCCTTTTGTATCATGAGATCACATCCACCACATACATTTAAAAGACATTGAAAACATATAGCTTTCCCCCAAAGATTCTTGGAGACTGTTGTTTCCTATTACAGAACTACAGTCAACAAGCTACAGTTCCTAAGATGCTTTCAATGTGTTTTTATTGTGCTTTAAATATATGGTGTGGGAAGGTTAGTCTGAGCTTGTAGTGAGTGACGTGGCCTTTTATCTCTTTACAATGCTTAGAACATTTTAAATGCAATTTGTGGTTGTGGTTATTTATCCAGTGTATCACAGTGCTGGTTGTGACTTCAGATTTACTACCTCTTCCCTGTGATACAGGAGGATCAGCTGTGGAGTGCATGGTATTAAGCTATGCACACAGCAAAAGTTAATTTATACCTCATTAATGAGGTATGATTTCTGAGAGTTTAAGTAGAAGTAGTCCTGCAAACCTGCACTTTAAGAGTAATCCACAATGGTGAAACAAGACATGTGTCTCCTGAATCTGATTTTTCTTTTTCTAAAGCAACTATAAATCAAAACACTGGAGTGTTGTAAAGAGGAGAGAAAAATGTATGGAAAAACATTTCTCTTCCTATCTCACATCCTGATTTTCTAATCAGGCTGATATAGCCAAACTGGCTTCAAAGGACTAGACAACAGTGGTCTAGTAATACTATTAATTGTTCCATGTGCAGCTTAACCTTAAGTGCATATCTTCTCTATCACAATTATTCTACATTCCTTGGTGAAACATTTTATTAGGACATATTGCTGCTGGATGTTATGTGTGTGGTCCAAAACTTTGCGGGGTTCCTATGTGCACAGCGCAACTTCTTGCAATCTGAGATGGCGCTCTTTCTTTTCCATGATGTGGGGATTCCTGTCACATACCCCAAATAGTCCACAACTCTTAGGAGATAAAAGGACAGCTTCTGGTAATACAGAGCTCTGTTTGCACACCGGATCCCCTGCATGTAGGTTGAGAAGTACACATTCCCAATTCATATGCAAACCAAAACACAATGGTCTTTGAAACGAACTATGCAATGCTGTTCTCCAGCCAAATAATGTGTTCAAAAAATGTGCATATAAATATACTAAAGCCTTTTCGGCTTTGGCCCCAGCCTGGTGGAACACTCTATCACAGGAGACCAGGGCCCTGCAGGACTTGACATCCTTCCGCAGGGCCTGCAAGACAGAGCTCTTCCGCCTGGCCGTTGGTCCGGGCCCAGTTTGACCCCCCTCTATGGGAACCTGTAAGTTACCTCTTTGGCCCTCTTATCGGCTCATGTGGGACCAACATGGATAGCTGGCCCTGATGAATACTTGAGGTTCCCGACCCCTATGGTTGTAATTCATGGTCAGTCATTTAATTTTATCCTGAGTCTAATTTTATGCTGTAATTTAATCAATTGCTTGATTGTGTTTTAATGTATTTGATATTTTATGTTAGCTGCCCTGAGCCTGGTCTTGGCCGGGGAGGGCGAGGTATAAATAAAAATTTACTTACATACAAATATGTGCTAGAGAAAATAACATACAAATGCATTACAATAGGGAAAATTGCTTTGCAGAAATGTCTTTATACGCAAATTGCATTAAAAATTGCATTAAAATGCAGATGCATTTTAAAAATTGCATTAAAATGCAGATGCAGTTTCATTAGGATTGTTTTTTAAGTCACAAAAGTGATATGGAAATGTGGAATTGAAAAATGAGAAACTGAGAGAAACCAAATGTATGAATTCCTTAATGTGTGTGTATGTGGGAATCTATTTCCCATTGCACTTATTGTTGGCTCTAATCCCATGCTCTTTGTAAACCCTGGCATATGCAAAGAGCTTGCAGGGGGGAGGAGATTTATATCATATCCCAGCAGAGGATATGTGGCATCATATGCTATCTAGTCCCAGGAGACCTGGCTACAGAGAGGTGGTTAACTGCGTTCTTGAGTACTGTATGATACAAACGCAACAGATAAGGATAAGTAAAGAAATGAGGAGTGGGAGACAAATAAAATAAAAGAGTTATCTATCACATTGATAATATTTTTCCTGTTTTGCTTTTAGTTTACCATCGCTGTTCAGTCACCAGCTGTGCGCCATAAAACCCACTGAGTATGTGTGCATATTAATGCTGCTGTTTGAGCCTCCGCATTTGCATCGCCTGGCTCTTTTTACTTTTAACAGAGCTACCTTAATGTTGCATTAATGCAGGTCTCCTGGCTGAAAGAGGAAAGCAAATCATACCTCAGAAACTTGATTGTGTTGCTGGCAGCAGTACAAAAACAGCTGTAAATGTAATATATATGGACTTCACCGAAAAGCATTTGATAGTGTCTCACTAAAAAAAAAAAAAGTTACTTGCAAAATTCAATTAAATCAAATTGGCTCAGAGCAATGACTTGACACATGGTCCAAAATGTAGCCAAAACCCATTTTCAAATCCCAATGATACGCTTTAATGTATTGAGTTGTAGTATCTTGGAAACTGTCTACACGCTGGCCACAGTTTTGTTTCAGTATTCAGTCTGTATATTTCTTAGGAGAAGAGAAGTGGTTCGGAACAGAATCATTAGATTTGCAAATTCTGGAAACATGAGCATGGGCATAAAAGGGAATCATGGGACTGGGTCCTTTTTATAATGAAAGACCCAGAGATGAAAGAATTGTGCTCTGTGCCAGATGCTGCCCATCAGCCATTGATCTCTGGCACCAAACCTTCAACAGGTTTACTGTCACAAACTACAAAACACACCCAAATACACACTTCAAATACAGTTTAGTCAATGCGAGAGCCACATGGACCCATAGCCAACCCTCTGGGAACAGCTGCTATACATGGTGGCATTCAACTAACTTTATGTTAGAGTAGACCCATTAGGCTGGATTCAACTAACTTGTTGCATGCATGGAACAAGCTTTTCTCATGCAATGGGATTGTCCTGCCTCTCCTCCACCTGCACCCTGTGCTCCCAAAATTAGCTCTGGAGAGTTGGAGGAACCTGCAGAAGAAATATAGGGGAGCAATCCTGGTGTGCAAGCAGACCTCATTCTGCACATGCATATCCCAGCTAACGCTACACTGAAATCCACCTACTGAAATGAATAGACATGGCTAAGTTAGGTCTATTAATTTAATGTTTCTACTCTGAGTGAAACTTTGTTGAAGACCAGCTATTACCTCTGACAAAGAGATGTAGCCTGCAGCCTTGCACTTTGCTGCCTCTCAAGAATAATTGCAATAAATGTTCATAATCGGTACAACGGTCCTTATATAAGGAAACATTCACAATGGTAAAAAAAAAACAGGAAACTGAATCAATCTCCCCAATGGTCCTCATTTGTGCATCCTTCTGTCTTCGACGGCTCAACTGCATCCTCAGCCCAGCTTGAGAAGATAAGCATTGAGAATCTGAGACAGGGAAGACTGAGCTGCCTCCCGAAGACAAAGTCCAGCAACTGGAGGAATGTGTAGCTACGCTCCAAAGAATTAGAGAGCTGGAGCTCTTCTTGGAAGCAACAGAGAACACCGTCTCCACCAAGGAGGAGACAGGGGACACCCCTGAGAAGGAGGCTAGTTCACCAACACAGGTGCCAGATATATGGAGAAATGTGACTCAAAGAAGTAGGAGGCCCAGGGTTCGCTCTGCTTGTTTAAAAATACACAATCGCTTTGAAGTCCTCTCCCCTAGCATGGAAGACAAAGAACAGACTCCATTTGAGGATCTCTCCCTCATTACAGTCGATCAGGTATATGAAGACAAGCAGCAAAGTCAGTCCTCAGGGAATGTGCAGGAGACCTTGGAATGGACAGCTCACGGAAGAACCCCGACCAAACCTAAGAGGAGGTGTGTAGTGGTGATAGGGGATTCCCTACTGAGGGGAACAGAAGCAGTGATCTGTGGGCCTGACAAGATGTCTCGGGAGGTGTGCTGTCTCCCTGGCGCTAAGATCCAAGATGTAACTGAACGACTGCAAGGAATCATAAAACCCACTGACAAATACCCCTTCCTCTTGGTTCATGTGGGAACCAATGACACTGCAAGCAATAGCCTCCAGAAGATCAAAAGAGACTACGAGGCTCTGGGCAGGAAATTGAAGCAATAAAATGCACAAATTGTCATCTCATCTGTCCTCCCAGTTGAACGACGTGGCCCAGGGAGAGAGGGAAAAATAGTGAAAGTGAACAGCTGGCTTCGCAAATGGTGTAAACAGGAACGGTTTGGATTCTTAGATCATGGACTGCAGTTTCTTGAAGACGGACTTCTGGCAAGCGATGGGCTGCACCTCACAACAGTTGGGAGGAATGCTTTTGCCAAAAATCTCAGAAACCTCATCAGGAGGGCTTTAAACTGACTAATGTGGGGGAGGGAGACAGTGCTCCTGAAGGGAGGAGTCTATCAATTGATGAAGATGATCATCCAAATGTCATAGACAGTACCAAGAACTAACTTAGTTGGTCTTTAAGGTGCTACTGGAAGGAATCTTTTTTATTTTCTCATTGTGGGAGTTTACTATAGATCCCCAAGCCAAACGGAGGACATAGATGATGCCTTCCTGGAACAGATGGCCAAGCATGCAAAAGGAAGGGAGATAGTAGTAATGGGGGACTTCAATTACCCAGATATTTGTTGGATGTCAAACTCAGCCAAGAGCATAAGGTCAAACAGATTCCTCACTAGCCTTGCAGACAACTTCATTGTCCAGAAAGTGGGAGAAGCAACAAGAGGAACAGCCATTTTAGATCTGGTCCTAACCAATGTTGATGACCTGGTTAGTGGGGTAGAAGTGAAAGGATCATTAGGCACGAGTGATCATGCACTTCTGAAGTTTACCATACAGCGGAAAGGAGCAACCAAGCATACTAGGACTCAATTTCTTGACTTTAAGAAAGGCAACTTCATAAAACTTAGGGAAGTGCTGGGTGAGATCCCATGGACAGTAATACTAAAAGGAAAGGGAGTTCATGATGGCTGGGAGTTTGTTAAGAGGGAGACAGTAAAAGCACAACTTCAGGCAATACCAATGAGACGGAAACATGGAAGGTGCCTAAAGAAGCCAGGGTGGCTATCTATAGAACTTTTAACTGAGTTAAGATTTAAAAAGGATGTGTACAAAAAATGGAAAAGGGGGGAAACCACCAAAGAGGAATTCAAACAAATAGCCAGCACATGTAGACACAAAGTCAGAAAAGCTAAAGCACAGAATGAACTCTGTATTCCGCTCTGGTCAGACCTCACATGGAGTACTGTGTCCAGTTCTGGGCACCACGGTTCAAGAAGGACACTGACAAACTGGAACGTGTCCAGAGGAGGGCAACCAAAATGGTCAAAGGCCTGGAAACGATGCCTTATGAGGAACGGCTAAGGGAGCTGGGCATGTTTAGCCTGGAGAAGAGGAGGTTAAGGGGTGATATGATAGCCATGTTCAAATATATAAAAGGATGTCATATAGAGGAGGGAGAAAGGTTGTTTTCTGCTGCTCCAGAGAAGCGGACACGGAGCAATGGATCCAAACTACAAGAAAGAAGATTCCACCTAAACTTTAGGAAGAACTTCCTGACAGTAAGAGCTGTTCGACAGTGGAATTTGCTGCCAAGGAGTGTGGTGGAGTCTCCTACTTTGGAGGTCTTTAAGCAGAGGCTTGACAACCATATGTCAGGAGTGCTGATGGTGTTTCCTGCTTGGCAGGGGGTTGGACTCGATGGCCCTTGTGGTCTATTCCAACTCTATGATTCTATGATTCTATGAAGGCAATGTGTGGCACAGGCATGCATGGAGAAATCCATAACTGCTCATTAACAGCAGAGAAAAATTTCAGCCGCAAAGCTCTCTCTGCATGTATTCCATGCAGTGGCCTCTGGCTAGTTCAACCACATGTCTAGCATCACCCCTATATAAAGAGAAAGTATATGCAGTGTTGATATACTGTCCTGAACAAAAGTCCATGGGATATGATGAATGCTTCATCAAGGAAGTAGAGATTAGGGTCAATCTAAAGTTGCAGGGTCTTGGGTATCTCTAAGCAGACAACTGGCTCCAGCAAGGTCTGGGGTTAAACTGCAGCCTTTTATCTCTCCCAAGTTCTGTCCACTCACCTCTTTTGAAGCCTTAAAGGGATAGTCCTCTGGCCTAGAGCCCAGAACTCCACCAGCAATGAATCAGCTCCTACTCTGCACACTCAACAGGCACTGAGGAGCATGAGACCCATATTGTTAAGGGAGCCAGTTTCATCAAGGGATGTCATCTCTGGGGTTCAATGTTCAATGAGGTCATGGGACATCATACAATATCGAGATGAGAACGTAAGAAGAACACTGCTGGACCTTCTCACCCAGCACCCAGCTTTCAGAGTGACCTATGGGAAGCCCATGAGCGGAGCCCAAGTGCAATTGCATTCTCCCCACCCACAATTCCAAAAAAACAGATACTCAGAGGAAAACTGCCCAGTAGTTCTTTTCAGAAATAGCATTCGAACAGTTCCACTCTTCCGCCCATTAAATCTGAGAAGTGAGTGGACAGTGGTTGCTTTGCATTTGGCTCTTGAGATACCATCAAAGTTTTAAGAAGGACAGGAAGTTTATAAATAGTGTCTAGATCACATTGCTTACTGAAAACTGCTGAAGTAAATTCCCATCTTGAAGGAATTGCTCCTTTCATTGTAGAGTTGAAATTGACTAGGGGTTTTGATTTTGAAGCCCATTGTAAGTTCTGCTATTAAAGCGAAGGAGCTTCTTCTGATTTGTTATGTAACTGGTGGAAGGAAGAGACTGTCTGTTTCACTGCTGTCCGTCACAATCTTTGCACAAAATTATCATCCCATCATAAACAATAATATTAGACATTATTTTATTTCTACTATAGTGGCTTGAAAAAGCAGTGGTGAAACTGACAGACAAAAAACCCCTTCACTGTAAAGATGGAAAATATGTAATTGTCATTTCCTTTAAATATACACAAATATAAACAAAGCTGGCCTTTGAAATTAGCATTTTTCTGAGTTTTGTAATACAGTTCTCCAAACAGAAATGTGTATGTTGTGCAATCAAGAGAGAAGAAAAGGCGGGCGGGGGGGGGACCTTCTATCTTCCATATTGTTCATAACTCCAAGGAATATTATGTTTGCAGTCACAAGTTGCCATTGTTTTCAATACCATCCTGCTATAGCCGTACTAATTTACAGATCATAGATACAACCCCACAAAAGTTAAGTGCTTTTAAATCCCATTAAATCTAATGAGAGATTTTAAGCCTAGCCTTAACACTTTCATTGATGTGAACAGAACTTAAATGTTCTTAATTTTGACTAGTTTGTGCCTTCATATTTCCAAAATTAGAAAACAG
Source organism: Podarcis vaucheri (assembly GCF_965113315.1). Taxonomy (NCBI): domain Eukaryota; kingdom Metazoa; phylum Chordata; class Lepidosauria; order Squamata; family Lacertidae; genus Podarcis; species Podarcis vaucheri. The sequence goes on along the minus strand of NC_138767.1, from coordinate 27,783,964 downwards.
AAGGAGAGCATTTAAAAATAAACCTGCATCTGTCAAGATGTTTCCTCATGATTGGGATTTTGTTAGCTATATTATCAATAATTTAATCCAAAACAGATTTTCTTTTTTCACCAAATATTATTTTCATAGCTTAGAATTCTGGTGCCCAACTCACCTTAAGAGAAAGAAAGACAAAAAGAGAGAAAACACCAGCCTTCTAATTTCACCTGTCCTGCTGGTCCAAAGTAAGAAATATTGTAAGTATTAATATGACAGCAGTATATTATCTATGAGAATTTACATTATATTGTTTTAGCAGTAAGGTCTCCAATACATTTTTAAACCTGTTCTTTAGCTCGTTGCGACTCTGAGGTTGATTGCGAAGCCCTTTGTTTTGTAAGCTGCCTCGGTAGTAAAAGAGGTGATAGCAATTCTTGTATGAGGAAAAATGGGAACATATTGCCCTCTAGTGCTGAAAAATATATAACTGGAATGAAAACAAATGAGATTTCATCTAAGAATGCTCTACGTTCCCCCCTCCCCCCCCCTTTCTGGTAGCAAAAATTCAAAAGGGTGGTTTTTTGTTTTTTTTTGTTCTTGCTTGCTGTAAGGACCACTTATTGATTTGTTTAGGGACAGTGAATAACCCTAATGAGATTGTAAAGCCCAAGATGTGTGTGTGATATTTGATGTACTCCAAAAGTGAAGTTGCAGTGATTTATCAGTGTCACCAGAGCTTCAAAACTGCAATGAACTCTTGTGGAGAATTTCACATGATCTGCTGTATCTGTCTAGAGCCTTATCGCTTTGCAGGAAGCATCTGAAACATTAAAGTTAAGCAAGAAATCTATAAACATTGGCTTAATCATGATTATGATCTCAGTAATTAAGCAGCAATTGAACTGTTACTAGCTGTAGTAATATCAGTAGTAGAAATGATAGGAGCAGTAAACTGGATATATGTATTATAACATTTTAGTAGGCTTTTGTTGTTGGGGGGGGACTTTCCAGTTATACATTCTAATATTCCAGTTATACATTTTTATATATTTTCTCTGCTTTTGAAGCCTTATCTAGAAAACATATTAATCCTTGAAACTCCACCTGTAGTATGGGAGCAGTAATCAATAGCATTCTAATGCTGATCAAGGTTAAGAGTGTAAAGCGTTTTGCATACTATAAGTATTATATAAATATCCATTTTAACAACATTAATTTCTCGTTTCTATATTTACTCAATTGCCATGTTTGGGGCCTGCCAAATCGATCATATACATGTATACTTAAAAGTAAGACCCACTGACTTCCATGAACTTACAATCCTATGCACGCCTACTCAGAAGTCCTATTAAATACAGCAAGCTTACTCCCAGGTAAGTACAGTTAGGTCTGCAGCCTTGTTTCCAAGTACATGTGTATAAGATTGAAGCTTAACCTATAAAAACATTGCAGTTATAATTGCCACGAGCCAGACCTCTCCAAATGGAGGGTGGGGTGTGCTGGCTTTCCACGGAGAGGACTGAAAGTCATCATTTATGATTGAGAAGAAGAAGCAGCAAGGTGGCCCAACTAGTGTATCACAGCATCTAAGACCAAGCTTCTGACATTTGGTAACAATCTACAAAGCACTGGCTATGAATACACTTCATTGAAGTTAAACAGAAAATCACTATGGGTAGTCAGTCGGCAACGCATGAAACTCTTAATCTCTGGGTGCGGGTTCAAGCCCCACGTTGGGCAAAAGTTTCCTGCATTGCAGGTGGTTGGACTAGATTACCCTGGTCTCCCATTCCAATTCTACAATTCTGTTATTTTATTTACCCAGAGCCAGGGCTGGCTCTACTACAACATTAGGATGACATTTGCCACGTGCTTCCTAAGCTAGCCTACTGTCCTCATGTGCAGTGGCAGAAGCTGCCCTATGGCCAGTCTTAAAATAAGGTTCAGCTACAAGGCCAGCTACATGGGAGGGAGGGTGATATCTTGTCCTTTGCCTCAAGTAGCAATTTGTCTTGGGCCAGCCCTGCCCAAGCACATGCTTGGCAGTTCAGAATATTGAAGAGAACAGGCTCTGCTGTATATGCAGTTTGATTATCTTGGAGCATGTCATTAAAAGGGACCAGAGACTTCTGTGCAAGGAACAAGTACCCCACCCCACCCCCAGCATTTTTTCAGGGCTGCTCCACCTACTGATCTTAGAGGTGAGACATGAATTGTGAAGGCCAAGCTATAAACCAGTCTCCATTCTCCCAGTCACCTGGACTCTTAAAAAATTTATATGGGTGCCAAGAAACATAAACATTCTACCCCACCACTCCAAAACAGATACAGGGTTGTTGTTGTCTAGAATCTTAAAATCTTATGCCAGGAGGCTTGCTACAATGTAAATGACCCTTCTGAGAGCAAGACCAAAAAATCCCAAAGATTTCACTTGCTGAATGTTTGGTTAAGATTTACCTTAACCTAAAATACCTCTTTGCCATCATTCTACTGTCCTTGCAATTAACCTTTAAAGTCAAGTTCTCTTAACATTAATTCTGCTTTTATGTAACACAATTCATTTTGACTCTAATTACTATAGCATTATATATATATATATATATATATATATATATATATATATATATATATATATATATTTTTACCACACCTAAATGACACCATGAAGGCATCCCACTGTCATCATCTATGATGGAATCAATAGAACTTTTTTTAAAAGGTGACTAGCTTATTTAATTAACACATTTTAATTGCTGTATGGATTTTTCTTAACCTACTCTAATTTCTCACTTTGTTGCAGATAATGTTAATTGTCTTCTCCATTGATTATTGGCAACTGGCGCTTTCAGAGAAGACGGCTTCCAGTATAGATTTCCAACTCTTTGGACTTCCAGCTCTCAGAGTTTCATAGTTTTGAACACCCCCCTTATAAATGCATTGCAATGGTCACATGAACGTTTGGAGAGTGGTACTGACACCATCACTTGGTCTGTTTATAATGGCACTTTAGAAGGAAGAAGCCAATTGTGTTTTTTTAGTAACTAAATGAACAAACATAAAGTGCTGCAAAAAACATGAATCTTATTGTGAAGCTTCGTAGAAGTTTTCGAACATTGGTCGTTCTCTTAGCCACTTTCTGCTTAGTGAGCATAGTCATTTCTGCTTATTACTTGTATACAGGTCACAAGCAGGAAATAGCCCTCATTGATACCACAGGAGGGGCGGAGTGTGAGGATCTTAAACTCTTGCCATACAGGTCAATGGAGCTTAAAACAGTGAAGCCCATCGATCCATCTAGGACTGACCCGACTGTGCTGCTCTTTGTGGAGAGCCAGTACTCTCAGCTCGGCCAAGACATCATAGCCATTCTGGAGTCAAGTCGGTTTCAGTTTCAGATGGTGATTGCATCAGGAAAAGGGGACCTTCCTCCACTGGCAGACAATGGCAAAGGGAAATACATCCTTGTAATCTATGAAAATATTTTGAAGTACACCTCCATGGATTCATGGAATAGAGAACTCCTGGAAAAATACTGTGTGGAATACAGTGTTAGCATAATTGGTTTTCATAAAGCCAATGAGAACAGCTTGTTGAGCACTAAACTCAAAGGATTTCCATTACATCTCTACAATAATGCCGCTCTGCAAAACTGCTTAGTAAACCCCCAGTCTCCTCTGCTTCACATTACCAAAGCCCCAAGGGTTGAGAAAGGCCCATTACCTGGTGAAGACTGGACCATTTTCCAATATAATCACTCCACTTATCAACCAGTGCTTTTAACAGAATTTCAAGCTTCCAAAACATTCCCAGTATCACTGCCTAAGGCTTCTCTCTATGCCACAGTGATTCAGGACCTGGGACTTCATGATGGGATTCAAAGAGTTCTTTTTGGAAACAATTTGAACTTTTGGCTGCACAAACTCATTTTTATAGATGCCATCTCCTTCCTGTCAGGGAAGAGGCTTACATTGTCCTTGGATAGATACATTCTTGTCGACATTGATGACATCTTTGTTGGAAAGGAAGGGACAAGGATGAATGTTAAAGATGTGAAGGTAAGACAAGAGTGAATGGTGAAATCTCTTCTCAGCAATACATTTCTGACACATAAAGCATCAGAAGGCTAGTAATACCTCTCAACAGTGTTTTGTCCTGCAGTTTGCAAACACCCACCAATCTTTTCACTCAGGGGTGGAGAAGCTGGGACAATCATCCCTGACTTTGCTGGCTGAGGCTGATGGGAACTGGCACCCAACAACATTTGTAGGGCTACAGTTTTGCCATCCCTGCTATAGGTGTTTAAAGGATGGAGGTTAGGCATTTTATTTATTGATTCATTGCCTATTATAAATCTATCCATTCTCCAAACCTCTCAAAAGAACATATGAGTCCTGCTTCCAATCTGATCTTCACAACTGCCTTGTGAGGTGGGTGAGGAAGAAGGGTCTGATTAGCCCAAGGCCATCCAGTGAGCTTCACAGATGAATGGGAGGCCAGGTCCCCTCAGTCCCTGTCTGACACTCTGTCTCCAATACACCACACTGGTTTTTGTTTGTATTTAGGCTTAAAATGTCTGGATTTATTTGTTTCCAGTTAGAGGACTTGTCTCTAACATTTCTGCTAGGGTAAATTTTGAGGTGGAAAGCTAATAAAACATTCTGTCAGAACTACCTGCCCTCTACACCTTAGCAATGATCATAAGGCTAGTGGACCAATGCTTTTGCTAGTAAGAACAGCATCAGAAGGGTGGCAAACCCAAAAATAGTGAATAAACATATTGGTCATCCAAGGGAGCTCATTGAACTCTGGATTTAGTAGGCCTCAGTGCACCCATGGGCCACTATGTGAAACAATTAAGTGTCTTTGTACTAATAAAGTTTGCATCTTGCTAAGACACTCTTGTTGACTTGAAAGGAAATGTTCTTGGAAGTTACATCCAGAGGAATCCTCAGGGAAGAGACTGGGCAAGCCTTACATACAATTTTGAGATTAAAAATAAATTAGCAGGACTAGCGATATACCTAATTAAATCCTCCCTGGGAATTGTCTAAATGTATCTAAATATCGAATTAATCATCATTATGGGAGCCAATACTACAACCATTTCTCCATTTCGGTACAGAGAGATTTTCATTTATGGGTGATTGTTCACCTTGTAAATGCTGTTTTTCTTTCTGTCTCTCTCTCTCTCTAAGATATATACAAATATATATACACATACATAAGCACCCTCTTTGAGCTTCTTTTCCTCACCTGTTGTCCTGGCCACAATTCCAAAGAAATCAAATCATCAAGATAGGGCATTGCTCATCAAACGTCTACCATTTGATTTCTTTGTTATTCAGGCCAGGACAACAAGTGGTGAAAAGAAACCTGAAACTCCAGCTGTTCCCTAATGAATCAAACAAAGGCTCATATAAGGTTCCATAATGAGATACTTTGAACCACAGCCTTGTTGCATCACTTAAATCGAACAATCTGCTTTCTGAATAAATTCTTTGTTGACTTCTGTATATATGGATTTGCAAACCTCTCTCTTTGTTTTGGCAGAGTTTTTTTGCTTTTCCACCCCATGCATAGTGTCTCAAATAACCTTGATGTTAGGAGCTGCAGAAATAAATAAGAGGCATAACCAGATGCCAGCCAAGTCCAGAGACTGTTCTTTGTTTTCATTGGGGCGTGCATTTAATAGTGCATTCTTCATTCTCAACCCCAGCAGCAGGATCTTGTCCAAGATTTTTCACATTGAGCTTCTGACAATACTTTTTCCTGATGGAAAAAAAAAATCAGACAGAATCATATAGAAACTGGGCATCAAAACGACAGTTTTCTCCAGCATAAGCTATCCATTAAACAAGATATGCCAAGGCTCCTGTCTGGTCATATCTGCTTTCTGGGGTTTGGTGATTAGAGACTTAATAGGGCCTTTTTGATAGCACCTTAACTACAAAACTCACTTAACATACTGCCTTGGCACCTTCTTTGCTATCTTTCATGCCCCAGGCAAAGTCCATCCCATTCTTTCAAATGGTATTAGAAGATCTCAAATGCTTTTTAGTAATAGGTCATTCATTCATTCAGTTACTAGTTGCTGTTTCATGTGTGGGTCCCCCCCCCCGTGTTATTTTCAGAAGCTGCCTTAATGCCACACCTAGTGAACAACAGAATAAGCATACATACATACATACATACATACATACATACATGTGTGTTTGGGATTGTTCTATTTTTAGAGAACTAGAATATTTGCAGTGGAAATCAAGTCCATCAGATTATGGTGGCTTTCCTGGTTATATGCAATATTGCATCACACTTCTCACTTCTGTTACCATAACAGCAGACTTGCAGCCTCAATGTACTTGGAAGAAAGTGCCATTTGTTGCAGTCAGATTTCTGTAATTAATTGCACTTAGGATCCAATCTTATAAACTATCATTCCACATTAGAGTTCTAAGAATTGGGGGCAAAGTAGATGTGATGAGGGCAGCCATCCACATGCCTGCCTCATTCATTTATTTATTTGCATGTATTTATTATTTTTATAGGGACCTATCAATAGATATTCTTCATGTGGCTTTAAACAAAACAACATAAAAATGCAAGGAAGAATAAGAGAAATCAACAATAAATAATAAAAGACAACAACAACGAGACAACATAAAACAATTTAGAAGCAAAACTTAAAACAATTAAATCTGGATGAATTAAAAGGTGCTGAAATGATCAGAGAGGAAAAAACCAGGTGAACCTCTCTGGGAAGGTGACTCTGTTCCTGGCATGGCTGCTCCTGCGCAGGCTAATATTTGGGGTATTTCTTTATTTTAAAAAAACCAAGTGAGAGAATATGAAGCTATATAACTCAGACATTACAGCCAACTATGTGTTAAAAATGCTTTCTGCCGTAAAAAAAAACCCCAACCTTATTTCTGCAGTGATTCTGGGCTATAAAACTTCTGGTCTCTGTAGGTTTCTCCATCACAAGAAATGGGCAGCTCACAGACAGATTTCTCTAGACATTTTGCAAAATCAGGAGATATTTTCATTTTACTGAAACTTGTAGCAGAATTGCATTTTGAAAAACTATATGTCTTCCAGAAAATCGAGCAGGTACTTAAATGCTGTTATATTTTTAGGTGAACACTTTGTGTGGCTTAAATGTGTACTTTAAATACATTGTTCATTAGACAGTAAAATTACCAATTGCGCTTGGTGAAGATTATCTGAAAGTTGCTTATGGTTTAACCAAAATGGATGTGGTATGGACATTAGACTTGAGCTAAGGTTATGGTTTGCCAGGAAATAAATGCCTATGAGATATGACCAGTAGCCTATGTTAGGCTTTGACTAGGAAGTGGGGGGTGGGGTGGGGAGTGCATTTGGGGTTTGGATGCAAAAAGTGGTTGTTGAACCCTATCTCCCACACCTATTGTATCCTAATCCTTCTTCCAAGGAGCTCAGCATAGAATAGAAGTTTCTATCTATTTTATCCTCATGAAAACTCTATGGGAAAGGCTATGCTGAAATATTGTGCTGGGTTAAAAGTGAGCATCATGGATGAGTTGGAAATTGAACACAAATCCTTCCAACTCCTATTCTAACACCTTAACCACTGCACTGCAGACTCTCTAATAAACACAATGAGAGCTCAAAATACTATTAACACTACAGATAATCACTGATTTTAGGAACCAAAATTCTTCCATATGGCTGTATGGAAGGCAGAAGTCCTGGAGAAAAGCACTGAAGGAACAGCATTCTAATCTTTTAGAGTTCTTTGAGAGGAACAGAAAGCTCATGGATAGGAGTGGTGAAGTAGGCGCTGTCTCCTTGCAATCTCAAAAAGCTTGTGATGCGGGGTAAGAGGATGGATCAGTAGTGGCTGAAGGAAAGGAAGCAGAGAGAATGAATGGATGGACCGATCTCACAAAGTAGGTGTGTAAAATGTGGGCTCCCCAAATTATTTGTAACGGGACTGGTGCTTTTAAACTTGTTTCATAGAGGTGAGCAGGGTGGTGTCCCACTGACAACAACAAATTGTTCAGGGATTGTGAAAAGCTCCGAAAGGATCTCTCTGAACTGGATGAAGGGTATTAAAATGGCAAATGGGGTTCAATGATAAGAGTTGCGCTGTTCAAGTAAAGTTCCTTGGTTTCCTGTTTGCTTCATTCACAAAGTTTGCAGCAGAAAAACATGACAGCTATCAGAATTTTCTCTGCACTCAATGGATGCATGAATGGAGTAGCCAGAGGCACAGCCTTAATCCATTTTGCTACCTGTGATCAATACCTTCCTATTGATAAAAGATGTTTGCTGTCAGAAGGGAGGATACCTGCATAATACAACAGCTTGAGATTAATCAGTAGCCTGCATTTAGCTTTTAGCAGAAGCTTCTGATTTTTAGTGTTTTATTTTATTTGCTTTCAAATAAGATTGGTTTCTCTAGGTATTTGTTAATGAGTCATTTACAGGCCATAGAATTTTAGAGTCCATTAGTATCCAAGCCAAGTTCTTTCCTAATGAACATTATACAGTACTGAAAAAAACAAAATCTCAGTGATTGGTTTACAGTAAGGGAAAACTACTGAGACTTAGAAAACTATCTATCAAGATGCGCAGAACTGAAAATCAGTTTGCATGACCTTCCCCAATGAGTTTAAGCAACCTACTCGGCAAGAGAAGGAAAAGGTCAGGAGGAGACAAGGAGAATGGATTAAATCTAAAGCATATAGAGCTGTGGTTTATGTTTTTCTGGCTGCCTAATGCTCTTTTTTTAAGACTGTTATTTTCTGCTGTGCTAAAACACTAATGCCTGATTTAAATGTTCAGGAAGGGTCCATGATACAATCCTCACAGGGCTATTCCATCTCAGGATACTTGGAAAGAGGGCTGCTCATCTGAATGGGTCTCTACGATAAAATATCCCTGTGCATGAAAAGAAAAATGAAGACAACAAAATTCTAGCACAACAGCCTTCCTGACCTTTTGGTACACTGGTTCCCCCCCCCCCATGGCATTAGTTCCAAGCCCCACCAAAAACCCTAACTTGGGGTGGAAGCAAGTTCCTTATCAAAGGTAATAGCACCCCACCACTGAGTTAAAAGTTAGACCTGGCTAGCTGCTGAGTAATACACTGGTACCTCAGGTTACAGATGCTTCAGGTTACAGACGCTTCAGGTTACAGACTCTGCTAACCCAGAAATAATACCTCAGGTTAAGAACAGTTTCAGGTTAAGAACGGACCTCCAGAACGAATTAAGTTCTTAACCCGAGGTTCCACTGTACAGCATTGGATTTTTGTTTTCCATTATGCTGTCTATTGCCCATCACTTCCCTATTTAAAAAAACAATTCTGGTTTGGTTATGTTGCATTTGCAACATACTGTTCACCAGTTTCACATTCCAAGGACAGAACTGTCTGAATATTTCACAGTGTACTCAGCAGTGACTTTCACAAACCAGTTTCCCATTCGAGATGCAAATATTCAAGAAAAGGAAATTGCTAACAGACTGTGCAAACATGATGCTCCAGGTTGACAAAATGTGTGTGGAAGGGGGAGTTGTTTCTTGATTGATCTGTTTGCTTTACACCCAGACCTCAATAAAATTTTCAGGGTGGTTTGCAAAATTTCAAAGCACATGAAACTAATTTAAAGTACAACTTAAAAAACACATAGCAATACAAACAGTAAAATCATTAGAAGCAACAAAACAACAACAACAACAACAACAGTAACCATGCTTATTCTCACACTTAATCAACACTGAATGTGAACAACTTCACAGTCCTTACTATTTTCAGTATCCATATCCTCTCCTTTTAATGGGCAATTCAGTTCAGTTACAGGGAGAGGAATACACTGGGACTATTGTTTGTTCTGTGCTCAGGTATATGTACCAAGATGGAAAAATGCACCCCAGATGTATAGTTTCTTATTTGTTCTGAACAGCTAGAAATACATTAAATACCTGGTGCAATTATAAAACATTTCTTGGTAGACGGGCACTTGTTTTCCTATACAATATTAGGTGTTAAAAAGTGATAGTGCATAGCATGGTTTAGCAGCCTTCTCTGTGCATCTATTCCATTTCCCTCTGGGCCTCATGACCCTCAAACATTCCCTTTGGTTCACATGTTCTAAGCATTAACCTTCATCCCTTACTTCTCAAATGATATAAAATGCCATTAGTCTTTGACACTTCCTTGGATTTTTGAAGGCCTCTATTTTTTACCCTCACCTGGTCTTTGTGCATTAAAAAGCACTTTGAACTCTGAAAGAGGCTCTCATTTCAGTGCCATAAAGACACAAATACATATAAGAGTCACACAGATCTTTTGATCATAGGGAATGAAATAGCACCATAACATCAGGGGACTATATTCTACATGTGTTCGGGAGAAGGCGTTAGGTGCGATAAAACTAATTATAGTGCCTCCATTTGGTACATTCTCTGATCCTTCTGAAAGAATCACTGATGTTATTACATACAAAGGACAGAAAAGAAAATGTGGGCTGCCCCCCTATCACAAATCCTTCCCCATCTGTGGCCAAACTTTTAGATATAGTTGGCATAAAATGTGTGTATAAAATCAAAAGTCTGTAAGTGAGTACCCCTATGTTGATAGTATAAATTACATTAGCTGCATTTCTTCTTTCTTGGCATTTATTGCAGAGTATTGGCTGCCTAAGAGCATTAAAGACTTAACAAACATGCCTTCAACCTGGATATGATGCAAGTGCAAGGGGAGGGGAGTAGGATGAAAGGAAGGGGAGCATTGTGATAAACAAGGTCGTGGATGCGCCCTGCTTCACACATTCAACATTACACACACTAGGAGTCTGGTGTTCCTCTCTCCATCCATGCTCATTGCATCCAGTTTGAATGCCAACTTAAAGGTACTTTAAAAGATGCACAAAGAAGGTGTTCGAGTCCAATAAAACAGTCAAAGGCAAGCCCACGGTTCTCAGGGGTTCTGCTCACCTGTGGGATGAAGAACTGTAGCTTGTTTGACTTCATTGGTTAGTTAAATTTCCTCATTAAAAATGAGAGAGATTCCCACAAAAGATGCCACATTACAAATGACAGACCATGCTGTGATTTCAGGTCTTTAATTACCATCATAGCCTTATCCAGGCGTTATTGTAAAATGCCACATGCAAGGAGGAACACAGGGTCAAGCATATTAGCTCTACCCCCTTGTGCCCATTCCCCTCACCTTCCAGGAATTTGAGGCTGACTGTCTGAATCAGGTGTGGGTAACTTTTGACCCTCCATACATTGCTGAACTACAACTCTCAGCACCCTCAGCAAGCATGTTCAAAAAGCTCAGCAGCACATGTTTGCAATTTGGTCTCTGGTTCCTCTGCCTCTTCTAAATCCAGCTGGCACTTCTGGGAGTTCTCGGTCCACATACTGCTTGAGCCTGCCTTGTAGAATTTTAAGCATAACCTTGCTAGCGTGTGAAATGAGTGCAATTGTGTGGTAGTTGGAGCATTCTTTGCCACTGCCCTTCTTTGGAATTGGGATGTAGACTGATCTTCGCCAATCCTCTGGCCACTGCTGAGTTTTCCAAACTTGCTGGCATATTGAGTGTAGCACCTTAACAGCATCATCTTTTAAAATTTTAAATAGTTCAGCTGGAATACCATCACTTCCACTGGCCTTGTTATTTGCAGTGCTTTCTAAGGCCCATTTGACTTCACTCTCCAGAATGTCTGGCTGAAGGTCAGCAACCACACTACCTGGGGTGTATGAGCCATCCATATCTTTCTGGTATAGTTCCTCTGTGGAAGACAGAAGTGCCTGGCATGCTCTGGTCCATGGGATCACGAAGAGTCGGACATGACTAAATGACTAAACAACAACAACAAGCTCAGCAGCATCTAGAGTGCCAAAGGGTCCTCACAACAGGCGTGAAGCAATGAAGCCTTCTGTACTCAGAGGCTTTTGTGTGATCAAGAACCCTGGAAAATCTGGGCTCTATATCATGTGGGAAGCCTACACATGTAGAAGCAAGATCCCAACATCTGACAGCCATTGTCAGTTCCAGGTTTTGTAAGGCCCTTGGGCAAGACATCCTCCAAGGGCCTCCCTCTCTTAGTGAGTCAACCTCTTCATCACCATCTTCAGCAGATGCTCTTCTTCTTCATCATCATTGCTACCACGAGGCCAATGATCAAGCAGGCAGTGGCATCTACTACTACTTATCATCACCATTATCAGGGCCACAGTGAAAGGCTGGTGGACAAACAAGTTGCAGTGGGCAAGAGGTGGAGTTGGTCTATGGAGGTCTTGTTAGTGGGGCCTACTGTTGGCAAGTACCTGATTATGTCAACCCTTGGTGCCACCCTTGAACATGCAGAGAGCTTGGGGAACAGGGAATAGAGATAGCACATTTTTCACATGTCCCATTCCACCCAATGTGTGTAATTTCCAGTATATAATAGGATTGTGCACACCTTAATAGGATTGTGCACACCATGCCCCATCCTCCTCACTGGTGCTAATGCAATCTGCGTTTGGGGTAGACTTTTGACCTGTCTTTGTCCCAAACCACATGTGATATCAAGCTGTCATCCTCCTTCAAGAAAACTGGCCTTCAATGAACCTGGCTCAGTAACAAACATTGGAACTGCTGCAGGAATCCTATCAGGAAAGGAATTTCTAGTTTGGACTGAGAGGATTATATGAACTCCTAAATTAATGAACAGTTGCATGTACATTTCCAGGAAGAGGAATTAAATCAATTAGTCCTTTTCGCACAGAGAACCAAAGTAATTCCCTCCAATTAGAGCTCGTCAGCTTCTCTATTCTTTGTTGAACAATGTGAAATATTTAGGAGAGTGTGGCAAAATTAAGCAGTTTATTAATAGTTTGTTCACTTTTTTTGGTTTTGTTCATTGCCTATTTCAGGAAGCTAGACAGGAGGTAGCTAAAAAGGAAGCAACTCACTTTTTTTGGGTTAAAGTAGAAGTATGCCTTTGGAGACCACATGAACATGAGAAGAGCCTTCTGGATCAGGCCAATGGCCCATCTAGTCCAGCGTCCTGTTGTCACAGTGGCCAGACAGATGCCTGTGGGGAACATGCAGCCTGGACATGAACACATAATATGCCTTGTTCATTGGTTAAACCACTAGCAGAAAGCAATGGATAAAATCAATTTCACCATCGGGTGGTATTCAACTAAGTTTTACTCAGAGTAGACCCACTGAAGTAAATGAACATGGCTAAGCTAGGGCCATTAATTTCAATAGGTCTACTCAGTGTGTGTTTTCTGGGGGGGGGGCAGGGGTACACATACCCCTAAACATTTTGTGAATCTTTGTACTTTTGTCCATTTACTGTATTTATTTTCCCCTATTTCAACTATAGAATGGTGATTTTCCTGAGTCAAAATGAGAGTACCCCTAAACATTTTTTAAAGAAAAAAAGCACTGGGACTGAGTCTACTCTGATTAGGACATTGAGTACACCTCTATATCTGTATGATATTCTGCATAGTTTTTCCTCCCTACACAAATTATAAAACAATTTTAATGTCTTAAAAGTTGCTTGTGTCCCTTTCAAATAATAATTACAAATATAGGTTGCATATTCTTTTCATTTCCATCAAGATGGCCTCTATTTTGTCCCACAAGTCTTTCTGAACCTTAAAATGCTTCTGTTTCCTGCAAACACTAAATTTAATTGTCTTTAATTAGTGAGAAGCATTTGCCAAATCTTAAGCTCAACATAAACAGTGGATTTGCTGTTAGATTTTCTTCTAACACTATGTTGTTGTTTTGTTGCACTTTTGTAGACCTGTGTTGTTGTAAACATCCATGGCACCTGTTTCGTAAATGATTCACAGCACTATGAATGCTTCAAGCTGAAAATTTTCAGGGCATGCTCTGCTCAACTTTTAACATAATTTCAGCTTTTGAAGCTCGCCGTGTTCATATGGACAGGCTTCAAGACCGTCTAATGCATTTAAGTAGGGAGACTTGATGGATTCTATCTTTGCTAATTCTAATACAAACTGGCCTTGTTTACATCTTCTGGATTAATGTGTGGATTGGTATTTAGTCTGGCACTGACTTTGGCACTTCCCATTTGTTCTAATGAAGTTCTCATCTCAAAACCTTAGCAAGCTACTTTTTAAAAAAAAGTATTTTGAGAGCAAGTTCACTTATTATTTTTAGAGAAAATGGGAGTGGAACCACTGGAATGAATGATTCGGGGAGGCAATCTGAACCTTCCCATGCCACCGCTCTGCTCACTTCTGCCAGCTCAACCATCCTCCTGCTGGCCATGTGGTCAAACAGGGTGATATCTCCACCAGCAGAGCCAAGCAGAATTCCAGAAATGTGGTGTTTTGTGGGCATTGCTGAGCTTGCCTGGGTTCCACTCGATCCCAAACCACTCTCACAACTGGCACTGGCCAATATTGAGCTTAATTCTTAACATTATTCCTGAATCTGCTCTGAGTCTTACTGTGGCTATTACTTAAAGGCACACTGTGCAATAGTGGGCTGGCTCCCCACTCTAATCTCCTGTCCTCTGCAGGCAGATCATTAGTGCACTGTCTATTCCCTCCCCTTCTCCCATTCAGTTGCTGCCTAGATAAGAAGTAGGCTGTGCAGCCTCACCCCCACCCCTCCATCTGATTCTGGTCCTGCTGAGGTCTGCTTCACTAGCGTGCTCCCTGCAGGGAATGAACTAGCAAACCAGATAATTGCAGCAAAAGTACAGTGGGGCTGTTTGAAAGCCCTTTCTGAAACAGTTCCATGCTGCTCTTTGCAGACGCTGCCTCCTGCCTTTCTTTCTAACCCCCCACCCAACATATTTCAACAGCTCCAGATCACTCCAGGTGGATTGACCTGACCTAGGTGATTGGATATCAACGTCTGGATTTGCCAAAATTGCCTAACTTGGTTCAGGATGTGGACTGTAATGCAGGGGTGCCATCTTGTGTGTGCCCACCATCGCAATGCAGACAGGCAGGCGTGTGTGTGTGACATCACAAGTCTGCGTTGTGGTGGCCGGTGTCAACTCCTCTTCCTCCTGCTGGCACACTGTCTTTTATACCTCATCTTTGGCATAGGGTTTTGTTTTGGGTTTTTGGTCTCTAGAGGTCCATCACAAAACTGATTGATTGATATTAGAATTGCTTGACTTCCATAATGAATGGATGCACCAACCTGACCCATTTTCTTGTATGTTGCCCAATGAATATTTATTGATGGGTAGCAATATAAACTTTATTATTATAACTAGCAATAACAATAATGATAACTTTCAAGCCCATAACGGGCTGGAATTGTTGCATGTTATCCAGGTTCCTTTCAATAGGCCTCTGCAATGAAGCAGATGAATCACTTTTTTCATTTTTAAAGAAGCATGGAACATCTCGAAGTCAACTGCTGTCATGTTTCATAGAACTCTACATAAACCTGTGTTTTAAACAATAATGCACATTAATCAACAGGAAAAGGGGAAAACAACTACTACCCATTGTTTCCTGCATCAGAAAACAACACATTAAGTTGTGAATCAGTGCCATGGCAGAAAGGATAGCTAATACAAACTTAAAGAGCAGACATAATTATTGTCTTAAAAGCACTCAGCGCTGCAATAAACACTTCACGAAGAATGTCAGTTGTAATGCACTTCCGCTAGTAACAATATTACTTATGTTTCTTTAAATAGGTCTTTGTCTTCTAAATGCATGGAGAAGAAATAGCTCTGAGGCCAACAGCACCACTTAGTATCATTATACAAGAAATTTCCAAGCAACCCAGTTCAGACAGGAGCATTATTAATTCATTGGAGTGTATGCCTAATAGACAGATGGAGAGAGAGAGGAGAATGGTGGCTGTAGAGCAAAACTCCTTACACTTTACTGTCTGGGCATTCTTGTACAGAATCAGCAGCAGTCAGTTTTGAAACATCAACAGATATTTGGCATCATCCACATGCTGCTCCAACAGTAGCAGTGGGTAAGTCTGCCAATTTCTCAGATTTTTCCACTGTTGAGTTCCATTCTCCATATTTCCATATTTCCATATCAGTTTGCTCTTGTTTAAAAAGCCCTCATGAAAGTTCTTCATTTTAATGCAAATTTATTCCAATAGATAAATTTTTGCAAAACATTTTTGAATGTTATTTGCACCAATAAATGCATATTTACACTCACTATGCCCTAGTCTATGCATTTTTGTATGCATCACTTCACATTGCAAAATTCAGAAAAGTGCGAATTGCTTCAGAAAGTTCAAATTAGAATTGCTTTTCAATGCAAAGTGGGTTGAATTTCTCCCCCAACCCTATTCAATGGGTGCATTGTTTTAAGAAAGGAATTCTTATGACTTTTTGGGCTCTTCCTCACACCTTGTACAACCCATTCCCGTGCCTGTTTACTGAGAAGCTAATCTCATTTAGCTCTCAGAGTTTAGTCCCAAGGGTTGGAAAGGAGGAAGCAAAGTCTTAGAAGTCAGAAGCAGAAAGGATGCAAGGGGACTCAGGCCATTTTCAGGTTGCAACTCCCTGCAAAAACAGCAAAAAAAAAAATGCTGAAGGGAGGGGGCATGTCTTCAAGGTTTCCACTACATGCCAATGAGCCAAGATAGCATGAATTTTAAGACTTAATTAAAGGCAGCAGACCAACTCAGCAATGCAAGTGACTACAATGGAAACAAGAGAGGCAGAATGATGGGTGAGACCTGGAAAAGGAAATCAAAATCCAGAGTAAGAAGCACTTGGTAAAGGCACAAAGAAGTCTTTTTCAGGTAATGCACAGAATATCCCTTCCCTTCCTGTAGTACACTGAGGAAAGGAAAGATGGTACTTAAATGGAACTAGATAGAGAGAATCATGTTCCCAGTGGCAAACATTTTAAGAAGGGATTTTTCAAACTTCTGCCTGTGTGTTAGCTGTGAAGTAAGCCTATTTCTCCATCGTGTGTGTGTGTTTTTATTAAATTTGTTAGTCACTTTATCTTGCCCAAAACAATCCAGAGTGGCTTACATATTTATTTATTTATTTATTTATTTGTATTTCTGTGCTACCCTTTCCCCCAAAGAGGCACAGAGAGGTTAAAAATGGAAGTGACAGAACAAAATGATTAAAAATAAAATAAACATTTCAAAACGTCTAAAAAGTAGAGATGTTAAAAGTATAAAATGATAGATGCCCCTGTACAAAACACAAAGTACCCCCTGGGTTGACTCCTGCAAGCACTGCTTGGTCTGGGCAATGTTTAATTCAAGAAAGGCTATGTAACTTGAACAGTAAAACTTCTAGAGCCAATCTTCCTTTAACTCCCAGATCAGGAGTCAAACAAGCACAGCTGTTAAGGTGCTTTGCTCTTGCATGTCTCTTGAACACCAGCAGCTTTCTATCCTGCACGGCGAGCTGATTTTTGAAGCTGAAGCAGTATGATGTGGCACAGGGAGCTGCTCAAATAAAAAGGTGGGGGAGGTCAGTGATCCCATTCAGTGTGCACAAGCACTGGGGCTGGCCTAAAGCAGCTTTTGGCTCCCAACCTCTTCCTCTTAAAACAGAGCTCTATTTCACATCTTAAAGGACCACAAGTTCCCTGCCATGGGAAGAATGTGGTGAAGCGGCTAGTATGCTTATACTTTCATTTCCTGCATCTTTCGGAGTCTTCTCAAAACGTTTTCAGTTTTCTACCACCAGGAGAATTTCTTTAATTTGTTTATTTCCCTTTCCATCAATGTATTATGCATCAGCCCGATCCATTTATTTATTGCCCTTCACAGGCTGCTAGCAACACATGCAGCCAGCAGATTAAATTCTTGCTCTTTTTTTTATTGCCGTGCCATTCTCGATTCAGTAGCTTGACGCCAATATCAGTTTTAGCTTAGCCTTCGCTTCCTGTTTGTTGGCCTTATATCTTATTCATGGATTTAATAGCTCTGTTATCTGCATGTCCTTTGTGCAGATGCAATTCCAGTGCCACCGTAGCAAACATTTGAATTATTGTGTCTCAGCAATTGATCTGTCCCGGTATAGTGAGAGAGCCTTTTTACCATGGGAAACTATGTTATATAGAAAGCTAACGTAATCACTATATAAATTTTAACACACCTTCAACCAGTTTGTGGTATGTGTGCATTGGACTCAGGAACCAAAGGAAACATTTCTTAAATCTAATAAGGACTGGCGAGTGGATTATTTTGTGATGGAGGACAAATTACGGTACATCTTTAAGGCTAATGTTAGGACAAATGTGTGCTTTGAACTGGATGGGGTGGTGTGGTGTGGTGTGAGGCAGGCTGTAAATGTTTAAGCACCCTTCTCTTCCTCACCAGTTCTCTGCTCTTTTCCCACCTCATGAGGCATGCTTGAAAAGAATAGAAAAGAAAAATATTTGGGACACTATTTAGCATATATGATAAGGTTTCATGTGATCCCCTTCTGCATTGAAACTATGTGTGTAGGCGTCTCACTGCTGGCTAGCTCCATAAACTAGAAGTATGGGCCAATTCCCCACCCTACCCCAATGGCTTCACAATTCAAAAACTATGTAAAGGGGCTTAAGTACCTACCAAACATACAGAGAGTTCCCATACATCAGTGTTTTTCAACCTTTGGTCTTGAGATATTTCTGGATTACAACTCCCTTTGGCTAAGCTGACTGGGTGTTGTGGGAGTTGTAATTCAACAACCTCTTGGAGACCCAAGGTTGAAAAGCACTATTCTATATAAAGGAGAATCCCGATTGACCCAGATTTCCTCTACTGTGAAGAAACCCAGTGTGTCTACACATAGCTGCCAAATTTGGAGCTTTCTGCCGGCATGTCCATCAGTTGTAGGGAGCAGGTCAAAGGTTGGGGGAAGCTGCAGGGACTCCATGACTATCTCACACGTGCTTTCAACCTGTGAGGTGATGTGGAATTGTGTGGAATCCTCCCTTGCTTTTTGAGCAAGAGAGACAGAAACAGGGATGAACCTCAAAGTGGGGGACAATGAACTGAAGGAGAGTCTAAAATGCTGAGGATATTGAAAAAGAAGACACACGTATACCTCTTTCATTGTGATGGGCACAACGTGCAAATATTAAGCTTGGCAGTTTCAATAATGCTAAGTTCTCACATTAATTTTATGTACTGTGACTTTTTGATTTGATTTTCACACACCAAACTTCTTCTGAAAATACCTTCATACAGCAAAACATGTCTGAGAGAACTTGAGATCTCAGCTGGTCTTTATGATGTCATAAGTAACAGATTTCATTCAGGCAATGGTAGCATACCCACTCAGATTTTTTTTTCCCCCTCTGTGGAGAAAGATGAAGGACTCTTTTGATTGTAGAATGTTAGGAGAGACAGCAAAATGGTATAAAAAATATACTTCAAAAATGAGTAATACTAGTCAAGGAATACTTTTGAGGGGATAAGCCAATGAAAGAAATGCCTGTGTTGTTTTTTTTTAAAAAAATACATTTAACATCCCCAAGAATCAGAAGCATAATTAGTGTATACGCTATTCAAGCATAACATTAATATCCATATCATCCACCAGAACATTCTAGAATTTCTGTTGAAAGGACATTTCCCCCTACTTTGAGGTTGTTGTTATTTTTTCCTACAGTGGCATATTGAATAGATATAAATTCTCTGGGTTATGTATTCCAGAATTTATCACTTAGCAGTTTGGCATGACATGATAACAATTCTTCAGCACTTGCAGTTGGGAACAGCTCAAAGAAAATGAGATTCACTTCAGTTCTTTCTATGTCAAGAGGAAACTTACTGTATGTTTGCCTCAGCACCATGCACTTTGTGCAAAATAAGATTCACGTGAAGGGTTTTCAGCTTCAGCTATGAAAAATTATTCTCAAAGACAAAACTAGGATAGAATCACATGACAAATTTTCCCTCCTGAAAAATATTGTTTGAGTTTTCCCCTGGAACATCACATTTGGGTTCTGCTCTTGCGAATAGTCCAACCTGTGTTCAGATAGGTGGGCTAGCAATGTTCAGAATTTCAGGAGTCAGACATAGGTTAAGCTGCAACCAGTATAAGTGTTGAATTTGATCTTTCATTCACATCCATTAGTTTTTTACACTTCCCTGAATGCTGGGATACAGTTTCAGCATCTCAAAAAACAGATCTCAGTTATGTATACATTTAAATACAGTCAAACCTCAGATCCCATTTTGGAATATTTTGGCTCCCGAAAGCTGAAAACCCAGAAGTAAATGTTCCAGTTTTCAAAAGTTTTTCGGAAGCCAAACATCTGACTTGGCTTCTGATTGAGTGCAGGAAGCTCCTGCAACCAATTAGAAGCCGCACCTCGGTTGCCGAACATTTCGGAAGCTGAATGGACTTCTGGAATGGATTACATTCGACAAATGAGGTTTGACTGTGCATATTTTGAGAGAAAACCCACAGTCTGGTAGTCTACTAAGTTTCACTCAGAGTGGAACCACTGAAATGAATGAAAATGGCTAAGTTAGGTCCATTAATTTCAGTGGCAGAATTGCAATTCTCTGAGTTCCCTGGGAGGAGGCACTGATTGTTAAACCACTCTGGGAACTGTAGCTCTGAAAGGAGAAGAGGGATCTCCTAACAGGGAGACGCGGGTGGCACTGTGGGTTAAACCACAGAGCCTAGGATTTGCTGATCAGAAGGTCGGTGGTTTGAATCCCCGCAACGGGGTCAGCTCCCGTTGCTCGGTCCCTGCTCCTGCCAACCTAGCAGTTCGACAGCACATCAAAGTGCAAATAGATAAATAGGTACTGCTCTGGTGGGAAGGTAAAAGGTGTTTCTGTGCGCTGCTCTGATTCGCCAGAAGCAGCTTAGTCATGCTGGCCACATGACCCGGTAGCTGTACGCCGGCTCCCTCAGCCAATAAAGCGAGATGAGAGCTGCAACCCCAGAGTCAGTCACGACTGGACCTAATGGTCAGGGGTCCCTTTACCTTTAACAGCTCCCAATATCATTAACAAACTACATTTCTTAGGATTCTCTAGGGGAAGCAATCGCTGTTTGAAGTGATATGATACAACTTCATCTATAATGCAGATGGGGCCCAAGTTGGGAACTTCCAACAAACAGCTCATATGCTAAACAACTATGCCAAAGTATGCACTGTCGTAGCACTTAGCAGATTTGAAATCTGGTTACTCAACTCTCACAAAAATCCTTTCCAAAACTGAGGCTGAGATTAGCTGAGCCAAATTTTGCAAAGATATGGCATTTACTACCCCATCAAGCACCCCCACCTCCATTGCTCCCACGCAACATAATCTGCCAACCACAGAATTAAAAAGTAGTATTTTGATGGCATTATATAACTCCACTAAAAACCATTTGTCAGTGAGTCAAATTGGTACTAATATGCTTCCTTTATAAAGTCTTTGGCTATAACCTAAATGCCTGTGTCTATTTTAACATTCTGGATTTATGAATGCAATGGAAATTCATACCACTTTTACAAAACATTTAGAATGCCACACTGAAAATATTTAAGCGAGAATAAAATATACCTGTAACATGTTACCTTCCCTGCTAACTTCACCCCAACCCCATATCTCTCCCACTGATTTTGCTCTCCCAGCAAGTCTCTCCCAATATCACTGCAAATTAACTAGGTTGTGCAGTATCAGATTGATGATAAATTTAACTCCTATTCTCTCTCCCCAACCCCTTTTGTAAAAATAGTAATCCAACCATAGTGTGAGTTCTGGAATATTACAGATGCTTGCCATGTGTTTGCTGCGCGATTCATCCTGAGCTCCAAGAGCGCTATAAACGCACCACTGTAGTATTGTAAAGTGTAATTTCACTGTATTTGTTATTAGGGGAGGGAATAAGGTTTCCCTTTTGTTTTCATCATTATTTCTGCTGTAACTGGAAACATGCTGCTACTACATTATCCGGAAATAAAAGCAACCCAGAGGTGCCGTAAATAATTCTGGGAGGCCACTGTAGATTGGATATCCATTAACAGTTGGCAGAGGTTTCTTCTGAAAGCTGAGAAGTAGCTTGGGTACACAAAGAAGGAGAAGCATGTAAATCCTGGGACTAATGAAACTCACCATGATATCTTTATGTGGTGCAGAAGCATGTTTCTGATTAAAAGCATGGTCAAAATTAAAGGGTTCAGGAACTCAGACCTCACCAAATTTCATAAAATCATACACAGACTTTACTAAAACAAAACTCTACAAGAGAGGGGGAAAAACTCCAAATAATTACACAGATTAAAATAGCTCAGAAGGTAAGAAAACAAACCCTAACTTATCCAGCTAATTAACATAAACACTTACACTTAAATATCATTAGGCTGAGCAATGGAACAAGATGCTGTCAAAAGCCCAAATAGATGCTGACCTTGGTTTGGCTGGCTGGCTGCCAAGAGCTCCCACCAATCCAGGTTTTATGGGAACTTAGACCATGGGCGTTCACCTCTTCCACACTATTACCTTGGGACACTGGCCTTGAAGTCTTAACGACAGACAGCTGTATGTAAGCTCACTATTTCTGAGGTTCTAACCCATTCCCATAAACCAGTGTTAAAGGGGTGATATCAGCCACTGGCCCAGAGGTTCCTCACCCCTGGCCTATCCAATTGCAGCCTGACTCCCTTAATGTAGGCGTGGGGAACCTGTAGTCCAGAAGTTGTTGGACTTCAACTCCCTAGTGGTCAGGGATGATGGGAGTTGTCATCCAAAAACATGGACCCCTTGAGAATGAAGTAAGGGATGCAAATTGAATAAGCAAACTGACAACACCAGGAGAGCCCATCATAGTCTTCCTAGATTAAAAGAGAAGTGCAACGCAGGATCTAACTGGACATGTTTATCCCCTGGTCTGCAAAACTATATTTGCAGGCATCAGGTAATTTCCTTCCTTTGCTTGCTTTACCTTACATTAAAACAGGGATGTAGGTGGCGCTGTGGTCTAAACCATGGAGCCTCTTGGGCTTGCCGAACAAAAGGTCAGCAGTTCGAATCTGCACAATGGAGTGAGTTCCCATTGCTCTGTCCCAGCTTCTGCCAACCTAGCAGTTTGAAAGCACACCAGCACAAGTAGACAAATAGGTACTACTCTGGTGGGAAGGTACACAGCGTTTCCATGCAATCTGGCTTTTGTTTCCACACACACACCTCACTGGTCCTGCTTGGTACCTTGAATGTTTTTGCCTGGCCTGATTGTGTGCTTGAACTCTGATAATGTCTCTTTGTTGTCTGGATGGGACAGAGAAGGAGACATAGGCACCAACTTTATGGGGCTAAGGACAATTCAGCTCCCACAGGTATGCAGGTATGGGGCTGAGTCTCCCAATCTTGGGGGGGGTGGGCCCCACCAGACCTCCTCACATTGGGGGAGGGACCTGCCAGGCCTCCCCGTGTTGGCAGATGGCCATGTGGCCTCTTCCCAATTTGGCATGGCATCTATTGATGCCAATGAGAGTTCATGTCAGGTGCTGTAGGGGATGGAAGCAATTTTCATAGAAACCGCAGCAAAGGGGAAAGCATTATTAATTCCCCTTACTCCTCTGCAGGAACCCCAATCCTAACTGGTCTATCCAATGGCTATGTGCAGGTTTAATTAGATTGTTACAATCCTAAAGTACATTTGTAACATTGTGTTTAGTTTTGCTCTTGGATCAGCCATTGGTCCCTGATGCAATACAAGCTCACAAATAGCATCAGGCAGCTGGTGATTTTCTGCAGAAAGTAGAACAGGAGCATGTTCAAGATTGGGGTCATGCATTGTCACATGTTTGGCCCTTGCTCCCAAATGACCATGCATAGACTTGCAGCATATGACTCAGTTTAATACCAGTAAAATGGGCATGATAGTCTCTTTTCATGTCTTGTGTAAAAATAGAAATACAGTAAATGGCCATAGCTCATTCACAGTGCAGTGCTAGCAATGTCTCATCATTGCAGATTATTCTCTCAGGTACTTATACTTTGGCTTGCAATGTCTTCTCAGTACATGTCTTCTCAGAAATAAGTTCCATTGTGTTCAGTGGCTATTACTTTCAGGTAAGTGGGTGCAGGATTGCAGCTTGCAGAGCATAATCAAATCAAGCAATGCTTAAAGATCTTAGCAAGGTTAATATTGTACCAGAGATTCTACTAAACACATGTGGCAATTTCAAGTTTATCCATTCAGACCTTATCTTGATGGGACTGCCTCCATTTTGTCCTTTTAGAGAGTTGCTGCCCTTGTCTCTGTATTTAGAAACTGCTGAGTGTATCACTTAAAACTATCTAAGTGGCCCAAAGCTTTGGTAGTTATGGAAAGTCTTTTGGCTGATTCAGGGATTTTTCTGATGCCACTTACAGCTCTTGCCGGTTACATTAGACTTCATCATGTATTATGCCACAGTAAGGAAATAAGTCTGGAAAATGCATCCTTCACTGAAAAAGAATGTGTAAGGGGTGAAAAGCACTTAGCCTAGTCATAGGAAAAAGAATATTCTGCGGTTTAGCAACTCCTTGGAGACAGATTGCAATTTCTGCCATTTATCTGGATACCTTTTCTTTTTTTTACCTTGCATCAAACAACTGGGATTTATTTGCAGTATCACTGTGTCTCACATTAAAAACAAAACAAAACTCTAGATGTGATTCCATAGATTGTGAATAGGCAGTAACAACAGACTGTGGTACTGATTTTTTAAAAATAAAAAATTGGGCTTTTTTAATAAAAAAATCAATATTATTCTCTGCTCAGGCTACACCAATGCTTTATTTATGTAATTAGCTGAGGGCACATTTGCTGTGGGAAAAATTACAGTGAAAGCAGCTTCATTTTTTAAAAAACAACAACCCTGCCTTTAGTAATTCATCTAGGATCAAAGTAATATCCCATGTTGATGTCTTACTTTCGCATCTCTTTTGTCCTCCTCTCTTATTTGAGCAACTTCCCTATATGTGGTTTGAATTTGGCCTTCATCTTTATGCTTTTGTCTTGTATTGCACTTATAAACTGCCATTCCATCCTGAGGTGTTGTGCATAGTGTTTGTTCCCCACCCCCAGACACACACACACAAAGAGAGAGAGAGAGAGTCTGTCCTCACAGTAATACTGTGGGACAGGTTGTGCTGAAATTCCCACAATGCCACCAAGCGAGTTTTATGGCTAAAATGGAGACCTGAACTCCCGATCTGAACTCCAAGATCTAATTGAACACTCTGACCACTAGGCCACATAGTTATTCTTTAGCCTTGTGTTCTTGATAGAGGAAACATTAAGGCACAGCAGTAGCCTGTGCTTACATTGCTGTATGTGCAAGATTTTCCCTCTCTAACATAGCAGAAAGAGGAGTGGTGGCAGTAGATCACTGCTGGGGATAAGGAAGGTTCCTAAATTGCAAACTAGATGTCTGTTCTGTTCTCAGAGGACTTCTTAGCATGGGATGAACGTATTATGGAAACATCAACACAACTGCAAGGGCCCCAGCGACGGGGCAGAGCTTTAAAAAGATGTGCAAAAAGAATTTAGGATTTTTAGGAAGACTAGTCCCAGTAGTGATGTATGGAAGTGAGAGCTGGACCATAAAGAAGGCTGATCACCGAAGAATTGATGCTTTTGAATTATAGTGCTAGAGGAGACTCTTGAGAGTCCCATGGACTGCAAGAAGATCAAACCTATCCATTCTGAAGGAAACCAGCCCTGAGTGCTCACTGGAAGGACAGATCCTGAAGCTGAGGCTCCAATACTTTGGTCACCTCATGAGAAGAGAAGACTCCCTGGAAAAGACCCTGATGTTGGGAAAGATGGAGGGCACAAGGAGAAGGGGACGGCAGAGGACTAGATGGTTGGACAGTGTTCTTGAAGCTACCAACATGAGTTTGACCAAACCGCGGGAGGCAGTGGAAGACAGGAGTGCCTGGGGGTCCATGGGGTCACAAAGAGTCGGACACAACTAAACGACTAAACAACGAAACAACAGGAACAGGAAGACTAGTACTGAAGAAGAAGAAGAAGAGTTTGGATTTGATATCCCGCCTTTCACTCCCCTTCAGGAGTCTCAAAGCGGCTAACAATCTCCTTTCCCTTCCTCCCCCACAACAAACACTCTGTGAGGTGAGTGGGGCTGAGAGACTTCACAGAAGTGTGACTGGCCCAAGGTCACCCAGCAGCTGCATGTGGAGGAGCGGAGACGCGAACCCGGTTACCCAGATTACGTGACTACCGCTCTTAACCACTACACCACACTGGCTCTACTGCAGGGCATGGAGTCTCCTTTAGCAACACTGATTTGTCATGGTCACCTTTATGTGTTTTGTGCATACAGCTGCATGCTCTCCCTTCTAGTGTTTAGTGGTTGTTGAGGTTAGGTGAACAAAATATTTCAGTAGCACGGTCATTTTCAGAGGCCCTGGAAGATGGATTCACCATTAGGGCCCTTGGAAGGAAAGCAAGCCCCATAAGAAGGCATGAAGAAGCTGGGGAAACCTCTCAGGCAACAACACCACAGGATGTTTGCTGTCATTTTATTTTAGGCTTTGCATTGCCCTCTGCTGAAAGTAGCATACGCCATCTTGATACAACCTGGTACTTAGCATGCGGTGTTACTATGATCTATATGGGTAGAGAACTCTGGTCTGCTTCTGTTCTGTGTCTATTCCATCCCCTCTTGCCTTGCGTCTTTTCCAGCACCTCACAAAGTCCTAAAGCCAGCTCTGTTCTGAGAAAATGTTTGGCAGTTATGTAAATAATTCGTGTTGCTTTTTTTTTTTTTAAGGAAGCTGTTCAAAATTGGACATCATTATTGTGAAAATGTGATGCATTCTTCACAGTCAGTGGGTTGTATCCAACAAAGGAATCTCATTAGCACAAGGACTTCTGTCTGTGTAATGGGACTTCTTTGTCTCTCCCTGTCCTGCTACAAATTAATGGTTCTTTTTGGATCCGTTTTTAGCTGGTTCTTTAGGAGAAAGAAACACAAGTAGACCCAGAGAGTTGCAACTCAGTAAAACACTTTTATTGTACACATCAAAATCACAGTCCCTAACACACACACACACACATTCTCAATCATACTCACCAATTCTACACCAATAGCTGATCAGGCTATGGCAAGAGGACAGGTTGCAGCACGGGGAATCTCACACACTTTTCCACTTTATATACTTTCAACCAGACATTCCAGCCATCAGTTCCTCATCCAAGTTGTTTATCACGTAGTTCCTCACATCCTCATTAGTCAATCTTGATCAACACCCATCCTTTGTTATCGGCCTGTTTGTATGTCAAGTCTCATGAGCTCAGCACATCTTCCTCTGCTTGCCAACCTTATCAGTCCCACAAGTCTTAAGAAGGCTCCACTTTAGAGTGGTGTTCTTCAGCCTAAAAACAGGCCTATACTCATTCCTCCATTCATACCAGAAATCTCTAATGAATATGATTGTTATACACATTACATTCCCACCTAATACACCCTGAATCTGCTTCAGAGGATTGGAGCGAAACCCCAGAACAGATTTAGGGGACATGTTGGCAGAGGAAGAGGAAGTGTCATGGTGCATGTGGAAGCCCTTCCACGAACAGTGACTTTGTTGGATAAAGGTAAAGGGACCCCTGACCATTAGGTCCAGTCGTGACCGACTCTGGGGTTGCGGCACTCATCTCGCTTTATTGGCCAAGGGAGCTGACGTACAGCTTCTGGGTCATGTGGCCAGCATGACTAAGCCACTTCTGGCGAACCAGAGCAGAGCACGGAAATGCTGTTTAACTTCCCGCCGGAGTGGTACCTATTTATCTACTTGCACTTTGACCTGCTTTCGAACTGCTAGGTTGGCAGGAGCAGGGACCGAGCAACTGCTGACCTTCTGATCAGCAAGCCCAAGAGGCTCTGTGGTTTAACCCACAGCGCCACCCGCATCCCACAACTTTGACTTTGTTGGATACTACCCGGTAATTTTGCAACATTGTAACTATCTGGCAAATGACAAAGGAAAGGAAGACCTCCTATATTTGTTTAATTTGTACCTTGGACTTAACAGTGGTGGAAAGAACAGGCCTAGAGTCTAGTACTTAAACGTTTTGAGAATCCTGTTAGGTGAATCTAGTCCACAGGAAACACAACCTCTCATGACAATTGCAGGAAAATTGGAGATTTGAAGATGTCTTCACTCTTCTAGTCACTTCCCCCCCTCTCTCTCATAACATATAGTGCAATAGAAATGAGGTGCTAAAAACACATATATCACTACTGGCCATGTACCTCCCACTGTGGCTGGTTCGTAAGCAGTAAATTTTGAGCATAGAATTAAGATTACTGAGTTTAAGATAAATGTTTGAGATAAATGCAACGGAGGGTGAAGGGATTAAAAACAAACAAACCAAGGTTACCCAAATAAATAATTTACAGGAATAATAAAGAATTGAGAGGAAAGGTCCGATTATATTTTAGTGGAACTGAAAACAAGTCTAGCGGGCCCAGTAAATGGCCCAAAGAATTTTCTATCTTTCTTTTTAGCTTACAAAAGTTAGATGTATAAAACATTAACTCATTTTCATCATTTTGATTTATTTTCAGATGTGGAAAACTAAGCAGATGGCAAACTAGGAAAAGCAGTGGGTTGTGTATTGTTAGAAAATGATTCCCCCCCTCTCTGACAATCTCATTTATATTTAGCCCACAAGTGGTTGTAATTCCTCCCAAAATAACGTTTTAATTATAAATAATGAATATTTCATAATGATTTAAATCAGTGTTTCCCCAGCTTTTGATTCCTGGAGCACAATGCTGCTGCTGCTGTTGTTTTCTGGAATAAAACTAGTTCCGTAGTTATAATTATTTCATTTAAAAAGATACACATGTTTGCTCAGTTGGCTCTCAAAACAATTGGCAAGTATCATATTTGCAGCTGCAGGGCAGCCCAATTAGTACTGCAGTCTGGGTCCACTTTTGCCCAGGGGGTTCCCACCGTGCTTTCTGGGGTAAAGGGTATAGCTGAGCCAAAATTTCCTAGACGATGAATTTCTGAGAAAAATTGTGACATTTTCCTTCTTTTACCTCCGTCCCTGCTTAAAAAGGAAGGTTACTTTGCTGAATATTCTCCAAAACTTCACCATGCTTTTTGTGGCAGCTATCCTCCCGCTGACCTTCCCCTGGAAAGACTTTAAGTTATGGAGGATTCAAAATGGCATTCGAGCCGCCAACCCACTTGCTGTTACTACTTGGCCCTTAGGAAAAAAAGAAGGGAGTTGTAATTCTACCACTGCTAATGGTGAGGGTCCACCCCTCTGAAAACTTATTGGATAATTTCTTCTCTCCCTGAAGAAACTGGGTGCAGTTTCTCCAACTAGAAATGTTTTGAGAGAACATTTTCACCTGGCTTTCCTTTGGGATTAAAACACATTCTTACTTTCTCCTTCAGAAGGCAAAGAGGGGAATTCAATGTTCTACAGCACCTCAAAAAAGTAACATGTATAAAACAGTAAATATATATATTATTTTATTTTTTTTATTCACCCCAAATACAGTGGTACCTCAGGTTACATATGCTTCAGGTTACATACGCTTCAGGTTACAGAGTCCGCTAACCCAGAAATAGTGCTTCAGGTTAAGAACTTTGCTTCAGGATGAGAAGAGAAATCGTGCTCCGGCAGCACGGCGGCAGCAGGAGGCCCCATTAGCTAAAGTGGTGCTTCAGGTTAAGAACAGTTTCAGGTTAAGAACGGACCTCTGGAATGAATTAAGTACTTAACCTGAGGTACCACTGTATATTAATGTCCAGTTGGGAAGTCCCTATCTTAGAGCAGTTCCTCCTGCTGGTCCAGCTCTCCATTCATCATGGTGCTATCCAGCACTAAAAGAAAGGAGGTGGTGGCTGCTAAGATAGTGGAGTTTATACAATTGGGCATAATATTAAATTTTATTTTCCCTTAATAAATTTGCATGCCACTTTTCAAGGACGCATCTTCTCAAAATGCTTTACAAACCACGTGCCAAGCATACAGTAAATTATAATTTTATTGAGATGGCTCCAAAGGGCTTAGTTAAAATGGCACAGTGAGCATTAGATATAAAGAACTTTAGAACCCACAATAGTCATTATCTAATGCATTGTGCCCACAGGAAAGGCAGGATGCAAAGAGAAATATCCACACAAGGCATGACATTCAGAGCTTGTATCCTGGCCATTAAATGCTGGGTTTTAATTGTACCTCTTTCCTTTCACTGATGCTTTTATTTCTCTCCTTGAAAAGTTATTATTATTTTAATATTAACATTTCAATTTTTTTCTGCTGAAGGGTATAACTGATTTCAAGGTTTTCTTTTCATGGTTTGATGAAGCCTCAATTAAGATAAGCTTACTAGGCTATGTCACCATTGATACAACTAGCTATAGCTATTAAATCCCCAGCACCACATTACAAGGCTTATTTTTACCTACCTTCAGCTTCCTAGTGTGGATTTCTGTTGTCATCTCTCCAAAGTGAAGTTATCCAACCCTGTATAAAAGGGTTTCGATAATGGATGGGTTGTGAGACTTCTAACCGCACAATCGAAAGTGTTTCACTACTTCTCGAGGACACTGCAATGCCATTGACATGATTGAGCAGCAAGATTTGAGACCTAGCAGTATATCCTTCCAGATACACTGTAGTAACTGCTATTACTGCCCATAAGTGATGCCAAGTCTCAAGTAGGAAGAAAATAGTGCGCTAGAGTCTCAGGCCTGAGGTATGCCCTTTTCTTCCATTCATTTCAGCCATGTGAAATAGATGGTTATGTATTTCTGGATGAACCAGCAGTTTTTCTGTGTCCCAGAATTCCAATCTTCAATCATCCTCATTCTCCTTTACTAACCCAGAGTCTCTAGTTTGCTTAAAAGAAATGACCCTGTTACTGAAAATGAAGGAATATTACTGGGATCAGTGGGAGGGGCCAGACAATACTCCATTCCAGATATAGAATATCATTGCATCACTGTTTATACTGGACGAAATAATGAAAACATATTTTGAGTTACCTGTAGGAGTTTGCGCCCCAAAAGGTAGTTTATTCTTCCCAGCCTCCATAAGTAATATTTAACTCTGGGTGTCTACAATTCTTAATTAGGAAAGGCTCCTGCCTCATATATCACACTTGTTTTCCTAGAAAAGTGGCAAACTTTTTCTCTTGGTCATTCATTTTTAAGATATTATCAGCAGCTTTATGCAAACAACTAAATAGGGTGTTGCAGTAGTAGCAATACCGATGGTCAATAACTCATGAGTAATTGGTGTATTTGTTTCCACGCTACACCATTCATCTCGCTCAGCAGAAATTGTTAGCCTATAGAGGCATGGCTGCAGGCAGGTACCCTGAATTATGGGTAATTAGATTCCAGACAGTTTTCGGATTCTTAGAGGTACAAAAGAGCAGCACAAGGGGTTTTATTGGTACCAGTACTACTACTTCTAATGTGAAGAGCTGGGAGAAAATGTGTTTTTATTTTTTACTACTCTTCCAGTCTGTACATCATCTATTAATATTAAGTAAGAGGTCAATTAAGTACTGCTCTCTACTGAATAAAGACAGTTTTAGAAATATGACCATGTTAGGAAATGCATCTACAGTACAGCTAACATGGGAAAGAGCTGATAAAACTTCTTTTTATTTGTGCCACTCTACAGTTTTCAGACAGCACGAAGAATACCAAAAATCTGAAGTTGTGGATTCTGACACATATTTTAATTATATATTGGAGGGGGGGGGCTTTTAAAATGTCTTAAAGTAACTACCGAACTACTAAAGTGTACACCCTGTTCCCTAGAGCTGTTGTAGCATCTTACAAAAAATATTTAGACAATCTGTTCAATAAAAGAAAACATGTAGTCACGAAACAGTATAAATATAATTAGAACTAGTACATGTAAAGCTCAGTTTTTGAAAGTGTTCAAGCATCCAAGAACACAGAGAAGGGCTTCCTGTAAAGGAAAGTCTTGCTCTTGATTAGCTTCACAAATTGTAAGAGTGAACAAGCCAGGTCCTCAGGTCTTGCATCTGGGCTTCGCATAGGCTGACCACTGTGAGAATAGGATCATAGAATCATAGAATTGGAGAGTTGGAAGGGACCTGGGGATCATCTAGTCCAACCCCCTGCAATGCTACTGAAGCTGAAACCTTGGCGTTATCAGCACCATGTTCTAACCAACTGAGGATGCTGGACTAGACCAACCATTGGCCTGATCCAGCAGGCTCTTTATGTGTTATTCTTTTTTGCTGTTATTTATTTATTTAGACGGTTTATACCCTGCATTTCAAAGGTGTCAGGAGAGGGGAAGCAAGCTGTCTGCAGCTGCTCTTTCACTGTCCAGTGGATGGGACCAGGTTAATCTCTCCTCTTTGCCATGATCTTCCAGAGGCTCCAGGTCCCCTGGAGTGTGGAGTGGAAAGAACCCCGAGTGTGCATCCCTTTGTTTTCAGCACAAGGGCACCAGCCTCTTATTTGAGGCACCCTCTCAGTTGAGCTCAATAGCATCGATCTCATGGGATGTGTGGCCAGTGGCGTAGGAAAGGGGGGACGGAGGGAGCGCACCGCCCCCGGCACCGTCTCTGGCAGGGTGACAAGAGGGCACCCCACGGGGTGGCAAAGGCCACCGCCTCCCCAAGGCATACCATCCCCACCCACATCTGCTCTTGCTCTAACCACCACTGCCTCAGAGTCATTGCTGCTATCTCGGGCAGAATGGGGTGGGGTGTGGGTGGCACGTGTGGACGGAGAGAGGGAAAGAGAGAGTGACTTGCCCAGCTCTCCCTCTCTTGCACACCCAGCGCCTGACTCTTCTGTTGGAGCAGGGCAAAGGGCTGGGCACGTGAGGCAGAGGGAGAGAGCAGAGCCCCACAGATGTTTGCGGCGCCATCAGCAAGCCACCCGTACAAGTGGCGGCTGCAGCCGCGAGCAGATGATCCCGCCACTTAACGGATGGCACGCACATGCGCTGTATATAGCGGTGCCATGCATACACCATACGGTCGGTTTGCCCCGCCCCAAGTATCGTTCATGCTTCGTTCACCCCTGTGCCAGCTGCCAATCACTGCCTTGAGTTTCATGATGGAAGAAAGGTGTAATATAAATGTACAGTGGTACCTCGGGTTAAGAACTTAATTCGTTCTGGAGGTCCGTTCTTAACCTGAAACTGTTCTTAACCTGAGGCACCACTTTAGCTAATGGGGCCTCCCACTGCTGCCATCACTAAATTTCTGTTCTCATCCTGAAGCAAAGTTCTTAACCTGAGGTACTATTTCTGGGTTAGCGGACTCTGTAACCTGAAGCTTCTGTAATCTGAAGCGTCTGTAACCCGAGCTACCACTGTACTCTATCATTCAGTTTCCCCCCTTTTTGAGAGCTGTATTGTAGAACAGATTTTAAGGTTGTAATTGTAACTGAGCCATTAAACCCGGCTGCCCAGCTACACACACAGAAAGAGAGGCATGTGCAGACTAGCTCTAGTCTCCATGGCATTTCCATATCTCTCTGCATATCCTTACAACATAGACAAAATAAGTATTCAATTAGTCACATCCATGCATGTGATACTAAAATGACTCAGGTTATTGATTAGACTTGCCTCCCTTTTCAGA
Source organism: Podarcis vaucheri (assembly GCF_965113315.1). Classification (NCBI taxonomy): domain Eukaryota; kingdom Metazoa; phylum Chordata; class Lepidosauria; order Squamata; family Lacertidae; genus Podarcis; species Podarcis vaucheri. The sequence continues at coordinate 27,750,430 of NC_138767.1, read as the reverse complement.
TAAGAAATGTGAGATTAGGTGGGGGGGGGGTTACTCAATTAATCCGGCATCTGTCTTCTCCACCTTTATAAACTATTCCTCATGCAAACAAGGGATCTGGCTTCAAGAGAGGTATTGATCGAGGCAGACCTTTTGGGTTAGAAGCAAAGCCTCTTTAATTACTTTGGCTGACTTTTGTTTTTTACAACATCTCGGGACCCATAGCTCCCACATTTAAGCTCCTCACTTAGCTTATATTTAGAGCTTTTCTGTGCCAGAGGAATCATTGCCGACCCAGTCTGGTTTTGCCTTTTCTTGGCGCAGAAGTAAGGCAGAGAGAAAAAGGCTATTCCTCTGGTTTCTCTAAGGATTTGATAACCTCTTCACTCTCCTTAGCTAGAGGTGTTTTGACCTTTAATTAAAAGGCAAATTTGTTGTCTTCCATTCAGAAGACAGCAAATAATGATCTCATTAAAATGAGGTTAGTGTTTCAGGCCTTAGAGCAATAAGAGCTGAAGTCTCATTAGTAGCTAACAATCCAGAACACAGCACATAAATAAAGCTAATATGGCAGAGCAAAAAGCCTTGGTGCATTAAATTTGAGCAGAATCAAATGTTTACAGTCAATGATGTCTGGGGCATGAAGTTTTAATGTACTTAATAAAGGAAAGCAAATTGCTTCCTATTAGCCATGAAATGTTCCCGGAGAACTAGCGCCCACCCCTCCAAAAAAAGTTTATTATGCAAATGAAGGAGATAGTTGTAATTAACAAGGACATTTTGGGAAAATATCACTCCTGCCTTAATAAATGTGACAATTATGAAGAATAAAGACAAGGCAACTCAAACCTACAAAATGTAATTACACGGATGAATCTAAAATGCTGCTGAGTGGAGTCAAGATATAAATAAATAAAGAGACTTATCCTATGGACACTGAGGAGAGATTCATACTCCTACGAACAAAGGAGAAAAGCAATTAATATAATGAAACCAACAATTCCACAAAGATTCTGAGCAACTGAAGTGCTTCATTTGGTGCCTTTGTTGAATACAAACTGCTAAACTAGGCATTCTGATGTGAACCTTTCTGAATGCAAAGATTCCTGATTATACTTTCCTTGAGAAGCAATATTTATTTCGCCAGATTTGAAAGACTCTGTTCTTTAAAAATATATATATACAAAAAATCCTGAAACTATGTTGAGTTTCAATGAGAGGGAAATGGCTAAACTCATGGATGGGTGGAGGAGGGGGCAGAAGTATCTAAAAACAAATATGATTTCATATTTGAAGTCTACGAGAAGCATAATTTTTATTATACTTCTCAGTCCATTCCCGCTTACTTCAGGCTGGCTGCCAGCTTTGAACCTCAGCATTTTAAAACTCTATGGCAGTAAGAGAAGGGGGTTGTAGAGAATGGGAAACAGAAAAAGTGTATTTTCCCTTTTCTTTCCTCCTGAATCATCTCTCGGGTATTTTGATATTACAGCATACATCCTTCCCAAACTAATTTACCTGCTTGTGAAATATGCCTTCTCAGCTTGTTAGGTGTTTGAGCAAACCAATTCCATCTTCCCTACTATTGTTCTTTCTAAAAATTAACACTCATTGCAACATCTCAATATTTGCAGATTCTTGTCAGGCTCTTAAGGTGGGTGGTGGCTGCTTGTTAAAACTTTTTTTTTTTATTTTAGTTTATAAACTTGCATACTTTTACTTACCTAGGGACTCCACTTAAGTATGTAGACATGCCTCCCTTATGGGTATGTGTGCGTGTTTTGCTTCTAAACCACCCCAGCCTTGCTGTTAGAAGTAATGACACCGCCAAACTTTAAATATTATAGCAGCGCTGAGTATGCCTCTGGGATATTGCTGCCATATGCTTCCTATCATACCAGTTTTAATCTGATTGTTTTCCCTGAATGCTGGCTACTGACTTCCAATACTTTTCTTTAAGAACAGATAAATAATGTATTAAGCACATATTACATCTAATTTAGAATAGATGGGGGGCAAAGTGAAGGGAGAGTTTAATACTAATATTTGCTGTTCAAAGTGGTTTATTTATTTTATACAGAGGACAATGTAAGCATTCGCATCCACTAATTACATTAAGTTTTAGAATACAAATTCAGTAAGCACATGCAAAAAATATATATAAAAAATTAACCACATTGATTCAATTTAAATGTATACATTTTGCTCCTCCTATGGTTCAATAGACTGACAAGCAACTAATTTAGAAACAGTGGTTAACCTATGTAAAATATACCGGTAATTGAATGGGATTCATAGAATCATAGAGCTGGAAGGGATCTGAGGATGATCTAGTCCAACCGCCTGCAATGCAGGAAAGTGCAGTTGTCCCAAATGGGGCTCAATCCCACAACCAGTGTTTCTCAAACTTGGGTCTCTCTGTTCTTGGACTACAATTCCCATCATCCCTGACCATTGGGCCTGCTAGCTAAGGATGATGGGAGTTGTAGTCCAAAATCAGCCAGAGACCCAAGTTTGAGAAACACTGACCTAGAGCATTATCAGCACCATGCTCTAACCAACTGAGCTATCCAAACTGACCAACTCTAATAAATCTAGTGACTGCTTACATCTCAGAGTACCTAAAACAGGGGTTGCCAACATTTTTAGGGCACATGAAGATTTTTGAGTGAGTGCTGTAGGTGCCACTTTCCTTTGGACCCTGCAGCAGAGTTGATCTGAGCCTTGAAAAGTAGATAGAACTGAAAGAGAAAGTGAGGAAGACCGTCATATTTCCAACTTCCTCCTTCAGCTGTATGTACTTTTCAAGGGAAGAAAAGGTAACCGGCCCAACATGGCCTCATGGCAGTAAGGGTGGGAGTAATTGGTTCAGAGATTTGTGCATCTCAGGAGAAGACATCAAGGACACCATTGCATCCATAGGTGCCGTGTTGGCAACCCATGAACTATAAGATTAAAACATTAATAGCAAATTGACAACCTAAATCCAGTCCATCAGATAATTTTGAGGAAGGTCCCTTTGCACAAATGACTACTTCATTGAATAGGAGTGTTGGAGTGTTGCAGACACAGGGAGAACTGTTGAAGACACAGGGAAACAAATCAGTTAATGTGCCTTGGCAGAAGTTAACCCAGCTCCCTCTCTGGTGCATACAGCAAGTGCAAATGCAATTTGAAACACAGATGGAGAAAACACAGACCTCAATTCAAACAGTGAACCAGATCCAGATGTTCTGTCATCACCACATCACTAGGAGTTTCTGTGGTCACTGAACTTAGCCTGTGACCCTAAGCACACTTACTAGGGAGTAATTCCCGTTGACTAAAGTGGGATTTGCTTCTGGATAAACATGCAGGTGATTGCAATGCAAATTTATAAAATCTAATGATAAATTGTATGATAAATGATAAACTGCAATGTTAGTTTTCCTTAACATAAGTCTTACACCTGTTTCTAGGTTAGATTAGAGATGGGAAGTGGAATTCACTGATATATGATCATATTTGCAAGGATTCTAAATGCTATAGCCAAAGAAACATCAGTTTTAAAAAAGAGGCTTTTTTTCCTAAATGCGTGCTATTTCTTATTTGTTTCAGGCCTTACTAGAGACTCAAACTTTACTACGCACTCAGGTTGCAAATTTTACCTTCAACCTTGGATTTTCAGGAAAGTTTTACCACACAGGTAAGAAGGAATCATGTAGTTTCAGGTTAAGCAGGTGATATACATTGAAACAATTTTGTCTTGGCATGCTCAGTAGCTGGTAACAGAATACTGAAATTATATTTCATTTTAAAAAAATAACGTTGTGAGAATTTCCCTCTCTAAATGTAATTTAACATTAGTTATGATATTGGATTTTTGAATGATTCATCCTTTAAAAAATATCAGTGAAGAAATTACCCTTCATCATCAGGAAAAATGGTTCACCAATATATATGTTTGCTGACTAAAGAACTTTGATCTTCTGGATCTGGGTTGGCATCAGCAGTCAGCATGTTGGGGTACCTACCAAGAGTCTCTGACCCAGCAATGGGGGCACTGACAAGAGTCCCCTGGAACTTCTCCCTCCCTTCTTCATCGCGATGTGCTTGTTCACCTCTTCTCCCTCCGGTCCAAACAATGGTATTAGTGAGAGTTTAAAAGCAGTAGGTGCCAGTGCCCACTTCCTTGCTGGCTGTCTGCCTGGCAAGGAAGCCAGTGATAGCAATGATGAGGGGCAGTAACTGCAGCTGGTGAAATTGTTAGTGAGGCAGTGAAGCCCATGGAGTTTCTTGCCCAAAGTTCCTCCAAAGCCTAGAGCTGGCACTGTCAGGAACGGCTCTTCTGAATTGGTGAGCGGATTTCTAAAACATACTAAAGTAAATGGTATATACAGTCTCTCTCTTTCTCTCTCTCTCTGTCTCTCTCTCTCTCTGTGTGTGTGTGTGTGTGAATATGAAAGCACTGTGGATCATTCTCCTAAACAGATAATCTCAGTTGAAGGATTAAAAAAGAAGTAGACATAACTGCCAGGTATTTATGCCAAGGCAAGGCAAGGCAAAGCTAGTGCCATCTTTGGCTTTCTTATCCTGTCAAGCAGAATAAGAGACAGAAAGTTGTAAAACCAAGTTCTCTGTCCACTTTTGACAGGAGTCGCATTTGTGTGGTGCACATTCTGCCTTTGCTGCACACGGCTACGAACTGAGGTGACCAAAATATGTCCGCCGCCTAAGTGAAGAGCCACTGTGGGATTTATTTATTTTTTAAAGTGCACTGCCCTGCCCAAGGGAGAAAAGATTTGGATTAAGGGGAATTTAAATTAAATGAAAAGAGGATTACTTCACCTTTCCAGTTCTAAGTAATTAATTGATTCTGCCCACCCGCCCACTGATTCTGCAGATTAGCGTTACCTGCTTCCAGACTTCTTCTTGCATTTCCTATCTGCCCTCATTTGCTTATTTCACGCCTCTTACATGTTTAAACTTTACTTTCCCAATGTCATCCTCCTTTCTATATTTCTCTGTGAAGATACAGCTTTAAGGGTAAGCAGAGTTTTAGGGCAGTAAAATGCTCAGTGTTTTCCCCTTGAGTCTGGTACTGCCTTGATCCAGGCTCTTAGAAAACTGTTAAAAAAGGCAGAAATAAAGATACAAAAGGTATTGACCATGATCACACAAATGTGTGTATGGACATTTATTTTATTTTTAATTTATTACATTTCTATCTGGTGTACATGGTTCTCCCTCACCCCATTTGATCCTCACAATAGCCCTGTGAGGTTACATTATGGCCATTTCTACCACATGATACAGTGATGACCATCAACTTAGATACCTTCAAAAGGGATTTGACCAATTAATAAAGATGGCTGCCAATGGCATCTAGTTTAGTCTAAACGTATTGCCTCCAGTACCAGAAGCAGCCTACAGTTGCAATCAACCCCCATTGTAAATCAGGTTTATTATAAAAAATTTACAGACTTTCAGCTGTTTTGCAATGAGCAAATCACAGAGCTTAACACAGCGGATGCTTCAAGTGGTTCCCCCAAATTCAGCTGAAATTGCAACTTAAACTGTCTTCACCAGTCTCACTATTATTCAACCCCTTCATGACAAGCATCTTTAGCACATAGTAGAGAAGCCTTTTTCTGCTATGACCTGCTGCAAACGACAGTTTACTTAAAACACTGGCCCTGCAGAATGCTACACAGAAATGGTTTAGCTACATTGATGGTGCCATGTCTATACTGGCCTTACTCTATGTGCAAATAATTTTGCAGCCTCCGGCAAGATTCTGATGTCTATGGGGTGAATGCATATTGACAAAATCCTCTGGGGATTCAGGGTGGCCTATTTTCTGCAGTTTGGGATTATCTTGTGGATGAGCTCTCACTGCAAGATATTTTGTGTATGTGGCAGCCGAGTAAAGGTTTCATTCTGAAGAGAACAACTTATGAGAGAGCAGGTTGACACGCCACCTGAGAGAATATATGAAAGTAGCCAGTGGCAAATAATAAAACAAAGATTATTATCCAAGCTGTGAAAGCAATATGGGCTGCCCAGGGATTTGTACTTTTGCAGGTCTCCTTGTCAAGACTTCTGGCAGGTCGTCTTGTCTAGACTCTGCAAGGACATGTAATTGCTACTGTAGTGATGTCAGCTCTAGCGCTGGGGATCCCCAGGGACAGTTGCTGCTGCTTTTCTTATTCTTATTTAAATTTGTATACTGCCCTTCATCCTCTCACCAGCCAAGGTGATGATGGGAGCTGTAGTCCAGAAACATCTGGAAAACCGATTCCTATCATCCCTGACAACTAGCTGTCCCAGCTATTGGGACTTCAAGATACGAAAGCTTGGAGTTCAGAGGCACAGCATACTAAATACATACCAAATAACTAATAAATCTCCGGGCAGAAAGAAAAGCAACTATGGAAGTCATCCAGAGCATATGTCCAGTGCCAGTTCAGCTCTCTACCTGTTCCTCATCTACCTTTCTCTAAAATACAATTTTTTCACATGCAAAGCTTGTTGACATCATCTCCAGCAAGCGGAAGGAGGTGGCAGAAGGCAGACATGTTCTCTTTTCTAAAATGTCTATCTCTCCCAGAACAGTCCCTGGTCAGTTCCTCAACTGTTGTTAAGGCCAGCTATAGAGAGCCACCAGCTAATTTCCCTAACAAAGAGAAGGTACTGGGCAATTTTTCCAGGGCTATTAATAAGACTCCAAGACTCTTATCAGGTATGTGTCAGGCAACCTACACCGACAGAGAACCTATTCAGGGAAATCTTAGATCAAAACTCATTGAGTTGGAAGGGATTCTGAGAGGCCTTCCAACCCAACTCCCAGTCCCATAACAATACGCAATAGAATAGGTTTTCTCCACTGGTGACTGTGAATTAGCAGAAAGCACTTATGGTTGCACAACACAGAGCACCTGTTTTTTACTGTCTCCTCTATCCACCAAAGTCTCTGTGCCCCCTAAAAATTTGTTCCTGGAGCACTATGCAATATCACAAGGGGAGAAGCTGCAGGTAAGGGGAACTGGCAAAAAAATATATGCCTTGCCTTGCATGAGTGGAAGTACTTTCTGCTGGCTCAAACCAAGTGAAGAAGAGCAAAGTTCAATTTGAGCCATGCTCACAGACTCACATCACTTAATCCTGGAAGGCACTTGCCCCCCCCCCAAGTGCTGGGCTCTTCCCTGTAACATGATGAGCAATAAAATACTCCCTTTAAGGATAGCTAAAGTTCCTCACTGCTGCATGAAAATAAGCAGCCCTGGAGTAATACTCAGGTTAAAGGGGTTCCTTCCAGGTCAAAGGGCATGATTTCCTGAGAGACCTGAACAAGCTGTAAGGAAGTGAAGATGTCTAAGACTACTGACCATCCATTAGAAGTGTCTCAGTCATCTCATAAATTGTTGCAGAATAGATAAACGCTTTGCAATCATCACTCTTGGATTAAAGTAATATCCTTCCTACAAGAAGGAATACAAGTTCTTCCCATCATTTATATCAGCATGAAACATTTCAAATGCCAGTGTACTTGGAGGGGTTGGTGAAGGAAGAGGTCACTTTACCAACCTCTCTAAGTACATCCACATTTGAAATGTTTCATGCCAATATAAACCCTGGAAAGACCTTGTATTTCCAGTGCTGTTCACTTTCCTAATGAGAAAGATTTTACCCCTACTGTTGCTCATTCTGACTTATTTTCTTTTTGTTCCTCCTGTCTGTCTTGGATGCCTTTTGGGAATTCACTGATAAAATTTGTATCACATACCGACTGTTAATGCTTTCTATTTCCCACTTGACTCAAACATTATCAATATTGAATTTGTGACTATTCCAAGACTGAGATGGTATGCATGTGCCTACAACTATGTATTCCCCAGCAGTTTAAAAGGCTCACTCAAAGACCATGAAGCAACTCAAGGAGTTGAGGCACATCAGTGCCTTCCATTAAGAGACCTGCTGTAGTGCGTATGCCAGGCGTCCTAGATCCAAAGCACATCCCACTTTAAAAGTTAGCATTGTTTTTTGTCACTTCAGCTTAGAGGCAGCATGTCAAAGTATTCTCCATGCAAACATACACTTTATTGACTCATTATAAATAAAACATGGAGAGGTATTCTTTAATTACCGTAAATGTGGCTTGTTTACCCAAGGAGGCTTTTAATGTAAGATGCTCAACATGTTTTATTAGCACATTGAAACTGCTATGCCTTATTGACTTCTTCCTTAATGCACAATTCGCTTCTCCATCCCTAAAGTCAAGTTGACAGGGTTCCAGAAAGGAAGACAGAATTGTGAATCTGTCAGAAGGGTTATAATACTATCACAGTTATAAGAGCTCCACATAGCTATTGCACGCTACTTTCCAATTCTGCATTTAGGGATACATAAGCATACCACCCCAACAACAAAACATGCTCAGTCAGGGTCTTGAAGGAAGTGCTTTCCATCTCCTTTGTGCACCCCAAAGCCCTTGGGGGAGGGGCAGCTGGAAGTGATGTCCTTAGGAATGAGGCCAGCAGGTTGTGAGCAGGAGGTCCTGCTTTCATTGATCTTGCTTATGTCCATTTGAAAATGAGTGCTTGCTCTTGTGAGTGCTCCTGTTTGAAAGCTCACAACATCCCATGCCAGCCAGCATTGTCAAGATGTCCTGCTTGTGAACTTCTTAGAGGCATTTTGTTAGCCACTGTGGGAAGTAGGACGCTAGACTAGATTGCCCTTTGGTCTGATCCAGCCGTGCACTTACATTCCCAGTTTCAGAACTGAACACAGACCTGGAGGACCACAGGCTTTTAGTGCAATAAGAGAAACACATGCTGCCAGCACTACTGAACCTAGATAACAATATTTATGCCAGCATTGCAGTTTAAAAAGGAATTGCTTGGGTGATAAACCTGGGAAAGAAGCAGCTTTAATAGAGTTTAATTGTTGCTTCTGCACTGATGCATATCACCACTACTCAAAGAAACCATCACTCTCCAAGCGTCATGCCTTATCCATGAAAAATGTGAACTTTTGAACATTTTCTCTTGGTAGTCTAGCCCTTAAAAGAGAAGAGACAGTATTCATCATAGTTGACATTTATAAAAAACATTTCTATCCCAGCTTTCTGTTGCAGCTAAAATACCTTGAGTCGGCTTATATCATAGTTTAATCAATAAACACAACAAAAAAACAAGGAAATATGCATGAACAGGAAGCCAAACTGACATACTAGAATAACAATGGGACAGTAGCCATAGAAAAATCCAGCATCAGCCAGCAATAACAACATCAGTAAGCATTTGTATAGTGCTTTCAGGTGTTCAAGGGCTACATAGGTATTGTTAGAATTCCATCATGTGGAAGACAACAATCCCATGACTGGTATTACCTAGTTGTAATCCTTAAAGCAGCCCCAAAACCATTAATTAAGTTAGTGTTATTATCTCCCGTATTGCAGATGGGGAGACTGATGACTTTCCTGCCACTTTTCCTCAGGAAAAGCCGCTCTTTACCACTGAATTGGAGCAAACATCAAATGGGTTTTCCACGGAATGATATTTGTTCTAGTTCAGTAGTAAAGAGTGGGTTTTTGAGGGGGAAACTGCTCAAATCTGTGCCCAGAAAGCATGGGACAAGCATGGGACAAGCTTGGATCCTTGCTTTCTAGGCACAGGACAAGCAAAGTCTAGAAGAGCCCTGAGGGAGTGTAGCTTGCTGAAGGCAACCCTGTGCGTTCAAAGCAGATGGAAGATTTGAACTAGAGACTTTCTGATTTCTAGCCTCTGTGTGCCCATTGGGACTGGTGTAGCAGAAAGCATAGAGGCCAGCAGTAGGCAGAACCAGAGCCAATGGCAGGCAGAGCCACCTCCTGATTGGCAGTAAAACAACAGCAGGTGGATGCTGTCTGAGGGCAGACTCCAGTTGTTGAAACAGTGCCCCATTCACCTAATGAACTGGCCTCCACTGCTGTATGCTAGGGGGAGAAATCTTCAGGGTGGAGATGAAATGGATTACATCCTAGGCTGTGTAACAAAGAAATCCCTTCATGCATTTCCACCAGCCGTAGTTATGATAATGGCAGGATGTCCAGCTGATCTAACTGGATTTTGCATTGATTATGACAGCTCAGTCATGAGCTATGCTGGTAGACTGTAACAATGCAAATCTTCAGGTTCTTATATTCATGTCCAGTGTAAACAGCATATTGGTGCTTTTTTTAAAAAATAGCTGTTCTGAGTTCAATACACTTGGGATAATGATGTACTTGTGGCATATGGATGTGTAACATCAGCATACTAGCACTACATACCTATGGGCCACGGATCCATACTGTGTTAATGTTTCCAGACACCCAGTTAATATGTGATGCTCAGTGCATGGAATCCTCCACAGGTAACCATTCTTCTTTGATGTTGCCTTTTATAAACATGATATGGAAGTTTATTAAAAATGAAGTTACATAAACTCCAGTATCAACCATCGTCAACCTGGAAAAAGTTGTTCATGTCCACACCAGAAGATAATATTATTCATTTTGTAGGAACCATTGAGGAAGATGAAGGTGATGATCTCTTGTTGAGTTCTGTGGATGAGTTCTGGTGGTTTCCTCACATGTGGAGCCACATGCAACCTCATCTCTTCCACAACGAGTCATCCCTGGTAGAACAGATGATCCTCAACAAGGAATTTGCACTAGTGAGTAACCTCTAGTTTTTACAATATCTTTAAGAGCAGGTCCACATTGCTTATTTTACAGATATCATCCTTGAGGTAATGATAAGATCCATGATTTTAGTAGGTCTAAATCAGGGGTCCTCAAACATTTTAGACAGGGGGCCACTTCACTGTCCCTCAGACACTGTTGGGGGCCAGACTATAGTTTGAAAAAAGTATGAACAAATTGCTATGCACACTGCACATTTTTGTAGTGCACAAAAAACAGGGAAAATACAATACTTAAAAAGCCGCACCAAAGTTGGAAAACTTTACCCTTGCCCCGTGGGGGGGGGGGCATTAGCCAGATTTAGGGGCATTACTCTCCCTCCAGACTAGAGGTCTTGCATTCAGTTCCCAGATATGTGAGGTGGGCATACATTTGGTAAGAAGCCCGTTGCCAGTAGCTTTGCCTGCTGAAACATCTGGGAGAGGCTCCCAGTGCCAGCAGACAGAACCATGGTACAGTAGTTTGAAACTCCCCTGTGAGGCAGCTTCCTACGGCTCAGCACCTGTTTTACCAGCTGGGCGTCTCATTCTGCACAGGTGCCACCCACCTGGATTTTAAGGAGTGCCCTTCCAGAGGGTCGCAGGACAGGTTGAAGGCCAAGGTGGCAGGGAGCAGCGTCCTCTTGTGTGGAAAGTCCTCCTCCTCAGCAGCGCCTGTCCTCAGTGAGGGAGAAGTACCGCCGGGGGTTGAGGGCTCAACACGGACACCCATGCCCCGTGGAAGAGGTCCAGGGTGAGCAGGCTGCTGGGTGTCACCCACAGGGTCTCACTGTCCTCGCCTCCCCACAGGGTGACGTGGCCCTGCTCCGCCTTCACCAGCCACTCCCCGCCGTGTGTCCACGTAGATACCGGTGGCAGCAGCAGCTCCCTGCTCTGGTCCCGGCTCTCCCCACCACCACCACCGCTGCCCCTCAGCTCAGTCATGGCCAAGCGGGTACAAGCGCCCGGCAGCCCTTGCAGGGCCAGCTAGGCCTCCAGCACCAGCAGCCCCGAGCCCAGCAGCATCTCCCCATGCCGTACCAGGACACTGGAGCCTGAGGCGGCCGCAAGTCAGAGTTCGCCCTGCCCCTGCCGCCACTATCAAAACCCAGCCTAGCAACGGCGGCCTCCTCATGGGCCAGACCCACATGTGCCTCCCTGCTGCCAGGGTCAGCTGCCTCAGGAAGGCCCGGCCCAGCCACAGCTCTGGCCCCAAGGCCACCTCAGCCTCCAGCAGTGCAGCGCACAGCAGCAGTAGCTGCTCCTCAGACCCCGCCAGGTGGACAGCCAGCACCAGAGGGCCTCCCACTGTGGCCGCCATCGCTGCCACGGCCTACTGCCCATCAGCCAGGGCCACCAGCAGCCACATGGCCATGGGCAGGTCCTGCAGACAGGGTCTACCAAGCTGCGCAGCACCACCACCGCCATAGAGAAACATAGAAAGGCCCTCACAGCAGTGGGGAGAAAGCCTGGGAGGACCAAAGAGAGAGAGGCGCAGGAAGGATCACCCCTTCAAGGGCACTTCCGGCCCGACTTTGGAAAATGCCCAGTGCGAAAGTAGACATGCAGATAACTAGAGATACGAGTGGGTAGAGTGGAACCACCGGCAGGGGTGGGCTCATGGGGGCGGGGCGGGTTTACGGCCCTAACGGGCTAAATCTGGCCTGTGGGCCATAGTTTGAGGACCCCCGGTCAAAATCATCTGTTTTTATACTGTTCTTATGCTGCATTTCCCCCTACAATTTATTCACCATAAGCAGCTTTGATCATTTCCTTTTTTAAAGTGGAATATAAACAATTTAAATATTTGAAATAAATAACAATAAGCACTCATGCCTTCCCCATAAGCATCCAGAGAATCTTGATTTGGTAGTGATGCTGAAAAAATCATTTTTACCCACCCCCACCTACCTACCACCACTTCATTCCAAAACAACTATTCCATGTTAACAGACATGCTTTGACATGGAGACTCATGCCTCACTGCATTGGCTGAGGAAGGTCCATAGTTCAGTATAGCAGTTGCTTTATGTAGGGTGGTCCTGAGTTCATGATAGGGCTGGGAGAAACTCCTGTCTAAAACCTTTGAGAGCAGCTGTGAGTTAATGCAAATGATTCTGAGCTGGATGGACCAATGGTCTGGCTTCTTATAAGGCAGTCCCTACATGATGGAACGTGGAACATTTAAATCTTTCCAGTCCTTCTGTTCCAAATACACAAATCCCAATATATTGGTTTATTTTGTACCTGAGACACCAGATAACAAGCTGCTGAGGCAAAATCCCAACTAGGAAAGAGTTTCATGTCCTCCCCAAGAGCAGAGCCAGTGTGGTGTAGTGGTTAAGAGCGTTAGATTCGTAATCTGGTGAACCGGGTTCGCTTCCCCGCTCCTCCACATGCAGCTGCTGGGTGACCTTGGGCTAGTCACACTTCTCTGAAGTCTCTCAGCCCCACTCACCTCACAGTTTGTTGTGGGGGAGGAAGGGAAAGGAGAATGTTAGCCGCTTTGAGACTCCTTCGGGTAGTGATAAAGCGGGATATCAAATCCAAACTCTCAGAATCAGAAATAGTATCTATCATTTTCAGAGTGTAGTCTTTATTCTGAAGCATTATGTAATTATTCAGCCCATCAGTAAGATTTCAGTAAAATGGTAACTGTTCTTATGTTTCCCTAAATATTGAAACGGATGTCAATTTGTTAGGACGGGGGAAGCTGAATTACATGCTTCTATAAGCCTTCTATAAATGCACAATTTCTAAGAAAAGTTGTCAAGATGTGATGTTGCTATTTATACCAAAACTACCATCCAAGCTGGATGAAGGGAAGATGTTTCTGGCACATACAGTGTAATCATAAGTGGCCCACTTGTTTGGGGTGGGTGGGTGATAAAATTCAGCATAGAAGCAAAATAATATTTACACTTACATCACTGTCAGAAGCTTTTTCGGCCTTAGTTACAGCCTCTCTTTTCTGCCGAGTGTTGCCTTCTCAATAACCTCAGCCACCGTCAAAACCAGAAGGGAGGCGAGTGTTAGAAGGCAATAATGGAAGGAAATGAACTGTCTACATCAATCAAAATATATTCATGCAACTCTACCTGGATTTGCAGGTGCCTTTTTGAGACAACATGCTGATATTACATACACATAAACATTTTTATAGTGTTTTTCACATCAGCATAGTTCTCAGTCTCCTTACCTTACATTGGGAAACTGGCCATGCCACACAAAGGAAAGGCTGTAGCTTTGCTGTGCATCCCTTTTTAGCACTAAAAGGTAAAGGGACCCCTGACCATTAGGTCCGGTCGTGACCGACTCTGGGGTTGCGGCGCTCATCTCGTTTTATTGGCCGAGGGAGCCAGCGTACAGCTTCCGGGTCATGCGGCCAGCATGACTAAGCCACTTTTGGCGAACCAGAGCAGCGCACGGAAACGCCGTTTACCTTCCCGCCAGAGTGGTACCTATTTATCTACTTGCACTTTGACGTGCTTTCAAACTGCTAGGTTGGCAGGAGAGGGACTGAGCAATGGGAGCTCACCCCGTCACGGGGATTCGAACCGACCTTCTGATCAGCAAGTCCTAGGCTCTGTGGTTTAACCCACAGCGCCACCTGCCTCCCTTTTTAGCACTAGGTAAAGGTAAAGGTACCCCTGCCCGTACGGGCCAGTCTTGACAGACTGTGGGGTTTGTGCGCCCATCTCACATCTATAGGCCGGGGGCCAGCGCTGTCCGGAGACACTTCCGGGTCACGTGGCCAGCGTGACAACGCTGCTCTGGCGAGCCAGAGCCACACACGGAAAGCCGTTTACCTTCCCGCTGGTAAGCGGTACCTATTTATCTACTTGCCCCCGGGGGTGCTTTCGAACTGCTAGGTGGGCAGGCGCTGGGACCGAGCAGCGGGAGCGCACCCCGCCGCGGGGATTCGAACCGCCGACCTTTCGATCGGCAAGCCCTAGGCGTTGAGGCTTTAGCCCACAGCGCCACCCGCGTCCCGTTTTTAGCACTAGGCTACTGCTAAATTTGATCCAGCTGCAGTGCAGAGCAATGTATCCTATATGCTAATAATAAACCTAGACACTGCTATCAACAAGAAGGATATATCAGGAGGCTCAGAGGACCTTCACACACACACACATTTTTTGGGAGGGAATTAAAGCCCGATAAGGCCCCAAATCTCACTTCCACCCTTAGATAACACGAGCCATACCACATGCTCTCATTGTGGTTCTTGGCTCCCTTTTCCAAAATGCACCTTAAGCTCTTTCTTGCAGTCAGGCATAAGACAATGCAGCTCCATGAATATCTATCAGGGCTCCCTACCTGATCCCTATTGATTTCAGTGGATTGTGGCCAGAATATTCACAAGCCACACAATCATTAAAGCTGTAGTCCTCAATTGCACACAGCAGGATAAACATGTAATACTTTGAAATACGGAAAACTGGAAGGGTTGTTGATAGGTTCAAAATGGAATTTTTTTTTGAAACTTTACAAAAATAAAATAATGCATTAAGCTGACACAGTAAAAAAAAATAATCTCCTAGGGGAAGTCTCAGCCTGCCTGAACAATACTAGAAAAAACACATTCCAGTGCTAAAAGTAGATAAGAGCTTATGCAAATCTTTTAATTCAGCAAGGTGACAGCTTAGAAAATGCTGAGAGCCAACATATCACCTCTCTGCTTTTGACAAAACTGAAAGCAATTCAGCAGGGATCGCTTCTTCATCTAGCCTTGCTATGCCAACAGAGGACAAAACGATTTTCTTTCTCAGACTATTAGAAACATTGGCTCTTCTATGTTAAAACAGACAGGTGTCTGTTTCAGGGCCACAAATACATGGGACTTTCGGGGCAGCTTCCTCTCTGGGGTATTTCAATTCAGGCCACTCCCAGACATTACAGCTGTAGGTTTTTTTAAGTCCCTATCTTTTTACTTGAGGCAAGTATGCAGGCAGTAAAACCCAATTGGGTTTTATTATGATATGTCGAGAACACTTCTGTTCAGGAAGCAGGTTCTTTTATAATTTTTCAGCTAGTGTTCAGCGCTCAATTTGCCCAAGCAGCTGCTGAAGCTCCAGCTGTCCAAGGCTTCTTTTTGGATGCACTTTCTCCGGGTTACAGATCCTCCAAACTAGACAGGATATCAAATATGTGATTGACTTTAATGTGTCAGGGGTGTTGTCATCATTGTTCTAAATCACACCCAACAAATTTAGTTGCCAATAAGTCAACAGGCATATTACTATTCTTAAACTACTGTAACAGGAGCGGGTGGTGCTATGGTCTAAACCACTGAGCCTCTTGGGCTTGCTGATCAGAAAGTCAGTGGTTCGAATCCGCACGATGGTGTGAGCTCCCATTGCTCCAGCTTCCGCCAACCTAGCAGTTCAAAAGCACACTAGTGCAAGTAGATAAATTGGTATCGCTGTGGCGGGAAGGTAAACAGCGTTTTCGTGCGCTCTGGTTTCCGTCACAGTCTTCCGTTGCACCACAAGCAGTATAGGCATGCTGACCACATGACCCAGAAAGTTGTCTATGGACAAACGCCGGCTCCCTCAGCCTGAAAGAGAGATGAGCGCTGCACCCCATAGTCACCTTTGACTGGACTTAACAGTCCAGGGGTCTTTTACCTTTACCTTATTCTTATATTTACCATTGTCTCTGATTTGGCCTTGCTCCATAGAAAGTAACATCTCTATACATTACTAAGAAGTTACATGAATCATAGAATTGTAGAGTCCACCTTCCTTCAGTGCAAGAACCTTTTGCCTTACCCTGAGCGTAAGAGTCTCATGATCTCCCAACTGAGCTATCCCAACTCATCCATTGTTCTCTGTCATCATCTTGATTCAAAAAGCATTTGGTAAAGCCTTTGATGCAAGGAATGTGCCTAGCAGAACTGCAAGTTTGAAAGGTGCTCATTTAAGCATTCAAACTAATGTACTGAAGTGCAAAGAGTACTGAAGTGAAACAACCAGTACCATTTTACTTTTAGTAAGAATATCCGCATGTAATAGGGAATCCCTTTATATTTTCTACAGATGCCAAGTCTAAAGCCAGAAGTGTTAAAAGTAAATAATTCACTTTGCAAGGGCACATATTGCACTTCTAGAACTTGTGAAAACAGGAGGTGACTAATTTTGGCATTTTGACAGAAGCAATGAAATGTACAGTATCAGAATTTACTGATGCATGAATGGATCACTCAACCTTATGTAAACATTCCAATATTTTATAGTGATCAAGCATCAAAGATCCCTTGTTCACTTTACATTTTCAGTATGGAATATAGCCTTGTTTTTGTTTTGTTTTTTCAGAAAAAAGGCCACCGATTTATTACATATTAAATTTCATCTCCAGCAACTAAGAAGAGAAGGATATTAAATTTTCTTTCAATAACATGTTAGCTTCTGTCCACTTTATTTGATTTTATCCTTCTCACTTATCAATCTAATATAGACATAGAGCTGTTTTGTTTGTTCAGTCAGTTTTGGGGAACATTTCCCTACTCTTGTAAATTTCTTCCATTGTGTCTTAACACTGAAAAAAACCTAACAGCTACTTTAGTTGACATTTCCAAGGGTGATAATAATTAACACCTTTGCGGCTTGACAAGGGCCCTACTGATTTTTTGTCTTATGCATTTTTATTGGCATTTCAAATGAAGAAAGGAACAATCCAGTAAATCATGTTGTCTGCTTGGCCAAATAACAGGGTGCAACAATTATTTGATCATAGGATATGGTTATACATGTTGTTGTTTTTTAAACACAGAACAGTAATTCTGGAACACTAAAGTCAATTGGATGCCAATTAGAGCATGGGGTGTTCAGTTGGGCAAGGCAGTTAAGCCTTAAGCCCCATGCAGATGCAATTTGATAAATGAATTCTAAAGAAGCAAGTTGGACTCGGACATGATGCACCTGCCTCTGGCAAAATAGCTTGCCTTAAATTAGACATGACAATCTTGCTGCCTCGGGGCAAGCCCTGAAACAAGGTGCAGGTTATCAAACCCTGGTAGGTGCTGATGAAGCTATTCCCCAAGGCTGGACCCTTTTTCACATCAGAACCCTGGGGGTTTAAAAAATTATTTTTAACAAGGGGAAGTGAGTCAGCAGTGAAGTTGTGAGCTCAAGAGCAGGAGCCCAGGATAAGGATCAAGAAAAGGTGAAGGAGAGGGAAAGTCATAGAAGAAAAATCCTCTACAGCGCATTGAGCTAGTTCTTGGAAGGAGCAAGAGACCAAGCTTTCAAGTTACACCAAATTCTTCCCCGGTGTTTTCAGAACAATTTGCATTGTGAGATTCATGGCTGCACAGGTCACTTTGATACCGTACATTTAACATGCTCTTATAGCAATTTTCAGTCATGTTTTTACCCTGAATAATGATGCGTCAGATGTTCAGGTTGGGCTTCAATTACCCAAAACTGTCTTAGAAAAGAGAAAGACTTTTCTCCCGGTCCTTGGCCAGGGAGCAAATAACCTGCTGGCTTTCATGCCCAGAAGGGTGAAGAATGCTTCTTTCTCATGCCATCATTGATTCCCTTGCCCTCACTTAGTTGGTTAGCTAACCAGGCGATCCTCTAAAAAGTTATTTTTCTTTTCTTTTTATTTTGTATAAATCATTTTTATTAGTTTTCCAATAAGAACATCCAATTAACAAAATCATCAAATCAGCCCAGATTGGAAGATTGGAATGAAGTCAAGAAAATCTGCGCTGGCAAATTGACAGTTGAAAATATATGTATACACAAATAAAACTATACCCAATGGATGAAAGGACATATGATCTCTGACATGACTGAGAATCGCACAGCCAGGGAGGGGGAACTTTAAAGCGTTAAGATCAGAATGTGGAAAACATGAGAACAACAAGAAGAAGGCAGAAATGAAAATATTGGAGATATACTTCAGAGGTCCAGAGTATGGGAAGCCCCAAAAATTAATAATTTGGATTGTAATTTGGCTGTTTTTTATTTTATTATATTATTTTTAATTGGATTATGATAAAAAGTTATTTTTCAATAAATATAGCTGTCAGAGCTGCCACCCAGTCCCAGCTCACATAGGACCAAGTCCGCCAGCGTTCACTTTATAAGAGTCTTTATTAAGTTACAGGTTTCATTTCCGAACTGCAGCGTGCAGCTCTACACCTTCTGCCCTAGGTCGGCGAAGACCCGTCTGAGTCCCCGCCTCTTGCACACCAGCTTAATACCCTAGCCTTGCTCCACCTCCTTCGCCTCTCCCTACGTCTCTGGGTCCTTCTGCCCCCCTGGGCCTCCTCCCTTCTACTCTCCTCTGACGCTGACCCCCCTGATCCTTCTGCCTCCTTGCGGCGGGCTTTAGGACCTGGCTCACTCTCCGGGCTGCTTACTGCTCCAGCTTCCGCTGCATTTGAACTTGGCGCGCGCGCCCAACTCTCTACTTTCCTCTTAACCGTTGCCTCGCTCTCTGAGGAGGGCGTGACCACCCCTGACTCGTGCCCTCCCTCCTGCTGACAGCCTCCGGAACCCGATGCCTGGCTACCTTCCTCCCTGCTGCTCTCAGTCTTGAGCGTGGGTCCCGACTTCCAGCTGCTGCCGCCCTCAGTTATGAGCGTGGGTCCCGACTTCCAGCTGCTGCTCTCTGAATCTCCTCTGTTCCCTTCCTCCTGGGGTGTCCCCCCGGATCCCCCCCTTGCTCTGCTCACTGGGGCTCCCTTTTGGGAGTCCTCTGACTCACTGCTTAGGCTTGGAGATCTCGGGTCGTCATCATCACTCATTTTCCCTTCGGATTCCTCCCCCTCGCTCTCTGCTTCCTCCCTTCTCTGCGTCTCTGCTCCTGAACCCCTGACATCCATCCCCCCCTCGAAGCCCCCCCTTCCCCCCTCCCCGCTGTCAGGTGTGGGTGCTGGGTGCTCCATCATCACGGGAGGGAATGCCGGATACAGTTCGCTCCCCGTGGTTGGCCGCCAACTGAAGACCTCCGAGTCTTCCTCCTCGCGGTCGCCGACGTTGACCTGTTCCGCTTCCATCTCTGTACCGCCGTGCTCGAACCCAAGGTCCTCCCCGAACACGTCCATGTCAGTCTCTGCGTCGGTCGCTCGACCTGGCATCTCCAGCCACTTCCGGCGCCATTGCTCCTCCGGTCGATCGTCCCACCAATACGAGGTGTCCGACGCCGAACCCGCCGGCGATCCTTCTGGGGAACGGGTGCTCAGTGCGGGTTCCCCGTCCGAGTCGAATCCATGGAACGTGCTGGAAGAAAGTGTGGGCGTGAACAGCCAGTCGTCGAAGAAGCTCGCTGGCATGGGTCTGTGTGGGAAAAGGGCATGAAACTCGTCCTTGAGCAGGGGTTCCTCCAAAGCGTAGTCTGGCACCCAGCTATTGGCGCTGGCCCGGGTGCCCTCTCTGGCTAGGAGGTATTCGACTCCCTCTTCTCCCCATCTGGAGTCCAAAATCTCCGTGACCTCGTTGATGGGGTCTTGCTGCGTCACCCCTCGCGTCTCCGTCCGCTCCCGGAACGGACTCGGTGCCGTCCCTGGCTCCTGGAATCTGTGAGGTGCCTTGTAGGGAGTGAGCACCGACCTGTGGAACACCGGATGCATTCTGGAACCCTCCGGCAGCGCCAGTCGGAAGGCTACCGGGTTGATCTGTGCTTCGACTTGGTACGGACCAATTTGCTTGTGCCCCAACTTCTTCTTGGCTAGTGACCTGGTCGGCACTGCGTGGGCTGCCAACCAGACCCAGTCTCCCACTTGGATCTCTTCGCCAACCCGCCTGTGCTTGTCAGCTTGCACCTTGTAGGCGTGCTTAGCTAGCTCCAGCTGCCGTCTGAGTTGATCGTGTACCGCCTGCAACTCTGACGCGAACGCGTCCGCCGTCTGTGGTTCTCCGTCCCCCACTCTCTCCCGTCCCGGGAAGGTTCTGGGATTCCTCCCATTGTTGGCGAAGAACGGCGTCACCCCTGTGGACACGTGCTTCGTGTTGTTGTAAGCGAACTCGGCGAGCGGCAGGTAATCCACCCAGGTCGCAGGTTGTTGATTGGCATAGCATCTCAGGTACTGCTGCATGATGGCATTGACCCTCTCTGCTTGCCCGTTGGTCTGCGGGTGTCTTGCTGATGCCAGATCGACCTTGACATTTAGAAAACTCATCAGCTTCTGCCAGAAATTCGAGACGAACTGGCGCCCGCGGTCGGACAGGATAGACCGCGGCAGACCATGCACTTTGAACACGTGATCTATGAACAGTTTGGCGGTTTGTTCTGCCGTGGCCACCTTCGCACACGGAATGAAATGTGCCATCTTGGTGAACAAGTCCACCACCACTAGTACAGCTGTCTTGCCTCTCGAGCTGGGTAGATCCGTAACAAAGTCTAGGGCCACTCTCTCCCACGGTTCAAACGGCGTTTGCAGCGGTTCCAGCAGTCCCGCCGGTGGTTTGTGCACCGGTTTGGCCCTCTGGCAGGTGTCGCACCTCGCAACGTAGTCCGCGACTTCCCCTCTCAGTCTGGGCCACCAAAAGTCCCTTGCGACTAATTCCACCGTTTTTTCCGTGCCAAAGTGCCCGGCCGTGGGTGCGTCGTGCAGCTGCTGCAGTACCCTGGCGCGAAGTTCGTCTCCCGGCACGTAGATGGCCCCTTTACGTAAGAGCAAGCCGTCTCGTATCTGGAACTCGTCGCCCTTCGCCGTGCCCTTGTGCACCTCTGCCATCTTCGCCCGCGCGAAGGAGTCGTCCTGCAACGCCCGCCGCACCGCATCCAGGTCTACTGTGGCTGAAGCGCACGCCCACGCTGTTGGCGCGAAGATGTGCATGGCTGCCGCTGGCTTCGCCTCTTCGAGGTATTGCGGTTTGCGGGACAGTGCATCCGCCATGACGTTGGTGTCGCCTGGGATGTACTCTATTCGGAAATTGAAGTCAGCAAAGAACTCCGCCCAACGTATCTGCCTCTGGTTCAGGAACTGAGCCGTGCGCCAGTGCTCCAGATTCTTGTGATCCGTGCAGACCTGCACCGTGTGCTTGGCGCCGATCAGGAAGTGCCTCCATGCCTTGAAAGCTGCATGAATGGCCAGCAACTCCCTGTCCCAGATGGTGTAGTTCTGCTCCGACTTGCTGAGCTTTCTGGAGTAGAACGCTCCCGGCCTCCAGACCCCCTGTGGGTCCCTTTGCAGCAGGACAGCTCCCACTGCTCTATCGGACGCGTCTGTCTCTACCCGCATCGGTTTGCTGGGGTCGATATGCAGCAGTTGCTCTTCCGACGCGAAGAGACGCTTGAGTGCCTGAAAGGACTGCTCCGCCTGCTCCGTCCAGATGAATTTCTTTTTCTTGGAGCTTAGCGTGTCCGTAATGGCCGCCGTCTGCATCGCGAACCCCTTGATAAACTTGCGATAGAAGTTGGCGAAGCCGACAAACCGCTGGACCTCCTTCCGATTGCGCGGGCTCTTCCAATCCAACACCGCACGAACCTTGGCGCTGTCCATGGCTAGCCCCTTGTCCGACAACTTGTAACCCAAGAAATCCACCTCCGTCGTGTCGAACTGGCACTTCTCCAGTTTGGCGTACAGTCTATGCTGCTGCAGCCTCTTCAGCACCTCCCGAACATCTTGGTCATGGGCTTGCTGCGAGTCGGAGAATATCAGGATGTCATCCAGAAAGCAGACGCACTTCTTGTAAAGGAGTCCCGCCAACACATGATGCATGAAAGCTTGGAAACAGTGAGAACCGTTTTGCAATCCAAACGGCATCACTCTGTATTCGTAGGTGCCCAGAGGCGTGAACATGGCTGTCTTCCACTCATCGCCCTCCCTCATGCGGATGAGATTGTACGCACCTCGCAGGTCCAACTTGGTGAACACGCGTCCCTTGCGCACCGTCGCTAGCAGGTCGTCAATCCTGGGCATGGGGAAATCAGAAGGCTTGGTCATCTTGTTTAAGAGGCGAAAATCCACCACCAGTCTTTTCTGGGGCGTGTCCTTCTTCTTCACGAAGAAAACAGGACTGCCCCCTACTGCCCTGGACTCCCGGATGAAACCGCGCTGCAAATTGTGATCTATGAACTGTTTGAGTTCCTGTAATTCGTCCTCAGACATGGAATACAGCTTCCCTTTCGGCAGCGTCGCCCCTGGTAGGAGGTCAATCTTGCAGTCATATTGCCTGTGCGGTGGTAGCTTGTCAGCCTCTTTCTCGCAGAAGACCTCCAAAAAGTCCGCGTATTTGTGGGGGACTGCTTGCAACGTTCCCAACTGCAGTTGTGATTCCTCCTCCTCTCCCTCCTGTCTGGGCAGGATGCAGTGTTCTGCGCAATAAGAGGAGCCGAAGATCAGCTGTCTCTGGTACCAAGCCAGTGTCGGACTGTGCCTGTCCAGCCAACTCATGCCCAACACAATGGGCGTGTCCGACAGTTGGGTGACATTAAAACTGATGACTTCCCTGTGGTTGCCAAGGCGCATCACCATCGGTGGCGTTTGCTTCACCACCTGCCCCCCTAGCAACTCTCTGCCATCCACTGTGACGACTTGCAGGGGCAGAGTGGCAGGCAGTAGCTGTATAGCGTGCTGCTCCACAAAATCCTGCGCTATAAAGTCTGCGTTGCTTCCAGAATCCACAGAAAGCGGCACTTCGATAGTGACGCCATCGGGTAGCTGGAGAGATGCTGTGAGCTGCACTACTGGTTTGGGTGGGAGGGGGTCCGTGGGTTGCAAGATCGCTGGGGACTGCTTCACTGATGCGTCTGGCTGGGCCCCAGTGCCTCTGTCTCCAGCCAGACATCGTCGTTTCCCTGCTGTGGTTCTCCTTGCTGCGTTGCTGCAGTCACCATTGCCGAGGCTGCAGTGTGCTTGTGGAGCCTCCGGGGACACTCTTTCGCCAAATGGCCTGGATCCTCGCAGATGTAACACTTCCTGTTCCCTCTAGGAGGCTTCGCTTTCACTGCTGTCGGTGCTTGGGCTCTGGCTGCTGACTGAGCCCTTGCACCTCCAACCTCCATCGGTTCCCCTCCCCCTCCTGGCGGAGGTGTGGATTGCGCACGCGCTGCTTCTCTTGGAACGAAAGAGAAACTTCTCGCTGCTTCGCGCCCTCCACGTCCTTCATCTCTGCACCAGGGACGTTCTTCCAGCCTCACCCCCACAGTCAGCGCCCTTTGGACCACCTCCTGCGTGCTTCGGGGCCTCTCCCCCCTTGCAATTTCATCCTTGACCGCTGAGCTTAGACCCTCCCAGAACAGGTCTCTGACAGGGGGCGAATCCCGGTCCCACTCTAAGGCACTGACCAGCGCAAAAAAGCGGGCATGGTACTGCCGGACGCTTGCCCTCCCTTGTTTCAGTCCATGAATCTCCCGTCGGGCAAGATCCACATCAATAGTAGACAAAAAACACGCATCCATCGCTTTGATAAAGGCATCTGCATTCTGAAGCGCCGGATCTTTATCCCTCCACAAATTGCGTAGCCACGCTTTAGCATCCCCATGCAAATGGGATAGTATGAACCCCACTTTCTCTTCCTCATCTCTAAAGTCTTTTGCCAGCAGTTGCAGTGCGCACATTACGTCTGCTCGAAAATTGGGGTACTGTTGTAAATTCCCATCGAAGTGAGCCACAAGCCCTCCTGCTCTCCGTGCCAACCCAACCCCCTCCGGTCTGGGTCCTGGCTGCCCGTGTTTAACCCATGCTTCAAACCTGGCGTGGAGATCTCTGTAGGCGGCTGCCGCATCCTCCTCCCTCTTCTTGGATGCCAGTACCTCCGCGTTCAATTGGGTAACTGCCTGTTGCAGCGCTGCAACTTTCTCTGCTTCCGTCATCTCTGCTAACCGTCGTGAGCTTGCTCCCAAACACCGATCCCCTCCTCCAGCTGCCTCTCTCTCCGCTGCGAGATATCAGGTGTCCGAAGCTTTTACTGAGACGGGTCTTACTGTCAGAGCTGCCACCCAGTCCCAGCTCACATAGGACCAAGTCCGCCAGCGTTCACTTTATAAGAGTCTTTATTAAGTTACAGGTTTCATTTCCGAACTGCAGCGTGCAGCTCTACACCTTCTGCCCTAGGTCGGCGAAGACCCGTCTGAGTCCCCGCCTCTTGCACACCAGCTTAATACCCTAGCCTTGCTCCACCTCCTTCGCCTCTCCCTACGTCTCTGGGTCCTTCTGCCCCCCTGGGCCTCCTCCCTTCTACTCTCCTCTGACGCTGACCCCCCTGATCCTTCTGCCTCCTTGCGGCGGGCTTTAGGACCTGGCTCACTCTCCGGGCTGCTTACTGCTCCAGCTTCCGCTGCATTTGAACTTGGCGCGCGCGCCCAACTCTCTACTTTCCTCTTAACCGTTGCCTCGCTCTCTGAGGAGGGCGTGACCACCCCTGACTCGTGCCCTCCCTCCTGCTGACAGCCTCCGGAACCCGATGCCTGGCTACCTTCCTCCCTGCTGCTCTCAGTCTTGAGCGTGGGTCCCGACTTCCAGCTGCTGCCGCCCTCAGTTATGAGCGTGGGTCCCGACTTCCAGCTGCTGCTCTCTGAATCTCCTCTGTTCCCTTCCTCCTGGGGTGTCCCCCCGGATCCCCCCCTTGCTCTGCTCACTGGGGCTCCCTTTTGGGAGTCCTCTGACTCACTGCTTAGGCTTGGAGATCTCGGGTCGTCATCATCACTCATTTTCCCTTCGGATTCCTCCCCCTCGCTCTCTGCTTCCTCCCTTCTCTGCGTCTCTGCTCCTGAACCCCTGACAATAGCCTTCTTTACCACCTGAGGCTTTTTTTCTGGGTGTGGGGGCAAGCTGTAGATATTGTACTAGCAAAACTGGAGAGTGGCTTGCAAAGCACCATTGGTGAGTCATTTGATGTGACACCTGGTGCTGCTTCCTGGCTAGAGGGGCTTGCAACAAAGTCTGTCAAGCAGTTGTGGATCCCCTGGTTGACCCTTCTGCCTCTGCTCAGTCCTCCTGCTATAGAACCTTCCTTATATTTGGAAACACACCGACTAGCAAATGATTGGAAAGTGATAGACAAAATAAGTAGGGTAAGAAACAGGTGATATTTCTCCCCAAAGTGGTGCAGTTTGGAATGAATGCTTACACATCATTGACCACTGCTTTCTCTAATGATAAACTTGTTGACATTTTATAGTATTGTCCTACAAGGAGTAGTGTTCTCTGTTTTTCGTCTCCAGGAACATGGTATTCCAACTGACATGGGCTATGCAGTGGCTCCACACCATTCTGGCGTCTACCCTGTTCATATTCAGCTTTATGAAGCCTGGAAGAAAGTCTGGGGTATTAAAGTCACCAGCACTGAAGAGTACCCTCATCTGAAACCTGCACGGTACAGGCGGGGCTTCATCCACAATGGCATCATGGTACATTGCATTTCCATTACTTCATAATCGTATCTTGGTAAAAATGACTAAAGCAATGCTATTATTCACATTGCTTGGAGTTTTAAAAGTGGTCTTTAAAAACCACCAGTGACAGAGAACTTTAAGAAGCTGCCACACTTGAATTGTACATTTTGCAATCCCAGCTGGTGGTTCAGTTCCCTTCTGTGCTTTCACTAGAAACTGGGAGGGCACTTGAAAAGAATATCCAACCTACAAATTTCTTTAATTAATAAGTGCAAAAAAATAAAATCCTTCAGTTTGCATGAAACGCTTTACATAGGTTTGACTATAGGCAAAATTACTGATTTATTTTGCATAAAATTTTAAATGCCTCTGGATCATGCTTTGGAAAGAAAGGGAACATTCAGACAGGGAGCATGATTATACCTCAGAGCTATTCCTCTGGCTGCCCTTCTGTATAGGATAACAACATACTTTATCCATGTTGTCAACAAACTCAGATGGGCTGCATATTTCTCCTGCCAGTGTGCTGTGACAGGGTTCAAGCAACAGTCACCATTGCATAAAAGTGAAGCAATTCCCAGCCAAGGTACAGAGAGGACAGCTGCTTAAATTTTCCACTGAATGTCATGGCATGAGGTCAAAGCTGTTGGTCCTAGGTCATGTTTACCTAGATTAACTTGGCCCATCACTGAGGAAAAAAGGCTCTGGCTAGCTGGCAGCTGTACTAACCAAACTAGCAAGAAGAACAGATTGGAGAAAGGGGGGGGGGACCACAGATTAACATTATCTCCAAATGAAATGTCAAGGAACTTTTAGGCATATGGAAATCAGAAACACTTATTACATGCCATCAGTACTATACCAGTAGGAAATATGGCTCAATATGTTTAATTAAGGGTAGTTTCTTTCTGGAAACAGGTGAATTGATTACCAACATGTATTTTGAGCCCTTTATTGGTTTCTGAAATGGAGAAAGTTGAGCCACAGAAACAAACACACTATTGCAGTTCCCATAATGCTTCTGTGGTTGAAAGTTTTGACTTAAAGAAGTGGTTTCAAACCTTTCAGCAGAAGTAAAGAGGATTACCTTTTCATGAAAAACCATTTATATCTACACTATCTGCGCTGTTTGCGGAAGCAGTTATGGCCAGAGGTTTATTTGTGTTGAAAAAGAACTACATACATTGGAAGATGGAAATACAAATAGCTACTTGTGAGGATGCTCAGGGCATCTACGTACTCTATGGTGTCACTAACACTATGTACTAACACTATGTCACTAACACCAGGGTGATTCAGACCATGCTGTAATGTACGTACTCTGAATATCAGCAAGGGGATGATGACAATATGTGGTAGTGATCACTAGCTTAGATGGCTTTGAAAGGGGATTTGGGCAAATGCATGGTTACTAACCATGTTAGCTATATGGAGACACCAAGATCAGAAGCAATGTGTCACTGAATCCTAGCTGCTTAGGACCAACAATGGAAGGTTATTGCCTTCACCTCCATAGGCATCTGGCTTGACAATGTAGGAAAATAGAATGGACTAAATGGACCATTGGTCTAATCCAGCTGGGCTCTACAGTACTTATTGACTTACTTAGGTAAAGGTAAAGGGACCTCTGACCGACTCTGGGGTTGCACGCTCATCTCGCTCTATAGGCCGAGGGAGCCAACGCTTGTCCGCAGACAGCTTCCAGGTCATGTGGCCAGCATGACTAAGCCGCTTCTGGTGAACCAGAGCAGCACACGGAAATGCTGTTTACCTTCCCGCCGGAGTGGTACCTATTTATCTACTTGCACTTTGACATGCTTTCGAACTGCTAGGTTGGCAGGAGCAGGGACCGAGCAACGGGAGCTCACCCCGTCGCTGGGATTCGAACCGCCGACCTTCTGATCGGCAAGCCCTAGGCTCTGTGGTTTAACCCACAGCACCATCCGCGTCCTACTTACTTACTTACTTACTTATTTGTTTCATAATATTTATATGCCACTTAATGGTTAAGAAAAACAACGATCCCCAAAGCCTTCTTTCCACACAAGCCCTGTACAGGTGTTAGTTGTATGAAGAGGAGAAGCATGGTGAAAGGGGTTGCAAGTTCCACACAACTACTCACCACATTTGCCCCTTTGTGTAAGTAACAAAGAGAGTTATAGGGTTTGTTTGCTTGTTTAATATACATATATGTGTTGTAGCAGGTTCCATATTAGGTGTTTCTACCTGCACAAGAGACAAAGTGGAAGATATCCTCTAAGACTGCACTCAGTAGCTGCAGTTTATATAAGTATTTATAGTAAAAAAAAATTAAATGAAAAATGATATACAGTTTCTGTTTAGTCCATGGCACCATTTTAGTTGATCAAAAGCTTTTACATCTATTAAACTAACTGATTTAGTCAAATTGGTATTAGATCCCATGAAATTTTGTGCTTAAAGATTAGGCCCAGGATTGAAGTGAATTAATTAGGGAGAGTTTTTAATGCAATTAATACCTCCTTCCCCTCAGCTGGATCTGGCCCTTTCTTAGATCAGAAAAAATAAATCTATGACATAATAGCAGAACTTCAATTATCAGGGGATCTAGGACAAGGAGAAAACACACACATATAGATCTTTTTTGTCTTTATTTTCAGGTGCTCCCTCGACAGACGTGTGGGCTTTTCACCCACACAATTTTCTACAAAGAATACCCTGGAGGGCCTCAAGAACTAGACAAAAGTATACGAGGAGGTGAACTGTTTCTTACCATCCTTCTCAACCCCGTATGTACTTCCTTTTGTTGTTATACAATTATAGTATAACTGATGTGGTGGTGGTGGTTTTCATTCCAAAGCACAAATAAAATCAGTTTGGTCTGAGACTAATATGAGCTTCATTATATGGAACAGCTGCATCCAGTACAATCACTGTGTCATATTAGATTTTTGAATGGTGCTATATATAAAAGATCTCAATATATGGTGGTATGATATTGTAGTATTTAAATGCCACTTATTCAAAACACTTCACATGCAACATTTTGTCATAATGATCTAATTCCATTTCAGTATTATGACCCCCTTTTTACAGATACAAGGTGGGGTGGAAGAACTGAGCTAAGTCTGGCTTCCCTAATATCCTCTAGTGAGTTCATAGCACGGCATTCAAACCAAGGAATTCATGGTTTGTCTTAGGGTGTGTCTACGTAGAAGTTTTGAATTCACTAGGATTGACTTCCCGGTATGTATGCATAGGATTGCATCCTCAGTTTCTATGCTACACTAATATTTCATTTGGATATGTGCCTAGTCCTGAATTTATTTCATTTAAACTCCTTCTATTAACACAACAGACACATTACAATATATTCTGCAACATTGTGTCTCCATTTCCAGTGATATTATGTTCATAAAAAATCCAAATTTGAGTATGTGTTTTCCTGCCCTGTAGAAGTGCCCACTCTTTCTTCCTAGACTGAATAAAGTCCAGGTATTTAGAATTTTGTATTGTAGGAAATACACCCAAGCAGAAAGCTTAACAGGAACTAAAAGACTGGGAGAGACCTGAACATAATGGAAGTATGTTGCAGGAACCACCCACATAAAGTAACAGAATAAATCTGTATATTTCTCCATTATGGGTAGCAAAGCAAAACATAAACCAGTGTTTCCCAACAGGGGAGCCCAGGATATTCCAAGGGGGCCACAGGTGAAAATTGTGTAAATAAAGGGCCACAATATGAGGCTAGGGGCCCACAGAGAGAAGTGAAAAGTGAAGGAGGGGGGATCATTTTTTAAAATAAAAAAAAATCCTGATTGGCTGGCTAACCACTTGGCCAATCACAAGTAGGTAAGGGGGTGACCCACCAGGGCCTAGTGCATTTCCGGCAGTAGAGGGCAATCACTGAGGCTCCCATTTTGACCAGTAGAGCCCATGATCCAGAACCCCCAGGTCAGGTAAGTGCAGTGGGGGGGGTGGCAATGGGTAGGGCTGGGCGAGCCAGAGCTGCTTGTTGCTGCTGCCCAGTGGCAGCCTGGGTCTGACTCTGCAAGGTGCAGGGTGATATCCACCTCAGTGTATAGCCAAGTGGGGTTGTCTGGTGCTGCTGACTTGCATCTCGTAAATAACAAAGTGTCTACTCAGAAGAAAGCCGCACTGAGTTCAGTGGGCCTTACTTCCAGGTAATGGTCTGTGGGGCTATGGTGTTTTATCTAGGCAGCCAGGGCTCCTCTGGATGACAAGACCTTTTTGCACCAGGTCAGTGAGGACCACCTGCTTTTTAAAATTCTCCTATATATACAGAACTCCCCGTGAGCCTTTTGGACTTCATCTGTAGGTTTCCCGGTCAAATAAGTGCTGTTTACTTTTTATAATACATGGAAGATATATATGTTTACTTTTTATAATACGTGGAAGAGCCAGCGTGGTGTAGTGGTTAAGAGCGGTGGACTCATAATCTGGGGAACCGGGTTCGCATTCCTGCTCCTCCACATGCAGCTGCTGGGCTAGTCACACTTCTCTGACGTCTCTCAGCTTCACTCACCCCACAGAGTGTTTGTTGTGGGGGAGGAAGAAAAGGAGATTGTTAGCCACTTTGAGACTCCTTAAAGGGAGTGAAAGGCGGGATATGAAGTCCAAACTAAAAGATGGATCTCCCTCGGGAGGTTCTGGACTCTCCTTCCTTGGAGGCTTTTAAGGAGAGGTTAGATGGCCATCTTACATGGATGCTTTAGATGAGTTTTCTACATTGCAGGGGGTTGCACTAGAAAGATGACCCTTGGGGTCTTTTCCAGCTCCATGATTCCGTTTTCCTGATTCAGAAATATTTCATTCTGTTCCTATCATTTTATGCAGTTGTATTTTGTATAAATTATAAAAATTATAAATAAAACATGTTCTATTTCAAAGAAAATATTTAAATAGCTACCTTCCTACAGGTAGGACAGGGGAGGGTACATAAGTATAGCCAGGATTTTTTTTACGGAGCAGGCTTTTGTTGGGGGGGGGGCAGAAACTCAAATATGTATTGATTTGTATTGATTTTTACTTATGGGAGTCAGCTGCCCCCCTTGGCTACACCCATGGGGGGCATAGGAAGGAAACAAGGTCGAAAGGGAGCCACAGTTGGAAAAAGGTTGGGAAACACTGACATAAACAAATCTAATGTATTGGAGCCTGGTTTCAGGTTATCATGTTATATAGGAGAATAGCATTCCTGCCATGAGCAGGGATGAATTTGTTTCACCACCACCCTTTACCTGAAGGAGAGTCTGAAAGGAATTTCCACAAGGGGAAGGGGTAAGGTCACCTGACACAAGGTGACCAATCACAGGAAAGCGAACCTGGCCCATTTAGGGCTGCTTTGATTCCTCTCGTCCTCTCTTTTACTTATGTTCAGAGGTAGGTTGAGCAATGATAGATAGAAAACAGCAAGAGCTATAGGCAACATCAAGCCAATAATTTTCCCAGATTTCCCCCTCAGCAGATACCCTCACATTAATATATTATTCACACAGCTTCTCTCACAAGGAGCACAATAAGTTAATAAAGGCTCACTTCAGAATAGCCTTGAGACAAGTGCCAATTAAGAGATAATTAACTTGAGCTAAAAGGTTGCATGATTGTCCCACCAACGATTTACCAAACAAGCTTAATATGAATAGCTGCAAGCTTGTTTGTTTGTTTGCAAATTCCTTCAAAATCCCACTAAAAAAAAGCTGTTCTTGGCAACATGGCACCATGTGCAAAATGCCACTCCCTTTATATACTTCCTGGTACAGAATTTTTTCAAACTTTGTAATACAGCACTTAAAAATATATATGATCTCCATGACTTCTTTATTCAGTTTTTATTTTCTAACCCGTGTACACTTTTGATTGCCTTGGGTGGTTCTTCTGGATGAGCCCCTTTCAAACTGGTAAGGCACACCATTAGCTGGAACAAAAGGCTTAAAGCAGATGAACCTTTAATTAACTCTTTAAGCAATGAACATTGGCAATACATTACCACCACCAACCTTCTAACAGCTCTTTGTTGTTGTTGTTTAGTCGTGTCCGACTCTTCATGACCCCATGGACCAGAGCATGCCAGGCATTCCTGTCTTCCACTGCTTTCTGCAGTTTGGTCAAACTCATGTTGGTAGCTTCGAGAACACTGTCCAACCATCTCATCCTATGTCGTCCCCTTCTCCTTGTGCCCTCAATCTTTCCCAACATCAGGGTCTTTTCCAGGGAGTCTTCTCTTCTCATGAGGTGGCCAAAGTATTGGAGTCTCAGCTTCAGGATCTGTCCTACCAGTGAACACTCAGGGCTGATTTCCTTAAGAATGGTTAGGTTTGATCTTCTTGCAGTCCATGGGACTCTCAAGAGTCTCCTCCAGCACCATAATTCAAAAGCATCTATTCTTTGATGATCAGCCTTCTTTAAGGTCCAGCTCTCACTTCCATACATCACTACTGGGAAGACCATAGCTTTAACTATACGGACCTTTGTTGGCAAGGTGATGTCTTTGCTTTTTAAGATGCTGTTTACAATTTGAGGGCTTTATTAGGGTGGTTGTAGACAGCCCTCTGTTTGAAAAGCTGCACAGTTAAAGTTACCGTATTTTTCGCACTACAGGATGCACCGTCCCATAAGGTGCACCTAGGGTTTTTTTGGGGGGGAATAAAGGGGAAAAAATTATTTCCCCCCCCCCAGGCACGGGGCTGGGGCGGGGGAAGCCTGGGTTTCCCTGACCCCAGCCCCCAGAACAGGCAACTCTCCGCAAGCAGCGGGAGCCCAGCGCCGGGCTCCCGCGCCTTGCGGATGTTGATAATGCAGAGTCCTGTGCACAACGGAATGACGAACAGTACGTGCCACATGCTTAAAGTTGCTTTATTTTCAGTTCATTGTTGAGAAATTACAAACATGCATCTTGCCTCTGCTGGAGCAGAGAAGCAACCGTCCTCCTCCTCGGAATAACGAACACCGAGAGAGACAGTGAAAAACAGGAAACCAGTGTAACGTCACATCCAGCTTCCCATTCCCGTGTGAAAACCCAACAGTGCTCTGACTGTGGAATGTAAACATTGTCTTGTGACAAGCACTTTGCTGCACAGTGAAGAGAGCAGAAACCAACATCCTCCCCCTTTCTGTGAACATCACTGGGCAGCGTGTTCGTACAATATCAGTACAAACCCAACTTCTGTACATAGGTACAGTGTTGATCCCTTGATACAATCTTGGACAATACATCAGCAGGAATTTCATTACCTGGCATATAGGACACCGTTACGAGTCCCTTCTGAATATATTCCCTAGCATGTTGCAACTTCAATTGCAAGTGCTTCGTGCTTTGCTTACAACCTTCCGAATTCAGCAAAGCCAAACATGCTTTGTTGTCCTGGTAAACCTGGATTGGACATTTGACAGGAATTTTCATGTCTTTGCACAATTGTAACAACCATTCACAATCCTTAAGTGAATAAGACAGTGCATTCAGTTCAGCTTCACAAGTACTTAAGCTAATTGTTGTTTGCTTCTTGCATGACCAATCAAATAGACCCTGATTGTACATGTAGCAAACTCCAGACGTACTTTTCCTGTCTGTAGTGTCACTTCCAAAGCTTGCATCTGCAAAAATCTCAAGACCACCAGACTTCTGATTGTTAAATCTCAGTCTGTAATGCATAGTGCCTTTCAAATAGCGTGCTATGCATTTCAGAGCTTTCCAATCCTTAACAGTAGGATTGTTAACTTGTCTGCTTAGCAAATTACAGCTAACAGCAATGTCAGGTCTTGAACATCTGGCAATGAAGTTTAGCTTGCCTAGCACACTTCTGTACAGTGTAGTGTCAGAAAATGCTTCTTCAGTGTCTTCTACCTGATAACCTGTTGTCATCGGTGTGTCTACAGGGTTAGCATCCATCAGGTTTAGTTTGCTTAACACATCAGCAATTTTCTTTGACTGGTGTACTAGAATGTTACCACTTTGATCTTTCTCTATTTCCAGAGATAGGTAGTTGTTTACCTCACCAAGATCTTTCATGTCAAAGTGCTCTTTCAGTTGAGCTAGGGCGTTATTGTACATTGTGACATCTTTCCAAAAGAATAAAATATCATCAACATAAAACAAACAATACAGCTTCTTTTGCCCCTCCTCTTTGACAAACACACATGGATCAGCTTTCCCTTGCTGAAAACCTAGAGAAAACAATGCTTCAGTGAGTTTTGTGTGCCAACACCGTGCACTTTGTTTGAGACCATAAAGGGACTTCTTTAGAGCACAAACAAATCCCTGTTTTACCTGTACGCCATCAGGTGGAAGCATATAAAGTGATTCACCTAGAGATCCGTACAAAAACGCTGTATTCACATCGTGGTGACTAATGTGTAGATTCTCCTCTGCAGCTAGCTTGAGCATAAGCCTAATGCTCTCATATCTCACCGTGGGTGAGTAGGTCTCATGATAGTCTTCACCTGGTACCTGTGCAAAACCTCTGGCTACCAATCTGGCTTTGTGTCTGACTATCTTGCCATTTTGATCAGTCTTCGCTTTGAAGACCCATTTGCTTCCAAGCAGTTTCATTCCTGGAACTACTGGAACTAGCTCCCAAGTTTTGTTCCTTTCTAAGGAATCAAGCTCAGCCTTCATAGCATTTAACCATGGCTCAGCTTCCTTAGAATCCAAATGCTGGATTTCTTGGAAACTTGAAGGTTCAAAAACCTTCTTGGAGCTTTTAACAGCTGCTACTGCTGTCTTAGCAAATTCATCAGCAAATCTCTTTGGAGGTCTGCCTTTTGTGGCTCTTTGTGACCTGCGAATCAGCCTTTGGTCTTCAACACTCTCCTCTTCCTTCTTAGGAGAAAAATGACCTATTGTGAACAATGGTTCTTCCAATTCCTGATCAGAGCTTTCAGAGGGTCGCATAGAGGCTTTCGCACTCTTGAAATCCTCTGAATTATCCGATTCAGTTTCAGACTCAGAATCAGAACCTTCATCAGTGGGTGTGGGTTGCTGTTTCTTATCCTCAGTCTCATCACTGTCATCAGGATAACATTGGAAAATTCCCACGTTCTCCCCCCACTTGGCATTGTACTCAACACTTCTTGTGAGTTTAATTGTCTTAGAGTCAGTCATCATTATTCTGTAAGAACCTTTCTGATAACCTAGAAAGATACCATGCAAACCACGTTTGCCTAACTTGAAGCTTTGTGGTGAATGAATCCACATATCAGAACCAAAAATTTTCATGTGTTTGATGTATGGTTTCTTGCCAAACATCTTCTCATAGGGGGTACAACCAATCGCTGAAGATAACCTGCGATTGTAACTGTAAACAAAACATGAGAGAGATTCGGCCCAATAACTCTCTGGAAGATTTGCATCATGCAGCAAGGTTTTTAACCCTTGAAGCAATGTTTGATTTGCCCTTTCGCAAAGTCCATTCTGCCATGGCGAGCGAGGACTGGACAAATCGTGTTGAATTCCTTTCTCAGTCAGAAAAGCTTCAAACTGCTGAGAAGTGAATTCTCCCCCGCGATCTGTGAAAAGAATTTTTATCTTCTTACCATGCACATTTTCCAACCAAGCACAGAATTCTTTGAACCTTGGAAAAGCCTCTGATTTCTGCTTGAGATTATACACGTAAATATACCTGGAAAATGCATCAATGAGAACCATGAAGAACCTATTTTCACCCAAAGAGGGCGATAGTGGACCGACTAAATCAGCATGAACAATCTGGTATGGTTCTGTAGCTTGCCTACTAGACACCTTACCTTTCACAGCCATTTTCACCTTGTTTGCTGCGCATGCCTTGCACTTCATGTGGTACCTGCAGGGTTTAATAGTCATACCTTCAACCAAGGTAGGCATTTTAGATACTGCCTCAAAATGCAAATGACCAAATTTCCTGTGAAAATCATGAATACATCCTGCATGCAAACTTTTGTTAGAACCTGCAATGCAACAAGTATCATTCTGCACAACATCATCATAATACAAAACAAATAAACGATCAACACATTCAGCATGCAATACATAATCGTCTTTCTTTGTGATGGTGCATTTCTTGTTCTTGAAGGAAACGTCAATGTTCCGTTCATTCAGCTGCATCACACTGAGAAGATTGTGTGTGGCATCTGGAACATACAGTACATCCTGTATTGATAAGTCCAAACTGTGAAGAACAACAGTTCCGTAGCCTTGACTGGGAATCGTGTGGTCATCCGCCTGGTGAATCGCACCTTCCTGCGGTGTAAAAGACACGAACAGTCTCTTATCGTTGCACATGTGGTGGGTAGCTGCTGAATCAACCACGAAGAAAGATCTAGACGTCTTCTGGACCTTTGCAACCTTTGGAGTGAAACGTGAGACCATTGCCTTGTGCTGCGTTGTCCTGGACACCGGACCTTTGCCTTTGCTTTGGCCTTTTCCACGCGATGAACTTCCGCTGCGCTGCTCTGTCTTGGCCCTGGGATATTTGCATTCCCTCTTCATATGGCCTAGACGTCCACACGAGTAGCATTTCACTGCCTTCAAAGCTTTGGCGCCCTCTGGTGGTTCCACTGCATTCTGGGATGACGTCTGTGAAGACTCCCCCATACCCATGCAGCTAGCACCCCGGCGATCTGCTTCATTCTGGATCACGGCAGTAACATAGGCTACTGTGAGCTGAGCAGTTGGTTGAACAGCAATCTGAGTGGCAACGGACTCCCAACTTGGACCCAAAGAATGTAGTATCATGAAGGAATACACAGCCTCTGGAAAGTTGAGTCCTCTCTGTTGCAGCTCATGTCTCAGATTCTGCATCTCCATCAAGTGTTTACGCACATCTCCACCTTCAGCAAGAGCCATACCATGCAGCTTGGCATAGTAGTACATTGAGGAACCAGCTTCTGTCCTCAAGTGAGCCTCTCTTAAAGAGTCCCAAATTTCTCTGGCTGTGGTCTTGCCACGCAACAGACAGAGCTCTTCTGGGGATACTATCAATGTAAGTGTTCCCCGTGCTTTGGAATCCTTAGCATTCCATTCAGCTGTAATTGGAGCTGGGGGGTTGTCTGTAATAACATTAAACAGACCTTCTTTCCGCAGAATTGCCTCTGCATACTGCACCCACTCCGTGTAATTTTTCTTATTGAGCTTAGGAATCCCAAAAGCATCAACCAGCTTTGCATTAGCCATCATTGCTGCTTTAATCAAGCTGTGTCACAGTACTGCAGCTTCTTCTAAAAGCACTTTTAAAAAGTACTTTCGTTTCCCCCAGCCATCCAAGCCTGTTAGCTTGTGCCTTAAAGCCCTTGCCTGTTTCGCGGCAAAAATGGCTTTAAAAGTACAAAGTCCAGTCATAAAGCCATAAACTAGAAACTGGCAGGCTGCCAGGCTGCTCCGGGCAGCATGAGCACATACCTTCATCAATCAAACTTGACGCGCAGAGCAGATAACGCGATCCGTTCCTCTGTACCTCTGCCGGCATTCCTCAGTTTGATTTACGTCTTTCTGGGCCCGATAACCAAAATGTTGATAATGCAGAGTCCTGTGCACAACGGAATGACGAACAGTACGTGCCACATGCTTAAAGTTGCTTTATTTTCAGTTCATTGTTGAGAAATTACAAACATGCATCTTGCCTCTGCTGGAGCAGAGAAGCAACCGTCCTCCTCCTCGGAATAACGAACACCGAGAGAGACAGTGAAAAACAGGAAACCAGTGTAACGTCACATCCAGCTTCCCATTCCCGTGTGAAAACCCAACAGTGCTCTGACTGTGGAATGTAAACATTGTCTTGTGACAAGCACTTTGCTGCACAGTGAAGAGAGCAGAAACCAACAGCGGAGAGGTGCGCAAAGTCTGGGCGCGCTTAGCTCAGCGCGCCCCGCCTTCGGCATGCAGGCAATTCTCCGCAAGCAGCGGGAGCCCGGCGCAGGGCTCCCGCACCTTGCGGAGAGGTGCGCGAAGCCTGGAGAGCGAGAGGGGTCGGTGCGCACCGATCCCTCTCGCTCTCCAGGCTTCAGCGAAAGCCTGCTTTCGCCCCATAGGACGCACACACATTTCCCCTTCATTTTTGGAGGGGAAAAAGTGTGTCCTATGGGGCGAAAAATATGGTAGGTTTAAAGATAAAAAAGCCACAGGAAGGGAGATCAGGGATCTCGAAGTTGCCCATCAACAGTTATCACCTGGACCACACTGAGGAAGCACACAGGTCCAGGTGTTAATTGTTGTGATGCATTTTCTATTTTTTGGTGATCCATAGGAAGCTACCTTAAGCTTTACTCCCTGACCCAGTGATCTAAAGACCTTTTTCTGCAGTTGGTTCTCTGTAGGAGATAGATTACCTCATGCTGGTCACAAGCTTGTCTCTTCTTTCAATCTTCACTATTTTTGCAAGCTGTATGTTCTTCTGCATGACATAAATATCGTATGTTTCTTAATTTTCACTGCTTAGTTGATTTGTTCTTTGAAAGTACAGTCAACTTACTCTGAAAGTATATGAATATGGTAACCACACCTCCATGTTTATATGTTATCACAGTCGCTCATTCCTTTGTACTTAGAATGTATCATGTTATTTTATGACAACTGACTTACAAAGAAATGCCCTATTTATCAAATATATAGGGCACTGAGCAGTAGTGATATTATAATTCTTGTTTGCCAATTTATCAATTTATCATCTGATCCTGAGGCTTGTCAATGAACTTGCTATTTCTTGACTCCATTTACATGCCTTCTTAACATGCCATCATTTATCAGTCAAGCTGAGTCAGTAATTCACTTTCACCATTCACCAGATCTTTCGAGTTTCAAGGTTACATTCATCCTAGCACAGTTAGGACCTGATATTTGTGATACCTTAAAATAATGTGCAGACATCCAAATCCCACTTGCACCAATGGGACTTACACTTTCTCTCCCTGTGCACCCAAAACGTTGGGAAGTCTTAGGAAACCTCTTGAATAGACTGGGAGGTTATGGAGCTGCAATGAGGTGGACAGAAAACATTATTCCATTGTGTCCATTGGCATAACATCGGATTTCACCCATCCTAGCCCCATTAAATGTCCCACTAATTTAAGACCTCCAACAAGAGTTGCCCATGCGTATATCTGTTACTTGATTTAAAGGTTATGAATAAACTGAGCTCTTGATGAGTATTTTTTCTAGGCCCAGACTTTTTAAACTTCTTGTGCTAGCTGTTTCTGTTCTTCACACAGTTACATAAGTAGATGTATTTCTGTCCTGTTCATTTTCTGGACTGTTTCCGGTGCACTTAGGGAGTTGGTCTTATGTCCCTCAAAATATCCCAATTTCCAGTTGTCCAGAATAATTTTATTTTAAAGTGCAAGAAATTCTATTGGGATAGACAAAATTTTAGCTTTAAAAAAGTAGGTCATCATTTAAGTATGTGTTGTGGAGTCTAGTTTTAGACACCTATATATTAAAATGATGGTGTCTGGACTTCAGGAATAAAGCATGGTTTGACTTCAAAGAGATTTAGAGTAGATTCAGTTGTTCGGAGCACTTTTATTGAATATATGTTAAGTATAAGAGTACCTATACCTCAGTGTAAAGAGAACTGCTCTTTCTGAACTCTGCTTTTATTATTTAGAAGACATTTCTGTCTCCAAACTTGCTTATCACTGTCTCTACACTACGATTAGAAAATGTTCATTCCTTGACCAAGCCTTTGCTTCACTCTAATCCTTTCCAATGTACCTTCACTTCCTGCTTAAGCTTCTTATGAGTTCCCCTGAACTACAGCTTGCTGAAGTTTCTGAAGTTCTGAATTCTAAAACTTGATTTCTGACTTATTTGATGTAATAGCACGCTGAAGCTCTTGATTGATTCACCATTTCAAGCATGCCATCACAAAAATTTTCAAACAGCTTGCTCTTAAAATGGCAAGTTTCTTTTTCTTTTTGCTAATACCCTGCATTTCCTCCAAGGAGCTTACAACAAGAGTTTCTCGTCTAGGCACTGGCCAAGGTGCTGAAGCTTGCATCCTATGCTTTCAGACCATCTCTGCAGTCTCGCCATGTTTCTCCTTGAGAAAGCTTTCACAAAGGGGAAGAGAGACTGTGGCCCACTTGAATCCCCAAAGGAAATTGCTGGCATTGAGTAAAACTTTGCAGAGCAGTGTTCACAGCAGCACGCCATAATATATCTTGAGTAAATTTACCCAAGAGGAGGCCTTGAAGAAGTCAAAGGATTTTAACATGAAATCTAGTAGACAGTGATCCCTGTGATGCCTGTTTTCTTAACTGTTCTGTCCTGTTGATTGGAACATTCATGTTCTGCACGAAATGTCATACTTTCCAGCCATTCTCCACAAAATCATCTCTAGCCCATCTGCCCCATTCTTTAGGGGTCTTTTTATGGTCTTCAATTTGAAAAGACTAGTCATTAACATTGCACTGTTCCAAATAACAGTCTTTGTGTGAACAAGGAACTTTTTATGACATTATTTTTGACGCCATCTTTTAAAACAGGAAATGTGGTATCTTATGAATGTTGCTGGACTCTCATGAGGCATAGCCAGCAAAGGGCCAGAGTTTGTGATGGTTGTTGTGTACACAAAAAAAGTGGAGGTTACCATGTGGTGGAGTCTCCTTCTTTGGAGGTCTTTAAGCAGAGGCTTGACAACCATATGTCAGGAGTGCTCTGATGGTGTTTCCTGCTTGGCAGGGGGTTGGACTCGATGGCCCTTGTGGTCTCTTCCAACTCTATGATTCTATGATTCTATGTTGACTACAGCTGCTTTCGAGACACTTTGATATTTTATTATGTTTTTATATGTGCTGAAAGCAGCCCAGAGTTGCTGGGGAAGCCCAGCCAGATATGTGGGGTGTAAATAACCTCTAACCCTGTAGAGCAGATTTAGGAGGCACATGGGGGCATGCAGTGAGAGGAGAAGGGGAGGGACGTTCTTTGTGCAGCCAAGAGTGCTTGCGCTAACCAATGGCTAGAGAGTTGGATACTGCCCTAAGACTTTAACAAGTGCTAAAATACAATTAGGGTTGGAGCTTTTTGTACATCAGGCAAAGGAATTCCAAAGGGCGGGTTATTTCAATAGTATGAATAAGCAACAGGACAGCCAGGAGGGCATGATCTGTAAAACCTAACCTCAATTTGCAGGTAGATTTGAGCTATTAATTGAGGTATGTTGGAATCATTAATGCTGGGTAATTGACAAAATGAATTCTTAGCAACACATCCCTGTACTGCACATCTCTCTCCTGAAACCAGGGTGTATTTTCCCTGAGAGCCCTCACCGACTCATCAACATAACCTCCTGCCATTATTGTATTTTCTAACTGTACACACTCTGCGAGGGAAATAGAAAATAAATTCAGCTGAGTGGGTTAGACAGCCAAAGCAGCCAAGGAAATTAGATTTAATATCCTGATTAGGACAAAA
Source organism: Podarcis vaucheri (assembly GCF_965113315.1). Lineage (NCBI taxonomy): Eukaryota > Metazoa > Chordata > Lepidosauria > Squamata > Lacertidae > Podarcis > Podarcis vaucheri. The sequence goes on along the minus strand of NC_138767.1, from coordinate 27,709,089 downwards.
TAGCTGAGTATTTGGCTGCAGGTTTATAATTTAAGATTGAATTGCAGTGTCAGCAGCATTTACCATTCAATTGGAGAGGGATGTATATGCTAGTATATCTCCCCAGCAGTCTAGAAGGCATTCAGCTTGGAGGACAGCAGTATGGTCATTGTATCATTAACATTTCACTGAGAGAGATATTGAATAATGCTATAGTTATCCAGAGGAATAACAATAGGTAATGTATTCAATAAATAATAGTGCATTAAGGGGAGGGGGGAGAAGCAGGGAAATCTAGAGTTGCATGTACAGATGATAGCATGCATTATTCCCGAAGGACAGCATTTATGTAGATAATTTAACTGTCTGAATTACACTTGGCATGAATAGAGACCCACAGAGCAATATATCATGAGACATTGTCAAAGCTAAATTCCATTATCTGTCACTGGAGGATAGCATGTTCCGCAGTTACGAAAGTATTGATCCAATAGATTTCTTTACAAAGCGCACGCAAATGCAACAGGTCACTGGGCAATTATCTTCAGGCTAAGACGCTGACTGAGCTTGGGACGGCACCCAGTGGAGTTTTAAAAGTTGTGGTTCTGTTCAATGAACAGGCATACCTTTTGCATTCGCTCTGCGGCATGCGCTGGAAAATTACTGGGTTGGATGATTTAGAATACAGGTTTTCAAAGCCTCAAGTAATGTCTTGATTTATAGTTGTGTCTTAAGAAAATTTTGAAGAATCAGCAGGGCAAAGTATAAAGGGGGACCAAGTGAATTATCTCGACTTCCAAAACGGCTATTACAACCAGTTAAACTCTGCATGACATCTCCCAAATGGAGTGTAAATAAAAATGCTGCCTACGTGAAAATAACTCTTGGTTTCAAATTCCATTATCTAATAGAAATTTTGTATTTCACTGGATTTCCCAGGTCTGTTCTCTCTGTTGCCCCCAGTTTGGTTAAGCCTTTGGCAATTTAGCCCATTTAGGCCAACTCTGATTCGTAAGTCTGTTCAAGTAGCAGTTCTGGCTGAAAAAATGGTAAATACAAAATGTCTGTTTACCATATGGTATTTTGCTACTGTATGTGCAGAAACAGTTGGTCAACTGACTGAAATGCTTCTCTAACCCAGTCCGGTTGTTTTAATATTATATCTTGTGCAAATTCAAAATTATGTTTCCCAACAGTGGCTTTGAGATGGCTGAGCAATTTTTATGCTGAACCAGAATTTTTAAAACCTTATTATGCAGTATAATGAGAAGAAAATCATTAACATTTGTATAACCATCACTTTTTGAAATACCAGATAAGTACCAGAGTTTTATGTATATCTGATGACTGCGTAATATTCACAGACAAATGCAGCAATATTGTTCAAGTTCCTGGCACTGATCTCTTACATGTGTATCTATGGAATCGAATGCCTTGGATGCTTGTGGTGTTTTTTTTTAAAAAAAAACACAGCAGCTTCAGGCTGTTTGCATTAAGGCCTTATCAAAATGCAGAACAGCAGCAAACTGCAAGGTTTAATCAGATTATTATGATAGGTATTATTTTCCTAACAACAAGCAATTATATCATTATTATGACACATGAAACATTTCTGTCACCCAAATACTGCACCAGATGGAATTTTGCATCTAACACATATTTAAAAAGAGGAGACTTAACAGCAAGTAAGAACCTTAACAAAATCTGTACACCATGTATAAATAAATGTATTTGGGGGGAAAGAACAGCTAGCACATTTACCTAATTGTAACATTAAATCTACAGCCTTATAGCTGATCCTCAAAGCTCAATTGGTTTAAAACTTGTTGGTTAAACCCTGGTTGCTGACCTACATGTAGTGTCTCCCTTCCAGAAGACAAAACCAAGGCAATAACAGGTGCAAACAAACCAGACAGGACAACATTCTGGGATTTAAAATTGGCCACACTGCCCCCAAATAGTGACACAAATGACTGGAACAGACATTTTGCAATGTCCATCATATTGGCATCTGTCTCATCAGTTCTCTCCAAACTTTAGCAAAGTTACATTTCAGCAAACTTATCTAACAAAGGCCACTTGGCCACACACACATATCATTTTGCCCAGGGCTGCTTAGTGAGCAACATTTCTGTTTCAGTTTCAATTTTGGCACTTTCCTTCCAGTGCTTTCCCCCCCTAGAAAAATAGATTCCAGTACTTACCATGTTAGGGACGTGGATAGCGCTGTGGGTTAAACCACAGAGCCTAGGACTTGCCAATCAGAAGGTCAGTGGTTCGAATCCCCACAATGGGGTGAGCTCCTGTTGCTCGGTCCCTGCTCCTGCCAACCTAGCAGTTTGAAAGCATGTCAAAGTGCAAGTAGATAAATAGGTACCGCTCTGGCGGGAAGGTAAATGGCGTTTCCGTGTGCTGCTCTGGTCCACCAGAAGTGGCTTAGTCATGCTGGCCACATGACCTGGAAGCTGTACGCCGGCTCCCCCGGCCAATAAAGCGAGATGAGTGCCGCAACCCCAGAGTCGGTCATGACTGGATCTAATGGTCAGGAGTTCCTTTACCTTTACTCATCATGTTACAACTTGTTACAGTAAGTGCTACACATTTTAACAACAAAAAAGAGGTGCCGGTACTAAGTACCCTTGAGTATCCTCTGAAAAAAGGACTGTTTCCTTCCCCCTTGTCTTAACAGCACATGAAGATATTCTGGCAACAATTCAATCAAGGGTGCCATCAGGCAGCAGGACTTGGGGGCTGACGTCCCAGATATTACTCAGGAGGAGGGACCTGACAAGTAGGAAGTTTGGCTTTCTGTATTTTGAAGTTAGTGAACTGCTGCACATTATTTTCTAAAGAGTTGGATCTCTAGGAGACCATTAAGTCCTGACGAAGCCTAAAACTACCCAACTGGAGCACTGAATCCAGCTGTTTCAGGAGGAAGGATGTCTAAAAGTACTATAAACTTTTAGTACAATATGCAAAGTTGTCATTTTTTCTAAGACTTTGTCTGTGAGGCCACAAGGACAGTATGTTAAGGAAAAATTGTTAAGAATAACACTAACACAGATGTGATCGTGTCAATTGCTGCAGCTTTAGAGACACATCAGAGGTGATGATCATATCCATTTTCATGTATTAATTATCCCAATGTTTTCTGTGTATTCCACTTCCCATGTATTCTGTCATCTGTCCTCCTTAGTATTTTAATTTCCTGCCATTTTCGTTTCAGGCGTAAAATCACTTGCATCTCTTTCCCCTTCCTTTATATCCCCCTTATCTGTTCTCTTGCAAGCTTGAACATTATTGTGGCTCATAGCTTTTGGAGCAGGAACATCAATTTTCACCACCCAGTGCAATTTCAGGGCTACTCACGGCATCAGAAACATCCCAGTTGGAATAAAGTACTGCTTTAGTATGCATTGGAATATACAACTTTTGTAGCAATAACCACACAAGAATTTATTCCCATGTTGTTTTGAATATTTAACTTTGGTATCATTCAGGATTAGCCCGTCTCGGAGACTTAACAACCCTTTATTATTTGCCCATTCTCAGAATGACAATACAACAGTTGCATGACCTTGAAATGCGGAGCAAAAAGAAACAGATTGATATAATTAACATTCTCTTTGAAGACTGCATTAAAAAGTCAAAATATTCATTTTGTGAATAAACATTTACTTTGTAAAGATATCCAGTCGGGATTATGGGACTAATGATGCTGTTTGATAATAATATTTGTTGGTAATAGAATTCAATTTACAACTTCTGTCTTTTTCATTTATCATGAAGTGATTCTAGACAGATATAAATGATAGATAGATGATAGATATAGATAGATGATGATAGATAGATAGATGATAGATAGATGATAGATGATAGATAGATGATAGATAGATGATAGATAGATAGATAGATAGATAGATGATAGATAGATGATAGATAGATATAGATAGATAGATAGATAGATAGATAGATAGATAGATAGATAGATAGATAGATGATAGATAGATGATAGATAGATGATAGATAGATAGATAGATGATAGATAGATACGTATATAACTTATTCTACTAGCTGCATGCATGTAGAGTAGCCTTCCCCAACCTGGCGCCCTCTGTGTGTGTGTTTTTAATAAAAGAGATAAAATTCCCATCAATCTTAGCCAGCACACCCAGTTTGGCAGGAGTTGATGGATGTAGCTGTCTGAAACATCTGAGGGCACCAGGTTGAGGAAGGTTGATCCATGCCCATTCATAAAATTGTGAAAGTACCAGTCCTCTATTTGGAAGGGGAGTTAATTCTGCCTCACTATGCGCTGAATTGTTGATTGACCCTGCTGGCATTATGTGTCCTGGATATAAGCCATCTATATTGAAAACAATGTATTTAGGATTGAGATGTGAGGCTTGACATCTTCTATGAAGTTATGAGCAAGTCGATTCCTCATTTCCCTCCCCCTCAAAAAAAAAATTGCTCAACTTTTAAAAACAATTCCCCAAAATGATTTTCTATGTTGGTAATTCATTACAATAAAGATTCAAATACAATAAAATAGAACCATTTCGATGACAACTAAACTAGAGCCTATAAATCATCCTTTTTATGCACCAGATATTTACTTGACATAATAACTGTTAGCAGGCAAACTACTTAATTCAGTCATGCTGACAGTTAAGACATTTACTTCAGGATTTTTTTCCTAGTGTTTAAGTGTTGTAATTTTACCAGCTATTAAAACTAACAAAATTCAGAGTTTGATTCAAAACCATTCCAAAGAAATACAAAAGCCTATTTCTATAAAAATTAGAAGGAAGTTGCCAAGACTTTTCCCCCAAATATTCCAAGTTTCGTGCATCAAAGATGAAAGAAAAAGAGCAACACTTGGTCTTAATAGGAATTATGCATGGGCCACTTGACACAGAATTGCAGACTAATAGTTCCACAGAGACTATACAAGGACAATTTTGATATATATATATTTTCGGTACACCAAATGAATTGCCCTGCACTCCTTGACCGGTACTCTTCATTCAGTCAAGCAAAGAAGTGTTCTGGCATATTTAAAGCATCCCCTGAGATGGGGCTATATATCACATGTGCTCAGTGTCCACAAGGTCTCACACTATCTGTTTTCCAGTTCATCTCCTTTACTCCCTTGCTCCACAGACTATAAAGAACTGGCCCATAAATGTTTAACAGAGAAGATAAGCTAATAAATACACCTCTAAATATTATCTCCTTTGCAACTAAGACAGGAGGGTTATTTGTCTAAAATAATCCTTTAAGCCCATCAAGGCTAGCTTCTTAATAAACCAGAAAAATTAATCAGAGGAAGTATTTTATACCATATAGCTGCCAAAAAGCAAAGTGACTCCATCCCTTTTTAGAAACACACACACACACAAACACACATTTCACATACATACACAATATTTGCAGCCTGCAGTTATTATGATCAATCTGTGGCTAATTTTAAATTTTGTGTACACTTAATCTAAACCCATGTAAGATATATGCAAAACTGCAGTTACTAATTTACTCATGTAGCATTTAATCCAACTATTTTCAATACTCTTCCTGCCTCTCCCCTCCAGTACAATATTATGCATGCCTACTCAGATGTCCTAGGCTGCTTTTACATGGCAGTTTATAATGCTTCTGTTAATATTGTACATATGGAAGCAATAGGATGAATAAAACTCTTATTGAAATACAAATTGTCCAGTCCAGAAATATGGTTCCAAAGTTTACTAAAAGGACTGGTCTGGAAACAGACACTCTAAACCAGGCATCCCCAAACCCGGCCCTCCAGATGTTTTGGGACTACAATTCCCATCATCCCTGACCACTGGTCCTGTTAGCTAGGGATGATGGGAGTTGTAGTCCCAAAACATCTGGAGGGCCAAGTTTGGGGATGCCTGCTCTAAACAACAATTTTACATACAAATATTTGCATAATATCATGTGTCTGTCCAAGTACTGGTACAGCCTTTTAAAAATGTGAAATTACTTTGTCCAGAGCTGAAAACAGCTTCAGAGACCAACTCACACAAAATGGAAATTTGCAACTGAATACCTTTCTCGTGTGATCTAAAGTTAAACACCGCATGATGGAGTAGCAGAGATACATTCTACGTTAATTATCAACTCCTTCCTACAGTGGAAGTTTCCATCCTATGCATTTAGCAGTACACACATAGTTATTTTCCATTTAAATGTACAATTAAGCAATTATACTTAACAGTTTATTCTACTTCCCCAATATTTCTCTCACTGTTAATTTCCACATTTAAGTTGAGCTTTCACACATGGTAAAAGCCACTTCCAGAAATCTTGGGGAATACAATGGAAGTGTAGCAAGTCAATTGCTTCCAGAATAAACTAACCCAGAAAAATTGTGAGAGTAAAGTGACAAAAGTTGGGATGGTATACCAACATGTAGTTCTTTCCTGCCATTTTCAAGGGTGAATCCTGTAAGGAAAGGGTGGGGGAATAGCAGTGTTGTCCAATGCTGTTCACTGTTGTGTTTCCCCACATTCATTCCTGTGAATGAAATTTGGCATGGCATGCCGGTATATCAGTCAAAAAGCAACCATTCCATAATGCAACAGCTACTGCAGTGTGAAAGGAGCATTAGGAAACAAAACAGAAGCCCTAGCATTAAAATCAGGAAAAGTAACACAATACTTACCCCGTCAGAATACGCCCCTGCTGTGTTCAACAGGACATATTCTCTATAAAGTGTACATTGGATTTATTTTACAGTATGACCCAACCCTCTTTGAGTGTTTAGGAAAAGTGGTCTAATTTATGTTATTATTTTTTGAAAAAAATACATTTATAGGAAAGATTTGTGTATGATTGCTAGTCTGAAGCTAGCTGAATTAATGATCCAAGTGTAAGGATGGTCCCTTACCATAATGGAAATGTTATAAAAATCATATATCAGCTTTTGGTACAAAGACTGCTGAACATGTGAAGGCAATTGCCAGACATGCAAGAACAGCTATGAAAAATAAAAGTCTTGCACATATTTACTAAGTACTTCAGAATTTTGGAGCTCTGTATATATATAGCACAGCAAATTGTTCAGCATAGAATGAGAGTAAGAGAATGCCAGGTCTGAGCAGGTCTTCAGCAGCTTCATCCAGTGTTACTCTGCTGTATGAATCAGCTTGGCAGTATGAGATATTTGCCATATTATTATTATTGCCAGATATTTGCCTGGTCATTATAAGATCACCTGTTTTTCATTGCTCCATCTCTTGCAAACTAAATGGGTCTCCACCTCAACAAAGCCAATGCTATAAAACTTATTAAATAATAATTTTTAAAAATTGAGAGTTTCTAGGTCAAGCCACCATGGATATTAAGACTTAGAACCAATTAAAAATCTTCTGAAGTGTGACTTAATTTTCAGCACACACTGGGGAGCATCTTGGCTTATTTAAGTTAATGGAACTTTGTCATTGACTTCAGCCAAACCAATTTATTTTCCATACTCCATTGCGAAATTGTTTCATTGCTTTGATTTTTGGCCCAAACATCTTTAAAACAAAAACAAAACTGGTGTATTATCTGCCAGAATTGCTGTTTTACTTTTGCACAAATTGTTTAAGGATAGGGGGCAAAAGTAAGAGTGACTGACTAGAAGCCACATAATACAGAAAGGTTAGAACAAAATCAATACAAAGAGCTTATTATAATAATGCTGGGAGAAGTGTGATATCTCAAAGCTAATACAGGCTAATTCTTTGTAGTTGTTATGGGACATTTTTAATTATCAGGGCCACTTTAAGACATTTACATTATAAAAACCTCCCAGTAACTAAGAGGTTATTGTTCATTTAGAATCATTACATCTAGATTATGCAATTCCCACATGTACTGTACCTAGATTGGCCTGTTTCCTAGTTCCTTCTCATCATTCGTATAGAAGAGAATATAACTGCAGAATATTTAAAATGAGAAGGGTTAATAAATGATTTCCACAGGAGATATGTTCTCTTCCCAATCTGGAAGGCTAGGCATTAATAAAAATGTTTCTGTTTAATTTGCTTTGTTTCTCTGAGCCTAGCTGTGGAAAGGATGCAGAAACATAACCTCGGGCACTTTTTTTTTTAATAAAACAAAAGATTTTGAAATGCACTTTAGAATAAAAATTGCACATAAACTGGTGGCATATGCTCAAAGCCTGGTGGGAAGTACAATCCTACCAGGAAATCAGGAGACCCTCCAAGTGTCCCTGTTTTCCAGGGACAGTCTCAGATTTACAGATGTCATCCTGGTTTCTGATTTGATTCTGGAATGACCTGCTTTCCCTTAGGATGTCCCTATTTTCATCAGATAATGGAGGGTGTGGTAGGTTGTCCCTGTTTTCGTTGGAGAGTATGGAGTTATCTGAAGGCATCCCAATATAGGGAAGTTTTTGTAATGTTTTATGTTTTTATATATGTTGGAAGCCCTGCAGAGTAGTTGGCGCAATCCAGTCAGATGATTGGGATATAAATAGTAAAATTATTATGATGCAATAGGACATCCCTATCCCTAGGGTATGGAACTGAAGGCCGTGTTGCAGAGCCAATTCATTGTCTTCTTTCAAGGAAGACAATAAGGATTAAACAATTTCCTTAACTGAAGATGTTCGGTCATTACATAGTACAACAGAAGCAAGGAAGGAAGGAGAAACAGAAACTAAACTCACAACTCAAAAAGGGTCATAGGAGTTTCTGCAGCCATTCAGAAGGGCCTTATGATGACAGATTTCCTTGTCTGAGGTTGAACCTGTCTTCTGAGGGGAAGATTGGAAACATTTTACAGAATCCTGGGACTCAGTTCTGAGGGACTACTTTTGAGGGCGGGAGCTTAATTTTTCTCCAGAAGGTCATGTGTATTCACCCTTTTAAAAGCCGTGATGACTGCTACTTTAATTTACCCATCCAAGGTGCCAATCGTGTCCTCAAGCAATGGCAGGAGGGAATTAATGATTATATATGGAGTGTTAAGTGGCTGAAAATTTCAAAAATAATAAGGCATAGAAAGGAGGAGGCTTAAACATCCTTGACACATGCTGCTATTATGACACTGGGGTTTTTCAATGACAGTTGCAGCTTCATCTACCTTATCATCTTTGCAAATTCCTTTTCATAACATTTGCCTCTGAGGAAAACTAGTCCTGTGCCCTAGTTGAGGGCACTTCATCAGAATTAGTCCCAAGTAACTTAGGAGATGACAGAAATAGTAATAAATAGCTGTGTGTCAGCTACAGGGTTGCAAAGGAAGTAAAAAAAAAATCTGTTACCTCCAGCAGTCTCCATAAGATCATTTATTAAACTGTCAGAAGGAAAAACTAAAAGGCTGTATATGGAAAGAAGAAAGCTGACTAAAAAAAAATTCTGATTAACAAAAATGGAGCCATAATGGACAAGAGCAAAATTGCCACTGAATGTTTTCAGCGTTCAGCTTTAATTGGAAGATGGGCGGCTGAAGTATGCACTATCCTAGAAAACACTGAAAAGGAATTATTTCCCGAACCAACAGAGAAGGCTCAAATTAACTCAGTTGTTTGCTTGAAGCTGGGCACCAAATGGCTAAATTAATCATCATTCATAGACTCTACATAACATAAAACAGGCAGCTTTTTATAAAACTGCAAGAGCTGCAACCTGACAGCAACAAAGTTATGAAAAAGAATGACTTGTCTTTTTTTAAATTTCCAGTTTCTACCAACCTGCATCTTGCTTCTTCTCTAGTATGTTTCTTTTTTAAAACATTAGTTAGAAAATCTTACACTTTGTTTATACAAGTCCTGATGTTTTGTATATAGATTTGCAGAAGAAACATATTTATGGGTGTGGCTATGAATTAATAGGTGTGGCTACAACCCCCCACCCCAGTCTAAATCCCATTCAAGGTAAACACATGGAGGGGGAGACGATCCCACCCCAATGGTTTTGTACCCCTGGCCCCACTCCTGATACTGTAGCCTTGCAACAGTATGATTGTGCAAGGCTACCAACTGCAGGTAGTATTTATGTACAGGTTTATGTACATATGTTGCACTTTGTAGACTTTCTGATGATTATGTCAATATCTGAGGGTGGACCAGCAGTGCAAAATCATATCTGGGGCAAGTCCAGCCATTGTGCTTCCTCGTTGCATTTAGCCCAGAAAAGGGAGAAATGCTTGCGTCGGACTTGTATGTACCGTATTTTTCGCTCCATAAGATGTACCAGACCATAAGATGCACCTAGTTTTTGGAAGAGGAAAAGAAGAAAAAAAATAGTCTGAATCCCAAAAGCCAGGACAGCAAGAGGGATCCCCTGCCCAGGAGAGGCTGCACACGGCTAAGGCTCCCCCAAGAGCCACGCTCCCTTTAAAGAGCGCGTGGAGTGTGTGTGCGGCTCTTGGGGGCTTTTCCCCGAAGAGGGAGAAGGGCAGCAAGAGCCACACACACGACTCTTTAAAGGGAGCACTGTGAAGAGCCTCCTGCCTGCATTCGCTCCATAAGCCGCACACACATTTCCCCTTACTTTTTAGGAGGGGAAAAGTGCGTCTTATACAGCGAAAAATACGGTATGTAATATCTCTCTCAAAGCTTTTCAAAATGTTCTTCTTTTGCTATGGGGTGAAATGGTGATAAAATCTGGATTTTAAAAACTGATAAGACTGAGGAGGGACAGATAAAATTGCTTCATGGGGTAGACTTAGTCAACAAGCCATCTGTGCCTTGAAAGTTCTGAAGGAGGACATGTAGCCCAAAGTCTGCAATAGTGTGATGAGAGCAGCTGCGCTTTCTGTTTCCTTCTTTCCTCAGAGCTCTTAAATATACAGAAGCCCTGTCTAATATGAAACAGAACATATATCACAGCACAACACAACTTGTTGGCCGGAAGAGCAAATTTGCAATATAAATTGTTGCGTTTTGAGGTTGCATGCTATGTATGCTATTTCCTTTATCAGCAACTTTGTATACACTCCAACATTCCCTGTTTACGGGAATGGTCACATTTTATGGGACTTCTTCCGGGAAATCAACATCCCTATTTTGGCTCTTTTAGAGATGCTTTTTGAGAAATGTTATCAGTGTTAGTTGCTAGTGCCATTTTTCAAGGTTCAGATCTCCAGGGTCACTTGATGCTAAATCTCTGGGTAGGAGAGTAATGAATGCTTCTGGTCTTTGGAACAAATGCATATAAATGAATGCACATGAACACCAAGGCACCATGTTGTGCATGACTGGTCATCTTGCATACTGCTGCTGCTGCAGTATATTTTAACTGCTATAACACATTGCCATGCTTGGATGTAGCATTGCTTCTGAATACCAGGAGCTGGAAACCATGGGTGGGGTGGAGGAAGTGTTCATGTGCACGGGTCCTGCTTGTGAGTTTTGTGTATGCATCTCATTAGCCACTCTGAGAACAGGATACTCCATTAGATGGGCAATTGGCCTAATCCTGTAGGCTGTTCTTGTTTTCTGCCAATTGTTTTAACTATTTATTCAGTAAGTAAAATTAATGCATTTCTAAACCTCCTTTCATGGGACGCAGGTGGCGCTGTGGGTTAAACCACAGAGCCTAGGGCTTGCAGATCAGAAGGTTGGCAGTTCGAATACCCGCGACGGGGTGAGCTCCCATTGCTCAGTCCCAGCTCCTGCCAACCTAGCAGTTCGAAAGCACGTCTGGCAGGAAGGTAAACGGCGTTTCTGTGCGCTGCTCTGGTTCGCCAGAAGTGGCTTAGTCATGCTGGCCACATGACCCAGAAGCTGTACTTCTGGCTCCCTCAGCCAATAAAGCGAGATGAGCGCCGCAACCCCAGAGTCAGTCAGCACGACCCTTTACCTTTACCTCCTTTCAAGAATTCTTTCCTAGGTGATTGATATAAAATACAGTACACAGCATTTAAAAGCATCTCAATAACCCTTTTTTTAAAAAAGCTTCTATAATGCACCTTTAACAAAAAGAAGAAGGAGCTGTTCAGGACCAATTTTGCAGCAACATAAATGAATACACCAGATGGGAGGCAGAGTACAGCAATATGAACTAAAGGTCAGGGAGGAAACTAGATTTTATTTCGCCAGGTCAAAGACCCAATTTGGCACCCCCTCTTCCAAGCACGTTTGCTTACACACACAAACACAGGCTGGGAGGCTTCACTCAGGGCAAAAAGCCTGGCTAGCACCCCGTCCCCCAAGCTAAGGCACTGTAATGGTCTTGGGGGTGATCTTTATCATGAGAATTGGGGGGCTACAAACACATTCCTATTTTCACCTCTTGGGGACAAGGATGCCATTAGCCAAGCAGTAGCCTTTCTCTGGTAAACAGATCAATACATGTACCACCAAATGGCAAACATAATTCTCCCTTGGTACTGCCATTACTAATTTCCTTTCTTCATGTTTGGTGAATTCCCAGAGCCACACACAGTTCTGTTGTTGATGTAAGTTCTTGATTGGCATGCTCTCTTGTTCTTATGCAAAAAATCATAAGCGTAAAGATATTGCACAGCTTCAACCAACATGCGCAGGCACTTATTTATCATCAGTTCCTTTGGGGTTTGAGATTTAATATTGCTTGACATATAGATGTCATGTTTGGACTCCTTCAAAGGAAGGAAAGATCAGTTTGTTGCCAGCAAAGTAGATGCAGAATGCAAGATTTCAATGATGACTTTTAAAAGGAACAGAAAAAGCAACAACCCCATCCTTCAGTCTTTGGGGAAATTACTTCATTCTCTTTACAGTGGTACCTCAGGTTAAGTACTTAATTCGTTCTGGAGGTCTGTTCTTAACCTGAAACTGTTCTTAACCTGAAGCACCACTTTAGCTAATGGGGCCTCCTGCTGCCGCTGCACCGCCGGAGCACAATTTCTGTTCTTATCCTGAAGCAAAGTTCTTAACCCGAGGTAATATTTCTGGGTTAGTGGAGTCTGTAACCTGAAGTGTATGTAACCTGAAGCATATGTAACCCGAGGTACCACTGTATAGCAAATTTAATCAACAGTTAAAATCTGGGGTGTGTTGGATGCTGTTTCATAGGAGGCAAGAGTAGGGATCCATTTCAGCTGATTCAGAGGATGGGTATACAGTTTTGGTATGTATGGCGAATGGATGTAAACCAGAGTTCATATGTGGCTCCACTGGGCTAGCAGTTGCCATCTTTTTCTGTTCTATTTCGCCCTCATTGGAAATACACCCCTCAAAATGTGGGGATCTGTCATTTGTTTTACATTTGAAGCAACTTTTAGCATGCTCACTGGTGAATTTCTCATACCAACATAATACCACCACGTGATTGTGCTTCCAGATTAAACTTATACAGTTATAGTCAATGTTAATACCACACCGGCTTGAAGTCTTGGAAGAAATGCTTGATGTTACATGACCATGATAGATTCTGAACGAATGAAAGCATCAGTGTTGATTGGGAAAGTGTAACTGGCACCCTGCGGAGATGCCATTTCAAATGGGGGGAGAGCAAAATTCAGAGTCAGCTTCAAGAACCTGAATTGGATATATTCAATATATATATTTGCAACCAAAAAATGCCAGTGCATGTTAAAAAGCATTTGCTGTGATTACATTTTTAAGTCTCATGTGAATCATAGCAATATTACCCCCCACTCTGCCCAGTCATTTCCCATTTAGTTGTTCATAACAATCAGGGGAATAGTATGGGGGTACCAAGGGGGCTGTGGCCCTGGACACACAGTTTTTGCATTGGTGCAAACCAGGCACCCCCACACAAGCAACCCCAGCGCAGCGTGGCCTGGTGCTCCTCCCCACCAGCTAAGGGCTGCATCAATCGGCTGGTCTTTCCCCTGCATGGGTGGGCAGGCAGCTCAGGACAGCCCCACTTTGCTCCATTGGTGCTGGCATCAGCGGCAAGGGCTGGGCTGGTATCCCCTGTCCATCACGCACACCCACCCTGTGTACCAGCAACTGACGCTATGCCACTAATAACAATAACCAACATGTAAAACCAATGAACCAAAGAGAAAGGTGGGTGCTCATGTGGAATAATCACATGAAATGAACAAGAAACATTAGCAACAAAATAATTTAAGTTCGACACGAGGATCTTTTGATAATAAATTCAAAAGAAAAATCAGGAGTGAATGAAATGGATACAATTATAAAATTATATCCTGTTTCATTAAGGCCATGCCAACGGCATAAAGCATTGTAATGATTGTATAAGCAGTATATCTGATCGATAGAGGGCGTTGTTCCATGCTCTTCATTCTTAATAAGATTCTGTAACTTCTTGTTTTTGTGTTGAGAAAGTTACTGAAAAGTTTAAGATGCTGAACTCCTGTGCAGCTTCGATAACTTGCAAGCCTTTAGTAATGTGTGGTTCTATGAGCAAGTGTTGCAATATTACAGAGGAATAATATTGCAGTTTTAGCCTATTTCCCAGAGTAGATATAAGTTCTGCTATGCCCTCCGATTCTCATATTTCCGTATGTTTATATGATTGATAACATCTTCTACATTCTGTTGCATGTGCTGTATTTTTTAAAGTATTGTTAACTCCTCATAGGTCTCGGTAATAAGGCATGTTATATAAGTATAAGCCCCTCACAACAAGACTGATCTACTGAATTTCTACCCAGGGCTAGAACAGTGGAATTTACAAGTCTGAGATGTATTGACAAACCTACATGGGAAATTAAAATGCCATTGCTTGGATCAGAACTGCAGCCAGAGCAATATTTCTTGCTCTCCCACAGAGCCTGCTGCACCAAAAGCTGGTAATTCAGCTACAAAAGTAATGCATGTTCTCTAGGAACTTTGCTTGTTATTAATTTCTCTGAAAAATTGAATTTATGTTTTTCATTCGAGACAGTAAATAATTGCATTATATTTACAAACCTGAAAAACGCCAGCATGTGTTTTATCAGTTCTCAAGGAAAGTTACAGCCTGAGCCTGAGAACTCACCTGTATGTATAAAGCCAACACTTTCATCAGTCACATACCAAGAAGGAGAACTGATTTGAACCTAAGCTACAGAAACAGGTCCAATGGATGAATTAGCTGAATGCGGCTAGTAAAGGCGAGAGTCTATCAAACAAGGCTGAGCTACCTAAGAACTCTGTAGAGGCTGGCCTGTACAATGTATAAAGGTAAAGGGACCCCTGATCATTAGGTCCAGTCACGGACGATTCTGGGGTTGCGGTGCTCATCTCGCTTTATTGGCCGAGGGAGCCGGCATACAGCCTCCGGGTCATGTGGCCAGCATGACTAAGCTGCTTCTAGCGTACCAGAGCAGCACACGGAAACGCCATTTACCTTCCTACTGGGAAGGTATCTACTTTCACTTTGACGTGCTTTCAAACTGCTAAGTTGGCAGGAGCAGGGACCAAGCAAATCCCCATCACGGGGATTTGAACCACCGACCTTCTGATTGGCAAGCCCTAGGCTCTGTGGTTTAGACCACAGCGCCACCCACGTCCCGAACAATGTATACATGGCAACAAAGGAATGGCAGGAACTTGGAGGGCCATACTCCATTGCCCCTGAACGTACTATCCTAACAACAAATCTATTGACACTCTAAAGAGGCAAACTTTTAAAAGTTGTGATTAATGTATGAAGTTAGTGGCCACCTATCAGAGATGATGTAGTAGTAGATTTCCTGCATTGACTGGGAGTTGAACTAAGTGATCTTCGAAATCCCTTTCTACTCTATGATTCTGTGAACTTAATGATAAGGAATTTAAAAATATATACTGTATCTATTTTAGAAAGTTCTTCAGATTTCTCTGTCTTGGCAGGGTTGGAACACAGGAAGTTGCCTTATACTGAGGCTGTGTGCACATGTAGCCTTCAAAATGTGCAGGGGTCATTTTTTCACTGTGTACTTTTCTACATAGCGGTTTGCAGTTGTATACACCTTTATGCTGTAACTCCATCTAACACAGCAGCGACTGTGTTGTCTGTACACACAGGTGGGACAGGGACGACTTGGGGATGACATTGCGTGTACAGCATCCCGGGAAGATGCCTGCATCTAGCACTGAATGTACTTTATTACTCATTGTGTACATGCCCTGAGTCAGACCACTGGTCTAGCTGGCCCAGTATTGTCTACACGGACTGGCAGCAGCTCCACAGGGTTCCAGGAAGTATTCTCTCCCAGTTCTATCTGGAGAGCCCAAGGACTGAACCTGGGACATTTTTTCGTCAGATACTCTACCCCTGAGCTGTGCCACGGGAAGGAGGCATATCTGTCTTTTCTTTGATTGCTGGAAGCTCCTAGGTTATTTCCAGAGAAAGCAAGAGAGATGTTAGGTAGCTACAACTCTGTTAAACATTTAGTGCATGATTGCTGATTTCTCAAAATCTGAAAATTAAGGCTGAAATCCTAAAAGTAATTACTTATATGATTCTG
Organism: Podarcis vaucheri; assembly: GCF_965113315.1. Lineage (NCBI taxonomy): Eukaryota > Metazoa > Chordata > Lepidosauria > Squamata > Lacertidae > Podarcis > Podarcis vaucheri. The sequence continues at coordinate 27,692,715 of NC_138767.1, read as the reverse complement.
CTACTCAACTTTACTGAACTACCGCAGAAGGAGATGGAATGGGTAGCAAAGGCACTGCCATGTTTGTTGAGATTCTATGATGTCATAACTGGCCATATTATTAAATACAGTGCTTATTTTCTAAAGAAAATGTTTAGGGGTACTCTCATTTCGACTCAAGAAAATCACCATTTTATAGTTCAAATCGGGGGAAATAAATACAGTAAATAGACAAAAGTACAAAGATTCACAAAATGTTTAGGGGTATGTGTCCCCCTGCGTTCCCCCAGAAAAAAAGCACTGATTAAATGCTTCTTAATTTCCTATGAAACCAATTGTGAGTCCTATCTATCGTTCCCCTCTCTATATTCAAACCAGATCATGGTTACTTTGTTATATCTTATTCTTCAACTTTCATCTCACTTCATTCTTTGAGGCAAACATTCCCTTTTTTCTAATGCACCTAAACAAACTGGACTGTCTCTGCACTGTCCCCAATGCTTTCATCAGTGGAGTTTGCAACAGGAAATACCAACGCTAACCCTTTAATAATCATGAAACCACTAGCTGAGAGGGAACTGGGAATGTGGTGGGTGGCGTTCAGAGGACAGAAGTTAGAGAGAGAGAAAGAAAAATGTCTCCTTCAGGAGAACGAACTATAACCAATTTGACAGAAGTATGTTTCCCCCCTGAGTGACATCTGGCATTCATACCCCCAGATAACTCATTGCTTTCATGTATCTCCATGCTTGATGCATCAAAGAGTAGACGACAAAAGCAGATAAAGGAAATGACACAAAACATTACAGCATGAAAAGGGCCTATTGGTTACAGTTTATGTAACAGGTGCAGGAAAGGAACAAATGATGTGCTCAAAGAAGAAAAAGAGCAAGTAGTATAGCTATCTCTCGGAAATAAAATTGAAATTGCAGGTATCATTTTTGTTCTCAGACTTCCAAAAACGAAGGCAAAAACTATCAGGAAAACAGTAGAGATAGTGGGTCAGACAGTGAGTTTAACATGTTTGGATGAAATAAAGAAAACATATTTCAGAGTGCAACTCCATAGCCAATTGATGCACATGATCCTGACCTGTAAATGAAATGGCCTTTTCATGTTCTTGTTTCTCAGTAGGAGCTATTGAATACCAAGGTGACCCTGTGGACATAGCCCAAAACTTAGATTCTGTTTCTCAAGGAACATGTGACAGTAAGACAGAACTTAGAATATAAGTCCACACTATCCATGTCGTCTTACACTTCCTCGATGTTGTTCCAGCTTGGATTCTTATTCTTGGTCACATTTTAAGTGTGACAATGAGATGTAACCAAGCCTTAAGATGAGACACCATCAGATTGCAAACTTAAATTCTATATCCTGGTCACATTCAAATTTGATACTTGACATTTGTAGAGCACTTCTTAGTGTTCAGAGCTTCTCAAAGGTAAACCCTCCCCCAGCCTCTAGGAGAAAAGAGAAATTATTCCTGCAATCTATAGCATATCTACTCAGAAGTAAGTCCTACTGAATTAAATAGTGCTTACTCACTAGTAGTGAGGTTAGGGTAGCAGCCTAAAACTTTCAGGGTTTCTTAAAAATAACTTAATTTGAGCAGAAGGTGCTCACATGTTAAGCTTTCCAGTACCCCCCACCCACCCAAAAACAAATACTTTCTTCATCCTAATAACATTGTTGAGCTGGAAGAAGCAGAGTTCAAAATAGATTCCAGGGCCTATCCTGGTAGTCTCTAACTCAGTAAGCTATGCTATAGCCTCAAGTCACTGCACCACTTATTTCAGAAATTAAGTTTTGGAATCAACTGCTCATTAGATCTTGCCATGTGACGTTTCCTGCTAAATGAGCACTGCTTTAGGATCAGCATAATGGCTGAGAGAGCCCTCAGAATGCGGCCAAGTGCTGTCTGAATGCATTTCACCTAGAATTAATAGCACTGCGTTTAGCATGTATTGCCTTTTTAATGAATCAGGTCTGTGCTGGAAGGGAAAGAAAAATGGTTTGTCAAGCGATTGCTGGTTGAAATACAGCAAGAGCCTTCTGTTCTTTGTTTGAACAGCTGCCCTCTTAAAGATGCCTTAATGAAGTCACTGTCCAGGCTTTTTATTCGGGAAGATTGGTCTTTGCAAGCTCATCTGTCTTAAGTCAAAACAGTTCCTATTTGTTAATAAGTCACTAACCAAATATTATGAATGAGACTCCGGGAAGCTAGTAAATAGCCAGATGTAGGGTGCGATTTTTGTTGCATTATGTCAGCTAAAGGATTTTTTTGAAAAAGCAACCCAAATGGCAAATGGTATTGCCTCAGTTTATTTTTTTCTAAATGACAACTAGCAACTTAACGGTGCTAAATAGCAGATTAAATGTACAGGTGAGCTTCCAGTGCAGTCCTATAAACATCAAATAACTCACTGGTTTCTAGGGCAGGGTGCTCCAACTTTTCATACCAAATGGGCCACAATAGTACGTTGACATGGAACCCATGGGCCGCTCACTGTCTTGTTAGGTAGGAGGGGGGAGTGAGGCCAGAATTTGTCCCCCCACCACCAGACCTCCCACCTCCTTCCCAAAGCTGGGAAAGCCCTAACTAGGATTTAGGAAGGCGGTGGGAGGGCTCTAAGACCCAGTCACAGCCCTCCTTCCTCCTTCCCAAAGGCCAGCACCTTGCTTACCTGCTTTGGCAAGGTGAGGGCTATGGGGGAGCGGCATCAAATGTTGCTGAGGGCCACCAAAAAAATCTAAAGTTGATTGCATAGTCCAGCATTCTTCTCCGATTGCATCCAGTGATTTTGCACCAGCTGCCTGTGCCTCACTCAGCCGATGCAGAAAATATACAGTGAGCTCACCACATTTTGCTGATAGGAGACTCGGAGTGAGACAAAAACAGCCTGAATGACCTTCTGTGAAATAAAGTGGATACAGCGCTAACACAGCTATGGATGGGTCATGAGGGACACTTCCTCCTAAGTTCCATCCATCTTCACCTTATGGATGTACTAAAAGCTTTATAAATATTTTAGCAAACTAATGGACATGTTTTTAAACACTGTGAACCCACAGTTAAAGAAGTGGCACATTGGCAGAAGCCGCAGGGGCGAAAATGGAAAAGCAAATGGCTCCTTATCTTGCAGTTATTCTAGAAAGCGGAAGAGGAGGGTGTGAATGCAGATCTCTAGGTCTCAGCAGGCTTTCAAGGCTTTCCCTTCAGCTCCATGCCTGAAAAACACTTACAGCAGAAATATTCATTTCTGAGTTACATGGCACTGCCAGTCCAGTGGTGTAGTGATAAACTTGGAAGTACAGGAGCTCATTATGATTGCCCCATAACCATGTCCACTAGGAATGTCCAGAAATGCAGACAGTTCTAGGTGTGTGGGTGGGTGGGTGGGTGGGTGGTATGACATACAGTGGTACCTCAAGTTACAAACGCCTCAGGTTACAAATGCTTCAGGTTACAAACTCCAATAACCTGGAAGAGTTACCTTGAGTTGAGAACTTTGCTGCAGGATGAGAACAGAATTGTGTGCCAGCCGCGCATCGGCAGCAAGAGGCCCCATCAGAGAAAGCATACCTCTTGTTAAGAACAGTTTCAGGTTACGAATGGACCTCCGGAAGAATTAAGTTCATAACTAGAGGTACCACTGTACACACACATATAAAAAAGTCATAGTGCATAACATGTTGGCAATACTATGCATAGTTTCCTGGGACTAAGTAGTGCTTTCTTCTGACTGCATAGGTTCAAGTCCCAGAACTGTACTCAGCTACATTTCCTCCATTATCCACAAGTAAGTACATGCATCTTTATAGATTGCAGGAATTAACTTGTGGGATTACAGGATAGGTCTATAAGTCATGATAACTAAGTGAAACCCCCATTTTTAGAAGCAGGACACATCTATTCTAGATAGTGAGGTCAGATGAGAGGCTTGTTACATAAAGGCTATTTGTAAACATCTGGCTGTTGCTGGAGTCTTGTTCTGATCTACCTGGGATATTCTTACATAATGCCTAGCTATGCCCATAAATATAAATTAGTGTGCACATATGGAGACGAATGTGAAGGCAAGATTAAAAGAAGCAACTAAGAGTCATTCCTCCCAGGTAGAAGCCTTTCTGAACTTCAGGCCCACCTTATGGTGGCTTGCCTGGATGTCAACAAACCCTGCACTCCCTTTCCCATCATGTATTTATTCATTACTTATATCCCACTACTACTCCAGAAGTTTAAGGTTGGGCTGAGAGTTGAAGATCGTATCAACAAAAGTATAATGTCCAGCTTATAAATTAATGGTGCCACTCTATTTTGCTGTCAGACTTTATCTGGAGTATGTTTAGTCCTGGGAACCATAATTTTAAAAGTATAGCGACAGCTTGGAATGTGTGCAGAAAAGGCTGATAAAGCTGGTGAGAAGGACCTAGAGACCAAGTCCTATGAAGAAGTCCAGTTGAAGGACCTGGGTGTGTTTAACCTGAAGAAGAGACAAGAGACAATGTGACAGCCCTCCTCAGATGGGATTCTGCCATTTCTGAACTCTCCACACTAGCCATCCCTGTCACCATTCTCTTCAACCCTGCCCTAAGTCGGCTGCTCCATTAGTGAGCAGTTATTTGCATTGGAAAGTTGGCTGTGATGTCCACATTGGCCCCAAGACAAAGAGAAATTTGTCATTGATTACAAATGCCCAGTAAATGTAGAATCCGGGCTGTTCTTTTGTTTTCCACATTGAGATGCCATTAGCAGACTACCGCAAAATGCCACTCCAGGGAATATATTACTGAGAGATCACTATATTTCTCAGATGCTAAGGGGGGAAATGCTTCCGCCACGGTTTTTTTCCTCATAATGCTGTCAGAAGCGTACCATAATGACTACAAAACATACTGTTTAGCATGTCTCTCCCTAATTGCAGTGGTGGCATTAGTTAATTTACATTGCCTCCAACAAAATGCATATTTCTTGTTAACCCGGGAGTGAATCCACTGGAAACAAAAGCGAAGTATGATAATTGCTTACTGCTTTTCTTATCTCTTGATAACTGTATAATTAACTCATTTTCCATGTACATCCTAATTTTAGTTAATCCAGTGTTTGTGAATAACAAAGATAGGCTGAATCTACAGAAAGCTAGATAGAAAGCATCTATTGATAAAGCGCTGACTTTGCACTCATGGCAGTTAATTTTCAATCTCTGTATGAATTGTCCTTTATGCTGTTCATATTTGAAAGTGGTGTCACTTTGCAAAAAGCCATAATCAGGCAAAAGAGAAAATGAAATAAGTTTGTATAAAAAATAAGCTGAAGAGAAATATTTTCTTCAGATCAAATGTCCAACACATCAGTGCCATGAGGCATACGGAGCTGGAAAACCAGCTAAATGGGATTGTGAAATTGTAAATAAATGAAGAATCTATCTGTTCAGCTACATGCAACATTAGCAACATGATTAGCAATCATGGGGTGTGGGTGGGTGGGTGAATCTGAAAGCAACAGACATGGGTCCATCTGACTGTTATCAATATTTCTGTGTTTAAACTTTATTTCCCCAGCCAGAATCTCCATGAGATCCAACTACATCATGCACATAAAATTCCCAAGTGACTATTTTCAGGGTCTCTCCCCACCTGTTTATAGCCCTTGATAACAATGCAACATAGTCAATAAGAAGATATCAAGGCAAATTAAGAGAAATGGTTCATACCTTCACTCTGCCATAAAGTGGTAAAAAACAAAAAAAGCTTTTGGTCACAGCAGGAATGCAATCTCCCCTATGGTTAAAGCAGTACTTTTTTACACTGGCCTAAGCCCTGGTGCAGGTGGTGCTGTGGGTTAAACCACAGAGCCTAGGGCTTGCCGAACAGAAGGTCAGTGGTTCGAATCCCCGTGACATGGTGAGCTCTCATTGCTTGGTCCCAGCTCCTGCCCACCTAGCAGTTTGAAAGCACATCAAAGTGCAAATAGATAGGTATTGCTCCAGCGGGAAGGTAAACGGCGTTTCCGTGTGCTGCTCTGGTTCGCCAGAAGCAACTTAGTCATGCTGGGCACATGTACGCCGGTTCCCTCGGCCAATAAAGCAAGATGATCGCCACAACCCCAGAGTTGTCCGCAACTGGACCTAATGGTCAGGGGTCCCTTTACCCTTTACCTTTAAGCCCTGGATAGAAAAGGAAGCATTCATCCCATTGTGGAACTATTGCTGTTGTTAATACAATTTATTATCTGCCTTTCACCCTAAGATCCTAGGGCTGGTTACAACAATTACAACACAACATTCTTGGAGCCAATCCACATGGGCAAAGGGAATGATTGTAGACATATTGTTCTTTTCAAGACTGTAAGCAAATTATATGAGTCTCTAGTACCTAGCAACATTCATCACACCTTGAAAAAAGGGAAGTGCATTAGATCTGGTGCAGATGCTGCTACAACTGTGATCACCCATCGCATCCCATTATCTGTGGATTTAAGAGTCGAAGCTTTGAGAGCCTCTGAAAACTACTAAACCTTGTGATGCAACAGCAAAAGAAGGTGGAAAACTATTGTGAAATCCAAGGCATATTCTGCTGTACACAGAGATGCTGTAAAAACTGCTATCGTCCTTCCTTTAGAATAAAAACAACAGCAAAAGTTCATGCAGGGTATACATTTGCTGAAAAGCATCCTTGCAGAGTGACAGAAGGGAATGGATGTTAGAACACTTTAAATAACAACAAAAATGTTTTAACTTCAGGTTGGGAACATAGTTGCTGCCACCTAGCAATGTCCTCCTGCTACTACAACAAACAAGTATTTCATCTGTTCACCTTTCAGATCAGTATCTTCATGACTCATTTGTCTAACTACGGGAATGACCGCTTGGGTTTGTACACGTTTGTCAATCTGGCCAGCTTTGTTCAGAGCTGGACAAACCTGAAGCTGCAGACCCTGCGTCCCATTCAGCTGGCTCACAAGTATTTTGAGCTCTTCCCTGAGCAAAAAGACCCACTCTGGCAGGTAAGGAGACCCAGCTGACTGAACAGCAGGAGCCCAGCATTCATTCACAATATTGTTTTAGGGAAGACTGCCTGCAGGGGGAGGGGGAGAACTATAAATGCAACGTCTACTAATTAAGACATTTAAATCTGTTTTTAAATGGCCTTTCAAAATCATTTAATTCCCCTTTCAAAGTCAGCAGTTTGGCCTAGGAATACATTAGCTAGAAGATAAGGTACTGTCTGTCACATTACCTTCATTAGCACCTGCCTAGAGCTAGGCTGTAAAATAACAGCTATTACACTGACTGTTGTTTATAAGACAAAGAGTGTTTGTGTACTCTTCATATCATGCCTTCCCCTTTATTTGCTTGATGCATTGCATTAACTTGTTTTGATGAACAGCCAGCTAGATGACTACAGACAGAGCAAGCAGACAAGCCATGTTATAACATGGAATCCTTGCAACTCCAATTACCGCAAGCAACCTGGAGGAATGGCAGCATTTGGGATTCATTTATTTGACTATTTTGAAGAAAAATGTACACAAGTACCTAACTAAGGAGGGGGTCTATAGCCTCTTGTGCCATAGGAAAAATGCACTCCTGGTCAAAATGCGCCAACTCTAGCCCCGCTGAGGCTGCATAGATGCCATATATTGAAAGCACATTTAAAACAGATTACTTTTCCCCAAATAATCCTTGGAACTGTCATTGTTAACACTGATAGGAATTGTAGGTCCATGAAGGGTAAGCTACAGTTTCCAAGACTTGCTCTTTATATATATGGCATAAGTACAGCCTAGGTCCTTGTGTAGTTTGGAAGAGAGTAGGACACTTGGGCAGATGAAAGTTTCCCCAAATACTGAAATATCTACCATTTCATTATTCCTTGTCTAAAGAAAGCTGCAGTTATTAGAACCGGACTAAATATTTTCACATTTCAATTTTTCCACCAAAAACAGCAATTTAGGGATAAGTAGTAATGGAAATATTTTCCCCAAATCCTTCAATTTTAATGAAATTATTGCTCTCTTTCAAACTTGTTCCGTGCCATGGATTCCTGTGTCTGCTGCTGTATTGGTGCCATTCCCCACCCCCTTCTTCTTCTTCTTCCTGGATTAGTCACATGAGCTATCCCAGCCAATATTACATAGTGAACAACATGACATCACAGTTCTACATAGCCAATACTTGATGATGTCAGTGAAGGCAAAGTACATTGAGAGTAAGGGCTAGGTTTGTTAGATTATTAGATGTGGGTGACCCTAGCAATTGGGGGATCATGTAGCTGGTTGGGTTGACACAGCCAATCAATTTGGCTACTGAAGGCAAATAAATCAGTTGACAAAGACAGCAAGAAAGAAAATCTAAATGATCAGGCGAACAATTTCAGAAGCATTTCTTTAAAAACAGGGAGTACCTTTCAACTTCATTGTAAGAGGGGATGTCTTTCAAAACTGCTGAAAATGAATACAATAAATATTTTTGTCTCAAGCCTACTAATTATACTATCAAATGTCTCTTGCTTCTTCATGCAATGGATATTACATATTTTTACAGTATAAGTAACTTATAATTTGGTCTCTTTTTCATGGCTTTTTAGATCCACCTCATGACTCTTCATTGTGCATTTTCAAATACACTAATGTCCCCTGGACTTTTCTGAAAGATGCCATACTCTGCCTTTTTAATCACTTATTTGCCTCATATATTCCAAATCACTCTTCCCAAGCTCAGGGTGACTACAATTTAATTAAAAACATGTAAATTGTGTGATGCAACACTTTGAAACAGTGGCGGACTAGGTGACCTTCCAGGGTTGCAGGTGCACCTATTTTATTATATTGTCATCTACATCAGGTGGCTTCAAAAAAAATGTGAAAGCAAAATTCGTGTCTGCCATATCATTCAGTCAACTGTAAAAGACGTACATCAAGAACTGAAGTCAGTAATTTGGTAGGTGCCATTACACATTGACCACATACGTGTATATTATTATAGTAATTTTTATACATTTGATACCTGCCCTTCATTAGCAAGTCCCAGGATAGGTTACAACAATTTAATATTCAGTCCTAAGAACAATTACAGCAAATGACAGTCCCAGTAAAAGGGTGTACCATCCTAACTTTTGTTCCTGGGAACTTTAATAAAAGGATCTTAGTGGGGCTGGGCTGAGAAACAGCTCCTTATAACCTTGAAAGACAAATTTCACTACAATTTTCATTGCTGAAAGAAAGGATTACCCATTTGCTTTAAGCCATGATGCCTGTGGACTGCAATAAAGCTGTATAATCAATACCATCTGAATATCTAGCCCACTGTATTTAGCACACCAGGATCCCCTACAAAGGCAATTCCAGCATGATAATTCTTTTGAAGAGCCTCCTTTCACTTTCTTCTCACATTTTATTTCTCATTAACGCATGGCAGAAGGATAAATGGCTAAATACAGTAACCTCGATCTGCGATCTTTCGCTTTTTTTGTGTCGCCCTGAGAATGTTCAATGTTGCCAAAACACTTTATCTTGGAAACTTAATTGCCACCTGAGTTTGAAGTGGATAAATTTAACTTTAAGTAACAATTCCATTGATTTGCCTCTTTTAAAAGAAGAAATAAAACCAAGCAAACTGTAAATTTTGGATAATCAAATATCAGAACTGGCAACATCCATTACTAAACATTGATGTAGCACATAAAGTGCAAACATTACCTTGCGATGCACATATTCCTAAGAGCCTTGGGAGGTAAAATGCAAATAGCCCTATTTTACATCTGGGGAACTCCAGTTGACTGTTTAGTATACCTGAAGGAGCGTCTCCACCCCCATCAGTCTGCCCGGACGCTGAGGTCCAGCGCCGAGGGCCTTCTGGCGGTTCCCTCATTGCGAGAAGCAAAGCTACAGGGAACCAGGCAGAGGGCCTTCTCGGTAGTGGCGCCCGCCCTGTGGAACGCCCTTCCAGCAGATGTCAAAGCGATAAACAACTACCTGACATTCAGGAGACATCTTAAGGCAGCCCTGTTCAGGGAAGTTTTTAACGTGTGATATTTTACTGTATTTTTGGTTTTTATGGAAGCCACCCAGAGTGGCTGGGGAGGCCCAGCCAGATGGGCGGGGTATAAATAATAAATTATTATTATTATTATTAGTAGTAGTAGTAGTAGTAGTAGTAGGGTGATATGCAATGGTTATGTTCCCCAGCCTGTGCACGCTGACTATGCACAGCAGCAACTAACGCTGGTGTATATGTGCAGAAAAGAAATCACAGAAAGGTCTCATTGGTACATTGGTGTGAAGGCATTGTGCTAGATAGTCTGTTGCCACAAGGCAGTTCTTTTATGCCGCATTGTTCTGAGAAGGTCAGCGAATTCACTGGAGCTAGACAAATGCAATACAAATTGGGATTTGAACTTATAGACCAGAAATTAATGCCAAGTGCTCCAATTTAAACTGAGTTGTTCAACTGTGGTTTGTCAGGCAAACTACAGGGTGGTGTTTTCACACGATAATTGCACACATCAAACCACGTATTTTAAGTGTAGGTTTTTCTTCATGTGTGAAATTTTATTCTGCATCTTATTTTGGAAAGCTTATTAATGAGACGAATATACACACCTACAAACGGCGGGGGGAAATAGCATTTTGTTGTGTAAAAAAACAACAACCACAAAGAGAAAAAAAAACCTAACAAATAATTTGTCAGAATAAATAATTTAAAATATAGGCTAGCTTTGGGCACTAGATTCAAGTGACAGTTTGTCACAGCATCTAACATTAATTTCAGCCTTCTCATTAATAGTAATTTGGATACATTCTCTTGCACCTGGGCTTCAAGATCAGGTCTCTGGTCTACCAGGGAGCGGCAGGATTCTTCTTACATTCCATCGCAGGAAGCGAGGAGCATTCACTACATAGCATTCACTACATTCACTACATTTCAGTAGGACAGAATTCAGAATATTTGATTTTTTTCCCCAGGAATTAATCCACTCCTTTTTTTCAATCAGAATCCATGTGATGACAGACGACATCGGGATATCTGGTCTAGGGATAAAACGTGTGACCATCTACCAAAATTTCTTGTGATCGGACCTCAAAAAACAGGTAATTGAATGCTGCAGTGGTATCATTAAACAAAATTCAAAAGTAAAGCAGGATTCGACATTTTGTCCAGGATGTGGTGATTGGGAGAGCTGCTGACGTTGATAAAAAGCCATTAACCACACTCAGAGAGCTTTCCTGTGGACCCTAACATTTTCAATGCTTGACCAAGTGTTGAGCATGGAAAGATATTGATTGCTGGAGTAGAATTCTCCTGCTGAACACTGAATCTTTATCAAAGTAGGGATGGACATTGCATTACATTACTGTACTGTATGCCAGACCTGGGCTCACAGTCCTACTACCTGACCAGTGGTGCTGTTTTGCAGTCAAGTAGTCCAATACCAGGTAATCATGTGGCCCCAGACACACTATTGACCATATAGTTAGCAACCCACACAATGTCATCCTAAAATAGTGACATGATTTGGTCTTACACTTTTCTCTGCTAGTTATTTTTCATTCATAAATTTAGAAACCACTATTCAAGCTCAGCAAACTTCCTGGGTTGTTCTTTCTCTTCCAGGTGTTTTTAGTTTAAGAACTTACAGCCTTCTCCATTTTTGTGACTATGCAATATCCGTGGAGATAAGGAGAAGGAATAATCTCCACCATAAAAGTCATTCCTGCTGTTCCCTTTATAACCACTTCTTGTCTCACCTCTGTGCAATTGTCTGATGTCTCTTGATTTAAAGAGACAAAACTGATGAATTGGGAGATGAGATACAAACTAGGTCAGAAAAGAGAGAAACTCCAATTTTTTTAGCAATCTCCTGAGTAAATCTATTGTGGTCTAAAGGCTGAAACACAATTGCTGAGCTGCTTCTATTTCAGTGACAGAGAAGCGAAGGAGGAGATACTACACCAAAGATCCATTGTTTAGCCAATCCCATAGTCCAGCATGCCTTAACAAAAGGACCCCATGACAAATAGTATTTTTTACATATCCACCTCAGGGTTGCATAGGCAAACTTGAAAGTGTGATAAGTGAATAAGAGAGACATGTATCTGAAAACAAGTACTGTATACCATATAGCACAGAGGTATAGTAATCAGAGAACCTGGACTGGCTGCAGGTTCCTTTCAAATAATAATAATAATAATACAGTGGTACCTCAGGTTAAGTACTTAATTCGTTCTGGAGGTCCGTACTAAACCTGAAACTGTTCTTAACCTGAAGCACCACTTTAGCTTATGGGGCCTCCTGCTGCTGCTGTGCCGCCAGAGCACAATTTCGGTTCTCATCCAGAAGCAAAGTTCTTAACCCAAGGTAATATTTCTGGGTTAGCGGAGTCTGTAACCTGAAGCGTATGTAACCTGAAGTGTATGTAACCCAAGGTACCACTGTAATAATAATAATAATAATTTATTTATACCCTGCCCATCTGGCTGGGTTTCCCCAGCCAATCTGGGTGGCTTCCAACAGAATTTGAAGCACAATAGAATATCCAACATTAAAAACTTCCCTAAACAGGGCTGCCTTCAGATGTCTTCTAAAAGTCAGATAGTTGTTTATTTGCTTGACATCTGATGGGAGGGCGTTCCACAGGGCAGGCGCCACTACCAAGAAGGCCATCTGCTTGGTTCACTTGGTTGCAAACTCAGGTTTGTTGCAACTTATTGTATAGAAAGTCCCTACCATGTTTTAAATATCCATGCAGTGCTATGGATCTGCATCTATAGATTTCAGGATTATTATTTTTATTATTACTTATTGAATTTATATAACGCCCTATATCCGCAGGTTTCAGGGAGGTTCACAGGATAAAATCAGAACAAAAACCATAAAGTACATAATCAAAATAAAAACAACAACAAACCAATAACACCCCCCCCCCAAAAAAACCCCACATTTTAAAAGGGCATAAGATGTCAATCAAATCAACCAAAGGTCTGGTTAAAGAGGAACATTTTTGCTTGGCACCTAAAGGTGTATAATGAAGGTGCCAGATGGACCTCCCTGGGGAGAGCATTCCACAAATTGAAAACTTAGAAGTTAATGTTTCATCAACAGTGCAAAGTTAGCTGGCGATGAGCAACTGATGGATTATCGCTCTTTATAAGAAACCATCATCAGCTCTGAGCCACTGCAGCTTTCCTCCCACAGAACTTCGTATTATATTCTTAAAGAAACCCCAGGAGTTCCTATCACGTAACCTAGTTTGGCAGCTATAGAGGAGGCAGTGGAAAAGGCAGCTTTTAAAATAATCTAAAACTAATTGCCTAAAACAGTTTTGTTTTTGTTTCTTTGGTGATGAGGGGAATCTGCTACTGTAGGAAAGTTTGAAATCAGACATTATTTCATCTTCTGTGGCCAAGCCATGAAATCTCTTAATTGGTTTCAGTTCTAGAAGACCAGTTTTGCTTGGTTGGATTTGGGCATAGGAGACTTAACAGCACAATCCTACTCATGTTTTCTCAGAAATCCCACTGTATTCAATGGGCTTCAATGGTATTCAATGAGTGTTTAGGATTGCAGACTTATACTTCAGTTCTAACTGCATTTATTGGGAGTAGGTTAAACCAGTTTTGATTATTTTAGCCCAATATTTCATTTCATTTTTTATACTTTAGATGCCACAACATAATTATAACATAATATGGCTGGACCTCTAAGGTTCAGATCTATCTCCAACCCCAAAGTACCTGAATAGTACTTTCAGCCTCACAGGACTGTGCGAATGAAAAGAAAAATGGATTTGTGGATACCTACCATGTGCTCTTGAGAGAGAAGTAGCAGAGAAAGTTAACTTTTATAATAATAATAATAATTTATTATTTATACCCCACCCATCTGGCTGGGCTTCCCCAGCCACTCTGGGCAGCTTCCAAAAAAATATTAAAATACTGTAAGTGAGTTTGCTTTGATAGCTACTATTTTAGACAAAGGATTGAGCCACCTAATATTTCAGATGGACAGGAACATGTCAAACCAGAAGGATATCTAAAAATGAAATGAACATAAAGTAGATCATTATCGTATTGAAAAGATTTCTCAGATCCAGGATAAATTTTACTTTTAAACATATATGCATACTTCCCACTGTAGTCAGTAGGGGCCTCATTAACTCACCAGAGAGAAGGATTTAAGTAAAAAGCAATTAAAATAAACCTTTGCCAGGGTTGATATATAAAATACATATTTTTAACAGACTTTTCCATTACTGAGATGCTTTACATCTTTTACCCTTCCCTACACTATCATATAATCCTGCATTCTGTGTTTTTCCCCCTGTAGGAACAACAGCGCTTTATTTATTTCTCCTTATGCATCCTTCCATCATTAGTAATCTCCCTAGTCCAAAAACCTTTGAAGAGGTTCAGTTCTTTAATGGCAACAACTATCACAAGGGAATTGACTGGTAAGTGGAAGAAAAACAAAACAAAGCAAATGTCCATTGTTAGCATATGCCAAACCACAGAGGAGCAATTATAGAAGTATCTGTGACATCTACATAATTTCCAGATAAGTTTTTGGTGCATAGTGCTTTGAGAATGAATAAGAAATTAGTTTGTACTGATGTGATGCTTGCCAAAATGTTGCACTTTTTTCATCTCGTCTGACTTTACAGTATCAATATTTACATTCCTCATAAACAAACACAGTTGAGGAAAGAGTTAGATTTTCATTTTTATTCTGTTTATGTCCGTTTTAATTTGTTTTTAATTGCCTGTTCTCGATGTTGTATAAATTATTATCAGCAGCAATGAAAAATTCAAGTTTAGTGTGGGGAATGATGTGGAAAGGAAAGGAAAAGTAGAAGTATCATTTTGCGTGGCGAGTTCCCACTCCCCACCAAGGATAAATAAATATACCGGACACCAGAATTAAGGTTAATTGGGTGAATTAGGCCACAACTTTATTGAATTCAGGAATGAGAGGCATTGGCTTAGGCATTGGTCCTATCGACTATCCGGCTCCAGCCCATTTGCTGAAGACCGGGAAGGGTTAACACCATAGAGGGGGAGTCTCCTGCTGAGGCACGTCAACTAGGAGCTCCCCCGGGTCACCGCTCAGGGGCGTGCCTTTGGCCCACACCTCCATAGGCTTCAGACAGGGCCACGCCCCCGGAGTCCTTTATCAGACCACCCTTTGCTCTCTGGGGGGAGGTGATGGCATTCCTCCCCCCCCCCCACATCCTCTTAATCCCTTCTTACCAATGCCTAACCGCCAATGCCGAGGAGTTGTGGCGAGTTGCTAAGAGGTAGGCGAAAAACCAAATGGCCGCAAATCGCCAATTGGGAAAAATTCCTACCATGCCCCTTGCGGTGACAGACCAAAGTCCATAGCAAAGTCAGAAGCCTACCTAAAGGGAGGGAGGGTGGGAAAACGTGGGGGCTAGCTGGCAAAAGAGGGCGAGCCCCAGCCGCGCCAGCCCTAAATAGGGCAGGCCACGCCTCCCAGCCACCCGATTGGCTGGCTGGGCAGACGGCGCAGCTGGTATTCCCCTGCTCTCGCGGGGGCTGAAACCAGCCCCCGCTCACATGGGGTGGGCATGAAGCCCGCAACCCCACCTCCTGGCCAGGTCCGGAAGTGGCTTTGCTATTATTTTAACTGATGGGGCATCTATTTGTTCATTAGTTTCCCAATGTATACAGTGGTGCCTCGCAAGACGAAATTAATTTGTTCCCCGAATTTTTTTCGTCTAGCGAATTTTTCGTCTTGCGAAGCACGGTGTCGGAAAAGTTTTGGAGAAGCTTCAAAAATCACCAAAAACCTCAAAAAAGGCTACCACACCACGTTCTATGAGTTGCTCCTCGAAGTCAAGTCGCAACTGTATTAATGGTGTTAAGAAAAAGGAAACAAACTTGCAAGACGTTTTTGTCTTGCGAAGGAAGCCCATAGGGAAATTCGTCTTGCGAAGCAGCTTAAAAACCGCAAAACCCTTTCGTCTAGCGAGTTTTTCGTCCTGCGAGGCATTCGTCTTGTGGGGCACCACTGTATCTTTGACCGTGCTGCTTAGGCTTCCAGGTGTTGTAATGTTTACTTTGGAGTGAGAGGAAATAACTGGTTTAATGTATTTTCCCATCCCCATCAGCATTGCTGACATTGGTTTTTCACTTGCTTGCAGGTATATGAATTTTTTTCCTACTCCTTCTAACCTCACCACTGATATCGTGTTTGAGAAAAGTGCCAACTATTTCCATTCAGAAGACGCTCCCAGGCGTGCATTCTCCTTGATCCCCAAGGCAAAAATCATCACCATTCTCATTGATCCATCAGACCGGGCATATTCCTGGTATCAGGTATGGAGCTTGTACTTGAATAAGTGATCTAACAGTAGTGATAAGTCTAGTTCATATACACTACTTGTGGCATCATGGGAGTCATATCCTTGTGTCTTACCAAAGGACCTGGTTCCTTCTCTGTTAGCACTGCCCCCATTTCACCTTATCAGAGATGGGTGGGCAGAAGAAGCCATGAGCAAGTAGTTCTAGCACTACAGTCGTACCTTGGTTTTCGAACAGAACGCGTTCCAGAAGTCCATTTGACTTCTGAAACGTTTGGAAACCAAGGCACAGCTTCTGATTGGCTGCAGGAGCATCCTGCAGCCAATCGGAAGCCACAGAACCCGCACCAGACATTCAGCTTCCGAGGCAAAGTTCACAAACCAGAACACCTACTTCCGGGTATGCGATGTTGAAGTTCTAAGTTGTTTGTGAACTAAGCTGTTCAAAAACCAAGGTACGACTGTACTGCAGTCAAGTACAAATCAGATGTCAAACACCTAGACACAGTGTTAGATACCCACACTGGCAAGTGAATCTTTTTCACCTATGTTCCACCGCATCAGTGACCTTTGGTTCCAGTGAGCCAGGTATTTCAGAATGGTTGGTGGGGAGGTGTTTTTTCAGGGGGGAGGGGTTGCTATTATGCTATGCATTTTTATTTTGTGTTTTTATGTTGTA
This sequence comes from Podarcis vaucheri, assembly GCF_965113315.1. NCBI lineage: Eukaryota > Metazoa > Chordata > Lepidosauria > Squamata > Lacertidae > Podarcis > Podarcis vaucheri. Next base: position 27,675,734 of record NC_138767.1, on the reverse strand, counting down.
AACCTCTCTGTGATATTTGGATTAAGGGCAGAATATAAATTTAATCAATATTAATAATAATATAAATAAAAGGTTTTCACCAGCCCACACCAGTCAAAAGGAGAGCAGTGGCGTTTTGTATTGACTGTAGTTTCCAAACCATCTTCAGGGGCATTCCGATGTAGAACTCACTACAGTGAATGACATTAGCTAGATTGGGGAGAAAAGATTGGGAAATATCAGGCATTCCACCTGACTTGTGGTTAATTAACATTCAGTTTTCTTCAACTAGCACCAGCGTTCTCATGAGGACTCAGCTGCCCTAAAATTCAATTTCTATGAAGTGATTACTTCTGATGACTGGGCACCCAGTGACCTGAAGGCTCTACAGAAAAGATGTTTGACCCCTGGCTGGTATGCTATCCACATAGAAAGGTGGCTAACACACTTCCCCACTTCACAGGTAACTTTCCCTCTCTGCCAATTATTTCCCTGTGATAAATTATAATCATAACTTGGTAACATGTTTAATATTGTCGCATGCTTAATAATGAATTGCAATATTGTAACTTGTTTAATAATGGATTGATAAACCTCAAGCATTCATCTTGTGGCTCATCTTAAAAGACAAAGCACTTCAGCATACACATTCATACACAAGTTCAGTTTTTAAAGAGCTGAAAAACCCATTGGTATCTTAAAACTGGGGGTTCTGCTGAGGAATTTTGAGATATTTTCCCTAGAAGGTTGCTAAAAATGAAGTACAGTGGTACCTCGGGTTAAGTACGTAATTCGTTCCAGAGGCCTGTTCTTAACCTGAAACTGTTCTTAACCTGAAGGACCACTTTAGCTAATGGGGCCTCCCACTGCCGCCGCGCTGCTGGAGCCCGATTTCTGTTCTTATCCTGAAGCAAAGTTCTTAACCTGAAGCAATATTTCTGGGTTAGTGGAGTGTGTAACCTGAAGCTTATGTAACCTGAAGCGTATGTAACCCGAGGTACCACTGTAAATATGTTGCTGCTGCCTAAAGTTTATTAAAAATAAATAAATTCCTCTAGCCCTGCTTTTTAATAATAATTATTTGTGTGTGAACTTGACCTTAGGAGAAGCAGGAGAGAGCCTACAGGTTTTCTTGAACCCCAGCTCCCATCAGCCCCAGCCTGTATAGCCTATGGTTGGGGGATTATGCGTGTTGCTATTCAATAACATCTAGAAGACCACACATTCTCCTTCTCTGCCTTGAGGGCGTTGCAAATGTGCCATGGAAGGGCAAGAAACCCCTAAATTCAGCCACAGCATGGAATTCCAGCAAATCCAGTGCTGAGAAGACATCACTTTTGCTCTGTATCCCAGGACTGATAGAATTGTAGGGCTCCTCTTTCCCTCCTGCCATGACACTTTGCTTTACTGCTTTAGCCTGACAATGTAAAAGGATCTACCAGGGATGTGGGCAAGGATATGCATTCACGCAGAATCCTCCATTCTCTCCAGGCATGCCAGCTGCTCTAGAATCTTCACACACTTAGTGCAAATTCTAATGGGTTTTTTAAAGCATGTCTGGGTAAATGCACTTAGAAAACGTCCCAGAAAAAAGCCAGCTCTCCCGCTCATGAGGTTCCTTAGTGAGTTCAATCAAACAATTTAAAAAACTCATCAGACCTCCATTCTAGTTGTGCAAAGATCTAAAGAGCAACTGGCTTGCCCAGGGACACAGGAGGGCAGGGATGGCATGCATGTGTTCATATGTTCAGGCAAATGCCTGAACGTGGCTTTTATCTGTGCCAGAGAACACTGGAAAATTGAAAGAGGGAGGTCTGTGATGTTTGTGTGCATGTAGAGCAGCAGTAGGCTTGAAAGGGCCAGAGGTGCCTACCTCTCTGAGCCCATGATGAGGCATGAGAACGCAATTTGCATCTCAAGCCAAACACAGCCCACACACTGTTACCAGTGGCCCACTAGGAGTTTGATTGACCTCCTCTTGTTGTAGTAAGACTGCAGCCCTGCCAACCATTGCCAGGAATGTAACACATATGCCAGCTCTGATTTTATCAGAGTGACTGCAGATCCTTCAGTCTGCTTCCTTTCTTCTAAAATGAGCCTCTTTCTCAGCTTGCCCGGTTGGAGTTACAAAGGCTAGTAACCGTAAGCACTTAGCAACTGTGCTAAAGTGCAGTTGTGGGGCACTCATAATTAATAATGTGCACTCAGAATTTCAATAATTTAAAATAAGCTCAGTCAAAAATGATATCCAGCAAGGAAACTTTAAAAGCTGTGTGCAGCTTCTTGCAACCATAGCAGCATGTTATATTTGTCATCTATATTCATAGGAGTCTATTATTATTATTATTATTATTATTATTATTATTATTATTATTATCATCATCATCATCATCATCATCATCATCATCATCACCAGCAGTTCCAAGGGCTGGTTAGAAGAACTTAAAATTCAGAATTAAAAACAGTTTAAATGTTGGAGTACTTGTAGGTAAAGGTAAAGGGACCCCTGACAATTAGGTCCAGTTGTGACCGACTGTGGGGTTGCGGCGCTCATCTCGTTTTATTGGCCAAGGGAGCCGGCGTACAGCCTCCAGGTCATGTGGCCAGCATGACGAAGCTGCTTCTGGTGAACCAGAGCAGCGCATGGAAACGCCGTTTACCTTCCCGCCGGAGCGGTACCTATTTATCTACTTACACTTTGACGTGCTTTCGAACTGCTAGTTTGGCAGGAGCTGGGACCGAGCAACCAGTACCAGGTTGAAAAATTTGGAGGAGCCTGCCCCATGCATTGAATGTTACTCCTATAGATCCATTGAGGTCTACAGCTTCATGCATGTAGGCACCAAACTGAATGTGAGGTGGAGATAGGACCAGTGGGTGTACTGACAACATTTCTTTGTGTGTTCACTTTTCAGTATATACCTTTGGGGATGGTGGGGGAAGCATTCACACAGTTCTGTGGTCATCTGGCAAGTTTATTTTGCAAATATGTTGCCTTTACAGTTTGTAAATGCATTTGTAGTGTTGTATCATAGAAAACAAGATCCAATCACATACTCATCTTTTGTCTAGGTATCTTGTAATTCAAGCAACACTAACTCACACTTCATCTGAGATGTTTATTTAAACAAACAATTTATCTATCCATACAGTTGCTAATAATTGATGGACAGCAGCTAAGAAGTGACCCAGCAACCGTAATGGATGAAGTTCAAAAGTTTTTGGGAGTTTCTCCTCATTATAATTATTCAGAAGCCCTAACGTAAGTCCCCTTTACTTCCTTTTTTAAACCCTTTGGTTGTCATCCTCTGCATCTGAATTTTGCACAGGTAATTATTATATGGTTGTTAGGTGAAAGTTTACACAAGAATAAAGATCTTCACCCATTGCACTATTGGGTAACAGACTGGAAATGCTCAGCATTCTGAAGTCACATTATCTTCTCAGGGGGTTCTCATGTTTTCATGTTCAGCGGGCTCAGGATGCATACAGATGTACATAAAAATAAAGCCCAACCTGGGTTTTATAGTATGCATCTTTGCTAACCCAAAGATTGCATGATTCTTTTTGTAAGGTAACCAAGTTCTTTTCCTTTTTAAGTCATTTGGAACCTTTTTCATCTTCGATGTACTGCCCACGGATGGAGACTTGTTTGCTGCAACTTCTGGAAACTCTTGGGAATAAAATATTCACTTATTTGCAAAGCTAACTGTCTGTGATTTATTCTCTCCTAAGTATTTTAAAGGTTTGTTTAAAAGATGGTTGAATGCAGATGTAAATCTAACCAAGTTTTAATGTGCTTGGTTTCCTTACAAAAAGGATCATGCTATCTTTGGGTGAGCAAAGATGCAGACTATAAAAGCAGATTGTTAGCCGCTTTGAGACTCCTGAAGGGGAGTGAAAGGCGGGATATCAAATCCAAACTCTTCTTCTTCTTCTTCTTCTTATAAAATATCATTTCAAAGAGATTCAGCCCACTTGTAGTGAGCCATTGCCACATGGCTATTTGCTTGTTCCACAAAACAGAAAGAGAAAGACTGGGAGGGAGAAAACAAAAGGCTGTAGGGAGCCTACTAAGCTCCACCTCATTGGCAACCTGAGCTCTGGTTAACCCTTTCATGAACACAAGTGTGAATCAGTAACTATATTACAACCGTGGATTGTGCCCACTCTCCGCAATACCAGTGGTTATAAAATCAATGCAAGCTTCTGCAGTTTCACTGCTTAGGGCTCATCCAGAGTTGGCAGCAAAGCACACATTTCTTCTGGGCTTTTTTTGACAGCTGCCTGTCCTGATTTTCCTCAGCTCCACCTTATTATTTTTCCTGTAATCAGTTATTTTTGGTGTCCTAACATGAGTAGGTGTATAATTTGTAGAATACCACTCCCCCAACCTCCCCACTTCCCCACTCCTCTTTATGGTCAGTTGAGGTGCCTTGGTCCCACCACCCTTTTTTTAAAAGGGCACCATTGCACCAAATCATCTGCCTGCCTTTGTTTTTACTTGATTAAAGAAATAGAAAGAGTAAAAAGGAAAAAGAGCGTAGTTATAGAGAATGAGGAAGAGGAAAGTAATTTGGGGTTAGATTTTAAAAGGAGAAACTTTTTAAAAGCTTGTCAAATTAGCACTGTTTCTTGATAAAGTTATATACATTTCCTGGAAAGCATATATATTGTTTGGAGTATAAGTTCTACAGCTTTATTTCTTTCCTTGTGCATAGGCAGTGACATTGCTTCTCCTCTTGGGAAATTACTGGAAGCTAGCAAAAGTACTTTGCTATGCAAAAAGGAGATTGGGAAATTGTAGATAGAAATGAATCTCCTCTCAATATATCCTTTTTAAATCAATGATTTATTTAATTTTAATTGATGCCACAACTAAAATACAATTTAGGGGCTGAGGAATAGAAGTAACAGACCAAGCTGGGAGGGAAAATACCTCTCTATATCTGAAATGTGTTTTTATATGTGGGTATATTCAGGTTCATTGCTATTATCGGAAGAAGCCCAAGGCAAAGGGGAAAAAAATACATTTGGCAGCTAATTACTGTTATATTCCAACCAATTATTCTGCGGCCTTCCAAAACATCTACTAAATAGTGAAAACATTGCAAACTTTCCCAGCATTTTACATATGCTGCCACAGTATATTCAAAATTAATATATTTGGTTCCTTCATTAGTATGATTTTTTTAAAAAAAAATACAGTTCCTCCATCCTTGATTTTTAAGTTTGACATTTCAAATTCTTGCCCAGATTTCTTTTGCATTGGAAAGGTGAAAATGACTGCCAGAGATGACTGCCATTGAGTGTTGAGAAGCTTTGGTTTTCTCCCATGTACATCTTCCATTAATTTAGGCAAACTTTTGTAGGTTTGACCCTCAGAAAGGGTTTTGGTGTCAACTACTGGAAGGAGGAAAGACAAAATGCCTGGGGAAAAGTAAAGGCCGAAAATACCCACCAATGGATCAAGAGGTACCATTTTCTTCATATATCTAAACTTTACAGCTATACTAACATTAGGTACCATTTTAATGTCTCAATGAAGAAAAAAGGGGGGTTCACTACTAGGAGCAGTACCAGATCCAGGCTCAGTTGGAGGTCTTTTGCAAGATGCCACCAAGGAGTTTCCCTTTTCTGAGTGGGTCTTCCTTCTGTTGCTGCTGCCCATTGGCTTGCCCTTTTTGTCCAGGACCAATCCACTTGGCCTACCAGAGGGAGGGGGGAAAGCAAGCAGAGGTTGCTGCTTCTCCTGTCATTGCTCATGTGCTCAGAGAGCACATGCCAAACATTTAGCAGCAGCAGTGAGAAGCAGTAAGACCAGAAGATCTGAGGGGATGACAATGGGCAACTTGTAGAGGCAGGAATCTCAGCAGGGCCTGCTAACCCTCGTTGCTGGTCCTGATTGGAAACTGAATTGTGCCTTTATTGTGCAGGGCTAATGGCAGTGATTCCTGTTGAAAGCTTATTATCAGAAATATAATATACTAGTGGGGAGTGCCTAGTGCTGCCCTGGATATTTTTTGTAAAAAACAAACAAACCATATTGTGGTTTTAAAATGGATAGTGTAATTTATGGGTTTGAACCCATCACGCTAAAAAAATTGTGAAGACACAGCAAAGTCTCATTTTGGTCTGCCATCTTGATTCAAAATGGTGCTTGGCATTCAAAGACTCTCACCCCCAACTTAGGAACCCTTGTGCCAAGTTGGGGGGGGGGGCAAATTCACACCACAGTCACGTTTGGATCTGCCATATTGAATCAAAATAGTGCCCAACATCCAAGCATTGATATCTGTCATCCCCTCTTCAGGAACCCTCATGCCAAATTTTTGGACGCTATATCGAGAGGCGGCCAAACCGATGCCAAACCTGGGTGAAGTCATGCCAAAGTAAAGTTTTGATTCAAAATGCTACCCAGTGTCCAAGCAGTAATGAAGTCTGCTACCCCACCCGAGGAACACTCTAGCAAAGTTCAGTGATCAAACATTACATCTGACTTCATGTGACTTTGCTCACAAAAGCAGGCACATCCGTTTTTTTTGTTTAATTGTTATTGATTTATCATAACCATATGTGCAAACTAACACATAGCCCTACATAAAATAGCAGAAGCATACACAGAGCATATTCAGTATAAAAAATAAATTACAAGATGGAGTTACATATAGCCAAGATTTTAAGATGAATCTATATAGCCCAGCAGGCACATCCATCACATGAGAAAAGCAAGACTGCCATGAATAAAATATATGAGTTATGCATGTGTTTTGATTTGTAGAACAAAGAAACAAGTTTATTAAGGGGTTGGCTGAGATCCCCCTATAGCTTTCAAGCGGCCTGAGAAAAGGGTTTTATAAGAATTATTGTTTTAGGTAAATCCTATGCAGAGGACTCAGTCTGACAGTTGCTTTCTTTTCCTCATTGTCAGTCTAGGGCATTCCTTTCAAACTACTACAGAGATCACAATGTGGAACTATCCAAACTGCTGCACAGACTGGGACAACCTTTGCCATCGTGGCTAAGACAAGAACTTCAGAAAGTGAGATAGCAAAGAGACACCAAAGCGCCGATGCCCTGCTTTTTTCACTCTCCCACTCTTCACGTTCCCGGTTCACGTCCGATTATTAGTGAAGGATCTCATGAATAATTCTTTCTCAAGAGCAAATTTTTAAAAGGCCACACACACACAACCAGAAAAGAGCAAAATTGTTAAATATGCACAGGCTGACAGTTATTAGTAGCCGTTTTTAGTCAGCTTCTGGGGAAAGATTCTGAGCTATGAGGCATTGTTCTTTATCCAGTCTGGGGCTCAGACTTATTCTGTTTACCAGACAGTCACAGAAACTGTATGTATGATCGATAGTCTTCATCCTATATGACAAATTACAGTCTGTCAAGACACAAGCAAAGGATGGAAACATCTCTCGGTGGATTGCGAGGTTTGTAATTTCCTTGACAACTGCAATTTTAGTCAGCTTCTATATCCCTCCCTCCTTTGTTATTTTGGGGCTCATCTTGCAGCTAGCCCCCCCCCCCCAGTAAAATGAAGGCAGTTACATTCTGCAAGGGTCGGCATTCCTGTAGGTATGCTTGCTTGTTCTGTGCTGCTTGTTTTATTCCTTCTTCTTAATGATACAGAACACTCTTCAGTCAGAATATATATATATATATATATATATATATATATATATATATATATATATATATATATAGGCCAGCAGAAGCTCAAGGTTTCTTAAGGAGACGTTGCTGCTTACAAAGTTACAGCTGCTATGTGGTGTTGATTATTCCACATGGTGGCCACCAGCTTGTGTATAGCATCTCGGCCTCAGGTTGGCACTTTTGAGTGGTTGTAGCAATAATAAGTGTCTCACCTATGTGCTGTGCCACTTCACACAAGAAACTGGTCATGTGGCAATGACTGCCTCATTGGGTCAGTGGTGCCGTCAGGTGATTTTAGACTCAAGACATAACAGTCTTACAAGGCCTCCCCTCTTTAGATGGCGCTGTGTCTTTCTTAATTTTCAAATACGGTAAGACAACGGCATTGCTGTGTTTGGGGGCCTTCTGCACGTCCTGGGCTTCTTCCCTAAAGTCCTATCTTCCTAGTTCCAGTATGTGGAGTGACTTCAAGCAACCTCCATATGGTGACTTTCCCCATGAATCGCCTCCTACCACTGGTGGAGGAAGAGGGGTGCAGGGGGAGCGCAGTGCCTCTGGCAGTGCGATCCCGGTGGGGTGCTATCATGGCTGCTCCCCACCCGCGCTAGGTGCCATGCCCCCAGGATGCACACCACGCCCCTGCAGGTGGCACGTCATGCCCCCAGGATATGCTCCAGCCCCATCCCCACCTGCTCTCCACCCTCCGGTGGAGCATGAAGCTCCACCACTGCCTCCTACATTACCAAACAAAATGCTGATTTTCTGTGACTGTCACAATAATTTTTCGGCAAGTACCCAGATAAAACTTCAATGGGAGCTTTTGTGCTGAGTAGCAACCATGCTTCGAAATCAGTTTTAAGTGTATCGCTGAGGACTTTACATAAAGTATGTCACACATCAGGTAAGGGGTAGTATCACAAAGTTGTGTTAAAGAAAGAACTGTGTTGATTAACAGGACAAAGTGGATCATGGAGTATTAAAAATGATTTGCAACAGTGACTTTTTAATGGTGCCTTAAGGCTGAAAGCCTATACTCTCTTTCCTAGGAGCATGACCCATTGAACTCAGTGAAATTTCTAAATAGATGTGTATAGGAAGGTGCTGTGTGATTTTTAACAAAGCATACAACAAATTGCTTGTGTGACCCACACCATTTCTGTTGTCCTGTTTTGATTAGACATGAAACCACTTCCTGGTATCATAGGCCTAGTCTCATGGAGTGTACTGCTTCATATTTCAAAACAAAACAAACACAAAAACAAAGAGCACCCACATGGAAAACTAGCGTGTCAGGGGTGACTAGGCTAGAACAACCCTTCTTGACATCTAGGTTTCCATGTGCAGGGATTTATTTAGTATAGAGGATATGGTATGCTTTGAAGAGGTGAAATATACAAGCATCATTGTTGATCCAAGTTCTCACAATGCTTGAATTATGAAATGAAATAAAGTATGTATCTTGGGGGAAGGAGCTAATTAACTCTACAAGACACATCTCCTGACAATTTAGACAATTTATGAGTTGACTCATAAGTTGCATGCATTTAACTTATGCAATTGCAGCTTTCTGTTGCCGGCCAGCTGACATCACACAGATTAAATGCACCGCAAGGCGGAGAGATTTAAAAGCTCTTTCTGTGCTGGGAACACCTGTCTCAGGCATGCCTTCTAGACTTGTGTGGGCTGTTGTGTGAGAGCTTAAGAGCTCTTTCCACAACAGGTTGGATCTAAGCAGTACACTTATTCTCCGAAACAGGTTTGCTAAGGAGCACATTTGTGTTGGAGAAACAACTGATCTTGTGGGGTGTAATCACTCAGTTATGCTTTTGGCATCACTGAACATTGGTTCTGAGTAGAAGGAGCTGAGACTTCCTCCCGTTGCCTTGGTGTCAACAGAAAAGAGTCCGCCCCATATTCATAGTTTCTCTAGCCTAATAATATCCATACAATAAAATTTTCCTTCCTTGTTAAGATTCCCCAAAGGCTCTAATTTGGTATCACAGTGTCTTGCAAGCTTTCTTAATATTAACATTATTTTTTCTTACAATCTCTCACCACTTTAGTACATGCAAGCAACCTCGCAGCTGTTTTAAAAGTGCTTGTAGAGGAGTTTTGTCTTAAGGCATATCTATGCCATAGATAGCTTTAAAAGGGGGGCGAAGGCGAATTCATGGAGTTTCCAGAGTAGCGATGCCGTCAACGGGGGTGGTAATAAATGCTTCATTTAAAGAAAACATGTTTTCTTTTTCTCTGCATCCAGTGTCTCTTTCCTATGCATTTTATAAAGTGTGGACTCAAGGACTGGATGCTCCCCAACACTGCTGCATCTACAGCAACGAATAAAGATTCACAAGCGACACAAACTCTTACATCTGCCATGTTGCAAGAACTGGATTTATATAAATATATATAGAAAACATAATTGCTCCCCCCCACACACACACACACAAACACACTGGAAAATAATTCCAATATGTACTTTGATGTTTAATGCCTTGAAAATGGATTGTTTTCTACCGAACTGTTGCAAATCCCATTTGCCTGGATATATACTTGATGCTGGAACTAAAGGGGACAAAACTTTCAATCACCCTGGAATATTTTTTAGGTTTCTTTGTTTGTTTAGGGGGATATACTATGTGCATACACCTTATTTTTTTCTTCCTCACACTTCTACAGAATAAACATTTCCGCTGCGATATTCTGTAGATGGTCTCCCGTTGTTTCCCTTTGGATTCCTAGAAGGGCTCCTCTTATTTTCTTATGATGCCTCCAAGTGGTTGGATGCCTAAGATCATCGTGTGGCCTACTGTACAAAGGATATAGCTCTATGTGGAAGGCTATCCTGTTCAAATCCATTAAGGAGCAGGGACTGCAGGTAGCACCTAAGCAGCAGACGGAGTAGGCACAAAGATCACCAGGTCATAGTCTTCCCCACAATGGTGAGATGGATTGTATTTCTGTTTAAATTGTGGTATGTCATTTAAAATCTGCACCTATTCATATAAATTAGCTTATGCAATTTTTATGCAAATCAGTGTCCTATTTTGTCCTTTTCATTTTGCTGAACCGTATCCTCTTTTTTTATGAGTCCACAAGCAACCGTCCCACCACCTGGTCCCTAAGCCCTGAAGATTAAACAGTTCAAGACGTAAAGGTTTCCACTCCATCAAGAGTTTTATTCCTCCTCCGCCAGCCTCCAGTTGCCTTGGCGCTTGTCCTGAAGCTGCGCAGATGAATGTTTAGCAATAGTGCTGTGTCTTAAGGGCTTCTCCAAATGATTGGCTCGAAGGATATCTTTTATCACATTTTTGGCCTTTGGGGGAATAATCCTGCAACACCTGATTCAAAGACAGTAGCCTCACATCAAGTTCAGAAGAAATGGATGGGACACAGTGCTGTTTCTTGGCAGAGGACAGAGGTAGCTTTGCTGCTGTTTTTGACCTCTTCTTCTTTTCCTTTATTGATGTCGTGCATCCCAGCACCTATGAGGAGGGGCACTTAGCCCATAAGTGGGGAATTCATGCATTGGAGTCACAATTGACTAGTCACAAACCAATGTCCAATATCTGGAGAAGCCCCATTTCAGTTCCCTGCCGAGTGGGTAGATCTGGACACTGCAGGAAATGCGGAAAGACATTTCCCTTCTTCCTGTGTTCCTAGTTTCATGCCTGGCGTCGCACAAGGTGTGAGCTTGCATCAGCACACTGTACAATTTGCTCACATCATTGGCTGCTGGTGGCTGTGCCAGGAAATACAAAGTACGGTGATGTCACATCACACATTGCGTGTGTAGGTCCCCAGGCCACCCCTCAAATAACTTCACACATAACACGTAATTTTAGTTTTGGTTTTTGGGCACTATTTTGGCCCCAACTTTATTAAAATACAAAATCAGTGAGTGGTTGCTTAGACATTGGTTATGACTATCTGTCCCCCCACCTGGGACAGAACTGACATCCCGAGGTCCGATTGGTAGCCAGTAGAAGAGAAAGTCAAACTTGGGGGTCATTTGAGCTAAGCGTCGGACCCACGCCACTCACCCCAGCAGCTCCCTGAAAGCTTGCCTGCCCGGTCCTATAACAAAGATTCCCATAACAGGGATTGAGCGGCCCTGGTCCCATAACAGGGATTGGACGAAATCATGGCAAGCCCCAGGATTCCTTTAACGGAATTCCCTTCAGCGCAATAGGAGAGGCAGGCCCAGCCTGACTCCACCACCAGCATATTATAACCAATGCCCAACCGCAACCTTACAAGTTGTGACGAATTGCTGAGTAGTAGGCAAAAACCAAATGGCACAGCCAATCACCAAATGGCAAAATTCCTACTAGGCCCCTGCTCCAAAGCAGACGACCCCATGACAGGCAAAGCAAGGTCAACCGGAAAGAGGGCGGGCGGGCGGGTGATCCGATGCACTCTGCAAAGAGAAAGAGAAACCAGAGTGCACCAATATTTAAAGACTATGGTCCCACCCACACAATTTGCAACATACAATTTGCCCCAGCAACCCGGTTACCCAATCATGATGTCAGGCAACAACTATTAACCTGCCTGGCAACAAGAGGCCTGGCCTGGTGGCCCACACCGCAACACGTGCTCTCATTTATTAGAGAACACACTTTGTACACATATCTTTCCCCCCTGCAAGCGGAAAAGCAGTTGGTAGTGGAGATTTTAGGTGTGTGGGGTGGGGAGAGCCACCTTAGGTGAGAAAGAGTTAAGAAGTACTTTTCCCTACCCATTTCCACATCCACACTGATCTTCCTACTGCAGATCGCAATCTCTACAGCTGCATTTTATTAAAAGCATGGTAAGTTTTGTATGTGGGAGGGATGCAGGTGGCACTGTGGTCTAAACCACTGAGCCTCTTGGGCTTGCCGATTAGAAGGTCGGCAGTTCGAATCCCTGCGACGGGGTGAGCTCCTGTTGCTTGGTCCCTGCTCCTGCCAACCTAGCAGTTCGAAAGTACGTCAAAGTGCAAGTAGATCAATAGGTACCGCTCCGGCGGGAAGGTAAACGGCATTTCCATGCGCAGCTCTGGTTTGCCACATGACCTGGAAGCTGTACGCTGGCTCCCTTGGCCAGTAAAGCGAGATGAGCGCCGCAACCCCGGAGCCGTCCGCCACTGGACCTAACGGTCAGGGGTCCCTTTACCTTTACATTTTGCATGCAAGTGAACAAATGGAGTAGTTCACCCCTAGCCTTTGTATCCTGAGAAAGTCACCTCTTGGAGGCTTGCTTCCAAAATTAAGGTCGGAACATGGTGCCCACCTGGAAACTGTATAACACTTCATCATGGATATGGCCAGCCATATCTAAGAGATCTCTCTGGTGCTTGGAAAGCCCCATCTGAAATATTCAGAATATTTATAACTTTATTTATGTGAAAGAATACTCTCTCCAACCTGCGGCCTGTACCTAGTGCAGGCAAGTCAGGATATCTGCTAGTTCTTGTCTGCATTGATCCTAGCCTGGCAGTAAATATTTTCAGTGTTGAAATGGGGTGGATTCTCATAACCAACAGTCTTGGAATGGTGCTGCCAATGCTCTTAAAGTCTTCCCACTGACAATTGTGCAGGCATTAAAGGGAAATGACTGGAGGCCAAATAGCTATAGGGTCAACAAATGCTGTGGCCCCCAGTATTATCACTCATCCTCTCTGCCTCATCAGTATGGGAATATGTTTAGTTACTTTCTTTACAATTATTTCTCTCTCTTTCTCTTTGCCCCCCCCTCCCCTTGAGCTTGTGGAAATGTTAAAAGGACACTAAGTGAGTGTGCAGCCATGAAATAGTCACTCTTTGTATTCCTGTGACCTTTTCTGTTCTTACATAAAAGGCTCTACAACAGCATAAAGGATTATTACTATTATTAGCTATTCTAAATGCAATGTTGACCATTTGCACTTCAACCTGCTCCTTTCCTTGAGGCTGGTTGCTGCCACATCATTTGGGGAAATGAAATCAGTTGTGCCTACAGCTGGTTTTTTATTTTTTACTACGTACTTAACACCAAAGCAGTGAAGCACTTTCGAATGGAAACAATCTAGATTATTCCAGTAAGCTCTTTAACCATTTCTTCTGCACAGTTATTGTAGTACAAAAGGAGGGGGAGGGCTGGATTTGGTAATAATAATTATTGCCTTGAATTAAAAAACAAAACCCCGGTGTTTCAGATTAGCCCACCAAAGAAAGAGATAAACATACATGCCTGGTTCATTCACAACGCAAACCCAAACCACGGCTAAGCATGGACAAACCAGGATGAGGGTACTCCAAGGAAAAATATAAGGCCCTTCCACTTGAGTTTGTAGGGCAGCAGTTGAAGAAGGAGCAAAAAGGGTTTTCGTGTGTGTGTGTGTGTGTGTGTGTGTTTCTTTGTGGCTGATTAGCTGTTTTCCCTGTGTAAAGGTCAGAGGGGGCAGGGTTTCTGTTGAGGCAGGGGATTAGCTGTGGGAGGAGCTTATCAGAGTTTGTAGGGCAGCAGTTGAAGAAGGAGCAAAAAGGGTTTTCTTGTGTGTGTGTGTGTGTGTTTCTTTGTGGCTGATTAGCTGTTTTCCCTGTGTAAAGGTCAGAGGGGGCAGGGTTTCTGTTGAGGCAGGGGATTAGCTGTGGGAGGAGCTTATCAGAGTTTGTAGGGCAGCGGCGCGCGCCTAGTGGCGCGCGTAGTTATACCCATCTTTTAGATTTAGGGGAGCTAGTCTCAAACGTTTGTTGGGGGAGACCTAGGTTTTTTTTTTGTTTTTTTGTGGGTGAAGTTATTTGTCCTGTCTTCAAGCTTTTTATGATGGAGGACCTCTGTAGCCACCCCCAACAACACGATCTCATGATGGAAGGGGAGGGAACAGCTGCAGTCGCCTGCGATTCCTGCGCAATGTTTGCCATCTTGCCAAAGGTTGCAGGCAGCTTTACCTGCAGCAATTGCATGTTGATTGCCCTTTTAAAAGACAAAGTCCAGCAACTGGAGGAACGTGTAGCTACGCTCCAAAGAATTAGAGAGCTGGAGCTCTTCTTGGAAGCAACAGAGCACACCGTCCCCACCAAGGAGGAGACAGGGGACTCCCCTGAGAAGGAGGCTTGTTCACCAACACAGGAGCCAGATATATGGAGAAACGTGACTCAAAGAAGTAGGAGGCCCAGGGTCCACTCTGATTGTTTAGAAATACACAATCGCTTTGAGGTCCTCTCCCCTAGCATGGAAGACGAAGAGCAGACTCCATTTGAGGATCTCTCCCTCATTACAGTCGATCAGGTATATGAAGACGAGCAGCAAAGTCAGTCCTCAGGGAATGTGCAGGTGACCTTGGAACGGACAGCTCACGGAAGAACCCCGACCAAACCTAAGAGGAGGCGTGTAGTGGTGATAGGGGATTCCCTACTAAGGGGAACAGAAGCAGTGATCTGTGGGCCTGACAAGATGTCTCGGGAAGTGTGCTGTCTCCCCGGGGCTAAGATCTAAGATGTAACTGAACAACTGCAAGGAATCATAAAACCCACTGACAAATACCCCTTCCTCTTGGTTCATGTGGGAACCAATGACACTGCAAGCAATAGCCTCCAGAAGATCAAAAGAGACTACGAGGCTCTCGGCAGGAAATTAAAGCAACTAAATGCACAAATTGTCATCTCGTCTGTCCTCCCAGTTGAACGACGTGGCCCAGGGAGAGAGGGGAAAATAGTGGAAGTGAACAGCTGGCTTCGCAAATGGTGTAAACAGGAACGGTTTGGATTCTTAGATCACGGACTGCAGTTTCTTGAAGATGGACTTCTGGCAAGTGATGGGCTGCACCTCACAACGGTTGGGAGAAATGTTTTTGCCAAAAATCTCAGAAACCTCATCAGGAGGGCTTTAAACTGACTAATGTGGGGGAGGGAGACAGTGCTCCTGAAGGTAGGAGTCTATCAATTAATGAAGATGATCATCCAAATGTCATAGACCAAATGGAGCAAACAGCACGTGGACCTAGTGGTGGGAGGAAAAAATCCTTAAATAAGAGACACAGGGGAATGATTAATGGACTTCAATGTCTGTACACTAATGCGCAAAGCATGGGAAATAAACAAGATGAGCTTGAGCTCTTGGTACAGCAAACTAAATATGACATAATAGGCATCACTGAAACCTGGTGGGATAAGTCCCACGATTGGAATGTAATAATGGGGGGATACAATCTATTTCAGAGAAACAGACCAGACAAGAAAGGAGGAGGAGTGGCGTTATATGTCAGGGATGTGTATACCTGTGAAGAGATCCAAGATTTAGAACCTCAAAGCCAAAGTGAGAGTATTTGGGTCAAAATTAAGGGAGAGAAGAATAACAGAGACCTCATTGTGGGAGTTTACTATAGATCCCCAAGCCAAACGGAGGACATAGATGATGCCTTCCTGGAATAGATGGCCAAGCATGCAAAAGGAAGGGAGATAGTAGTAATGGGGGACTTCAATTACCCGGATATTTGTTGGACGTCAAACTCAGCCAAGAGCATAAGGTCAAACAGATTCCTCACTGGCCTTGCAGCCAACTTCATTGTCCAGAAAGTGGGAGAAGCAACAAGAGGAACAGCCATTTTAGATCTGGTCCTAACCAATGTTGATGACCTGGTTAGTGGGGTAGATGTGGAAGGATCATTAGGCGCGAGTGATCATGCTCTTCTGAAGTTTACTATACAGCGGAAAGGAGCAGCCAAGCATACTTGGACTCAATTTCTTGACTTTAAGAAAGCCGACTTCATAAAACTTAGGGAAGTGCTGGGTGAGATCCCATGGACAGCAATACTAAAAGGAAAGGGAGTTCATGATGGCTGGGAGTTTGTTAAGAGGGAGATAGTAAAAGCACAACGACAGGCAATACCAATGAGACGGAAACATGGAAGGTGCCTAAAGAAGCCAGGGTGGCTATCTAAAGAACTTTTAACTGAATTAAGATTAAAAAAGGATGTGTACAAAAAATGGAAAAGGGGGGAAACCACCAAAGAGGAATTCAAACAAATAGCCAGCACGTGTAGAAACAAAGTCAGAAAAGCTAAAGCACAGAATGAACTCAGGCTTGCTAGAGAGGTTAAAAGCAACAAAAAAGGCTTTTATGGGTATGTTCGTAGCAAAAGGAAGAACAAAGAAACAGTGGGGTCACTCAGAGGAGAAGATGGTGAAATGCAAACAGGGGACACAGAAAGGGCTGAACTCCTCAATGCCTTCTTTGCCTCAGTCTTCTCCGATAAAGAAAACAATGCCCGACCTGAAGAATTGGGAGCAAATGATTCAGCAAAGGAAACACAGCCCAGAATAACTAAGGAGATAGTACAAGAATATTTGGCTAGTTTAGATGTATTCAAGTCTCCAGGGCCAGATGAACTGCATCCAAGAGTATTAAAAGAACTGGCAGATGTGATCTCAGAACCACTGGCAGTCATCTTTGAGAATTCCTGGAGAACAGGCGAAGTCCCGGCAGACTGGAGGAGGGCAAATGTTGTCCCTATTTTCAAAAAGGGGAAAAGAGAGGACCCAAATAATTACCGCCCAGTCAGTCTGACATCAATACCAGGGAAGATTCTGGAACAGATCATTAAGCAAACAGTCTGTGAGCACCTAGAAAGGAATGCTGTGATCACCAATAGTCAGCATGGATTTCTGAAAAATAAGTCATGTCAGACTAACCTGATCTCGTTTTTTGACAGAATTACAAGCCTGGTAGATGAAGGGAACGCAGTGGATGTAGCCTACCTTGATCTCAGCAAGGCATTTGACAAGGTGCCCCATGATATTCTTGTAAAGAAGCTGGTAAAATGCGGTCTTGACTATGCTACCACTCAGTGGATTTGTAACTGGCTGACTGCCCGAACCCAAAGGGTGCTCATCAATGGTTCCTCTTCATCCTGGAGAAGAGTGACTAGTGGGGTGCCACAGGGTTCTGTCTTGGGCCCGGTCTTATTCAACATCTTTATCAACGACTTGGATGATGGACTCAAGGGCATCCTGATCAAATTTGCAGATGACACCAAACTGGGAGGGGTGGCTAACACCCCAGAGGACAGGATCACACTTCAAAACGACCTTGACAGATTAGAGAACTGGGCAAAAACAAACAAGATGAATTTTAACAGGGAGAAATGTAAAGTATTGCACTTGGGCAAAAAAAATGAGAGGCACAAATACAAGATGGGGGACACCTGGCTTGAGAGCAGTACATGTGAAAAGGATCTAGGAGTCTTGGTTGACCACAAACTTGACATGAGCCAACAGTGTGACGCGGCAGCTAAAAAAGCCAATGCAATTCTGGGCTGCATCAATAGGAGTATAGCATCTAGATCAAGGGAAGTAATAGTGCCACTGTATTCTGCTCTGGTCAGACCACACCTGGAGTACTGTGTCCAGTTCTGGGCACCACAATTCAAGAAGGACACTGACAAACTGGAACGTGTCCAGAGGAGGGCAACCAAAATGGTCAAAGGCCTGGAAACGATGCCTTATGAGGAACGGTTAAGGGAGCTGGGCATGTTTAGCCTGGAGAAGAGGAGGTTAAGGGGTGATATGATAGCCATGTTCAAATATATAAAAGGATGTCACATAGAGGAGGGAGAAAGGTTGTTTTCTGCTGCTCCAGAGAAGCGGACACGGAGCAATGGATCCAAACTACAAGAAAGAAGATTCCACCTAAACATTCGGAAGAACTTCCTGACAGTAAGAGCTGTTCGACAGTGGAATTTGCTGCCAAGGAGTGTGGTGGAGTCTCCTACTTTGGAGGTCTTTAAGCAGAGGCTTGACAACCATATGTCAGGAGTGCTCTGATGGTGTTTCCTGCTTGGCAGGGGGTTGGACTCGATGGCCCTTGTGGTCTCTTCCAACTCTATGATTCTATGATTCTATGATTCTCTCCCATGCTACCTCCCATAGTTTGGCTTAGCAATGCATCCAAACCCATGTTCATGTTTTGTCTTGTTCCAGACAAACTCTGCACTATAGCCAAGGCTTGTTCTTGACTTAGCACTTGTGTTTTTCCAGGGGGAGCTGGGTATGTTCAGCCTGGAAAAGAGGAGACTGAGAGGAGTTATGATAGCCATCTTCAAATGTCTCAAGGGCTGCCACAGAGAAGATAGAGTAAGCTTGTTTTCTTATGCTCCAGAGGGTAGGACCAAACCAATGGCTTCAAGTCACAAGAAAGGAGATTCTGACTAAATATCAGGAAGAACTTTCTGACAGTAAGAGACGTTCAACAGTGGAACTGTCTTCCTTGGGAGGTTATGGACTCTCCTTCCTTGGAGGTTTTAAAGCAGAATTGGATGGCCATCTGCCATGGATGCTCTAGCTGAGATTGCTGTATTGCAGGGCATTGGGCTAGATGACCCTTCCAGTCCCTTCTAACTCTACAATTCTATGATTCTAAGATAAGACCTCTATGTATTTATTGGAGCAAATATATAGCTCTGAATGAGGGTAACCGCAGGAGATGGAAAATTAGGCCCACAGCAAGTTTGATTCCAGAATAATAATGAAGTTTATCACATTTGTTATCATTGTCACAGCTAATAATTAGCAACTAATAACTTAACAACTAATAATAATGTAAAAACCCCACCAAAAGAGTGCTTTAAAAAATAATACACACAACAATACTTCGATGACACATAATATGTAAATAAAGTTTATTTTTTTCTCCAACTATATTTGCTTGAAGCAGTTTGTTGGCATACTTCTGGAATATTAAGTATTTGCTAACTTTAAAACTCATAAATATAAAAGGTTCTTTTAAATAATTATAGAAAGAAGGGTGGGGTATGCTGTGATATAGTCCTATAATTCAGAGGTGCAGAAACCTTTTGGCCCATATTTGGTGATATTGAGGATATCCTATGAGGATATTAAGATTAGTAGGAGTAGCCTAGCAACTTCTGTCTCTTCTGATATGTCAGCGCCAGTAAACACTGATTTTGTGGAGAGGAGTCATTAGGCTGTTGCTAAAGTTGTGTTTGCTAGCACCCTCCAGCATTTTCAAAAAAGTCAACTGGGTTATTTGACATTAACACTCAAGAAATATTGAGGGTTCCCCCCCCCCCGCAAAAAATATATTAATTTTAATAAAATTAAAGTTAAAAGGCCCAAATTCCCAGCACTTCCCCTTCACAACTAGTTGGGGACCCTTCCTCAAGGCCTCTATTCATATCTCTGTCATTTTCTTGCCCTTCTGTCTACTTCCGTACACATTACTTGGGAGCATGTTGATGCCTTACTTTGGGAAAGGGTGTAAGGGACAAGAGAATGTTCCCTTCCAGACACAAATTGTAGGCTTGTTTATGAACTGGTGATCCCCAGCAAGAAATGATTTCCTTTAGCCAGAGGGCCTACAGAGTCTCTCCTGTGTCAAAAAGAACATGTCACCTGTTACCTTTCCCTATGGTATTAATAGAAGGAATTTGCACCATGTGAATTTGACATAATTTAGTGTGAACTTGACAGATGTGCATTCATCTTTAATTACAAAGTGGATTGAATTCCCCCCCCCCCGTCCTTACCCTATGGCAATGCTTTTTTGCCCCTTGGTTGTGGGGAGACTGTCAGGAAAGGCAGGAGAGCAACACAGGTATGGCGTGAGCCCCATTTCCAGACAGGCCTAGCTTAAAGGATGCAACTCAAAATGGGGCCAGCCTTCCTATCTGTCCACATTTAGAGCTGCCCCATTTTGGAATCTTCCTTCATCCCTGGTCCTTGCCCCGTGGAATGAAAATCTAAGAAAGCCTTCAGAGACCATCCAACATGTTAGGATATGAAATTTCCTTCCATCTAGCCAATCCTCTTCTTCAACCATCCAATTATCAAATGGATTGTAAACAGACATTTGGTACTTTGAAGGCTCGTGTTGCAGGATTTCAAAATGTCATAAAGAAGGAATGCATTTCAATCACTGAAATGACACCCAAATGCCAAAATGGAATGCTTCCCATGTCCATTTCAGATTCATTAAAGAGATGCCAGCCTTTGTGCAGCTCAGCTGATGTGCCAATGCCTCAGGCTGCCCCTCTTATCGTAGGACTCCTCCAGATGTCCTTTTCATTGTGCATTCATGTTTACTTGTGCTCATTATGGTATGGGAGTGGTTATACGCAATCCCCCTTTCAGTACTGTTTGCCCCTACGAAAGGTTTGTGAGGGGTGTACTGCTTTATTTCCAGTCAGTGGACGTCCTGTAGCTACCTGCTGAAACCATGTAACTTTTCATACCACAGATGTTTCAGGGTTGTTGCCTTTCGTCCCACTGATGTTTGGAAAGATTGAGGGTACAAGGAGAAGGGGATGACAGAGATGGTTGGACAGTGTTCTCGAAGCTACCAACATGGGTTCGACCAAGCTGCAGGAGGCAGTGGAAGACAGGAGTGCCTAGCGTGCTCTGGTCCATGGGGTCACAAAGAGTCGGACACGACTAAACAACAACAACAAAGAGCACAAGACTGCCCCTCCATAGAGCTGTTACACTGGGGAGGCTTCAGAGAACAACTAATAACTAATGTAGATGGTCCAGTATAAACCCACCGCTAACACACTCTTATTGCAGCAATGACAATAACACTTGAGGAAGAAGAAAAAATCCCCAGTCTTTAGAAGCCCACTATCATCACATCCTTTTTAAAATAGTGAATTTGTGTCATTCTCCATTAATCAAAAATGTAAAAACATAGAATTGTAGAGCTGAAAGGCTCATCAAGTCCAACTCCCTTCAATGCTAATTTGTCTGCTCACAGGAGTGATGGGTAGCTGGCATGGGGTACCTGTTGGGCATGAAGAAGTGCCTCGTGTACTGCTGAATACAACACAAGACTCTGTTTCTGACCCAGCAGTTTTGCTATCAAAAGAAGAAGAAGCTGCATCTGGAACACTGCAGGAACTTCAAGAGCACCTTCTTACTTAGCACTAGGATGCTGAGAAGGTTCCTCAGCCTGGGGAATGAGATCTCTCTGTCCAACCAATGACTATCCCACTCAGCCCTTGTAGCTATGACAAGAAGGATCCAGCTATTCTTTCTCTAAAGAAGGGGGAGCCAACATGCCATATTCTAGATGTTGCTAGTCTACATCTCCCATAATCCCTGACCACTGGTCATGCTGATGGGAGTTGTAGTCCCATAACATCTGGAAGGTGCTATATTGGCTACACCTATTGCAGAAGGACAGTACTCAATTAATATGTGCAGGCAGTGATAACAATAGGCTTTCTGAACAAACAACTTCTCAACACAGAGCATTCAGAGGGATTGCAAATCAAAAAGGAAAGCTTTTAGGATTAATTTTGGTGTAAACTACAAAATGAAAAAAGCAATCACCATGGTGATCAAAGAAAAGGTTATTCAACGGGTTGAGGGTCTACTATTTTAGAAGGACTTTGAAGGGGATGAATATACTTGGGGACCTTGTCAATGATCACTTTAGGACTATGTGCAGGTAAACCTTAGCAGCTGGATCACATCAAAGACCAAATACACAGAGCATCTATTTACATATCTGGTTCCTTATCCAGCTACGGATGCATACACACAATCCTGTGGATCCAGGTGTGACCCCAGGTGGATTTTTGCAATTATGTGGTCCCTTCTTGTAGATAACAAGCAACAAAATGGCTCTCAGCAGGGCATGAAGAGACCAAGCATGAGGGATATTTATTGGACCGAGGGGAATAGCAGAATAAAATATAGAATATCCCTGTAGTACAACGACTTTGAACTGCTTTGCTTTGCTTTTCATTCCCTTTTGTTTCTGATCACCGTGTAAACTGCCCTTACCCAGCAGGTATAGAAGAGCAGAAAGTGGGCTGGGCTGGACTATCACAATTATCTGCTAGTCTTATTTGTTCCTAACACTAATACAATTTTTCTCCTCAGCCCTGGGGAACATCTGTAATTACACTTTTGAAAACCAAAACCCGCTCCAAATGGATGTATAACATGGATGTTGGGGGGGTGTTCCCCCACAAAGGATGACTTTATTTAGGACAGATCTCACGGGAATCTTATCTCACCTTCAAGCAATGCCAGTGGAATTGCTTTTGTCAGATTTTCCTATATTAGAACACATATAACCCCCCCCAAAAAAAAATCACCCACCAAGATCCCCAAGGCTCAGACTTTTACAGGTTAAAAAAAGATCCAGCAGAAGCAAAATTCTCCTGTGTGTCAACCTTAATTTCACCATCTTAGCTGCGCTGCCTGCATTTTTAATTAAGTGCAAGACAAGTGGAGAAAACGGTAAGCGAGAAACAAGGAGGAAAAGGATTATTATAATCCAATTGAGACATAATTAAATGCAGATATCAAAGACTCATTGCATAGAACCTGCCTGAGACTTGGGAGTAGATGTTTGTGTTCAGTTCTCTCCTGTAGCCTCTTCATAATTCAGGGTGTTGTGTTGGGGTTGTTGTTTTTTTCTGTTTGTAATAACAAAGAAGGGGAAATGGCTGCTGATCGGATAGTAAATCAGTCAAAATAAATCAAAAGCAGCAGAAAATCTATAAACCTACAGTACAGCATAATCTCTCTCTGGTGACTTGCTTCACTCCTTCGATGCTAGTTTCTCTCTCTGAGTTCAGGGAAGAAATGTAACTCAGTGGTAGTAAAGTGCATGCTTGGCATGCAAACAGGCCCAGGTCCAATTCCAGATGTTTCCAGGTGGGGCTGAGAGAGAGCCCTGCCTGAAACCCTGGAGAGCCACGGCCAGTCAGTGTTGACAGTACTGAGCTCAATAGCCCTCTGCTCTGACTCAGGAGATGGCCGCTTCCCATTCTCCATCCCCCACCCCAAAACAAACAATAATAATAATAATGATTTGTTGGGCAGCTTCCAACAAAGTATTAAAATACAGTGGTCTGTTAAACATTAAAAGCTTCCCCAAACAGGGCTGCCTTCAGATGTCTTCTAAAAGTCTGGTAGTTGTTCTTCTCTTTGACATCTGGTGGGAGGGCGTTCCACAGGGCAGGTGCCACTACCGAGAAGGCCCTCTGCCTGGTTCCCTGTAACTTGGCTTCTCGCACTGAGGGAACCGCCAGAAGGCCCTCGGTGCTGGACCTCAGTATCCGGGCAGAACAAACAAAAAAACCCAAAGGAAAGGGGTATCCCATTGAAGGGATCCAAGAAGAGGTGCTTCTATCCGGATGCCCAGGCTGGGGCTAAGGCCATCGCACTCCTCAAGGCAGCACTCACTTGGGGATGATCCTATTGGATGTATGTCATAGGTCCTCCTCACCTCAGGGGTGATCCCCGTGGAAATACTTCCAGCAGGAGGGCTTGTTGTTAATGGTTATACCCAATGCCTATGCCAAACCTATTACATCTGCAATCAATAAAAGATGTGGTCTTATTTAACCCAAAATTTGTATATCGTGTCGTGACTGGTTCTTTTATTAAGTCAGGGGCATTGGGGATTGTGGTGCTTGAGCATGCAAGTTATACTTCCATTCTTTATAAGAAAGTTTCTATGGAGTTCAGAGCTTTGCGTACATCTTCACTGATTGATTTAGTGAAAAGGATTCCCTTGGCTATTTTGATCTTCTGAATCTGGCCTATAATACAATTTGATAAATGAAGACTTCTTCAATGGGATTTTGATCAGTAGAAAGTACAACAAATACAGCAATAAAATGTTTCCTGAAGATTGGAATCACAGTTTGCTCCAGCAAATGTTTTTTTGTGCTGCATTTTTAGTGTTTGCTCTAATCTGATTCGGGACTTTTAGGAAGACTTGAAATAATGAGAATCACATATTGGCTTCTGTAAAAGATAAAACTCTCCAAAATGCCTGCTTGAAGCTCCATAAAAAAGAGTATTTCAACAGAGTAACATAGCATTGCCAGTTCCTGCTGAGATCAAATCATCCTGATGGAACAATACATAGTTATTTTATGTTCAGATAGAATTGCCAAATGATCTATCTTTTTAAAAATAAAAAAGTGCTTAACAAATTGCAGAAGCATAGGGAGATGCTTTATTTAAATGCTTGTGATAAATTCCCTAAAGGCAGGGGTTGGCGCCAAATGTGGTCTTCTAAGCCTCTCTAGCTGGTGCTTAAGATACTCCCCAGGTCACAGCCTTGCTCCTAGGTCACACATTCTTTGAAATAAAAAATAAAACTGTAACTTTGAATTCAAAAGCAGCAGAACAATCATATATTCAAAATCGTTAAATGCAAAACAGAATAACCATGTTTACAAAGCCTGCATGTAAGAACCATCAGGAATGGAGCCAGTGTTGCCTCCTTTGCAGAGGAATCCTACCACCAGGTGCTGCCCTGTCTCGCATTCCCACTCAGTGAACCTCTGGTGGTGGGGAACACAACAGGGTTTCCTAAGATGATCTCAACCTACAGGCAGGTTCACGCAGGAGCAAGGGGGTCTTTCAGATATCCTAGCCCTCAGGCATTTCTTTGCAATTCTGTCATCTAACAAATAAAGGACACAAACCAGAGGTTTGTTTTCCCCAGTCCTCCAGATCCCTCAAACACCGAGCGAAAGACAGACCCACCATCATCTTTTGCACAGTTCTCTGTTACCTTATAGTTTGTCTATAATGGAAAGAGAAAGGCTAATTGAAAGGGAAGGGCTATTTGTTGGGATGTTTGGGGGGGGAGCAGTATAAACACCGACAATTTGGAAACACTGGCCTGCAAGTACTCCAATTGGAGACAAGCCTTTTCCAAAGGTGTCGTGGACTTTGAAGACACTCGAACTCAGGACGAAAGGGAGAAACGTGCTAAGAGGAAGGCACATTTGTCAAACCCTAACTGTGATCACCTCCTGTCCAAAAGCCTATGTCCCCACTGTGGAAGGACGTGTGGATTCAGAATTGGCCTCCACCGTCACTTACGGACTCACTGTTAAGACTGTATCCACGGAAGACAATCTTACTCAGCTACGAGTGATTGCCAAAGAAGAAGAAGAAGAAGAAGAAGAAGAAGAAGAAGAAGAAGAAGAAGAAGAAGTTGGGCATGTTTGTGAGAAAGATACCTGGCGTGAATATGGAAGAGCAATCAACAGTGATTCATCCAGACTTCATCAAATTCATCATTAAGCAAAATCTCCAACTACGTGCACAGGCATTAACAGTAATAGCCTGGCTTTCCACACCGGCTAATGACATTTTGATAGACTGCCTTCCTGCAGTTAGGGAGCTATCCTCAGCTTGGACTGCATAATTTACATTGCCAACAAAGGATTGCCTCACAGTTATTTAAACACCCAGGCCCTTGTCTTGCCAGGCGGTGATTAATTGGAATCCTGCCCACACGGACTCGGTGCCTGTTGATAGAGCAGGTTGTCGAGGGCAGGTGACACAGCACATCGCTCACTGTCACCGCCTAATAGCCTGGTTATTTATGCTGATTCATCCCCTTCTCCAAAACGGAGACCATATGGCATGACTGCAAGGGGGTTGGGGGGGGGATAAAAGCTTTGAAGCCATTAAGAGTGCCAAAATAATGTGGATGGGGGGAAAATGGCAAACACTTCAACAAAGGTGAAGGACATCGCTGTTACCGATTGAACATTACGCTTTGGAGACAGAAGTGTGTGGCAGTAATACGGAGCAGATAGTTACCTGAGCAACAGAAAATACTACTGCATTACTCCCCATTCCCCCAAGTGTTGAGTAGTTCCAAGGGAAGCATGACCTGTGTTTCCTTGTTTGGGAGGAAAAGAGGGCACTCCTTGGATACTGTTAATTTTTTGTTTACATAACAGAAGAAGACCCCTGCTGGATCATGCCAAGGGCCTATCTAGCACAGCATCCTCTTCTCACAGCGCCAACCAGATGTCTATGGGATGCCCTCAAGTAGGACCTGAGCCCAGCAGCATTCTCCTCACTTATGATTCCCCAGAACTGGCATCCATTTAGAGGCATATAGCTTCTGACTGTGAAGCTAGATCATAGTTATTATGGCTGGCAGCCACTGATAGACTTATCCTCTATGATCTTATTCTCTTTGAAAGCCATCTAAGTTGGTGGCATTTGCTTATTTACAAATTCACAGAGTAGGCATGGAGGCAAATAGTCTGCGCTCCCACCAGGCAGCAGTTCTGCTACCGCACACCAGGTTCCCCAGATACAAAGAGCTTGTAGTCTGTTAATTAGCCTCTATGCTTTGTTAACATTTGCCTATGTCTTTTCAATAAAAGATGAAACTATGTGGTTGCATAACAAGTCTATATTGAAAAGGTATCTCACTAGGCAAAATTCTTGAACATCATTAAAGTCAGCAAAGGCTTGGTAATGGACCTAAAGGACCTCAGTTAAAACCATGTGAGCTGCATATTGACTGCAGCGGAAAACCCTAGGTGAAATGGCTGAACCGCTTGACAGCACTAGAAATTGCCCTGCTTTCTCATCCAGATTGCATGAAACGTCTGAGAATGTCTGGAAATATGTGGTTCCACTAGGAAACATATCAGAATCTTAGAGAGTTCCAGCAGGGGTGGAGGAAGCGGGGTGCAGTGGGTGCGTCTGACCCAGGTGTCACCACTGAGGGGGGTGACAAAATGCCGGGTGGCACTCACCATGGCGCCTGCAGCACACCCAAGCCATGGGTCTCTCCTGGGAGAGTCGTGGTGGCCTTGGGTGTGCACAGGCTCCACGCTGCCCAAATGGTCTGCCCACTGCCTTCCCCCCCCCCCAGCTGTAGGGCGGCTGAGTGGGAGGAGGCAGGCAGACTCCGGAGGCCCTGTGATGCGCCCCGCCCCTATGGGTGGCTCGCCATGCCCCTATGGGCAGCTTGCCCCACCCCTGGGCATGCCGCCCCAGGCGCCCAAACGGCTTCCTCCGCTGCTGAGTTTCCAGTCATTTGTGACCATCAACAGAGACTTCCAGTCTTGTGCATCATACAGTAGCTAAACAACATGGCTAAAGAATCTGGAACTTTCTGGAGTGCATCAGTTTCTTTTTAGGGACAGGCAAATCGGTCTCCTTTCAGTGCTGTAGTCCAAAAGAGCTGGATGGCACCAGGTTGGCAAAGTTAATGCCAGTCTTAAAAAGAGCTTATTCTGTTGGTGGCAAGGATGAAAAGAGATATAAAAGGAGCATTCCCTAGATGCCAAGATCAAGATGTGGAGCAAGTATTCTTTGATGAGAGAATCCCAGCAGAGATTTAAAATCACAAAATATGCAACAAAGTAAAAGTGTGGAAATATAGGCTGAAAGACCTTTAAAAGATTTACTTCTAAGTTCCTTTCAAAGTTCACCTCTTTCCCTAGCATTGAAAAATGACCACACAACTGGTAAGTTAAAAAATTGTTTACTTACAAATCCCCAAAGGTCAGGTGTTTTTTCATAGAGCAGCCAGAAAGCACATGCAGTAAAACCTGGTTTAGTTCCTGAAGTACTGGTACAGGACCTAAATAATGGCTTGTAAAAGCCATATGGTCTGAGCTTAGAGCAACCAGCTTAGATCACATGTTGAACTTCTCAGGTAGACTGAGAGAAAACAATAGGTCTGATTACCTTGTTCCTCCCAAGGTGAGCTAAGCCTGGCAGGACAACTTACTCTATGCTCTTAACCCCTTCATGCATTAATTAGACTTAAACATGTTGGTTATATGAGGCTGGTTATCCCACATATTCAGGGACGCAGGTGGCACTGTGGGTTAAACCACAGAGCCTAGGACTTGCTGATCAGAAGGTTGGAGGTTCGAATCCCCGTGACAGGGTGAGCTCCCGTTGCTTGGTCCCTGCTCCTGCCAACCTAGCAGTTCGAAAGCATGTCAAAGTGCAAGTAAATAAATAGGTGCCGCTCCGGCAGGAAGGTAAATGGCGTTTCTGTGCGCTGCTCTGGTTCGCCAGAGGTGGCTTAGTCATGCTGGCCACATGACCCGGAAGCTGTACACCGACCGGCTCCCTCGGCCAATAAAGCTAGATGAGCGCCGCAACCCCAGAGTCCATCACGACTGGACCTAATGGTCAGGGGTCCCTTTACCTTTACCTTTATCCCACATATTCATGAAAGGATTTTCCCCCAAAATGAAGAAAAAAACAGGAATAGACTGCTTTTATTTGCCAAGCCATAGTTAGTGCAAGACTCTGTTTGTAACACCTCTTTGCAAATATGCGTGTTAGGATAAAAAAGAAAGAAGTGAAGTGATTTCGCACAGTCTTAAAATAAAGTTAAACTGGTAGACAAGCTGTGTTAATCACACCAGAGCTCATTTCATTGCTGGTGCCTTCTTTGAAACTCTTTTCAGTCACACCGTCCAATACTGACAAGGCGTGAAGTGAAGTTGCTTCCTATATGCTGCTCTTTCGTCACAACTGATCTAATATTATCTTTGACTAGACACCTCCTTGTGACCATGATTAACCTCTTCCAAGCTAAAGCTTTCTCTCTTAAGGTGAGATGCTGATATAATTGAGGCACACAGGGATGAAATTTGATACCTCCCCATTACAAATCTGCTGCTCCCCTACTTCCCGCAGCAAAGCCTGTGAATATGGGAAAGAGAGAGGGCTCAGGGGAAAGGCTGATGGGCTTTTGCTTCACAAGAGCAAGGCTTCAGATCACAAATGACCTGACGTCTCTCCAGAGCTGGGATCTAGTTTGAAGCAAGCTCCCTGTGTGAGCTCCCTAACAACTCGGCTGGCTGTTTCATACCTCTGGCACTGCCTTGAGCATTGTTTTAACTAAGGAAAGGTGCCATACAAATAAAATTATGTATGTATATATGTAATAACAGCAGTAGCAACAACTAACACAGAAACTCCCAAAAGGTTTATCAGAAGGGTGTTAGAAACTCATCTGCAACAATTTGCACATCATTAGGATGCATGGTTTCGACTTCCTGGCATTTCTTTTGAGAATGCAAGCAAGGAAATAT
Source organism: Podarcis vaucheri (assembly GCF_965113315.1). Lineage (NCBI taxonomy): Eukaryota > Metazoa > Chordata > Lepidosauria > Squamata > Lacertidae > Podarcis > Podarcis vaucheri. The sequence continues at coordinate 27,646,261 of NC_138767.1, read as the reverse complement.
AACACTGAAAGCAACACACAGTCTTCAGAAAGTAAAATGTATGTAGATAAAGGTAAAGGGACCCTTGAGCATTAGGTCCAGTCGTGGCCGACTTTGGGGTTGTGGCGCTCATCTCGCTTTATTGGCTGGGGGAGCCGGCGTACAGCTTCCGGGTCATATGGCCAGCATGACTAAGCAGCTTCTGGCGAACCAGAGCAGTACCTATTTATCTACTTGCAGTCTGACGTGCTTTCAAACTGCTAGGTTGGCAGGAACAGGGACCGAGCAACGGGAGCTCACCCTGTCACGGGGATTCAAACCGCCGACCTTCTGATCGGCAAGTCCTAGGCTCTGTGGTTTAACCCACAGCGCCACCTGCGTCTCTGTATATAGGTAATATACAATAAACAAACAAACAAACAAATTGTTATATGTAAATTGGACATATAATGACTTCATATAATGCAGTGACTTCTTGCAGTTACAGGGTGGGGGGGGCACAATGTGCAGGACTTCCTCTTTGAAGTCCTCTTCCTCTTCAATATGCCATCCATTTGGGGGGGGGTATTGTATATTGTCCTTCATACAGATCTATCCCAGGGCATTTGCAATGAGTTATGATGAAATGCAATTACAAAATTAACATACCAGCCAAAAAAATCAGTTAAAACAAAAGCACCTTCCAAGGTCACAGTTCCAAAACCCAGTGCTATTTTTCTAGAAAAAGAGGTGCCGGAACTCACCATAAACACCTTCCTTGTTTTCTTAGAATGGCAGTGGTACCCACCTGAGAGGAGCTGGAACTGAGTTTCAGTGAGTTTCGGCTGGAAAAAAAAGCCCTGCCCATTCACAATGCAGAATGGATGGCTCAGTTACAGTGCTGAAAATAGAGCTTCCTTCCCTATTGGATCAGAAAATTTAATTCAAGTTGTGTGTGTCCCCCCCAAAAAAAAAAAAAATCTTCACCAGGCACTGAAGAACATCAGTTTAGGCACCAGACAAACTTCCCTGCACAGGAAATCCCATAGTTTGCATGGATATTGGATAGCTCTTCATACATAAGGAGCACCTCATGAGTTCTTTTGTTGTGTAGGGGGAGGCAGAGGTCATTAGCGCCATAATGGCTTAGATGCGTAGGTATTTTTCCAGCCAGGCTAGTGATGTGTTTCTGCCACATACGGTACTTTCGATGTCAAAACAGCCTCTCTCGGATCACCTATGTCTTGTACAGAGTCACGCTCTAAAATAGCTAAAAGTACTTCTGAAATCCCACGCCATAAAACCATGGAGAGAAAGGAAGCATGATTCAGTGTTCTTAAGCCAAAGAATACTTGCAGATCGCACTTTTTCAAGTTGTTGTTATGGATGCTCATAAATTGAAGGCTGCAGGTAAAAATAGACACTTGTTTCATCCCCAAAACTCTCTTCAGTTGAGAAAGCAAACTGAAGTCTAAGGGCATGGCTCCAGGGGCCTTGAATGGCACCACATAGATAGACTGTACTTTCTCAGTTGATTAATGTAACTCACCGTCACTAATAAAACAGCAGCAACAACAATACTGGAAGATAACAGCGTGGGAACCTCAGATCAGATCAAAGGAACATTATGAATTCATCCAGCTCATAAGAAGCCCATTCGATTTTTTTTTGCGGTGAAATAGCCTCTTCTTTCAGCTATTGAGAGCACCTGTGCCATAAAACAAGGAAGCTCTGTTGAGGCCCACCTGTCTCCACCTGAACCTTAATTTACTGATATGCAAAGTGTAATCAAGTTATAAGAATAGCATATACATGGTCATTTCACTGCATTGTGTCATTGGCTTCTCTTCCATCTTACCATGTGCTGAATTAAATGCCATTTTGTTTCTTCTGATGACTGCTTCCTGAGCTGGCGCAGAGAGAGGGATCTCCCATGTTCTCATTACTTTGACATCCCAGAAGCTCTCTTAGGCTGCAGAAATGTCTGTGTCTGAATCCTGGCAATGACAATCATTGGGGGAAAACCATTATGAATCATATGAATAACTTGAAAAGTGTGTTTAAATGATTAGTAAAGCAACAGTCTTTGCCACTGATGGAAGCTTCAATGCCGGGGTAGCATAGTCTTAGTATCAGTAGATTGATACTGCAGTACTGTACTTTTGAAGCTGAAATTCCTGCAATTCTGGAAGTGCATCCTAATGTCTCTCTAGGCATGAGTTCTTGGGATAAAGAGGGTAGAATGCTGTGCCCAACAGAAGGCAAACCAATAATTCCTGGAGTTAAATGGCACGATCACTCTTCAGAGGCAAGCAGAGAAGTGATTTTGTCTGACGTTTGTTACTTAGTGTTATCATAGGCAGCAGTTAGGGAGCATGACAACAGCAGGTTTCCAAAGTGGGCTTGACTGAGAAGACCATGGAGAATCATTACTTGCCATTTGCTAGCTAATTAACCAAGGAAGCAATGTATGCATGCAAGCCGGAAAAATACGTGCTCTCGGACAATTTTGAAGTGGAAGTGTTTGGTTTTTAAAAAATAAATAAATGGCATGGACACCACGAGTTCTGTGCCGCTAAAAAAACAACAACGCCCAAATGTTTACATATTTGGGTGGTTCAGAAAGGGAAATCAATTTCTTGTTGAAGGTCTCAAATGCAGTATGATCTTATAGTCTCAGACTACCCAGAGCGTGATGTTACATAGAGACAGAAGTGTAATTTACAAGAACGTATCAAGCTATCAATCTGGACAGATGTGAATTGATATACTTAAATAAGTGTTTCTTATTGATCTACATAGTTTCTGTACCTTTTGAGCTGGCATCAACAATGTATGCTATGCATGGATCCAGAGCAATGCATACCTGGAGAAAGCAAAGCAAAGCGCTTTGTATTTTTAAAAAAATATTGATTGCCTAGATAAAAGGTCATTTTGGAAGATTTATTTCAAGGTTTTCTCCTTTCACCACATTTCACCAAGGCAACTTATATATATAGGATTGATATTTTTGGAGGAAGAAAAGTGGGGGATAAGCAGGCCAACATAATATAGAAGAATAAATATCAGAGTGGATATGTTGAGATACATACATATATATATACCGGTATATATATGAATGATTTCTTGGTTTTCAAAGGTACGTGCAATGTTTATTTTAATTAAATTTGTCTACCACCCTTCATCTGAAGATCACAGGGTGGTTCACAAAATGAAAATGCAAAATACACAATAATAACAATTTTAAAAAACTGTTCCCCCTCCTGCAAACACAAAGGCTTTTTCACGGGTCTGCTCCACAAAAAGAAATAACAATGTCAGCTCAACACTGGAGCACCGAGCTGAACTTTGTGGGTACAGGTGTCAGAAGGAAACATGGACAAATTCTGATTTTGGCTGTTCAAATTGCCCATGAAAGAGGAAGTTGAATTATACCAATGAACTGCAGCTATTCCACTCAGTTCTTAGTTGACAGGGGCCCAGGCTCAATTTGTATTTGTTGTATAACTAGTTTTACCTTTATGTGATAAATATAAGATCATAATAATAAGAATAATAAATTTTATGTATATCCCACCCTCCCCAGCCGAAGCCAGGCTCAGGGCGGCTAACAACGATAAAATAATACAACATTCTAAAATCATTTCATTAAAATTAATTCAACTCAAATTGATGGCAACCATTAGGCTAAAGTTCTGTGAAGCATCCTGCTTTCAAAAATTACAGGTATTTCTGGCAGCTGAAATGGCAGCTATGCTACTGTTCACATGGGCATATGAAGTTGCCTTATACCAAATCAGACCATTGGTCAATCTAGCTCAGTACTGTCTCTGAACTGACTGATGGCTGTTTCTGGCCTGAGACTATGCAAGCCTTGTTAGCAGAGTAGCTAGATTGCAGCCAGGAAACCAAACCATGTGCAATACAGACTCTTTTCTTGAAATTATAACAATGTCCAAACACTTGGCAAAATATTCAAATGTTCCTACTTGCAGAATATATAGCTAAAGAAAAACATATGCAAAGTATTTACATTCACATGCTTATCCAAGTATGGGTTTATTTTGTCTTAATTGAAGATTGTTTGAATGTTTAAGGAAGAAGCTGCAAACACGCTGGTCAAAATGTTTTCCTCTCTAAGCCTCATCTTCCTTCCACCATTCAACCAACTGCAGTGAGTAAGCTAAGTTTACTGAGGGAAGAAAACATCTGAGGAGCTGTCACAGACTGTACCGCTGGACTTTTGGCCCCACTGTTTACAACGGTTGTCAATATTTCAACGCGGAACATATGTACCTAACTCAATATGCATTTCCTACATCTGAACAGGCAATGGTCCATCAAACCTTATGCCACAATACATCTGTTAGTCTTTAACGTGTCACGTTGTTCTTCTAGGGAAGCTTTGGTTCCTGGTGAGCTCCAAGAGCCCAACTAGACATTTTAGAAAACATTTTGTTGCAGATTTCAAAAAAGTGCCACCATCAGGTAAAGGGAAGACGAAGCCACCACGAAATAACTTATATACAAGCACAATTATTTATTTATTTTTTCCTCCACCAGAGAATAACAGTACAAAGAACATAGTCAATTTATAGCTTCCTCACTGAAAGCATGCAGCACTTTTTTTAGCACAGCGGTGAATATTTTGCTTTATTTGCTCAGCCTTCTCTGTACCTTGACTTATGGCAGATCATTAACTGGATGGCTGACGAAAGCTTCCATGAAGAACCTTGAGCTCCTTCCTTCTGTCTAGCTGCAAGAAGAGAGAGATGCCCTGAATAATGCATTGCCCTGTGCCTGCAGAAAAGCAAACACAAAGAGCAACATGAAGCTTTACAGACCATGTTTGATTACAATGTTCTCCTCCTCCTACCACCAGTTCCCTCCCTGGCGTTTCTGAGTCTTTGTGCTCCCAAACTACAACAGGAGGAGATGAAGTTGGCAAAGCAGGAACAAGTGTTAACACAGTGGGAGGGAGGTAAGGGAGAAAACACTGAGAGTTTGCCTACATTTTGGCTTGGCTTGGGCCATAGGCTGTTGTCAGGGAACTGACATCCGAGCGAGAGGCGAAGGGGAGGCTCCCAGATTATGCTGGCGAAGGACCCAGCAGCAGGGGGAGAAACAGCTCAGTAGAGGGGGAAGCCAATCAGCGCAACACCGGGGATAAAGGGAGGCAGACGGGGGAAGTGGAGAGAGGGCTCCAGGACTCTTCACTGGACATCAGTGAGGAGAGCCCAGGTCCTCCGCTACCCACACCTTCCCTGCACAGAAGACTCCCGTGCAGTGAGAGGAGGAGGAGACTGGGTGTCAAACAACTTTTATGTTGGAAGAGGTTCAAGAAACACCCACTGATGGATTCTGCCAGTGACTGAGGCAGCCACGATGAGAAGGGGCTGTGCAGTCAGAAAGTTTTAACAAGGCAAATTAATCAAGAAAGGCACCAGTTTACGCACGAGTAACTCATACCCATTACAGCTGTGTACAGCTTTCTGCTGAATACAGGGATTCCTCAAAGAAACCACTAAGAGCACAGTCTTAACCCTGCACCCATATGTTGATGGCTGTCCTTGCTAGCCTGCACTTGCTTCTCTGCTAGACTTTGTTAGCAGAGCGGAGCATGGCTGGTGGATACAGATCCTGCCACAGCAGACACCCCAGGTATTCCTGAGCTGACAGAAAGCTTCAGCTGCTGGTTCTTCTGCAGCATTCATAAGTGGGAAACTCTGAATCAGGGGGCTTGGGGAGCAGGGTGTCAGTAGCTTATGATAGGGGATTCCCTACTGAGGGGAACAGAAGCAGTGATCTGTGGGCCTGACAAGATGTCTCGGGAAGTGTGCTGTCTCCCCGGGGCTAAGATCCAAGATGTAACTGAACGACTGCAAGGAATCATAAAACCCACTGACAAATACCCCTTCCTCTTGGTTCATGTGGGAACCAATGACACTGCAAGCAATAGCCTCCAGAAGATCAAAAGAGACTACGAGGCTCTCGGCAGGAAATTGAAGCAACTAAATGCACAAATTGTCATCTCATCTGTCCTCCCAGTTGAACGACGTGGCCCAGGGAGAGAGGGGAAAATAGTGGAAGTGAACAGCTGGCTTCGCAAATGGTGTAAACAGGAACGGTTTGGATTCTTAGATCACGGACTGCAGTTTCTTGAAGATGGACTTCTGGCAAGTGATGGGCTGCACCTCACAACGGTTGGGAGAAATGTTTTTGCCAAAAATCTCAGAAACCTCATCAGGAGGGCTTTAAACTGACTAATGTGGGGGAGGGAGACAGTGCTCCTGAAGGTAGGAGTCTATCAATTAATGAAGATGATCATCCAAATGTCATAGACCAAATGGAGCAAACAGCACGCGGACCTAGTGGTGGGAGGAAAAAATCCTTAAATAAGAGACACGGGGGAATGATTAATGGACTTCAATGTCTGTACACTAATGCGCAAAGCATGGGAAATAAACAAGACGAGCTTGAGCTCTTGGTACAGCAAACTAAATATGACATAATAGGCATCACTGAAACCTGGTGGGATAAGTCCCACGATTGGAATGTAATAATCTTTTTCAGAGAAACAGACCAGACAAGAAAGGAGGAGGAGTGGCGTTATATGTCAGGGATGTGTATACCTGTGAAGAGATCCAAGATTTAGATCCTCAAAGCCAAAGTGAGAGCATTTGGGTCAAAATTAAGGGAGAGAAGAATAACAGAGACCTCATTGTGGGAGTTTACTATAGATCCCCAAGCCAAACGGAGGACATAGATGATGCCTTCCTGGAACAGATGGCCAAGCATGCAAAAGGAAGGGAGATAGTAGTAATGGGGGACTTCAATTACCCGGATATTTGTTGGACGTCAAACTCAGCCAAGAGCATAAGGTCAAACAGATTCCTCACTGGCCTTGCAGACAACTTCATTGTCCAGAAAGTGGGAGAAGCAACAAGAGGAACAGCCATTTTAGATCTGGTCCTAACCAATGTTGATGACCTGGTTAGTGGGGTAGAAGTGGAAGGATCATTAGGCGCGAGTGATCATGCTCTTCTGAAGTTTACTATACAGCGGAAAGGAGCAGCCAAGCATACTAGGACTCAATTTCTTGACTTTAAGAAAGCCGACTTCATAAAACTTAGGGAAGTGCTGGGTGAGATCCCATGGACAACAATACTAAAAGGAAAGGGAGTTCATGATGGCTGGGAGTTTGTTAAGAGGGAGATACTAAAAGCACAACATCAGGCAATACCAATGAGACGGAAACATGGAAGGTGCCTAAAGAAGCCAGGGTGGCTATCTAAAGAACTTTTAACTGAATTAAGATTAAAAAAGGATGTGTACAAAAAATGGAAAAGGGGGGAAACCACCAAAGAGGAATTCAAACAAATAGCCAGCACGTGTAGACACAAAGTCAGAAAAGCTAAAGCACAGAATGAACTCAGGCTTGCTAGAGAGGTTAAAAGCAACAAAAAAGGCTTTTATGGGTATGTTCGTAGCAAAAGGAAGAACAAAGAAACAATGGGATCACTCAGAGGAGAAGATGGTGAAATGCAAACAGGGGACACAGAAAGGGCTGAACTACTCAATGCCTTCTTTGCCTCAGTCTTCTCCGATAAAGAAAACAATGCCCGACCTGAAGAATTTGGAGCAAATGATTCAGCAAAGGAAACACAGCCCAGAATAACTAAGGAGATAGTACAAGAATATTTGGCTAGTTTAGATGTATTCAAGTCTCCAGGGCCAGATGAACTGCATCCAAGAGTATTAAAAGAACTGGCAGATGTGATCTCAGAACCACTGGCAGTCATCTTTGAGAATTCCTGGAGAACAGGTGAAGTCCCGGCAGACTGGAGGAGGGCAAATGTTGTCCCTATTTTCAAAAAGGGGAAAAGAGAGGACCCAAATAATTACCGCCCAGTCAGTCTGACATCAATAGCAGGGAAGATTCTGGAGCAGATCATTAAGCAAACAGTCTGTGAGCACCTAGAAAGGAATGCTGTGATCACCAATAGTCAGCATGGATTTCTGAAAAATAAGTCATGTCAGACTAACCTGATCTCGTTTTTTGACAGAATTACAAGCCTGGTAGATGAAGGGAACGCAGTGGATGTAGCCTACCTTGATTTCAGCAAGGCATTTGACAAGGTGCCCCATGATATTCTTGTAAAGAAGCTGGTAAAATGCGGTCTTGACTATGCTACCACTCAGTGGATTTGTAACTGGCTGACTGACCGAACCCAAAGGGTGCTCATCAATGGTTCCTCTTCATCCTGGAGAAGAGTGACTAGTGGGGTGCCACAGGGTTCTGTCTTGGGCCCGGTCTTATTCAACATCTTTATCAACGACTTGGATGATGGACTCAAGGGCATCCTGATCAAATTTGCAGATGACACCAAACTGGGAGGGGTGGCTAACACCCCAGAGGACAGGATCACACTTCAAAACGACCTTGACAGATTAGAGAACTGGGCAAAAATAAACAAGATGAATTTTAACAGGGAGAAATGTAAAGTATTGCACTTGGGCAAAAAAAATGAGAGGCACAAATACAAGATGGGTGACACCTGGCTTGAGAGCAGTACATGTGAAAAGGATCTAGGAGTCTTGGTTGACCACAAACTTGACATGAGCCAACAGTGTGACGCGGCAGCTAAAAAAGCCAATGCAATTCTGGGCTGCATCAATAGGAGTATAGCATCTAGATCAAGGGAAGTAATAGTGCCACTGTATTCTGCTCTGGTCAGACCTCACCTGGAGTACTGTGTCCAGTTCTGGGCACCACAATTCAAGAAGGACACTGACAAACTGGAACGTGTCCAGAGGAGGGCAACCAAAATGGTCAAAGGCCTGGAAACGATGCCTTATGAGGAACGGCTAAGGTAGCTGGGCATGTTTAGCCTGGAGAAGAGGAGGTTAAGGGGTGATATGATAGCCATGTTCAAATATATAAAAGGATGTCACATAGAGGAGGGAGAAAGGTTGTTTTCTGCTGCTCAGGAGAAGCGGACACGGAGCAATGGATCCAAACTACAAGAAAGAAGATTCCACCTAAACATTAGGAAGAACTTCCTGACAGTAAGAGCTGTTCGACAGTGGAATTTGCTGCCAAGGAGTGTGGTGGAGTCTCCTTCTTTGGAGGTCTTTAAGCAGAGGCTTGACAACCATATGTCAGGAGTGCTCTGATGGTGTTTCCTGCTTGGCAGGGGGTTGGACTCGATGGCCCTTGTGGTCTCTTCCAACTCTATGATTCTATGATTCTATGATTCTATGATCCCCCGGATCTAGTCTGCTTGGCTAGAAACATATTGTTTCATAGGTTCATAGAATTGTAGGGTTGTGAGGATCCCAAGGGTCATGTAGTCCAAGCCCCGGCAATGTGAGAATCACAGCTAAAGAATCCCTAATTCATCTATGTCCATATTATCAGTACTTCTCCAGGATTTCCAGTAGCAGAAATTGGTCCACCCCTTCATAATTCTCTTTGCCCTTTTCCAACAACCAGAACTGTGCACATTATTCCACGTGTGATAGACTATCCTTGGAGGTTTTCAAGCAGAGGCTGTATGTCCACCTGTCATATATGATCTAGAACTCAGCTACACAGCTGCAAATAAAACGTTTTCAGTGTGTTTTAAGTGCAATATACAATGTGCCACTAGATGGCGATGGTGAGCCTTATGGAAAATTATGTATTTTTTAAAATGCTTTTTTTTAAAAGCATTTTTCAGAACGGGTTTTATATGTGTGTAGGTTCCACCCTAGTTGAGATTTCTGCATTATAGGGGGTTGGACTGGAAGACCCTAAGAGTCCCTTCCAACTCTGCAAAATGATAATTATATTATTTGTATGGTGTTAAGATATTCCTTTTCAACTGGATATGATGCCTGTGCATTTTTAAATCCTTGACTAAGACTGCAATCCCAACCCCACTTACTTGGGAATTCAATAGGACTTCTGAGCAGACAGAAGCTTTGCTGAAAGTCCATATGCATTTATTTACATACGCACTGCAGTGTGGAGATTTAGACAAAATAGTGAATTACTGTTCAGTTTTCCTTGCAGTTTTTGATAGTGGTAGATTAAATCTTCCTTCATATATACATGCCAACACACTTAATTCCTATCACACTCTGGGGTGCTAATGCTGTTCTACAATTTAGCACTTCTTGTCAACATGGTATGTCTCCAGGAGTTTTGCTATTAAAAAAAACCCAGCAGTGTTATTTTGATCTCTTGCACATACATACATTAGTCCATTTATTTCCCTTTAAATAATTTTAGTATCTCACTGGAGAGGGGGGAGGGACCCCTCAAGCCTCCTCTATAAATTATTTAGCAACCCTCACAGAAATAAATTAAACCCACAGGGTAAACATTCCTGGGTGAATTTTGCTGCGTTGTACAGACATGAAATAATAATGCTTAGCGTTTAAGTACATTTACATCTTCAAAGCATAATGCAAATATTCACTATTAAGCCTTCCCACAGCCTTCTGTATAAGTGTCTATATATGTGTTTGTGTGTTTAGAAAAAGGAAAGGAAAATCTGAGAAATGGTGCTGTTTTCTAAACCAGAGGAAAGAAACTCAGACTCCAAAATACACAGATAGAAGCCCTATATGCACTACCCCTCTCCTCTGCATTCATGAATTTGCAAAGAGAAGCACGATTGTGCCCACTAGGCATGCCTTCCCACATGCCCATGGGCTGTGTTCCCAGCAGCCATGCATTGAGCATTAGTGAGAAAGGTGCCTCTTCATGTACAGCTGAATGTACACAGATTTCCTGCCGGGGAATGGAAGCCCTGGGACACTCAGGATTCTTGACCAGGAGGAAGTATACCTGCATGTACAGGTGTATGAGAGCAAGCCTCTTTCTCACTACAAGTAATATGTGGCTGCTGGGAGGGATGCTGAAAAGGCAAGCTTGCCTAATGCCAAGGGGCAGGTGGTGCCACACTATAACATTGATTTCTTGCAAGTGCAGAATGGGTATTATTTAACACCTATTAACAGGGCCCGTTCAGCATTCTGGTTTGAAGACCAAGTCAGTCCTGCATATGTTGAGTTCTTTATCTCTCATTGTACTCTAAAATAGGACCGGGCTTTTCTGGCTCTTGAACCTTGCTCCAGATTGCCTCTAGACTGGAACCAGTCCTGAAATCTGCAAAGTGAAGCAGAGCAACATAATATATCAGCAGCTTGAGTATATTGCAACCCCTGCCAGCTTACTAGCAGGTAGAGATTCCACTTTCTCCCCCCCCCTTTCTTTGTCTTTGATTTTACAGATCCGTAGTAAATCAACAATACAACACATAAATGAAATGTTCAAAAAATTAGCATGAGAGAAAGTGACAGAGTCTTTCTTACTTCTGTTTAACAGTTAAGATGTTATGTCTCCCACCCGCTGCCTTGAACTGTATCACACCATGATGATCTGTGTTTCCACAGGATAGCACCCTGCGTTAGCTTTCTCTGTTTAGAAATGTAATTAAGTCATACAAAGATACTTTAGCTTCCTTTCCTTGTCCTTTAGCCTTTCTTTACTTGTATTGAAAGTTTCTCTAGGAACTGTATGCTCCAGTTTTGTTACTACCACAACTCTCTGAAAGTAGACGGTTTCCATTGTACATTTATACTGTATTTTATGCTGTTTTTTGTTGCATCAATTAAGTGTTTTAAATTTGTTGTTAGCTGCCCTGAGCCCAGTTTTCTGAACCGGAAAGGGTGGGGTATAAAAAAAAATTATTATTATTTATTATTTCTATGAGTCTGCAAATAATAAAAAAAAAAGATTAGCAAGTCTTTCTATGTCAAAATCCTCACTGTCCCCCTCATCAATGACTATGTGCTCATTTGGGATGTTTTCTTATCATTTGTGATGTTGTAGCACTTATTAAACACTGAACCCAACATGCTTCTTCCACTTCCACCACATGTGGAAGTAAGTGCCAAGTAGTTCACTGCCTTTCCCACAATGAACGCTACTCTTTTTAAAAACGAGACTCAGTTTCTGGGGATTCGGGTGCCACCAGGAGAAAATGTTCTAAGTTTTCCCTTTTTTTGGTCCCTACTGAACTGAGAGATTGGATGTCCTTTTGACCATTTTGCTATGCTCTTTTTGTTCTTGCCAAACAGAGATCCTTATTCAAAGGATACAAGAAACATCAGCAGGTAAAAGCATTTATCTGGATGGGGCTGCTAAACAAGAGAGAAGCTGGACAATTTGTTGTTGTTGTTTCAATCTACTCAAGCTGCTCAGAAAAAGAAGAATACAGTACATATCATTTTACTTTAACTACACTGGGTTGTAACTAGCTATTGTTGCATTCACACAACAGTTTATTCCATTTCCCCAGCTGTTAATTTGCACATCATATTTGAGCTTTAAAAGCCACTTCCAGAAATATAGCAGAATATAGCGCAAGTTTAGTGCTCATTTCCATGCCATTTGCTTCCAGGGGGAAGAAATCCATTTGCAAATAACAGACAAGTGACCATTAAACTCGTGCTACATTCCACTATATTTCCAGAAGTGGCCTTTACATTGAGTGAAAGCTCAAATACAATGCGGAAATTAACAGAAATGTCAGGGAAATTGAATAAACTGTACTCACTGAAATTAATGACTCTAAGTTAGTCATGCCCATTAATTTCAAAAGGTCTACTCTGAGTAGGATTAACATTGAAAACAACCCATTGTTTGAAACTTTGATATTCTGTGGTTACTGAAGCTTTCAGAAAATTCAATGCATTTTACAAGAAAGCCATTACTGACAGAGTGGACCAAACATATGAAGGTCTGAGATGAGAAAAAAGCACTGATTTTTCACGCTCTTCTTCCAATGTTCAGTATCAGATTGCCAGGCCAAAATAATAGCTAAAATATTAATCTGTTGTGACTGGTGCTAATCCAGCTCAGGAAGACAAAAAGATGTTCGTCTGAATAAACATGGGCTTGTCCTGAACTCAAATAACTTACTTACATGATGGCTGAAAAGATGAAATTTATGTCACTGTGAAACGACTAACCCAGCTGCCAAAGACAACATTACTGCCTCTGTTTTATTTCTCTTCAGACTGTTTCAGAAGAGGCTTGATGAATCGTAGGGTAGTGCAAAATGATGAAGTTGTACCTACTGGATTTGATAAATCAGGTCTTTGGGGAAGGCAACACTATTAAGGAAATGTGTGTTGAAACACAAAGCGCCACAAGAGAGCCTCAGACTGTGAATAACTTTCAGTGCCAAAGTCAACTATCTTGCTCAATATTTGGCACTGCAATTTAATTTTCAAACAAGGAGCCTGATAATCTTTATTAAGTTAGTGTCCCTAAAGCCATCCAATATTACACGTTGACTACTATGTCATTGGCAACAGTACCTGGAGATACCAAAGACGATTCACTGTAGTAGATAGGTTTCTATAAGATAAAAAGCAACTGAGGCAGTGAAGTTTGCTACTAAACATGAACTTTTGCAGAGGTTCAGTCTTTGGGCTACAAGGACCATCACGTTTTTGATTCTAATAGGATGCATATAACCAAAACAACAAAGTAACCATAGGAGGGTGACCGTTTCCCCGCATTCAAAGCTGGCTCTGCCATTAGGCAGACTGATGCGGCTGCCTCAGGTCGCAAAAGCCCTTGCAGGCACCCTGCCACCTCCACAGAAGCAGCACTGATATTTCAGCTGAAATCAGGTCCGAAATTGTGCAAGATCTTGAAGAGTATGCAATTAAGTAAGTCCTTAAGGACTTACTTGCCTTAAGTTGTCAGCTCAGGATGAGGTCAAGCTGACCTGTTGGGTGGATGCAGATTGGGCTAATCTTCAGGATCGCAAGTCCATATCTGGCCTAGTGGTGAAGTTTGGGAACTCAGTAGTTGGGTGGAGGTCCAGAAAGCAAAGTCTTATAGCGCTTTCATCCACTGAAGCTGAGTTCAGGACTCTTTCTGAAGTGTACAGAGAGTTGGAGTACTATGCTTATTTGGTCCAGGAACTCTGTGGATCGAATTGTCTGCCAGTCACGGTTTTTGAGGACAACCAACCGTGCCTGAAATTGGCTGAGATGAGGCAATTCAAGGCTAGGACCAAACACCTAGACATTTGATTTCAGAATGTGTGTCGGAGTGTGTTTGAGCAAGGAGAAAGATGTGTGAAAGCTTGGACGGTGTAATTTACTGCTTGTAAATAAAGCTTCTAGATTAGAAGACTCTGTCTCTGGACTATTTCACTCCCTTTCCTCCCACAAGACAGCAACGCCACTGCATCTCTGCTACTTCTGCCTCAGGTGAAGTTTTTCCCCAGAAGATTGCACTGAGAGAAAGCAGTGTCTTTGGCACAGGGAAGCGCACTGGACAGGCAGAAGTCCAATAGCATCCATGAAAGTGCTAGATTCTCAGGCCGCAGTCAGAGGTAACTGGCCATTCTCCAGGCATTCGGCTTGAGATCCTTGTTGACCTCCCCGTCTGCGTCTCCCGGCAGGATACAGGCAAGGTCACTATCGGCGATCCCACTCAGCGTGAGAGGGACACACCCTCTCCTCCCTCCTCCCTGCTTCCCTCAGGGAGGGGGAAAGAGACAGACAGAAATCTATTTACATGTCTTTATTTCTGTCATTGCAGCAGTACAGAGAAACGTGTCTGCACTCTCCAGTCTCCCACAGTAGACTGATAAACTCCACCCCTGTACTTCCAGTACAGGTCAGATGACACTCTGAGCTAACATCCGGTGCTCAGTACAGTGAATAGACTGCCCCTTTGTTCCAATAGTACAGTTCCAGACATCAACATCCTGTTTTGCATTCCAGGCAGCTGCAGCTCGCTCTTGCATTGCTGCTTTTTCCTGACAGAAAGATGGCCACCCACCTTCTGCTTATAAGCTTCCAAGGAAGAATAGTTCATCACCTTCCAAGGTAGTCTAACCCACTGTCAAAGAAACTCCTACCACCAGAAAATTATTCCCAATGTTTAGACAGGATCTCCTTTCTTGTAACTTGAATCCATTGGTTCTGGTCCTAGGCTCCATAGCAGGAGAAAACATGCTTGCTTTATTAATGTAATCTTAAACAGATCTTCCACATGACAGTCCTTTAGGTATTTGAAGATGGCTATCATATCTTTTCTCAGTTTCCTCTCCGCCAGGCTAAACACACCTAATTCCCTCATAATAATGCAAACTTGGTTTCTGATGGATGTGCAGGATGTAAACTTAACACAAGGAGGTATGATCAGAAACATCCACTACATCAGAAACGAATAGACAACGAGGCCTTTAGGGGCTCTAGCTTGCCATGAGTTGGAGGGCAAAAAAATGTAGTATTTTGAAAATGGAAGTTCATTGTTCAAATTACATCTTCAAGCCGCAGCAGATCCCACAACACATTTTATTTATTGATTCCAGCTATTTATATACACCACTTAATCATCCAAGTTTATAAGCAGGGTATATAAAAATTTCAAAAAAGCATATAATGGATAAAAACAACTAAAATTAGTCCTAAAGACAGAAGCATACTTCCCCTATATGATGGATTCTCTAGACTTAAGTCAGCATGATAGCCTTTGGTTGAAACTCCCACACTCAGTCTTATACTCTAGCAGTGTCTTACATAAATTGTCTATGACTATTTACTTTCTGGGGGGGGGGGAAAGGAAAGGAAATAACAGTAAAGAAAAAGGGGTATGTAAATACAAAATGAAATTCACCAGTACTACCCAAGCAAAAAAATAAACATCAGTGCTTCTTTGTGTAATTTGTATTGCAATATATATCAAAGTGCATGTTGTGGAGCACTGAGCCAAACAAAGGCCACTGATGTGTGCATTGGCTCTGCCTGTTGTTATTGTTGTTTAGTTTAGTCATACTTACTTCCTAATATTCTTTTTTCTAGTCACTTAGAAAAACCAGCTGGACATAAAGAATTTTTCTCTCCATATATTGGCTTCACAGTATTTCATTCTGTGTTGTGCCATCTAGTGGCTAATCATGTTCATTACCTCCACTTTGATTTCCTGCACCCCTAAAAAGAGTATCAAGGATCTTAAAACAGTAAAATCAGGCATAGCTAAGCTGAGACCAGCTTCACAAAATACTTCAGGAGCCCTTCCATGTCACTATTTGGGACATGCCTTAGGAGTAGCATCATCTTGTTGACTTTGAATTATAGGACTGCCATAGAATCATAGAATCATAGAATCATAGAGTTGGAAGAGACCACAAGGGCCATCGAGTCCAACCCCCTGCCAAGCAGGAAACACCATCAGAGCACTCCTGACATATGGTTGTCAAGCCTCTGCTTAAAGACCTCCAAAGAGGTCATACATCTGGGTTTTCCTGGTCACATCTGGTAATCAGAATTGGCGTCTGGGTGGATTTTTGTGGAATCGGCAAAATGTCTGTGAAACCCAGACATATGGCAAGTAGGGTGTTCTGGTTTTTTTGGTTTTTTTAAATGCTTTAAAAATCAAAGAAACAGCCCCTGCTGCCCCCACCCCCGCCCAAAGCTCAACAACTTTGTCTGGATTTTCACTTTTGGCAATATGGCAACCCTAGAATTCAAGTCACATACATACCTGGAGTCTAGTTCTCACAGGGTAGGTGCTCCTGATCAAGAAACAGAGCAGAGCAGGACGCTCCCTGGGGAACAACTGTATTGTTTCTAACAAGGCTATCATTAACATGGAAGACAGGGTTGGGAAGCAAAAGGCAGTGCTTAAAATCTCTCTTAAAGCCACAGGCTTTACATGGAACCTGTAGCCCGTCAAAGCTCCTTGTAGCATGCACCCGATACTCATTAAAAATCATACTTTTAAGCCCTCCATAAGAACTAGGAAAAACTTTTCCATCACAAGATTTCCCCAGAAACCAGGCACATGGCAATGGAACAATGCAGAGGGAAATGACCTGGGAATGCCCTAGGACCTAGAGTTCAGACATTTGTTAATCGTGGTTTCCATGAGCTGAAGTGGCTGATTTAGATATGGATTCGCTAGTACTTTTAATACACAAAGGGCTTTGCCGATTTGCTCATTCTCACAACACAGCTTGCGAGCATTACTGGTCAGCAGGTGGCAAACAGAGTCTGAAAGACTCCATATATCACCTATAGCTTTCATCGGGCGCCAGTTTAAACTATGCCATAAATGTGTTTGCTGCATATTTACCAGCAAGCACTGTAAGTGCGCAGGAGACTGGGACATAGGATGGACACCAGGGAACTCCTTGTTTATTCGAGCATTTATTTATTGAAATATTTAAATCCCATCCTCCATCTGCAGGGTAGGTTACAACCATGAGTACAAACCATCCAATATTAAAATCAGGTAAAAGCTTCCAGTGAAGAAGCTGAGGAAAGAACAGAAGAAGAGCTCTGCTGGATCAGGCCAAAGTCCCATCTAATCCAGCATCCTGTTTTCACAGTGGTCAGGCAGACGTCTACAGGAAACTGGTGAGCAGGACCTGAAAACAAAGGTACTCTTCCCAAGTAGTGGTTGGGAAGTAGTAAAGTAGTATCCAGAGACATAGAGACTCCAACAGTAGATGTAGAACACAGCCCACTGCGGGAAGTAGCCATGGATGGTCCAGGGACTTGCCTAATTCTTCATTAAAGCCATCCAAGGTGGTAACCATCACTGCCTCTTGTGGCATCCATTTTCCATAGTTTAACTATGCAACATGTGAAGAAGTACCTTCTTTCATCTGTCCTGAATCATCCAATGTTCAGCTTCTTTAGCTGTCCCCAAGTTCTGGTGTTATGGGGCAGAAAAACATTTTTTCTACCCTGGCACAGGTCTACTGTTTTAACATCTTCTTCTTTGGCGATCACTCACTCATAGCTGAGTAAGAATGTCTTCCATAAACATGGATTTAACAGTGAGTCTGTGGCTGTAGAGGCCAATTCTGAATCCACACGTCCTTCCACAGTGGGGACATAGGGTTTCAGATGGGAGTTGATCACAGTGAGGATTTGCCAAACGTGCCTTCCTCTTAGCATGTTTCTCCCTTTCATCCTGAGTTCGAGTGTCTTCAAAGCCCATGACACCTCTGGTAAAGGCTGTTCTCCAATTGGAATGCTCGCAGGCCAGTGTTTCCCAGTTGTTGGTGTTTATACAGTGGTACCTCTGGTTGCGAACGGGATCCATTCTGGTGGCCCATTCGTAACATGAAAAGAGCGCAACCTGAAGTGCCATATCTGCGCAAGTCCGCGGTGTGATTTGGCACTTGTGCGCATACGCGAAGCGTGATTTAGCGCTTCTGTGCATTCAGCGAAACCCAGAAGTAACCCTTTCTGGTACTTCCAGGTCGCCACAGGACGTAACCTGAAAGAACATAACATGAAGCAAACATAACACGAGGTATGACTGTACTACATTCTTCTTAGATTTGCCTTGTGACAGTCTTTAAACCTCTTTTGTTGACCACCAGCATTACGCTTTCCATTTTAAAGTTCAGAACAGCTCTTGCTTCACACCATGACACAGGACCCACTAATATATATCCATTACCTGCTGATAAATACCCACAAAAAATGCAAAAATTGCATCAACAATCCTTCTTCCATAAGCACCTTTAATGGATATGTGAGTCAAATAAAACGCAGTGTGTAAACTGTGAACCAGCCCTGAGAATCCATTTGAACCCAGGGGCTTTCTATTTATTATAAATATGGACTCTGCATGAAATAAATGAGCCTCAGGTTAAACCTGTCATTTCACAAAAGGTTCCACAGAGAAAGGAGAAGTGGTTAAATACACAGGGTTAAATATTCAACAGTAGGAAAGCACAATCACATCTTCTCAATCTGTCGTGGGTTGTTGTGTGCATTTACATTGCTGAGAATGAAAGCTGGGACGGGGGTGGGGGGAGAATGGGATTAGAATTAGTATCATCTTGAAGTTCAAATTTGGGTTGGCTGTCAGGAAACAATCGTCTGAAAAAGCATAGCGATAGCTGCCCTTCTTGTCAGCGACAAGCTGCAGTGAAATCTCCTCCCTGCTTATCCGCCTTATGACAATGACCAGGCAGAAATTCAAGAGGGACTCTCAGAACAAAGTCCAGCTTTGTGGCACATGTCAAAAGGCCTGCATTAGCGTTCTGATCCTGGTGGCTCACTACATAAAAGGCAAAGTCTCCACAAGCCGTACAGTGGCTGCAATTTGAGACAAGCTGGCCTATTATGACGCCACCCCACCCCCTCAGTCCCTTGCCTCTTTGAATTATGACTTTCTGCATTTATTTCCTCTATGGCAAAGCTGATAAAGCGGAGGAATCTGAGGGGAAATACCATCTGCTTTCCTGTTGCAGGAATCCTTTCACATTTCAGCAACGTCCTAGGCAAGGCCAAAATCTGGCGTCCTCCACCCTGCCTCTCACCTTCCATTCTGTTCAATTTACTACATCATAGTTGCAATCAGTGGCGTAGCGTGGGTTGTCAGCACCCGAGGCAAGGCAAGTAATTTGTGCCCCCTAACCCATGGATTTGCGCCCCCTAACCCATGGATTTGCGCCCCCTAACCCTAACCCCCAGATGTCGCGCCTGGTGTGGCCGGCCCCCCCTGCACCCCCATGCTACGCCACTGGTTGCAATGCCCTACAGCACCCCCCCAAAAAAAGCTCAGCGCCCAGTGCAGCAGAACTGGTTACACTGCCTTAAACCGGTCTCTGCCTGTTGGGGGCCTACAAAACTACTGGATTGGTGCTTTTCATTTTTTACATATATTAAAAAACTCTTCCCTTTATAGAGGGAAATTGACAGAGTTTCATATTATCTAGCGTTCTGTTCCAAGAAATGATGGACTTGTGGGTTGACATCTGGAAATTCAGAACAAGCTGTATCACAACAGCCTGAGCATTGTAGATGGTAAGCTCAAGGCTGCGTTGCTGCAATGTGCTCTATGTAGAGCTGGCCTCAGGGCTGGACCAGAAACTCCAGATGCTACAGAATGCAGCAGCCAGACTGCTGACAAAATGTGACGGAATTGTTAAAACATCTGGCTGCCCATCTATTACCCAGCCAGGTTAAAGTTCCCTGTATTAATTTACAAGACTTGAACAACTTAGCTCCAGGGTATCTTGGGGACAACCTGTGCTCTTATATCCCAGTTTGATCGCTGAGAGCATCTGTAGAAACATCACTGATTCTCCCCTGAGTTGGAGAGGTTCATTGTACAAACACAAAACCAAGCCTATCATGTCACTGGACTTCTAATAAGAGATTCTGCCGGTGTCTTCCGCATTAAAGTTTAAACGTTTGCTGAAAACTTCTTTATGCCGGCAGGCTTTTTCAGGCAATTAAGAAAAAACTTTTTTTCTATTTTTTTGAGATAGTTAGCTGGTGCTCTGTAATTTTAATTTTTTATGTGGTTTTTATTGTTCCTATATAGCAATTGTTAAACCACTTCGGTATCTGATACTTGAGATTGTGGTGCAAAGCATTTTTGGAAGTAAATAAACAGTGTTTGTTTCCTTCTTGCTATCCTCCCTTCAAATGCTTTTCCTGTTTTGCTGGAAGCCAAAGCATAAGGATTTCTGGTTTTGGGGGTAGGAATGATGTGCCACAGGACAAACTCCCACCAATATTAGTTGGCCTTGCTATGAAGTAGTCACTGTTTCCAACTTTTTGGTATCTGTGTCATTGAAAATTACGGGGGAAGGAGTTATTGATGTACAGAATCAACATTTTGGGTATGTTCCCAAGAATACCTGAATCTACCAAGTGAACATTATGGATATCTACTGAGTATATATCCTGAATGGGCAAAGCTGTCAATTTCAATTTCTCTCATTTCCCCAATCTTAAGGTCAGTTCTCCACATTTCCACACCAGTTCGCAATAAATAAATAATTATTAAATTATGAAAATTTATCAGAATTATTTTTATTTCATTTCTATACCGCTTTATATTTTTAAGAAAAATCACAAAATGGTTTACAGCATATTAAAACATCAATAAAACAATCGAGAATCAAACATTTCTGAAGAAAGTCAAAGCAACAAAATTAACAGAAAACTAAAATATTATCTTACAGATTTTTTTTTTTAAAAAAAACACTACAAAGGAGGTCAACTACAGAAATTTAGTGAGAATATCTCTGAGTACACCCATGCTTGTGTGCAAATTTGTCGAATATGCATATTTCTGCAAAGCAACTTCCCCTAACGTAATGCATTTCACTGAAATACTGTAATGCATATTATTTTCACTGACATATACTTTTCAATGGGCACTTCACCAAGTATATGCATTATCGTCACCAATTACTTGACAGGAAACAGCATTGCAAACGTTGGAGAAGCATGAATTTCAAAGGCTGGACACGTTTCAGTCCATGTATTGTTTCGGTCAGTGGCGTTGCAATGGGGGTGCGGGCGGGGGGCGGTTCACCCCGGGTGCCATGTCTGGGGGTGACAAGAAGGCACCCCGTGGGGGCTCACCCCGCCGCAGTGGCGAGAGCAGCCATTGCACCGCCGCAGCCGCATGTGGAAGATCCTCCGTTCACGGCTACAGCCGTGAGCAGAGGATCCCGACGCTGGCAGCAAACCACTATGTACAGTGCATGTACGGCGTCACTACGTACGGCGCACCATACGTAGCGATCCTGCACATGCACCCTATGTAGCAACACCCACCCTGGGTGTCACGACACCTTCGTTCGCCCCTGGTTTCAGAAAGTGTGAATTAGGCAGGTTTTATTCTTGAAATGCAAACTCTAATCAGATTTCTCTCCCATCCCTTCTATGAATTAACTGCAACATCCCTTCCAAGCTGTTCCTCTGTCTCCACTTAGACAAGGAGAAATTCTGCTGCAGGCCTGGGTTAGAAACCCTCCATTGCTGGTTGTGAAGGACAGTTAGAGCTTCAGGGCCCCAAAATGTCCACCACTGCGTGTCCTGTTCCTCCTACACTAGCATGCTGCCCTTGTGTGCAGTGGAAGATACTTTCCTTTCACCACCACTGAAGAAGCCCATCTGATTGGCTTCTCTTTGTGTCTTGTGGCATGCACTCCAACATTTCTCTGATGAAATTAGGGACATCCCATTCCATAATGATAATTTTACTATTTATACCTCCACACATCTTACTGGATTGCTCCAGCCACTCTGGGCAGCTTCCAACACATATAAAAACATAATTAAACATTAAACATTCCCTATACAGGATTGCCTTCAGATGGCTTGGGTGTCGGATAACTCCATACCCTCCAAAATTTCTCCAGCGAAAATGTGGACATCCTAAAGAGAAATGGGACATTCTGGGATCAAATCAGAAACCGGGATGGCGTCTCTAAATCAGGAATGTCTCTGGAAAATAGGAACAAGGAGGGTCTGCTGTGGGAGGGCACCATCTTGTCCCTTGCCTCAGGCAGCAAAATGTATTGAGCCAGCCCTGGTCAAGAGACAACAACAAACCAACCTAAGCCTTTAATATGCGGCTTACAAGCATGTTAGTACTTCTCTCTCTCTCTCTTTCTTCTTCTTCTTCTTCTTCTTCTTCTTCTTCTTCTTCTCACAACCCATGTCATTGGTATTAACTTGTGACTTTGAGAAAGGATTTCTATTTCTAGCCTAGTTTGCAGCTTGCTCTTACTATGTGATATGTTTTAAAGGTAAAAAAAAGGAAGGAAGGAAGGAAGGAAGGAAGGAAGGAAGGAAGGAAGGAAGGAAGGAAGGTCTATTTCCTTCTAAAACAGATCTCTTTATGATTGCATTGAATTGAAGGATGTGAGGGGAACAAACATCTGCCTAGATCAGCTCATACTTAAAGACAGACCTCATTAGGTAGAAATACACTTTAACAGATTTCTGTAGTTGCACTTCTCTGGCCTCTAATATGATTTGGAGGTGTTCTTAGCTGCATTGAACAAAATATTAATAACAATTTATCTAAACTGCAAAGCTGTTAATAAAATCTGTTTGCTAACAATATGAAAGCACCAGGGCTGATTTCTCACCAGCAATGAAAAGAAAATGCAATTCATTACAAAACTATATAGTTCTTTGGTACTTCACAGCAAGAAAATAAATATTTAGGGATGAGCCACTTTCTCCCATTCTACCTGTTATAAACCACCCTGGGATAAATATGGAGGGAGGCATATTAATGCAATAAACAAGCAACTATCTATTAAATGGGAAACATTTAAATATCCAGTGAACAGTTGCCATTACAATTCACAGGTGAGAATTGTGAAAAGAATTTGTGGTGGCAAATCAACTGCAGCTCTTCCCATCTTAAACAGTAGTACTATTAACTGATGAAGCAAAAATTACAGCAGGAAAAACCAACGATCAAACATGGAGCTATTTGTCCTGGTTCTCAGGCTAACCTAAAATAGTGTCTTCCCCAGGATCACCTATCTGAGACACTGCAACCCTCAGGTAAGGCCTTATAGCTGCTGCCACTGAGGGTTGCAGGCTGGTATTTTCAGTAGTCATTCCCCATTTGTGGAATGCTCTCCCTCATAATGTGCATCTATCTCCACCATGACTGGCTTTTAGGATAGAGTTTAAAACATTCCTGTTTGCCCAGGCATTTGATGTCTGAAAGCCACTGTTCTGGGCAACCCTGAAATCACTCGCATATTTATTTATTTTTAAAGATTTTTTATTGGTTTTACAACATTTTTTAAACAATACAAACAAATAAAAAGACAAACAAACATGTATAATTTCATAACCTTTTTTTCATAACCCTCATTTCTCGGACTCCCCCATACCTCCCCTTTCTGCATCCCAATCTCCAGAATTATTCCAGCAGCTTCTAAATAATTTTATCAAATATTTGTTCTCTTAGTCTTTTCTTCAACTTAATCTTATATCACTGTAATCCCTTTTTCTTTCTCAACACCTCGACATTTTAACATTCATCAATTTTATAATAGTTCTTAAGGTAAACTTTGAATTTCTTCCAGTCCTCTTCCACCGTCTCTTTCCTCTGATCACAGATTCTGCCAATCATCTCAGCCAATGTCATGTAGTCCATCACTTTCATCTGCCATTCTTCCAAGGTGGGTAGATCTTGTGTCTTCCAATACTTTGTGATAAGTATTCTTGCTGCTGTCGTAGCATACATAAAGAAAGTTCTATCACTCGCATAATTTTTAAACTGTTTGTAACTGTTTATTTATTACATTTAGATATATCCACCTTTCCTCCAAAGGAGCGCAATGTGGTGCATGCGGTTCTCCCTCTCTCCTCATTGTTATCCAAGGTTGGTTAGGCTGAGAGATGGTGACTGGTCGAAGGCCATGCAGGGAACTTCATGGCAGGTAAAGTCCAGCCAAAGACGACTATGGGGTGCAGCACTCATCTCACTTTCAGACCGAGGGTGCCGACGTTTGTCCACAGACGGCTTTCCAGGTCATGTGACCAGCATGACTAAACACTTCTGGCACAAGAGAACACAGTGATGAGTGCCAGAATGCATGGAAACCACCACAGCAGTACCTATTTATCTACTTGCACTGGCATGCTTTCGAACTGCTAGGTTGGCAGGAGCTGGGACAAAGCAATGGGAGCTCACCCAGTCATGGGGATTCAAACTGCCAACCTTCCAAACAGCAGGCCCAAAGAGGCTTAGTGGTTTAGATCACAGTGCCGTCAACCCTGGTCTCCCAGGTCTTAGTCCAACGCTCTATCAACTACACCACAGGGGCTCTGTTTTCTAGAATGCTATGTTTTACACTGGTGATATGTTTGCTATACTGGGCCTCAAAATAACCACCACCACAGCCACACTTGTGTGTGGCAAAGTCGGGGGGGGTGGGGAGAGATATATATAGATTTCAAAACTTATATTTCCCTTTTTTCCTTACTGAGTCCTTACTGAGTCAGATTCCAGTCAAGAAGTCTGCTTTCATATCAGAGCTGTGCTATATTCCTAATTATCTCGAAACATGCTGAAACCTCGGCGTGCCTAATGTTTGGCTTCTGCAAGCATATGTTCCTCATTGCTATTTTTGTGAGAGAAAGCATCAAGGTATTAAAAGCGCTGGCAGGCAACTTGCGGTAACACTTACAGATGGAAACCTTCAGCTAAGCAAGTACAAAATGTCTGTAGGTGAAAGAATGCTCACCTCCTGCCAACTGTCGTCATAGCCAGCCCAATAAACTTGTGCATTAGTATTCAGAGGTTAAAGCTGTGTACACACACCCATTTACTCTGCAACCAGCACGCTCCCACTACTGGTTTGTAAAGCCATGTACGCATGGTGTTAGCCACAATCCATATCTATCCCATAGGTTCTTGAGAAATACTGTGTCAGGAAAGCATGAGCAATATGAAGGCATCCAGACACCCTCTCCCCCCCCACTGGTGTGGACAGACAGCAGGTGACTTGGAAATGCACAAATGCATTCTGATATGTTGCAGTGGGGAGCCTCACTGCGTTTTAAGCCAGTCATGTATAACACAGCCTCAGCACGGATGAAAGCAACTCGCTTGCCTACAGCTGTGTTGCGAATTCTTGCCTGCAACTTCCCACTGGGCTGAGAAGCAGAGACTTCTAGCAAGCAGTTGATGATCAATGCGTCTAACAGCATGATCCTATCCATGTTTACTGAGATGTAAGTCCCGCTGTGTTTAATGGGGCTGACTTCCAGGTAAATGTGCACAGGATTGCAGCCTAAAAGTTATCAGCAACAATTAACAGAAACCGGATAACCCTAACAGAACAAGTGCATCTCTTTGTCCCTGTCTCATTGCTGATAGGAAGCAAATTTAAAACAACAACACACAAATCTATCTCATAACCATGCAGAACATCAGCACTTCAGTCAATTTTTGATATTTGCTCCCATTCTAAATTGTGATCCTTCCTGCCTGAAGCTTGTACTCTTATTAACTGGACTGTGTATTCCCTGTCTTTGTAGCATTTAGAAAAAGGAATACATTTGCCTCCAGCCTGAGTTTACTAAGGGTTCTATACTGTCATTGAATAATAGCTAACGTTACAGCCTTGGATATCTTGTTTTCCCCAACAAGGCATCTTCTGTGTGAGATGAAATCTATCTGATGACTTTTTTTGTTTCAGAGGATGCCATTAATCCAAGGTAAATGGGCTTCGCTTGGCAGCCTCTTTGGTTTATCTCCAGGATGTGAAAGTATACCTTGTAAATGGTGACATTACTAAAAACATCCAACTGTTGGGAACATTTTTGCGTCTTCTCTTCTGTATTTCCGTCTTGTGACTGCCGACAGATCTGCTTCCTTAAATGTTACGATCTGCTTTCCTCCAGCCCTGCCATCTCCTTATCGCAGATACTGTTCCCCTTGGCTGCCTTTTAAATGGAAACCGGATGGAAATGGCTACTAAGATTCAAATGGAAAAGTGAAATGAATTATCATTAAAGGCTGATTCTAAAATACAGACACACGACAAGCATTATAGCCAAGAAAAGAGAAAAAAAGGATATGCTGACATGCATAATCTGAATGCAAATATCGAATAGCTAAAGCTCACTGGTATCTTTAACATAAGTGTGATGGGAATAGTATAGGAATGCATAATGAAACTTCAGTACTTCACACACACACCTGCTGTGAATTTTTTATTGCCTGAAGTTAATTACATTCGGTTCTTATTCAGTGCAGAGATGTAGCCCTCAATCAACAGTAAACCTAATGTGAAGACCCAATTGATCAACTTCTTTGCCACTGGCAAGTATAAAGTAATTTATCACCTAATTCACTGCTTTTTTTCTGATGCTGTTGTTAACTATGCAGTCCCTGGACACTGGCATCAATCCTTCTCAAATTTTAATCAGCTTGAATTCTAATTGGCATTAATTTTGCAGTAATTAAATAGTCATAGGGACGCAGGTGGCACTGTGGTTAAACCACAGAACCTAGGACTTGCCGATCAGAAGGTTGGCGGTTCGAATCCCCGCAATGGGGTGAGCTCCCGTTGCTTGCTCCCTGCTCCTGCCAACCTAGCAGTTCGAAAGCATGTCAAAGTGCAAGTAGATAAATAGGTACTGCTCTGGCGGGAAGGTAAATGGCGTTTCCGTGCACTGCTCTGGTTCGCCAGAAGCGGCTTAGTCATGCTGGCCACATGACCCAGAAGCTGTACACCGGCTCCCTCAGCCAATAAAGCGAAATGAGCGCCGCAACCCCAGAGTCGGTCACAACTGGACCTAATGGTCAGGGGTCCCTTTACCTTAATTAAATAGTCACCACTTACCTCAGGGGTAGGGAACCTGTGGTTGCCCAAGTATTGCTGAACTCTCACATCCCCGGCCAACATGGCCAAGAGTCAGGATTGATGGGAGGGGTGTCAACTTGAACAAAATATTGGAGGGGCAAGTAAGTCCCGTCTCACTGGGGTGCACACCCCCCATTTGAATGGCAGTGCCCATCAACTTTGAGGGGGACCCAGCCCCCTCAAATATTTTATTGTGGGGGAGATGAAGACCCCATGGCCCCTAGGAGTTGACTCCAGCTGTGTCTGCAGGACCACAAGTTTTCCTCATTGCTGACTTGCAGGTACTAGGCTGTGCAAAAGCAGCACAACATGAAAAATAAAGCCATTTGCCACACAAGCAAAAGAGCCCTTGTTCTTCCCTGTGGATATTGTATGTATGCATGGGCATAAGAGTTCAATAGTGCCAAGTGGCCTGCCATCCGCACGCCCAGTGGGAGCATGAAATGGACTCTATGCGCATACAGCGGTGTTTCCATAGGCTTCTCCATGCAATTGGGAACCCTTCTAATTGCAAATCACTTTAATCTCATCCCATCAAATATGGAAGGGGTTGGGGAACTCTGCAATAAAAAGTGATAAAGGGGAATCGATCCTTGAGGAACTCTACAAGGAGGAAGCTATGAGCTTTGACTATTCTTCAGACTAAGAAAGATGTGAACTTTAAAAGGAGGAGTGACTGTGTAATGGCAATTGTGCTAACAAACCGCGCTCATTTAATACCTTTGCAAGGAAACAGTCAAACCATCCTTCACCTTAATATGATCTCGTCCTTGTTCTAAATCCATTTTGGCTGAAATGTAATAGCAATGCATTTGTTTATATAACTGCAGCAATTGCAAAGGAGTTTGATGTGTGCTTTCTTCTTTTCTCTCTGAGCAGCAAAAAGTTTGGGATTAAAAGGTAACTCTTTACCAGAGGGGGACATACTGTTGGGGACTCACAACCATGTGGGGAGCCAGTCATATGTAGCAGGAAAACATGGTTCAAGAATTTTACCACTTCCCCTGTTTCCCATATTTCTGATAGAAGTGATAATGTGATGGCATTTACCCCAAGTCTTTTTTGTTTCAGCACCCCATCTTTGGAATGCTCTCCCCAAGCTCTTTGCCTGGTGCCTAGTTTGATTAATTTTAGGTGCAGGGCTAACAGAGTTCAGTATGGATTAGTCCCTTGTAGGTGTACAATGGACATTGGCCTTATTTATTAAAGGTGTACAGTGGTACTTTGATTTAACCCATTCCAGAAGTCCCGTCTTAAAACAAAGCGGACTTAAAACAAGGCATACTTTCCCATAGAAAGTAATTGAAAATGGATAGATCCGTTCTAGACAATGAAAAACACCCCCTAAAACAGCAATTTAACACAAATTTTACTGTCTAACGAGACCATTGATCCATAAAATGAAGGCAATAATCAATGTACTGTGTTATAAAATAAATAAGACCATATTGTAGATGGAAAAAAATAACATTCCCCCCCCCCTTGCATGCACTGATGATAGTCATTGTTTGGATGGGGGGGCTTTAATCATTTCTGCAGTCACACAATCAAGCAGTAGCTGAACTGGGTTCCACACAGTCACAAAAACAAGTCACAAAAACGAAGCCACAAGCCACGGTCACAGGTCAGTCCCATAAAACAAAGTCACAGCTAAAAAACTGAAAAAGCCACACAAACCAAAACGCAAAAAAAAAAGCAAAAACAAAACCTCCAAATATTACCTCTGTGTTGTGTGGGTTCTCAGGACTCAACAGCTGGCAGTCTCAACAGGAAGCCTCTTATTAGCAGCAAGGGACTCAATTAACAAACGAAACACACTCAGCAGGAACCAGATGATGAAAAGCGACCCCTAAAACAGCAGCCGGGCCCGACTTATATCAAAAAATGACTCAACCCAGAGCACTCATTTCCAGGTTGCAATTGGACTAAGTCCAAGATGGACTTATAATAGACTGGACTTTAGTCAAGGTACCATTGTACATATATATATTACGGTTATTTGTTTAAATTATGTGTTTCAAAACTGTTGTTGTTTGTTGTCTTAGATCACAGGTGGAGAACCCATGGCTCTCCAGATGTTGTTGGCATCATGGGCCTGGGGCTTAAAGGAATCACAGTCCAACAACATTTAGAGGGCCACTGCTTTACCATCGCTTTCTTAGAAGGTGCCTGTAAGCTGCTTTGACTGCTAAAAAAACCCCTCTTAGCTGCTACTTGTCAAGAGAGGCAAACACTTTCAGACTTTGATCAAGTGTATGGATGTGTGGCATCTGCAAGTATCCCACAGGCTTGAGATAAAGAAGTTTAAAATCTGAGTGTAAAGACTCTGACTCCCTGCCATTCCTTGGAAGCTGACATCCTAGCCAAAGCTCCAAGAAAGGACCTCAGAGTGATCAGTTGCTGGAATATTACCATTTGGATGAGATCATATATACTTACTGCACACCACATGCCAATGTTAAAAGTCCTTGAAATGTATTTGAATGAGCACCTACCCTCCAACATTTCTCTGATGAAAGTAGGGATGTCCTATTCCATTATTATTATTATTATTATTATTATTATTATTATTATTATTATTCCACCCATCTGACTGGGTTGCCCTAGGCACTCTGGACAGCTTCCAACAGATACAAGAACTCAATAAAACATCAAACATTTTTTAAAAAAGCTTCCCTATACAGGGCTGCCTTCAGATGTCTTCTAAAGGTTGCACAGTTACTTATCTCCTTGACTTGGGGGAGTTGCCTAACTCTATGCCCTCCAACATTTATCTGATGAAAATAGAGACGTCCTGAGGAAAAGCGGGACATTCCAGGATCAAATCAGAAACCAGGATGGTACAAAAAGTGAATAAAGAGTGGGCTATCTTTAAGGTATATATCAAAATTTATGTGGAAAAAGTAGAATTTCTGGCAGATATTGAGTGAATCCAGAAAATGATTAAAGTGAAAGGAGAGTAAAGTTAAAATAGAAGGAGATTAAAGAAGTAATGAAATGTGTTTAAGCTAGTTGGAAAAATAAAGTAGTGTAACAAGAACGTAGCATAACAAGTACAAGAAGTCAAGTCACTTGGTCAGTGTCTGTGTGGGGTAGGTGTGTAGGTATGTTGATATGTACAGTATAGGTAGGTATTATATACAGTAATGTAGGTATGTTTTATGAATATAAGGTAGTGTGTTATGTCCGTGTATTGTGTAATTGTGCAAATGTATTTGTATGTGTTTTATATGTTGATAAGATTTAAATAATAATAATAATAATAATAATAATAATAATAATAATAATAATAAAATAGAAAGAAAGAAAGAAAGAAAGAAAGAAAGAAAGAAAGAAAGAAAGAAAGAAAGAAAGAAAGAAACCAGGAAGGCTCCTGCAAAGCTGGGACTGTCCCTGGAAAGTAGGAACACTTGGGGGATCTGTGAGCAGTGGATTAATATTAACTGGGTTATTTCCCACACCAGTTTCTGCCTTTTGTCCTTATGAATGTATGTTGTTATTGCTTCTGCAGTTAATTCCTCATTGGCTGAAAAGTACACAACCTGCACCTTCACTGGCAGTGCTGTTCTCCATACACTATACTGCAGAAGAAAACCTTTTCTGACTTACGGGCCAGATTCCAACCACCACCACCATCTGCAGGTCATTTTGACAGGTGGGCAGATGGCTCAAGGGGTTTTCTCAGGAGGATGGAGGACATGTGTGCTATGTCCTGTTGGTATAACCGGGGGCGGTGGGAGAGATGTCCCTATTTTCATCTGAGGAATGCTGGAGGCTATGGGATTGCAGGTGGGGGAAATACATACACTGTCTACCGCACAGAGAATTGTCTCCCTCACAGAGACAATATTTCCAGAGTTCCCTGGAAAAAAAGGAAATGACTGTTAAAACACTCTGGAAATTAGTTATTTGAGGGGAATAGGGTTTCCTAAAAGCTAGCAGCACCCTGAATAAACTAGTTCCCAGGATTCTTTTGGGGGAGCCATGATGGCTTAAGTTGCTTTGCTACTGCTTTAAATAGATAGTGCAGATGGGGCTAGAGTGAAAATTTGAGGAAACTGCATCAAAACACAATTTCTGCATATCCTTATCTTAGTTTTCTGCTAAAAACTACTCCCACCCTGGCTGCTATTTGGCTCCTGAGATGCTGCTTGCAGTTAGATGCTCTTCACAGTTGGACATAATCCAAAGAAAACTGAATTATTTCCACCACTAGATGTCACCAAAGGCTAAGAAATATTTTAAAAGATGAACATAATGTCAATATATCATTTGAAACAAGGAAAGAAGTGCCTTGGTTTCATTACATTATAACCAGTGCTTTTTTCTGGGGGGACGCAGGGGGACGCATACCCATAAACATTTTGTACATCTTTGTACTTTTGTTCATTTACTGTATTTATTTTTCCCAATTTGAACTATAAAATGG
Source organism: Podarcis vaucheri (assembly GCF_965113315.1). Taxonomy (NCBI): domain Eukaryota; kingdom Metazoa; phylum Chordata; class Lepidosauria; order Squamata; family Lacertidae; genus Podarcis; species Podarcis vaucheri. The sequence goes on along the minus strand of NC_138767.1, from coordinate 27,614,677 downwards.
TGATTTTCTTGAGCCAAAATGAGAGTACCCCTAAACATATTTTTTTAGGAAAAAAGGCATTGATTATAACGTTCTTGGAACCCTTCTGGGGCACGGAGGACAGTCACAGAAGCCACAGTGCATGGAAACACTGTTTACCTTCCTGCCGCAGAGGTACCTATTTATCTACTTTCACTAGTGTGCTTTTGAACTGCTAGATTGGCAGAAGCTGGGACAGAGCAACGGGAGCTCACCCCATCGTGCATATGCCTTACAACCTCTTGGATGGCTTGTGCAGTTGGACTAGCCCTGGGAGATGCCAGAGCACTTCTGAGGTAGACACGGGTGGTGCTGTGGTCTAAACCTCATGACCCGGAAGCTGTACGACGGCTCCCTTGGCCAGTAAAGCGAGATGTGCGCCGCAACCCCAGAGTCGTCAGCGACTGGACCTAACGGTCAGGGGTCCCTTTACCTTTACCTTTACATTATAAGAAAAGGTAAGGAAAAGATGTGCATTCATTTTATGACTGCTGCCTTGCACATATTTTGAAACACTGAGTAGAGAAACAACAGGAGAATCACCCTGTGCACTGGAAAAATTGCTCACAGGAAGCCATTTTGTTGAAACCACTTTAGAAAACTCCCACTAACCTAATTAGGTACAGAAGCACACTCTTACTTGTTATAGCCACATAATTGACACGTGTACACACACAAACAAGACACCTTTGTAACACAGTCACTGTGGAAACACCTTAAACTCCCCACTAAGCCATGAAACTCACTGGCTGACATTAGCCCAGTCTCCATCATTCAGCCTTATCTATCCCTGTGGGTTGCTTCAAGGATAAAATAGAGGGAGTGATGCCACATTGCTTTGAGCTCCTTGAAGGAAAGGTGGGACAGACAGGTAATAAATTCAGAAAATTATTGTTGGTACTAGGATTGCCATATTTCAAAAAGGAAAATTCATTACACCCCCCAAAATTGATGAGCTTTTTTTCCCTTTTCTTTTTAGGAAACCACCAACATTGTTGAGCTTTTTTGGGGAAACCTCCCCCCCCCCAATGCGGGTGGCGCTGTGGGTAAAACCTCAGCGCCTAGGACTTGCCGATCGCATGGCCGGCGGTTCGAATCCCCGCGGCGGGGTGCGCTCCCGTCACTCGGTCCCAGAGCCTGCCAACCTAGCAGTTCGAAAGCACCCTCGGGTGCAAGTAGATAAATAGGGACCGCTTATCAGCGGGAAGGTAAACGGCGTTCCGTGTGCTGCGCTGGCTCGCCAGATGCAGCTTGTCACACTGGCCACGTGACCCGGAAGTGTCTGCGGACAGCGCTGGCTCCCGGCCTATAGAGTGAGATGAGCGCACAACCCTAGAGTCTGTCAAGACTGGCCCGTACGGGCAGGGGTACCTTTACCTTTTTTACAAGCCCCCCAAATAGTGGTTTTTAAGCTTTTGGAGCTGTTCCACCATTGCCATACATCCAGATTTTCCTTTACATTTTGCCAATTTGGCAAAAATCCCCCCCATGCTATTTTTACACCTGGAAACCAGGGCATGCCAGGAATTTTCCTGACATATGGCAAGCCTATTGGTACTCATGAGGCTTCATAGCATAATTTTTGAAATAAATTATATCTGGATTTATATTTTTAAATAGCTTTGTACTGCTGCTGCTGCTGCTGCTGCTACTACTACTACTACTACTACTACTATTTGTATACTGCCTTTCATCCATAGATCTCAAGGCAGTTCACAGGGGGGCACCTTTTGTGTGGTTGTGCACAGCCCCCCGGACCCCAGTGCGACTCCTGGTAGTTCAGGCTGGCTTCATCCTTCCCAGGCTGGATACCTGGAGGTCTCTGCCGACCTCAGCCAATCGCCCAATCCCGCCTGGGGAGGCGTTGCCAGGGGATTGGCCAGGTAAAGGGAGGGACCGCCCTGCCCACACAACAGTAGGTGAATCTTACCTGAGAAGCAGCAGTTGGCCCCAGAGCTTCTCCCACCCTCCCCTCCCTCAGTTAAGTCTTCTTTTGCAAGTTAACCTCTTCTTCATGACCCGGAAGCTGTACACCAGCTCCCTTGGCCAATAAAGTGAGATGAGCAGTCTCAGCAGAGACTGAACCGGGCCTTCAACCTTATGGTCCCTGGAAGGATAGAATGTTTTGGATCTCCCTCTCTGAAGGCAAAGAGATGCCCACCTTCAAAGAGGGAGACCTCACCCCTGACATCAGAGCTCTGGGATCAAAAGGGGTTATAAAGTGCTGAGGGTAGATTGGTTAAAGTCTATAGACCCAAATATGCCAGTTTCCTAACATCCTTTTAAAATGGGGAAAAGTTTATATTAGGCCTGTGTCTGACATATGTATTTTCACTCCCAACATGGAGCGAGAAGGGGGGCTGGCTCAGTGACAGAGAAGTGGCTTTGCATGGAGAAGGTCCCGTGTTCAATCTCCAGGTAGGGCGGGAAGAGACTCCTGTCTGAAACCCTTGAGCACTGCTGCCAGTCATTGCAGACAGTACTGAACTGCATGGACCAATGGTCTGACTCAATATATGGCAGCTTCCTATGTTCCTAAGAAGACTGAGAAGCAGAAGAACATTGCTCCAATTTGAGTTTTGTCCTGCTGCCGCAAGCCTGGCAGTGAGTAGGATCAGGCGGGTTCTTCCTCCTGCTGCCCCTTGGGATGGCAGCCCAAAGAAGCTGGACTGAGCTAACAAAGTTGTTCTGTAAGGATAGTTTTCCAGTTGGAGGGCTGTTTGTTCAAAACCAGCCCCACATGAAAGCTATGCATTAACACTGAAAATAGCAGCCTCAAGGAGTGCAATGGAAGGATGCTTCTCCTTCTCCCCAAGTGTAGGATGTTATGGCGCTGCAATGGGCTTGTGGCTAAAATCTGACTTGTGTGGTGTGTGTTCCCTGTACAATCCTCTCTGCTATTATGTCTTAAGTGAGCTGTCTTATTAACCACATGCTGTGTAAGGAAGCATTTCTTTTCCGTCCTTCGAGCCTTCTTCCCTTTTTGTGCCCATCAAAAGGTGCCTCCTTTCCTCTATTATGCAACAAAGAAAATGGAGACGCAGCTCAGCTTTCACTGTGCCCTTTATAAACACCTCAATGAGGTCACTCTGCATCTCTTTTCCAGGCTTAATAATCCTGGTCTTTGTAAGCTCTTGAACATAAGCTACAGTTTCTGCTTCTATTGTCCATCGTCTGAGCATCTTAAGGGTCCACACAAAAGGCAAAGGGGAGAAGAGAAAAGCATGTTTGCAATTTATATTTATTTTTGAGACCTATATTATTTGATCGTTTAAATGTTGACTGGCACTGGCACACCAGCTGGGAAGTCTTACTGAACCTCACTTATATCTGGCAGTAGTATGCAATACATATGGGAAGAATATACTCTGGCTGTACTCCAAAAAGCTACGTTGCATGCCCCCATGTTGAGCATACGCAGTGAAAATTTAATTTTTTGTCTTTAACCAGCAGATTGTCACCTCATGTAGGTGCCTTCAAATCGACCCTTCCAGAAAGTGATTTGCCTTGCAGGGCAGGGAGCCAAATGCCCAGGAAACATGAAAGTGACCTTAAGCACACTGAACTAATGCAGTCTCTCTTGGCTAATGTGTATTGTATCTATTCTTGTAATCAGCCATTCAATGTTTAACATGCATGCCTTGTTTAAGACAATATGTGTGACGTGTTCACCTTCCCATCTACAGAGGGAAAACAGAGGCGGCAAAATCTACAATGGTGGTTCCCAATTGGTGGTCTGCGGACCCCCAAGGGGTCCGTGGCACCATTCCCATAACGAAAACTACCACAGAGATATCGAAATTTTCAAAACTAGGGGCTCCACGGCTCGGCTTTTGAAAAACAGGAGGTCTGCAGTACTTAGCTAATTGGGAACCACTGCTCTACAACATGCATAGGATTTTCAAATGATGAAAAGTGCATTCATTTCGGTGTTACGACATAGTTATAACACTCCCATAGCTTTGGGAGATCATAGAGCCTGTTATCATTGAGAAACAAATTATAGGCAATGACTTGCATATTAAGAGACTGCAGAGCACACTCATCTTCAAGGGTATTTAATATCAAGCGGCTGGGAGCAGTTATTAGGAGTGTCGGAACAAGGTGTCCACATTATGCCAGTGATGCTCAGCTCTACTTATGGATAACATCTTAATCCAGAGACGCTGTGAGTAATTGGACAATTGCCTGCCCTGGATTGCACTCCCCAAGAAGGAACATGTTTGCAATCCAATCCTGACACGTTTAGTTATGTAAAGGTAAAGGTAAAGGGACCCCTGACTGTTAGGTCCAGTCACGGACGACTCTGGGGTTGCGCACTCATCTTGCTCTACAGGCCAAGGGAGCCAGCGTTTGTCCGCAAACAGCTTCCAGATCATGTGGCCAGAATGACTAAGGGATGAGATGAGAATCTCTTTACTGAAAGGAGCCACTTACCGACAATACCTGCACTGCGATGGGGAAACTTTCTTCTGGTCCCCATTTTACATGCTTGTATTTTTATTAAGAGTGCAAAAAGTCAGCTTAGATAAGGAGACCAAAGCCCTTATCGTTGTCAGATTCTTCCGATTATTCTTTCTTCTTTTCCTCTCCTCCTCAGAAGCAGCACCTCAGAAGCAGCACAAATAACTTTTTAATAAGTTCCCATAGATTGGGCGGGGTGCTGGAGCATAGGAATGGCATCACCGAGTGCTCTGCCCTTTTCATTCACCTGATTCATTCACACCTGTATCTTGCATCTTTCAGGAAACTGAGAAAGTACATTAAGTAACCTTTTAATGAGTATGAGACCCAGGATAAGTTATGAGAATCATAAATTGGATCCTGAACCTCCTGGTACTCAGCATATTTTGGCTCCCAAATGCCGCAAAGCTTCTAAGTGAGTGTTCCAGTTTGCGAAATTTTTTTTGGAACCTGAACGTACGACAGTGCTTCCATGGCTTCTGATTGGCTGCAGAAGCCGAGCTTTGATTTTCGAAAAATTTTGGAAGTCAAACAGACTTCCGGAACAGATTCTGTTCCAACTTCCAAGGTACACCTGTATTATTTATTGCACTCATTAATTGCTTTTCTTTACAAAACGTAACCCAAAGCCACTTGCAAAATTGAATCCATGTCTTTTTATCTTAGCATTTAGTGGATATACCGTAATTTATGGAACTGCTGGAGGTAAAAGGTATGGATGAATCCCAACTGAAGAACTGTAGCAGGGCAGCTTCAGACAGATTCAGGGCTCTTCTCATCTAAATCAGGATCTCTCCAAAGTGCCTGAGCCAAAGATGCCTAAAACCATTCAGAGATTTGTATGTTTAAAAACATTGCAGTGTACCCTTGAAACATTTCCCCTGACTGCTGAACATGCAGCTCCCACTATCCAAATGCTTGTTGTATGAAAATTCACTTAGCCAAACATGAGGAATTCGTACCCAACCTCACTATGCACACAGCAGATTCAAATATTCAAACAGCAGGACCTTTGTGTAGTACTGTGAACAAATCAGTAGTCTTAAACAAGCCTTAGTTTTTGTATTTTGCTGGTCTGTGGCAGCCGTTTCACCAGAAACCATGGTGGAAGACAGCAAGCGAGATCAGACAAATAAGAGCATGTTTTCCTTCCTTGTATTCCTTTTGCAATGTTTTGGAGATTTTTCCAGGGTTTTTCCATCATTTTGGTGTCAAAATTCCATGGTCGGGAACGCATTATAAATTTTCCCATAGGCGTCAAGGGAAATCATTAACTCACTGTGTGAACACTTGCCTGAGAATGCATTGCATTAGGATAGTGAGACCTGCATGTATACTAAAATGCAGGGTGGGAAAGGAGAAGCTGTTTTGTGACAGCAGGTCTAGCTTTCAGCCAGAGATTATTTTAACAGGGATCTCCAAAAACAGTGCTTTAGGGGAATGATGTCGATGTAACTTACTGTCTTGTTCTTGTCTGTTCTGAGTTCTTTGCTAGTTCTACTCATTGTGCTTGCTCAGAAAATACCAGACATTCGTATCCTTCTGCCTCTGTGCTATTTGCCCATTCATCCACTCCTGTTCAAACAACTACTTATCATCTCTGTGATCTTTGGTGCCAATTGTGGAGAACACATGCTTGTAATTGTCCCCCTACCCACCTTACTCCCTAGAACCTGCCCCCATCCCTCTGGAACATTGTAGTCTACTTTCGCAAGGGCACCAGTACAACTTATCCCATCTTCATCATAAAATTGTTACCCACAAAAACCACAAGGAGAGAAACAAATCCCCTTCAGTTCTCTCACCAGCACCCAAATAAATTCCACAGGTACTAGCACAAAAAACCCCTAGACCTATCTGAAGGATTGTTTTAAAATCACATTATAGTTTGAAAATATATCTGATGGTTTTGAATATTATAATACATTGAATTATGTCTTACTCCTTGTCGGACAGAAGTAGGTCTCCAAATCTTTTTCTACAATAGACAAGTGATACTTGACAAACGCTGGATTTTTTTAAGCCCTAGGAGATAACACAGCAGAGAGAGCATGATACTGCAGGAATGTGAGGACCAGGGTTAAGCCTACCCCTGAGGAATTAAGTAATAACCTTGGGAGATTCTAAGCTAGCTAATGTGTTTTTAAATAAGGGTATCTCAAAATGGTTGTGATCCATCCAGTATTTGGCACTTTCAAGTCCTTTCGTTTTTATTTCAGTTAAGACTGCTCAATTTTTACTGCATCAGGCCTACGGTACCAAAGATAAATAAATGTATCAAAGCCACGAAACAATTACAATAAAGAACTAATGAAAATAAATAAAGAAATAAAGATGAATAATGGGACACTGTAGAAACTTGGGGTATAGAAGAATATAGGAAAATTCCTATATAGGGTGAGTTCCAACATAGTATTAGGTGGTGTCTACTAGCATAACAGGGCTTCTCCTTCACATTCCTCCCATAAACTTCTGTACTTGCCAGAATATGAGCTGGAAGGTGGGGGGAACCCTCCATAGCAGCTTCTGGGGGGCTGAAGTAGGGTAAACGGCAAATATATTTCTCCTTGTAAAAGTGGGCAGGCGGCACAGGATGTTCCCCTTCAGCTTGTTCTATCAATACAACACTAGGATGACAAAAGTCACAGCTGCTGAGGTTCTTCTATACAACCACTAAAGGCAGGGCGGTGAACCTTTTTCAGGCATTTGCCAGATATGGGCAGAGCCAAAGGCAAAACTAGGTGGAACAGTTAATGTAAATGTAAATGGTATCTTTGTACAAAAGGCTAGTTTTCACACACGCAGGCACACACCCTCTCTATCTCCCCATCCAGGCAAGCTACAGACATTATCAAAATTCAAGTACACATTCCAGCCAGTCCAAAAACTCTAAGAAAATATCCAAAACAACATCAGTAGGGTGCATGGCTGAGGAGGACCCCAAGGCCTAGGCAGATAGCCTTGGAGGGCAAGACTTGGTCCCTGAGCCTAAGGCTCCTCAGCCCTGACTTAAGTGTATGAAGTCCTCTCAGGGCATGACCTCACAATTGTACAGTGGTACCTCAGGTTACATACGCTTCAGGTTACAGACTCCACTACCCAGAAATAATGCTTCAGGTTACAAACTTTGCTTCAGGATGATAACAGAAATCGTGCTCCGGAGGCGCGGCAGCAGCAGGAGGCCCCATTAGCTAAAGTGGTGCTTCAGGTTAAGAACAGTTTCAGGTTAAGAACGGACCTCCGGAACGAATTAAGTACTTAACCCGAGGTACCACTGTACCTTATAATTTATGAAATCAGGAATTGGGTATTTGGGTTCTTTACTTCCCAAAGGTGCATGCAGAATTCTGTACTGCTAACTCTAACTCATGTTAAGTACCCATGATGGAAACATGTAGAGAATAAGTCCACTTTTTCCTCATCAGATACTGAAGTAACGTCATTCATAGTGCTTTTGTTCCCTCCTCTTACGGACAAATCAAATACTTAATGTAAGACAATGAAAGGGATTGCATGTGTTTCATTATTCTTCTGTTCTGCAGATCAATGTTTCCCAATCTATGGGTCACAAAGTCTGTACAACGGGATTATGGGTTTTATAGGTAAAACTCATATATATACGAGGTCTCACTCGTCATCTTCAGGCTGGTGCTTTCGGCTTCTTGTTACTGGAACAGAGCAGAGTCTGGTGTTTGAGTTCCTATAAATACTGTTGAGGGGTGTGGTGTATAGCCTCCAACGTTCTGGGCAGAGAGGAAGTTCCTAGATTAGTGTGCCTTTTCTTCTTTTGTTCCTTAATTACTTGAGGGATATCTTGGGTGATTTCATGAGTGATATTCTGAATATCACTGGGTGGGTCATTAAGTGTAGATTAGTTGCTAAAGCTTTCGTGTCTTGACCTCTTGAGCTTGTGAAGAGTTTTTCTGAGAAGATGGCTGTGCTGCATTTAGTTGTGCTCTGGCTTGGCTTCGTGTATAGGGGCGAGCTATGGTTTTGTGCCTTGTGCCAGCCAGATCTGTGTAGGGATTGCAGGGGGGTGCAGCATCCGGAGGTGCCACTATAGTTTGGCTACTGGATGGAGTCTGTAATATGTCTGTGGAGAGGGTCTGGGTTTGGGTCTGGTGTGGTTGATTGGTGACGGCGTTCTGTGTGCCTCTGGTTCTGGTGTCGGTTTTTGTGGGGAGGGCTAATTTCCAGATGTCTGGCAGGCGGGACGTGTCGTCACGCTTGTTCATGTTGTGAGGGTGTTTCTCTATCTCGATGGCTTCCATGATTATTCTCTTGTGGTGATGTTCCATGTTAAAGAGCAATTTGGAATCTGCAAAATTAATTTCGTGTCCTGTTTCTTTCATGTGTTGGAAAAGAGAGGAAGTTTTTTCTTCTTTTTTGACGGCATTCTTGTGTTCTGCGATACGTGCATTTATTCGTCTGTTTGTTTGTCCAATGTACGTGGCTGGGCAGACTTTGCAGGGTATTTCATAGACCCCTTGGTTTTCCAGCTCCCTAGGACACACTATCTACCGGAAAAAAACACACACCAACCACTACTTACATGCACAATCACACCACCACCCTGCACAAATAAACTCCGTAGCCAAGACTCTCATCTCCAGAACCAAACGCCTGGCTGACAAAGACCACTTGACAACTGAGTTACAGAATCTCTCAAATGTGTTAATCGCCAATGGATACCAGAAAAACAGGGTTACGAAGCTAATCCAAAAAGAAACACCCCCCAAAAACCAAGACACAGAAGAAAACAATGGCATGGCCCTCCTTCCTTATATCAAGGGCACTACAGACAAAATCAGCAAAATCCTCCATAAACACAATATCAAAACAGCCTTCTGCACCAACCAAAAAATAGCCAATATCCTCAGAAACCCAAAAGACAAAATCCAGCTGGAAATAATCTGTATATGCATGCTTGTAAACCTTAATTCATATGATAAATACCTCTTACAACTTTTTGGGTTGTTGGTGTATTATAATGCTGTGGTGACACTTGTAACCAAATGCCAAAAAGGCTTGAATCTTACATGTTTGCAGGTAGGAGATCCACAACAATTTGCCACAAGGTGATTGTGCAGGATTTCTGAATGCCTCATGCAGCTCGCCTCTGACATGCAGCTGCCCAAATGGTGAGCTGTAACAGTCATTCAAAAACAGTGCAGGATACAAGCACCTTGTGAAGGACTGACACCTGAACTGCTGCCAAGGTTCATTAATAGTTAAGCCAAGGTTGATTTTACATTTGCTTACTCACAATTTGTAAGCTACATTTCTGCTGAAGAAACAGAGACACGAGAGTAGGCATGAAACCCATATACAATTTACAAAGTTGTCTTGTGCAAAAAGAACAACTCACTGGATTGCCGTGTGATAGAGCCATCCAAGATATATTTTTTGGAAGTGGGATTTCCCCAAAATTACTCAGTTACTGAGTATCCTGAACTTGCCGATAAAGGAATATCTGTGCTGCTCCCGTTTGGTAGTGTGTATCGTTGCAAGACAGTTTTTTCAGCAATGACTGCCATTTAGACAAAATATAGTAGGCTATGTATCAATAATGATCTGGGATCATCAAACCATCTGATCTGAGACCATCAAACCCCAACTCACTGGCAAAATGCAAGCCCAGCCACCTCACCAATACTTGTCAAAATAGACATAGTTCTATTTTGGTGTACGGAAAACAGAAAGTAGATTTCTCCTTGTGAAAGTGGGAGGGAACGTGAGAGGAAAAACAGTCTTGAGTCAACTCACAACAGTCTTCTTTCAACTCACTTAGCCCCTAGACTGCATCAGTGTTTTAATCTAGGTTTATTATACCTCATAAAATGTGTGCAAACCAAGCCTTGAATACAGAAGCCCATGGGTTCCACCATTTCTGATGCCTTGGGAGTCTCCTCCTGTGCTAAATATCTCTTCAAAGCATAACCATATCAGCTTTAAAAACCTGTACCCACATCCTAAAAATCCACTTGTCAGTAATCCACTTACCATATAGAAACACCATTTATCATGTGAAAACTGAGGACAAGTTGTCTTGTTATATAATCCTTCCAGTGCTAAAAGTTGTTTACCTGGAAATGCAAAAAAAAAAAAAAAAGCGCCCTTCAAAGCACACGTGTATCAATACAATGGCATCACTATGCCAGTATATCCAAGTACTGGAGCTCCCTTCAGCTATTTTAAATGCACACATTAGCAGATCAAGCTACATATGATGCTAAACATATCACTGGAAGTTGCATGTATTTTATTTTTGAATAAATGGACCAACTCCCCTCTTCACACCCTGTGGGGACCAAAAATTTACATACACACATTCTGTGCATTTTCTGTTTTAAAAAATGAGGTGCTGGTACTTGCATTTTCATATAAGCGCCACAAGCACACCCCCCCCAAGTGATGGAACTCTGTACCAGTGAGTAGCATTACCAGAAAGTACTAATGTGCATGTGTAAATGTATAAATACACTCCCCGCCCACACACTATACTACCAATTGACATTCATATAAAGTTTAGCCTTTTGTCATGAAGTTGACCAAAAAAATCTATTCTTCAGGGTGGGGATAGAAAGATCAGTCTATTTTTGCTTTGTTTTGCTTTCACAGGCCTCAGAATTCTGTTTCATCCCATTCCTACATTAATCTGACTTTTAAAGCAAGGCATGAAAATTCACATTAAGTACATCATTAATCACTTGATTTGAACACATTCCTTCGTTCTCAGAACACGCAGTTCTAAATGAACTTTAACTTGAAAGACACAATTTGATACATTTGAGCTAAACAGCAATGTCAATGTGGAATTGTGTGTTTTAAACTATTTGTTTGTTTGTGCGTGTTTTAAAATGTTGTGTGTTCTTCTGGAGCCAATACAAAAGCAGCTTAGTTAAATGCGTGTCACAATTTCTGTTTATTCAGTTATTTTAAGCACCTCTCCGAGTACTCAGGTAACACGGGTTTTAATTCACTGAATAGCAGAAAAATTAACTCCATCTTCACTATTCAAACTGAGCAACGCTAATTTTACACTATCAACCAACAATGCTGACAAGATGCAATCTTGATTTATAAAAATCATATGAAAGACAATGGCTCAAATGAATTTGCTGTTGCTGAACTGCTCCCATTGAGGTTTCTGAAGGATCATCTTTCCCTGAAGGGAAATGAGGAGAAAAAGAAACAGCTTTCTTTGTTTTATTCCCTTTGTAAACCACTCTGAGGTTTTTAACAATCAAGTGGTGTCTAATTTTTATGAAAGAAAATAACAGATAATAAACAAACTCAGGAAAATTACATGGCAAGTTAACTTTCCTAACTATACAGTGGTACCTCTGGTTACAGACGCTTCAGGTTACAGACTTCGCTAACCCAGAAACAGTACCTCGGGTTAAGAACTTTGCTTCAGGATGAGAACAGAAATTGCGTGGCAGTGGCAGGAGGCCCCATTAGCTAAAGTGGTACCTCAGGTTAAGAACAGTTTCAGGTTATGAACGGACCTCCTGAACGAATTAAGTTCTTAACCCGAGGGACCACTGTACTAAGAAATTAATCATTTGGGAACAGCAGTCTCATGAGAGTCTCTCCCAACCAATTTATTGTGAAGGTATAATACTAAGGACTACAAGATCATCAAAACTTTGGGGGCAAACAGGACTCAATAGCAACCACTTTGAGGTTATGTGAAAATATTTGTTGCAAATCAGTTGTGACAACTGGTTGCCAAAAGCACAAGTTGCTGCTGTGCACGTGACAAGCTGGGTGAATTTTCTCACACAGATCATGATGTGCCTTTTGGGGATATTCACGGTAGCCAATTCACATGAACAGTGTTCCTCACAGACACATCTAATAAACACAAGGAAGTTTTTGTCGAATTAGCTCTTCCTAAATAGTTACACTAATCAACCCTAGCTTCCTAGGGATTTACTTCTACAAACATATCTCAAATGGTCTGGTCTACAAACATATCTAGAATAAAAAGTGTCAGGTATGTTAGGAAGCATACAAACTAGGTACAAGATAGAGATACCTGGAAGATTTTGTGGAAATTAGCTATTTGTCAATCTAAATAACTTCAATATTGGTAACATGCTGATTCTTTTCTTGCTTTATTTTTCACACAGTGAGCAACGTCCAAGAATTTCCGTATGATGAAAAACTGCACTGTACTAGGTAATTTAGAACACGATGTTGCAGACTTAAGTGAGCCCGTTTTATTAAACTGACAGTGGACCAAAGGCATGAGGAAATTAGAGTATTTGTTCTTTTCAATTGTGTTATGTAACATGTGACTGAGTGTATATACAGAACATACGCACGCAAGAATACAAAACCTAACAGATATTAGCCATGCACACAAAGGGTATAGCTGTTAAGTATACACATAAACAGACAAGTGTGTTTGAATAAAGATGTGCTTCCAACCATTTGTTTCTATATTAAATCCATGTTTATTGCTTAAGTTGTATCACAGTGGAGATTAAATTATTCTTAATCATCCGGTCAGTGCTTGTGTACCATCAATAAGAAAAACATTAAAACCAACTCATTCATACACTCTAGGTCCTGTCACTTTCCCAACACTCATTGCCTCTTTGTGTTCCTTTAAGTTGCCAGATATAGATAGGATTGTAAAAAGATAAAGCTAACAGACTTATTGATAATACCATTTTTTCTTCAAGTATTTGGAAAGGCAGTACAACTGTCCTGTACTGAATATTAGAAGCATATTTGCAATGCTACTTTATTGCTACAAGATAGAGGCTCCTGATGGGATGATAATGGAATGCCATGTCACTGTGTATGAAGATGATTTTTAGCATTCTGTTTTGTTCAGAACTCTTCCCATGTTAGTGAACAACACTCAGTAGAGACTTCCCGCCCCCCGCTGTTAAGACATGGGATTTCAAACTGCAAATAAATACAGCGGACACTCACAACATGTGCAGTGCAAATTCCAAGTAAACAGAATGACATGGAAATTAATAAACTCATAGTTGCCAACACTGGTTCGATAGGACCGTCCTGATATTTGCTCAACGCCCTATGTTCCCATTCTCTGTTTAAAGCCAGAAAAGTCTGGTATCGGCTACAGTGATTGAAAGTGTTGTGCAGAAGGGCAGCTATGGGCGTGGGCAGAGACAAACATTCCAACTAGGTTTCCTAGGTTCAATGTCATGCATGATATCAAACCTCTACAAAGACAGCAGTAACTGACAAAAAGGATAGCCTCCAATTTATTCAGAGAATTGATGTTGGCAACTATGTAACATGGATTGTGTGGCCCAGACCAGCAGAAGGAACACAGACAGAACTATTGACAGTGAACCTCAGAACCACCGTGGCTCTGGGGATGCGAGTGGGGAACTTAATTGCAATAATATAAAAGCAAAGACATTCAACTTTGTAACAAATCCCAAAGGTGGTTTGATTCTGCATTGCTCAAGGGACATGGCAAGACCTTTTCCAAAGAGCCTGGGGCAGATTTTATATCCCCTCTGCTTCATTTGTTTTTCTAAATCTATCTAATCTATCCACACAGCCCTTGTAATTATCAAAATAAAACAACACCCTTACAATGGCATAAATTAATGGATAAGTGGAAAGTGAAGAAGGAAGATAAAATATACATAAATATAAAATTACAGCTTACGGTACTCTTGTGCAATTTCCTTTTCTCTAAAGAAATGGAAGAGAAAGGAAGAGTTAAGAAGTATATCAAAATTAGTGTTTTGTTATCATATTCTTCAGCGCCGTTTAAGAATATGATTTATATGGCTGCATTATGATTCTGCAGTTTGTTCACTGCTATATACCAAACACCAGGAAAGATGACTTTAACATCATTGCCAGATAACATAGTGAAACTTCAAGGAATCAAAACCAAGTTCTCTCTGGAAAAATGTGAATGAATATATGAAAAAAAGGAAGAATAGTTGCCAAGTAAGAGTGAACCTTTCCTTATCTGGGACGCACACATGTAGATTCACAAATGGAGAAGTCATAAATATACTTATTGAATTACTTCAGAGAATTAAGGCTTCTAAAAAAACTTCAGTGCCAGAATAACCTTTTTGCATCAGTATTAAGAATAAAATACATTTTGCATTTTAGGTTGTGCTTCATTTTTCTAAAGATTTTCCTTAGTTCTGCAGAATTTAATCGCATAAGATTACATACTGTAGGGGAGCGTTAGAACTGTTTATTGTTTTGCTTTAAGTAGGTGTTAGACTAAGTTACAGCTATAAAATTCAATTATAGAACTGATTCGCTGCTAATGTACATTGGGTAGTTGGCTCATTTCACCTTTTTTTCATGTTTAATGTGGCCATTTCTTCTATACTTGCCATTTGGTATCCCATTTTGGTAATGTCCATTAATGGTAGTATGTTCATCAGTGGACCAAAGATGTTTGCTTTGCTTGCGGATAAATTTTGCTATCCTGACCAAAACGTAGCAGAGTAAGGCAGTACCAAGCAGTACAATAAAGGCAATATCCAATAAGAAATACTGATATAAAGAGACTGTGAAGACAGCAGCACGTAGATGCTGTGCTCCATTATGACGAAGGATGTAATTAATCCAGTAGACTGTTCGATCAACAGGATGACCTGGTTGGTCTTTATGAATTTCAGACAGCTTCTGGGCCCTTTGTCTGTAGCTGTGGAGTGGAAAAACAGAACTAATTCAGCATACTGCATTTATGCAATTCCAGAAATTAATTGCTTCATCACCTTTGAATGTAATTTTCTGGAGGTGAATCTATGAAATCTATTTATTATATTGTTACATTTCTGTTTTGCTCTTCCTTCAAAGGAGCCCAGGGAACTATATAATATACAATAAAATACATCTGATATTATACAACACAATCATAAATATCTATAAAATATCAACCATTAAAACTCAGTGGGCAGTTGCATATGGCTACTATAACTACTTTATAGACTTGTTTTTCCACGTTAGTGGAAGCTTAGCAAAGGAATCTTACCTGGGATCATTAATAACTTTCACTAGTGCTTTATATAATTCATCCTCAGTAAGAGTCTTCCAGTTTAGTAATATTCCCATGCCTTTGGCCTGCACTCGGGTCATAGTGTCATAATGATCTCCGAAAAGAGGAATTCCCACCACAGGTACACCGTGGTACATGGTTTCAAAAATGCTGTTCAGACCACCATGACTCAGGAAGGCCTTAATCTTAGAGTGACCTAAAGCGGCAAGAGGCAAGGTGTAGGGAAGAAAACGTTTCATGTTAGCTTTAACTTATCATAAAATACCGTATCTATGTATTTAATAAATAGGTATTTGCATAAACTTAGAATGGGAATAAGAGGACTTCCCATCTCCCTTGGAAAAGGGCATTTTCACTGCAGGTGACATGTGCATGTGGAAGTGTTGTTGCCATGGCTGCAGAACACAGAAACAAGCTATTGCTTGCCAAGCCACTTTTCGAACTACACATGAGATCTAAATTCTGTCTTCATGCTTCAAAGCGTGGGCAATAAAAACATCAACGGCTTCACTTTTCAAACAATAGTCAGAGCAGATGCTAAGTAGGTGTATATACTGCCAAGAGAAGCAATCTCCCTTAAATGCTACATTATTAGTGATAATATAGCTGATGTACCACTAAGCACATCAGTATAACTTTAGTAGAGCAAAGAAAAGAGCCAGTGTGGTGTAGTGGTTAGTGTGTTGGACTAAGACCTGGGGGACCAGGGTTCAAATCCCCACTCAAGTCATGAAACCCATTGGGCGACCCTGGGGCAGTCACTACCTCACAAGGCTGTTATTGTTAGGATAAACTGGGGAGGCGGAGAAGCACGTATACCACCTTGATCTCCCTGGAGGAAAAGGTGGTATACTGACATAATAAATAATAAACAAATAAAACCATATTCACAACCAGAAGTGAATACAGAAAGTGGACATATTTTTCCGAAACACTATTTGAGTTATCAGAACCCTGGTTTTTAATAATAAATACCAAATCTAGAAATCCAATGTATTATACAAATAAGATACAATGGGATTTTAGTGTTTAAGAGCAGAGAGAACTAAACATCACTTCCAATTCTACTTACCCAGTAAGTCATTCTGTGGTAACCATTCTATGAGTTTTGTATTGTTACCCAAGTTCCTAGGTTTCTTCCCCGAATACCTAACACAGAGAGAAGAAACCAGTTTCAAAATGCATTCTAAGGAAGATCTATAGAACAATTTGCTAGTTCCTTTTCTACTGAGCAAATGACTTGCAAATCAAAGGATTTAAAATCCAGTATGCAATTCATTAAAAATAGAAACACATAGCTTATGTGTTAGGACAAGCGTAGGCAATTTCTAGACCTCAGGCCAAAATAAACCTGCCAGGGCTACCCAAGAGACTGTTTTGGCCAAGTGAAACACACCTGTCCTATACCTGGCATCATATATGTTGCAGCCTTCTCAGCATGTAAACACCTGTGCTCAGAGGTCTGGACTGCTTGCCGATGTACTTCAAGGGCTGAGTTCAAGGTGTTACCATTAGTATACAATGCCCTTAACAACTTGACACCAGTTTACCCATGAGATCCCCTTTCCCCATATGTACCCAATCAGCTGCTTCAGTTGGAGGAACAGGCTTTTTATAGTTGCCACATAATACCTGCACCGCATGTGTAAGAAGTCAATCATTTATTGTGGAAGCACCAAAACTTTGGAACTTCCTGCCTACTGGTATTAGGCAGGTGCCTTCACTGTATTCTTTTTGGTGCCTGAAGATATTCTTATTTAGACAAACCTACGCAGATGTTTAGAAAGTTTGTATGAGTTTTAATTTGTTTTACTCTCTTCCATTGTGGTTTTTAACTTTCTGTAATTTTGTAAATTTTCTAGTGATAATTTTACTGTTTTATCTTTTTTGTAAACCACTTTGAGTGGTACATAAATCTTAGGAAATAAATACATATTATGAAGTGTAGGGTGGCTAAAGTTGTGGCTGGACCAAAAGCTGGGAGTTGCAGACACTGACAATCAGCTGGTTGATGGTGCCCACAAAGGCCTTGTGGCTCTTTGGAAACCCTGAAGATCCACTGACTGGTGGTTTGCAGATAGCTGTGCATGGCGCTTTGAAGCATCAGCTCATTGTCAGGGTTTCAAAGTGGCTCACTGCAAGCACCACAAACATCTGATTGGCAGGACTGGGGCAGGCCACTTGTTTAACATGGCCCATGAGAGGGTGGAGTTCTCTGCCCCTGGGTTAGGACAAGGGCAGAAAATCAGGTGCATCAAATGAGGGACACTGGTGATGGATTTTAAAAGTTTCACAAATAGGCTAAAAGCCAAATACATCATTGATTCAGAAATTTGGTCGGGTGGCGGGTTTTAAGTTGAACAAACAAAAAACTAAGGTGTTAGGGAAAAACCTGACGGTTATTGAAACAGAGGAGTTTCAGAAAGAAACAGAACTAAACATTGTTAAAAAAGTGAAATACCTGGGGGTCAATCTGTCTTCTAAAAATTTGAATCTATTTAAAGATAACTATGAAAAATGTTGGTCAGAAGTTAAAAAAGACTTAGAAATTTGGTCAAGATTGAAATTATCCTTGTTAGGCCGAATCGCAGCTATAAAAATGAACGTTTTGCCAAAAATGTTGTTTTTGTTCCAGGCCTTGCAGATTGTGGACAGAGTGGATTGTTTTGGAAAGTGGCAGAAGGACATTTCTAAATTTGTCTGGCAGGGCAAAAAGCCCCGAATAAAGTTTAAAATATTAACTGATGCAAAGGAGAGAGGGGGGTTTGCCCTGCCGGACTTAAGGTTATACTATGAAGCTGCGGCCTTCTGCTGGATGAAAGATTGGATTTTATTGGAAAACACTGATGTCCTAGATCTGGAAGGCTTCAACAATTCGCTAGGTTGGCATGCGTATTTGTGGTATGACAAGGGGAAAACACATGGAATGTTCAAAAACCATATTGTCAGGAAAGCAATATACATGGTCTGGAAAAAATACAAAGACTTATTGGAAAGTAAAACTCCGAGGTGGATTTCACCAATAGAGGCCAAAGCTCGGAAAACATCCAATATGGAGGCATATTGGCCGAAATATTGGGAAATAATAGAGAATATTGGAGGTAATTGGAGATTGCAGAGCTTTGAAAAACTAAAAGATAAGGTGCAAAATTGGCTACACTATGCCCAAATTAATGAGGTTTTCAAGCTAGATAAAAAAATAGGATTCCAGGTGGAAAAATCGAAACTTGAGACAGAGCTGTTAGAACCAAAGACCAAGGTAATATCGAGAATGTACAACTTGCTGCTTAAATGGAACACTCAGGATGAGACAGTTAAATCAGCCATGATAAAATGGGCTCAAGACATTGGTTATAACATCATGTCAGAAGACTGGGAAAAGTTATGGACCACCGGTATGAAGTTCACGGCATGTAATGCCTTGAAAGAAAATATTATGAAAATGGTGTACAGGTGGTACATGACCCCAGTCAAACTTGCTAAGATATACCATTTGTCTGACAATAAATGTTGGAAATGCAAGGAGGCTGAAGGGACATTTTTCCACCTCTGGTGGACGTGCCCAAGATTGAAGGCCTTTTGGGAAATGATCTATAATGAGTTAAAGAAGGTGTTTAAGTACACCTTTCCCAAGAAACCAGAGGCCTTTCTTCTGGGCATTGTCGGCCAGAAGGTGTTAAAAAAGGACAGAACTTTCTTTATGTACGCTACAACTGCAGCAAGAATCCTTATCGCCAAATACTGGAAGACCCAAGATTTGCCCACACTGGAGGAGTGGCAGACGCAACTGATGAACTATATGGAACTGGCTGAGATGACTGCAAGAATCCGGGACCTGGGAGAAGAGGCAATGGAGGAGGACTGGAAAAAATTTAAAGACTATTTGCAAAAGTATTATAAGTTGTATGAAACATAAGATGACGTATGATTCAGAACGCTAGCCCCAGCAACGAAATTTAATTATTTATGAAATTGTTAATATTTGTGAAAGAACCAAAGTTTAAATGGGTTAAAATGATATCAGGTTATATTTTTAGAGTAAATGGAGAACAAGAGATTTAAACTTAAATTGCAATTGAAAATATAAAGAAATATATGAAATAAGGGTATAATTTGCTGATGACTTTATTATCAAGAATGCATTATCCGGGGGATGTGGGGAAGTCCAATGGAAATTTGAAAAAAAGTTATTGAAATGGAATCCTTTGTTTTCTTTTCTTATCTTTTCTTTTGTTCTGTTTTTTCTTCTGTTTTATTTGTAATTTGGAAAAATGCAATAAAATTATTATAAAAAAAAAAATAAAAGCCAAATACATCAGATCAGTTTTCAGTTGAAGAAAGCTCATGCAATGTAACTTACTGATGA
The DNA here is from genome assembly GCF_965113315.1 of Podarcis vaucheri. Lineage (NCBI taxonomy): Eukaryota > Metazoa > Chordata > Lepidosauria > Squamata > Lacertidae > Podarcis > Podarcis vaucheri. Next base: position 27,594,800 of record NC_138767.1, on the reverse strand, counting down.
TAAATAAGACTGTTAAAATTCAAATTAAACAACTATGTAATATTTGCAATACATTTTTAGACCCCCCCCCCTTGATTTGGACCTTAAGAGTTATTTCCTTAGCCTACACTTCTTTCCCACCTGTTGTGAACTGCAACTTAAAAGTTCTGTGGGCGGGTAGTACAGGAAGGTGGGTGAATGCACCTGGCATAGATGGTGCCACTCCTTTGTCTTTTTTGCTGCCTGTATTGCACTCTCCTAGACAAGACTTGGGCTGCATAAACACCATCCATTCAAAGCACATCCCCACCTCACAAAAAAAAAAAGCAGGCAGGTGCAATTTACCCTTCACAGAACCACAAATTCTATAACCATAAACAAACTACAATTCACAGAATTCTTTGAATGAGAAATGTGCTTTCAATATCCTTTAAATGCATGGTGTTTATGTAGCCTGGACTTGGTCCTGGATATCCATAAAGGTTTTAAACCTATTGACAAAGCTATTGTGCTATGATACATACCTCCAAATAACTCGTTGAGGAAGTCTTGCCAGAGCATGGGCCAATTTATGTGCTATATCTTCTGACAAGTATTTGACTCCTGCTCCAAATGAAACAAGGACAAAGCCTTTTTCATTAGCACCATCCACCCATGTTTGGAGATCCTGAGAAAATAAAGAGCTTGCTGTCATGGCTAGCAAACACCATGCCACAAAGGGAAATGCTCCCTTATCATCAAACAGTGTCAAAACAAATCCATACGATAAATGCAGTTTTGCTGAAGATTCATTATTTCATTAATTAAAAACAACAACTGTGAGTACAATCCAGAAAGCACAAATGCAACAAGTGCAGAGTTGAAACCCAGCCCATGGAATTACTAGATACTCAAAGGGAAATAGACTTCCATCACCCCCCTACAGGGCACCCCATATTTAGGGAGTCAAGGATGGGATAAAAGGAGGAAGTAATCAAGTAGCCTGAGCATGTCACTAGTTAAGTCCTTCCTCCTCATCCCATAAGTCAGGAGGATCCTGCACAATCAAAACCATGAGCAAACTAGACTTTTTTTGAGGCTCTCCTATTGCTGCCCATGACTAAGGTGGAAATGGAACCACAAACTGGCATACACACCGGACACCAGAGCATCCTCCTGGGGCTGATCAATTGCACCAAGGATTCATACACTACCTTGGTATGCAGGGTAATGTATAGATTGTGCCTAAAGAACTTAATTCAAAAGCCATATGTCTTAATCTATCTTTTAATAATCAAATGAGTCTTGCAGTTCCAAAAGTCATTTCTAACATGCAAATACCACTATGACTTTCAGGAATGGATTCAACTGCTGAATCACAGTTTATTGTCTGTAACTGTAAAAAAAAATTTTTTTTAAATGACCTGTTTCATAAGGAGAGTGTAAATTGAGCTAAGAATGTCTCAGTTGTGGTCAAATGATGACTCAATCGCCAAGCAATTCAGGATCAATCCCTTTTCCTCTCCACCTTTTCCCCAGCTGAAAGAGGAAGCAGCACTTTTTTACAGGGAAAGCAAGCAGGTTGGCAGTTTGCAAAGATGGGGGCCAAGAGACACATGCTTGGCCATAGGAGCCAACTCCTATGGGAGGGGTCTTCAGCCCTCCCCCCTAAAATATTTGAGGGAGAAGCCCCACCCACCCAAGTTTAGGGGCATTGCCATTCAAATGGTGTGCGTGCACCACACCATGGTGATCTATCATGTGGGGCAGGGCTTACGTGTGCCCCTCTAATATTTTATTCAAATTGGTACCCCCGTGCCTGGCTGAAGAAGTCTTGAGGGAGATGCAGTCATAGCAGGGACTGCTACTCTTGGCCATATGTATGATTGCAACCTCTAAGTCTTGCAGTGTTGGCCATCTTGTGGATTGATATGGCAGGACAGTGAAATACATGAGCTATGACCCAGAAGGCCTTAGCCGTTGTTAATTGGAAGCACTAGGCAAGCAACTAGGCAAGGGGGTTGGACTCGATGGCCCTTGTGGTCTCTTCCAACTCTATGATTCTATGATTCTAACTCATTCTTAGCTTTTCATCTACAGCCTGAACTTTGCAGGTAATACAAATTTACATAGATTGTTCCTGAAGACTTTTAAATTCCCAGCACTCTGAGCAGAAAGTTTTTTTAAAATAGTACAAATATAATCCAGAATATTACAATCACTAGAATAATACAAGGCCCACACATTTTTACATGTAATTGGAAAACCCCAATAACTTTGCCTCTCATATTCCAGCACAAAGTCAGCCAAATCACTCATGGGAGATCTGATGCAACAATACTGTACATTCTTGAAACTGCCTTTGGGGTAATTCCAGTAGAGGAAGTGATTGATTATATGCTTGCAGAAAGTAAACTTTATTTACTTTATTCAGTAGCAAAGATTAGCGCATCACACAAGGAAAGACCTTTTGAGGTAAATCAGTAACCAAGAATAAAAGAATGCTAAAAGAACCCAACCATCTGAAAGTTACAGAATGTTTTTCACTTACTGACTGACACTTCATCTGAGACAGATTGGGGGGGTTTTGGTCCTAGAATTTTCACAAGCCCTTGGTGAAGTCAACATATTTTCTAATTTAAGGATAGGAATCTTTGAGGTTTCCATATTCCTACACCTCCTGCAACATCCCCATCTCCCTTGAATTGACTAGTGTCCTCATCTAACCCTTCCATATGCACCTTTTATTCTTTTCCTACCAACTCCAAATTGTATACACCCCCGGCAGCACTGCTATTCTTCCTCTTTGTCATATTATTAACCCCTTCTTGCTTGTTTCCTGCAGTATTCAAAAACAGTCCCCACTCCCTTTCCTCAAGAAACTGTTGTTTGGCCTAGCCTTCAATTACTAGAGCATGTTGCATTAACTTCTTCTTCAATCTACTTGGATCTGGACTGTCTCCAGTCTGGCTTCCACCCTCTGCAGGTCACTGAAATCACCCTCATTAAAATCACTTACACATCAGAATGCCTCTGTCTCATCCATCTTCAATTCACTGCTGCCTTCCACACACTTGATTTCCTTAGCCATGACTTTATCCTAAGCTGATTCCACTCCAACCTTATTCCTTTGGTATTTCCACAGAGGAAGTGCTTCCTCTCTCCACTGGAAAGCCATATGTTCTTGGCCATTCTCTCTTCACACACTGTCTCTGTGACAATATCCAGTTTCACATTTCTCTACCTGATACTTTTACCCCTTCATTCACTTCTGTATCCCCACCTGATATTTCTCCTTGGATGCTTCAATGTCTTAGCATAGCCAACTCTGAATTTCTGGTTTTTCCACCCAAGCCCTTCTCTCATTGTACTTTCTACTTATTAGTCGACAATGTCTCCTGTCACCCTGCGGTATAGGCACAAACCCTTTATCTGTCTCCTTTCTCCCCTATATTTTGCTGTGAAGTCACAATGCTTCTGTGTTTACAGCATGGCAAAAATTTGGCCCTTCCTCTCTATTCCCTTGGTGAAAACTCCAGTTGATATTACAGTCAGCTCTTGAACTAAATTCTACAATATTTGCTTTTATGATCTTTCGTTGGAGGCTTCTCAGTTCTCCCCAGCACTTTACAGACAAAACCATTCACCTCTTTCATGGATACTAGCCATGATGCCTGTTCTGCCCCTTTTCAAATCTCTATACTGGCTTCCTGCCCACTCCTGAATCCAGCACAAATTTCTTGTTCTTATGCTGAAAGTCCTCCACAGCCTTACATCCTCCTCTCCTCATTCTGATTTCCCTGTACATGCCTTCAAATGACATTTGCTTCTCCTGTTCCACCAACTTGCCATTCCTTAGCACTCCCCCCTGTGTCAAATTACAGGGCAGGAACTGCCCTCCTGCACTCTGCAAAGCACGTTACACAGCCGAAGCACTATATAAAAAACTCCAATTGTAAAATCACAGGTGAGGGCCATCTAAAATGTATTGGACTTATGTGAGTGAAGCGTTGTAACCAACGGGACATGTATGACAACAGCTAGAAGGCAGAACTGATTGGCACATGCTCATCTTTCTCTAACAGTACTACAAGGCTAGGTATTCTGAATGCCTATAGCAGTGTTTCCCAACCTTTTTTGGGCAAAGGCACACTTGTTTCATGAAAAAAATCTCGAGGCACACCACCATTACAGCCCCGTGACGTCAGCGCGCAGCGTCACGCCGGGAGGGACATGAATTGCTAGCAAATTACATAATCACCTCCTTGAGGGCTGGCTCATCTTCTCCGAAGGCAGAACCCCATTAATTAACAGCAGAGACTCACACTATAGCCAAGACGAGGGGGGAAAACCTCAGTCATGCACAGTCATGCACATGTGGGGGCTAAATGAGGACGAAGACCGGGCAGAGAGCAGGGTTCAAATCACCCCACCTGGCCAGGACAATCCCTGGGTGCTCCCTTGGGCCACTCGCCTGACCCAGTGGCGTAGCGTGGGGAGTGCAGGGGGGGCTGGCCGCACCGGGCGCAACATCTGGGGGTTTGGGTTAGGGGGCGCAAATCCACGGGTTAGGGGGCGCAAATCCAGGGGTTAGGGGGCGCAAATTACTTGCCTTGCCCCGGGTGCTGACAACCCACGCTACGCCACTGGCCTGACCCACCTCGCAGGGCTGTTGTTGCGAGGATAACACAGGGAGAACCACGCGGCGCCCCCGGGAGCTCCTTGGAGGAGAAAGCGGGCGATGAATGCAATGCACGAAATATATGAGAGGCGACCAGGTTTTGCAGGTGAGGGGCCCCCGCCAGCCTCCACTTCCAACACCCGGCGCAACAACGCCGAAGTTTCCCCCCGGGCTCGGCTCGGGGACCAACGCTGCTCCCCCCTGGCTCCCCTTCGCCCTCCCGGCTCTCTTTGCCGCCCACTGGGGACCCCCCTCACCTGCCAAGTCCGGAGCGCCGGTGGAAGTTGCATGCATGCATGCAGGGCGCCGCGTTGCCATTGCATTGCACTGCACTCCATGCAACGCCTGCACGCATGCATTGCCTTGCACGCCCGCCAAGGGGTCTCCCCGCGGTCCGATGCGTCCCCTCCGGCGCGGATGCAGCATTGCAAAAATAAAAAAAACCCCGACGCAGCCCTACCTGGGGGGCAGCCTCCGCCTCCGCCGCTCTGCCTCCACGGGGATCCCCGGGCTCCATCCTGCCACCCGATCTCCGCGGGGGCGCAGGCAGGCTGCGCGGGGTCTGCGCAGAAGAGCCCCTGCCCACCCGGCCGCCGCCGCCACGCTCATTCCATGGCCGGGAGAAGAGCGCTTCAAACAAAACGCCCGGCCCGCCAGGCCACGCTGGGAAACGTAGTTCGCGCACCCCGCGCGGGCGCGGAGCCCAAGGGCGAGGGGACTACGGATCCCGGCAGCCCCCGCGCCGGGGACGGAGGGGGAGAGGCCGGGTGCAGGGATGGAGGGGCGGGTGGGCGAGCGAGCGAGTGAGTGGCAGCCGCCAAGCCTTGGCCGAGAGCCAGGAAGGGCCTCCCCGGAGGAGGAGGGAGGCGCAGAGCGGGAGGGAGGGAGGGAACCCCAGGGGTCATCTAGTGACGGCGCCCCAATCGAAAATTTGACTTAAAAAAAAATCTTTCAATTTTTTTAATTTTTCCCGCGGCACACCAGGCAACATCTCGCGGCACACTAGTGTGCCGCGGAACAGTGGTTGGGAAACACTGGCCTATAGCATGTACTCAGGATGAAGGACAGCACTGTGGAAAGCTTCAAGTGGGCAACTTGCTCCTGTGAAGACTGGAGGTGAACTGTGGCCTTACAAGTTCCTCCACCCAATCAACCCATCCCAAACCCCACCTCCCTGCAAGGGAAATTTTGTAGGCTGGTGGCTGGGCCCAGGGAAACCTAAGAAGTGACTGTTCCTAATGGGGACTCAATTTCATATACTGATAGAACTTCTCAGTCAAATCTTTGGCTGCAGGCCTTTGATCTTTATTTTAGTCTTCACTTCAGAATGCCCAGGGCAGTATGAAGGCAACTCTTATATTCCTTTTCATGCCTTATTATTATTATTATTATTATTATTATTATTAATTTATTGAGTTTATATAACACCCTATACCCAGAGGTCTCAGGGCGGTTCACAGAAAAGATCACAACATTATACAATCAGAATAAAAACAACAACCCAATAACACACACACACACACCGAAAAGAGCCACATTTTGAAAGGGTATAGGATATCAAACAGATCAACCAAAGGCCTAGTTATTGGCAGTTTACATCTATATTACCTACCTTTTGTTTCAACCGTGCCCATCAGAACTGGTCTCATAAATCTGAACTGGATTTGAAAAGGTACCACAAAGAAGGAAAAGAAGGGAAATGTGGATGTTGCCCTGGTCAAAAGTTCCATCAAAGTCATTTGAATTAAAATCCAGAATATTGTTCTAAGGTAAGAATCATATCAAACTATATTTTATCCCTATCAGCAATGGAACTGAGTTAAGTTGATTAGCGGACATGCCTCCTAACACTGATAACATTTCACTAACAAAACAGAAACATGTACCATTCTGCATACAGAGATCTTTCTTTAGAGCAGGTTCTAATCTGGAAATGAGTATTAGCTATATTTTAAACCTAAACTTCAGCTACATTTCCCAAAAATCAGGTTCCATTTAGGGAACTGTTGTAAGGACAAAACATTATGTCAAATCACATGAATTCATATTCTTATGGAAGGTCATACACTTTAGGAGAGGGTTTCAAGCGTGTGAAATAGCACTACTAAAGTGCTCCCTGCAGTTTTGCTTTAACCATTTTAGTATTTATTTAAAAAACACAAGATATCAGACAGATATGGTATTGTATTTACAGTACTGTGTGATCTTTGTTCTCTTTGGTTTTTCTAGCTAGCTATTCTGCACAGCTGTGACTATAAGTGTGAGGTCCCAGCTGGCAGTAACCAGTGGTGCCTAATACTGAGCTTTGTTTCAGATAAACAAAGCACATAAATACAAACATAACTTGATTTCAGTGTCTGCAGCTCTCTCCCTGTTCAGCTGTTGGAATCAAATATGCAGAAGCATCAGTGCCTATTTGCCCAAGACTTTTGTGAGCAATCATCAATTCACAAAAATATATCTTGATGTTACTGTACAAGCCATGAATACATAATTTATAAAATAATTACTTAGGAAAAACCTGAAAGTTGAGCTACCTTATTAGTAGGTAAAATTAAGTTTATTGAAGTTTTGTTACAAATACTATATAAAAGGCTACATTTAAAAAGCTTTTACCCCATCATAAATGCTTTCTGGAAAATCAGTGGAGGATATTCTAAGAGAATGCATTTGCTTAAAAATAATAATTTTTAGATGCAACGTTTCACATAAATCTATAAAAATAATTCTTAAATCAGTCTGAGAATATATACTAAGTCTATCCAATGTCTGCAACATTTGTATGAGCAATGGAGTTTCAAAGCATTTTCAGATGATGGTACGTGTTGCTGCTACAACTTTTATCTTAGAAGAATGTGCTCTCAAAATTAGGGTCTAACAAATAGTCTACTTCTTCTTACATTACAAATCTTAGAAACATGTGCGCGTCCATTTCCAAATAGAAAACCCATGATCAGGAAAGCATATAAGAAACAGAAAATATAAAAATAATAATCCTGGCACTGTCTGAAGTGACAACCTCACAGTTCTTAACACTGCACCAATAAGAAGCCAATTTTTCAAAGCAATCAAACTTTGGAAATCATTCAACTATTCTGCATTTTATTGTTTTGTCTTTTTGAAAACCGCTTTGAGGTGTTTTTTTTACAATAAATTAATAAAATCACCAGCCCCGCAACCCTTTCCTTTTAAAGTCACTCTTGTCAGGAAGCAATGTCAGAGATAAACTAAAGGTAAAAAGGGGAATCAGATCACTTCTTCCATTCCCTCTGGCAAACTGCTCAAGTGATAGGATGGAAGGGCACAGTGGCTTCAACCGCATGCTAGCAGTACACCAGAAAAAATGGGGGGGGGTCTTACCTCTCTCCTTAATACAACATATCATTCATTACGTTCCAGCTAATAATCACTGGTGCTCCTGTCTAGGCACCGCGTTAAATGTAATTTAAATAGAAGGATGGGAATGGGTTTGGGAAATCACTGGGTGAATAAACTAGGAATCTCTTAATCTGATAGAAAATAATTTTGCAGTTCATAAAGCTCACCTCCCTTTTAAGATGAGCCTCAGAGAGCTCGTAAAATCCTGTGTTGGGCGCCCAAGCCTGGAGAACTTTATCAGCACCTCTATGAAAAGTTTCCCCACATTTTGCTTTAATCCAAATATCTAGCCTCCTTCAGCCATAGTCCTAGCATCAATATGGAGTATAACCAATTTTAAGAAACACCTCCTTGAACTAGGTCTGACACTGTCAAAATTGCAATCTAGACTTACCTTTTTGGGGGGCGGGGAGGAGAAAGTACTTCTTTTTAAAAAGTGTTTATGAGTGACTTTCCACATTGCTAGTTATAGTTGACAGTGGAAGCAATGCACGAAAACACAACTCTGAGCTGAGATACAGAATTTATCTGAAAATGGCTGTTTCAATGTCTTCCAACTACTGATGTCCTCTATTCATATTTAGAGCTCTCATGCACATACTGTACCTGCCAGAAGCAACAGCAAGTGCCACTCCAATTCACAGTGCTGTCAAAGGAGAAGTGAGCTAACCCCCTCCTTCCTTGCTCCCTTCACTTGCCAAATGGCGAGAGTGCCCCATTTCTGGGTCAGCCTCTAACTGTAAGACCACCATTGCTGGAGAAAGCAAGGAGAGAGGTGTAGGACAGCGCAGCCTTCTCCCTGCTAACCTCTGCACAGTGTGTCCCAAATCTACTACAGTGATACCTCGGGTTACAGACGCTTCAGGTTACAGACTCCGCTAACGCAGAAATATTACCTCGGGTTAAGAACTTTGCTTCAGGATGAGAACAGAAATTGTACTTCAGGTTAAGAACAGTTTCAGGTTAAGAATGGACCTCCAGAACAAATTAAGTTCTTAACCCGAGGGACCACTGTATAGCTGTTACAAGTACAAACTATCAGCGGAAAAAGAAACCTGACTGCCTAAATTCTAAACACCAGCAGCTAGTGAAATTAGATCAAGGATTAATTCACAAACACCTGAAAACCAATTCACAATAGTTTGGGCAATATTTCCAAATTTCATATCATCGCTTTAAATTTGCATGAATTGAGCCAAATACAGATCAGTGGCTCTTCATGCGGTAAAGCTAATTCCAAAACTACTCAGAATTGTATTGTTCACTGGTAACAGAAATCCCTACTTGAATCCCCAACATTCATTTTTCTACATGCAAATAGCTTCTTATTTGGGGGAGCATTCTGTCGCATTCTCTACCTAAAACTGGCAGTTCTTAGCTCAAAAGAAGCATCACTACCAATATGAAATATGCATTTCATTCAAAGCAGTGATACAACAGTAAGAGCTCCTCCCCTTAGAAATGTAGGAGATTAGTTTAAAGTCAGGGAGGAATGAACTACAGGTTCTTAAATTATTGTTCATGGTACAACAATAACAACATTACATTTCATTACTCAACATTACAACTTATTCTCCCTGAGCTGCAATGGGGTGGGCAGAATGGCTGTAGATCAGTGGCAGAGCACACATGCTTTCCTTGCGAAAGATCTCAGGTTCAATCCACAGCATCTCCAAGTAGGAAAGCCCCCATTTGGAAAAGCCATTTCCAGTCAGGGTACACAATACTGACTAAGAGAAAACTGAGGCTGGCTCAGTAAAAGGCATTTCTCATTATCCCTAGAAACACTTTCCATCTATGAACCTCCATCTATGAAATTCTACCAGATAACCTAATCACTAGGATTTTTGAGAAAAAGAAAAACTATCTAACAAGAAACATTTCACATTTCTTAAGCACAGAGAAAGAAGGAATAAAGGAAATTATGACCGGTGTTTGCAAATGGGAAAAGCCAAAAGCCTAATATATACTGCATTTTTTTTAGGTTATGAAGAGCTGCTTCCTGCACCCTCACTATGTTATTTAATAATAATTAAAAATCCTTCCAGTAGCACCTTAGAGACCAACTAAGTTTGTTATTGATAACAATAACAAACTTAGTTGGTCTCTAAGGTGCTGCTGGAAGGATTTTGTTTGTTTGTTTCGACTACAGCAGACCAACATGGCTACCTACCTGTAACTATGTTATTTAAGTATAATTATGTAGAAGAAACTCAGAACAGGCATCTTCCAAACATTTTTACAAGTTTAATTGCAGTAAACATAACATAACAACATAAATAGGCATCTGAATAGATTTATTTGCATAAAACTCACACCTTTATTTATGCAAAAATGTTTGGCAAGGCAGTTTTTACCAAGCTGAAAGCATTATGAAAGGTTGCAAAATAATCTAATCTTCTTTGCAAAGTGATAGTGCTCAGTTAATCCACAGAACACCGCAAATTTTCACTTTGCCTCCTATCAAAACTCATTATTTGTGGTCACTATTGACACCTTCTCTTTTTTTAAAAAATAATATTTATTGAAGATTTTAAAATTACAAAAAAAAGAGAAAAGTAGACAAAAAAATTAAACAGTACAAGTCAATAAAAACAGAAATAAAAAAAAATCACACAAATAATGAATGAATGAATAAATTTATTAATACGGTCACAGACCAGCGTCAACACACACAATATCACAGAAATATCAGAAATACAGAGGACAATATAAATATAACAAGGATTTAAATATAAAAAATTAAAATTAATTATTAGCGTGCCCCCTGTAATTAACATTTAGGGGTTTGGTCATTATGGGATACCACTTGCTTCCTGCGATTAATTGCAGACGCACAGAATTTGGCTACATTTAATGTAGTCTTGGAATTCTTGTCCTCTAGCAGTAGTTTTAAACTATGGTGTTCCGAATCTTTCCTGGACTTTTGCAAAACAGGTGTAATAAAAGTCAAACGTATATCCTCATAAAGACGACAGCGTAATAGTACATGTGAAGCAGTTTCAACTTCCAACGAGCCACAAGGGCAGACCCGTGCTGTGTATGGTTTACCCTCAAATCTGCCCTGAAGTAAGGCAGAAGGGAGAACGTTGAATCTGGTGAGGGTAAAAGACCGTCTGTATTTGGGTACCTGAAGACCTGTCAGTAGTTAGCTGGAGAGAAACCTCTCCCATGGTCCCTTATTGCTGGATGTTTGATCATTTCGCTCATGTGGCATTGTAATTCTACGTCCCAGATACGCTGGCGAATTGTAGTCCTAGCTTTCTCGAAGCCTGTCACTATCAGGGTCTGCTGTGGGATCCCCAAGCCTTTAAGCTTTTCCAGCAGTGTAGCTTTCCATTTGGATTGGTAGGTATCTAATAAGGTTAAAGGTGCCAGCCCAACCGGGAAGAAAATAAGCTTTAGCCAATAATGGATCTTCAATATCCATATCCGAGTACTGATAGGAATTTGCCCAACCTCCAAACGGACCGCTATGTTGGATACGCAAGAGGGGATCCCCAGCAGGCAGCGGAAAAACTTAGTTTGGAATGCCTCTAAGAGAGTAAGGTTTTTAAAGCTGCAGATCTGGGATCCATATAACAATTGTGATAGTATTTTGGCAGCAAAGACCTGGGAGGCTGACGGTATGTGTTGGTCCCCTTTCCCATAGAAGAATCTTATTAACGCTTTGGTAGATCTTTCTGCATTTGCAATAGTATTATTAATCTGAAAGCGCCAGGAGCCCCTTTCCTGGAAGGTTACACCCAGGTATTTAAAGGCTGCTACCTGTTCTATTGAGCGATTGTCTATTCTCCATTTGAATCACACAAATACATCAAAAGCAAAAAGCAAAAATAAACAAAAAAATTAAAAACAAATCCAATATTCCCAAATCTTTATCTTTCATTAACTTGTTTCATGGACCTCCTCACACCTTCCTTTTTTGTATTCTTAGTTATTTATTATCACAGCAAATCCTTCCCTTTTTTTCATAATATTCTGTCATTAAATTACCTTAATCTATTTTAACCTTATCTTACTACAAAAAACCCTAAAACCTAAAGCTTGAGTTTTATCTATACCAATTTCTCATAACCATGACATATTCTTGCATAGTTCTTTTTAACATTTCTGCTAAAGCCAAATAAATTTGTTCAAACATCTTTTTTAATACTCATTAATTTTAGAAAACATTCCTAAATAGAATTTTTGAAACTTTCTCCAATCTTCATCCAACGTCTCTTCCTCCTGGTCACGGGTTTTGTCAGTCCTTTCTATCCCTTCCATCTAGATCATTAACCTGGTAACCTTATGTCCGAGGCCCTTAAGTCTCTTCCATGTCCCTTCCACAGATCTTCTTCATATTTATACCCATACTTTACTTTGTCTTCTGCACCTTTCACACGTGGAGACTCCAGCTTGACAGTATTTTTATCCCTTCTCGACAGATCAGCCCTTTTCCATAGTCCACACTGAACTCCATGTGGTATTTAAAAACATTTTTCAAAATCCCTCCAAAATTGAGGACCCCCACAACTCCAAACTCCTCCCGACCCAACGCCAGCCTTGAAAAGTCAAACCATCCCTGCATAGGGGGGTCTATCCAGCTCCCCATCTCCAAACCAAACAAGACTATCTCTCCAAGTCTGGCTTTTTCCAAGTTCATTTGTCAAATCCAACAACTCATGTTCCTGCTGGGCCACAGCTCCCTCCATCTCTGCCACCCGAGGTCCAACAATGCTCTCCTCCTTCATCTGATCTGTCAGAGCACATTCCTGATTTGATTCCTGAGTGGGTTCTATATAGGTACCCACTGCCTGTCCAAAATTTCTGATCACAACAGTCATCAAGTCCGTCTTCTCATGTAACTGTTCCAATAGAGCATTTGTTTTACAAAAAGCACGCACCAGAGCCTCTGAGCACATTGTTATACAAGGTCAGAAGTCTATTCCCACGATCTTAATCTGTTGCAGCTGCTCCCCAGTTCAAGTTTAGTAACAGTTTCACAAGCTCCCTCTAGGTATCCAACTCTTTGTATCCAACTCTTTTCCTTTTTTTTTAAACAGCAGATCTAACAACAAAGTTTCCTTTTTCAGATATTTTGTCAATATTTGTTCCTTTAAATTGCGAAAGAGCACAATGGAATCACTATGTTTCTCTTCTTTTAACTGTCTGTCAAAAACCTTTGTCTATAGTCAATGAACTTTCCCAAAAACGTCTGTCCTGACACCCCGCTCCCAGGTTCAATACGGTGGAAAATTACCTTCTGAAGGTTTAAGCAATCCGGAAAAAATCCCCCCACTTCTCCTGCTTCCGAAGGGGGTTCAGTAGTTTTAGATGATGAAAGTTGATCCTTTACAAACGATTTTCTGAACTCTAGTTTGCCATGTCTTTGCTTTAGTCTATCTACAAGAAACGGAAGGCTGACTTCCTGTTTAGACCTTCCCGCTTCAGTGCCAAATTAAAAAGAATTTCTAATCCAATTTTCCCTTCTACTCACAGATCGTAGTTTAAAGTCCAATTGTCCACATTTGATCTGCTCACGGGTAGTTGTTTTTGTAACCGAATTGTCCCAGGAAAAAGGTAGCGCTGTCCGGCAACGGCTGTGCGGCTTCGCTCCACGGAAGAAGCAGTTGACTCTCAGCACCGCGCCACTAACCCCTCTTCGCTCCGGAGCCCGTAGTTGGGTTCCTTTACGGATTGGGGGGGGCGCAAAAGGTGCCTGCCGAGTCCCATGGTCACAGGCTTCCTCCGCCTGTGATTTTTTGAAGGGTCCCCGCTTCGCCGTAGCGGAACAGACCCGTTTTCCGTGGAGCCAGTCCCTCCAGATCAGAGGGAGTCAGCCATTAACGATGGCGCCACCCCGGAAGTCCACTATTGACACCTTCTCTAAAGTCCAAGTCCCTTGCATTTGCTGAGGTCTCAGGGAATGGAGAGATATTTGCCATTTTGCAGAACATACAAGTAGCATGTCACTACTGCAACATCCTATAAATGCACAAACGGGGAGAGAGGAAGCACTTTCTCCTTTCTTACCACATTTTCTTGAGAGGAAAGAAGTGATACTTTCTGTTCCTTCCTGAAAACTTTTTTCTGGGAGACAGCTGCTAGTACTGTCTTAAAATGACTCTTCTTTCATACAAGGAGAATGAAGAAGGAAACAAGAGAGTGTCTCTCACGCCTAAGCTGGACTTCGTCCACAGGTGCATACATACTCATATGCACTACTGGCAAGCAATGCTTCAATCCTCAGTTCATGACTTCCAGAAAGCGCGGAGATTTGTCAGTTTTCAATTTACACCACTTTGCCTCTTACAGGTCACCAATTCACATGAGTGCAAATGCACATAAAGTTACAGCACAAATGTATGTGTGTGTGATTTCATTAGGCTTGCATTCATAACATGCAATTTTTTAAGGAAAAAACCCCACTGAAAATTGACTACTGTACTTAATTCAGAAGGCAAGACGAACAGAACAACCATCATGTACAGAACAAATTTGAGCAATTCTACATATTACTTAAACTAAACAAAAATAGCATTTTATGCATATGCAGAAGGATTATTCAACTAAAATGTTTCATATCAAAATATCCTATTAAAAAATGAGTGAGTTGATGCTGAGAGTAATGCTGAACACACTCTTTCTATGACTAAGTTCAATGAGGCTTACTCCCATGTACGTAGAGATAGGATTATAGTCTTTTAGCTAAAATTTGGATGGCTGCATTTTCCTTCATTCTTTATGCCTCTTTTCTACTTTTCCTAATCATAATTTTAACATTCTATTTTGGTGCCTGCTGGAAACACTCTTATTTAGACAAGCCTACCCAGATGCTTAGAAAGTTAGTATGAATTTGTTAGTAACAAATTTGTTAATTTGTTTTAATCTAATCTGCTGTGGTTTTAACTTTCCACATGTTTCAAATTATGGGTGTAATTTTTTTGATGATAATTTTATTCTTTTATCTTTTTCATAACCTGATTTGAGGTTTTTTCTACAATTAAGGAGGGTATAAACTTTATGAAATAAAAGATAAATAAATAATGAGAATTGTGAGAATTATCTACAAGAGTATTCCTATTTACTCTGGGTTCCACAGATTATACTAGCACTAAATGTTTAAATCAGGACTCTCAAGAGATAAAGGGTACAATGCATTACATAGTCACAAAACCCAAAACTCTCCCTAAAGAGCAGTATTACCAAAGAACAAAACTTCCCCAAGATAAAATTGGAACAAAATACGCAGTGGGAAACCACCACTAATACCTGAAGAATCAGAGGGCAGAAGACCAGCAGCTGCCATTCAAATGGGATGGAGAAAGGAATAAAGTACACATGAGAAAGAGGAAAGGCATATTGGCGGGTGGGGTGGGGGGCACAATGAAGAATCAGAGTGGAGAGAGGAGTGTGTACAATGAACAGAACAGGACAGGATAGCCCCTTGAAAATGTTTTTGCAAGCCTGAACCAACTCGAATTAGTTCTCAAACCCTTTTGGGAATTTAAGATGTTGAATTCTTTAGTTCAAAAACCTCAAGTCCATTTGGGAGCATGCAAACCCTTGTGTACAGCTAAAGTAACTGTGGACTGTGACATTCAAATCACTACTCTGTCATAGACTCACTGTCTACCATATGTAGGCTATCAAAACCCTGCTGCTGCTGCTGCTGCTGCTGCTGCTGCTGCTGCTGCATGCTCTACAAAGCCCTAGGAAGCCATGCCCACCTTTCCCCACTACCCAGCCAGTGAGCCATCAGCTGGGTAGCGGAGAAAATATCCCTGTTCCTTTGCTGCTAATCAGAACGGAAATAGGCATTTTGTGCACTCTGTCTGCCTGTGTGCATGCATTTCTATCTATGCAGTCCCCAATCCACCAGGCTCTGCCATCTGCAGCCTCAGAGCCAAGATTGCACATTTCTGCTGTATACCTTGATGTTGGCTAGTTTCTCACTTAGGAGATTAAGAACCGTCACAAGTATGTTATCTGCTACAATTACAGATAGATAAATTTGTTCCAAATTTCTTGCCTAATAACCTCCAGACTAAAATTCATTATGACTAAATAATTTAGGTGTTATCTGCCCTTGTTTATTGACATAATGCCTTACCACTTTCATAATTCCTTATGCAATATTAACCTAAGCAACCACAACTTAATAATAATAATAATAATAATAATAATAATAATAATAATAATAATAATAATTTATTATTTATACCCCGCCCATCTGGCTGGGTTTCCCCAGCCACTCTGGGCGGCTTCCAAAAGAATATTAAAATACTGTGATACATCAAACATTAAAAGCTTCCCTAAACAGGGCTGCCTTCAGATGTCTTCTAAAAGTCTGGTAGTTGTTGTTCTCTTTGACATCTGGTGGGAGGGCGTTCCACAGGGAGGGCGCCACTACCGAGAAGGCCCTCTGCCTGGTTCCCTGTAACTTGGCTTCTCGCAGTGAGGGAACCGCCAGAAGGCCCTCGGCGCTGGACCTCAGTGTCCGGGTAGAACGATGGAGGTGGAGACGCTCCTTCAGGTATACTGGACCGAGGCCGTTTAGGGCTTTAAAGGTCAGTACCAACACTTTGAATTGTGCTCAGAAACGTACTGGGAGCCAATGTAAGTCTTTCAAGACCGGTGTTATATGGTCTCGGTGGCCGCTCCCAGTCACCAGTCTGGCTGCTGCATTCTGGATTAGATGTAGTTTCCGGGTCACCTTCAAAGGTATCCCCACGTAGAGCGCATTGCAGTAGTCCAAGCAGGAGATAACCAGAGCATGCACCACTCTGGCGAGGCAGTCCGCGGGCAGATAGGGTCTCAGCCTACGTACCAGATGGAGCTGGTACACAGCTGCCCTGGACACGGATTTAACCTGTGCCTCCATGGACAGCTGTGAGTCCAAAATGACTCCCAGGCTGTGCACCTGGTCCTTCAGGGGCACAGTTACCCCATTCAGGACCAGGGAATCCTCCACACCTACCCACCTCCTGTCCCCCAGAAACAGTACTTCTGTCTTGTCAGGATTCAGTCTCAATCTGTTTGCCGCCATCCATCCTCCAACCGCCTCCAGACACTCACACAGGACCGTCACCGCCTTCACTGGTTCTGATTTGAAAGAGAGGTAGAGCTGGGTATCATCCGCATACTGATGAACACCCAGCCCAAACCTCCTGATGATCTCTCCCAGCGGCTGCATGTAGATGTTGAAAAGCATGGGGGAGAGGACAGAACCCTGAGGCACCCAACAAGTGAGAGCCCAGGGGTCTGAACACTCATCCCCCCCCACCACTTTCTGAACACGGCCCAGGAGGAAGGAGCGGAACCACTGTATGACAGTACCCCCAGCTCCCAGCCCCTCAAGACGGTCCAGAAGGATGCTATGGTCGATGGTATCAAACGCCGCTGAGAGATCCAGCAGAACTAGGAAACAGCTCTCACCTTTGTCCCTACCCCCCGGAGATCATCAACCAGTGCGACCAAGGCAGTTTCAGTCCCATTATGAGGTCTGAATCTCGACTGGAAGGGATCCAAATGGTCCGCTTCTTCCAGGCGTGCCTGGAGTTGTTCAGCAACCACTCGCTCAATCACCTTGCCCAAGAATGGAAGATTTGAGACTGGGCGATAGTTGGCCATTGTGGCCGCATCTAAAGATGGTTTTTTAAGAAGCGGTTTAATAACCGCCTCTTTCAGCGGGTCTGGGAAGGCTCCCTCACGGAGGGAAGCATTCACCACCCCACGAAGCCCATCGCCCAGCCCTTCCCGGCTAGCTTTTATAAGCCAGGATGGGCAAGGATCCAGGAGACAGGTGGTTGGTTTCATTCGTCCAAGCAGCCTGCCCACATCCTCGGAGGTAACAGATTGGAATTGATCCCACACAATTTGACTAGACAGGACTCTAGCACTCTCCCGCCCCGGCCCTGCTCCCCACGGTGGCGTCTACCTCTTCCCGAATCTGAGCGACTTTATCTGCCTCTTCCAGATAATTAAAATAGTTGCTTAGCTTTTTCTTAACTTAAAGCTGTTGGCTTTCATCTAGAACTGGTTTCACAGACCTGATTCTAGAAAAGCAATGCAATTACTTCCAAGTCAGTGAATTTAAATCATGCTCAGAATGTAAAAATGGAACACTGTGTGCCAGTAAATTTGAGTGTGTGCATGTGCTGTATGTGTGCTATTTGTATGTGGCGCCTATGCAATTCTTAAAAGGGTTGGCTAACCTTGAATGCAGCCCTCAGGCTGAAAAAGTCTAGCAATCTGTGCACTAGTCCTAGAAATAAGTGAGCATATGAAACCTTATTATAAAATACACCCGTCCTGTGATCTTGAGAAGCCACAGAAAAATAGTTTAAAAACAGAGTATAAAACAGTAGTTGTACGAAATCATCATACATAAAGGTAAAAAACAAACAAAAAAACTCTGCAAACCTTACTTCTGGTAGAGGATTGGCTGGTTTGGTAAGGATTCCTCCCACATACACAACATTTGGAAGGGTGGGTCTTGGAAACTCTAGTGCTACATCAGTACACAGCATCCACAGGCTAGAATCATGAACCAAGTCATACATGGACCTTGCTGGCTGTACATTGTACTTCTGCATTATCCTTTCGTATTTTGGCAGAACCAAAAAGTTGACTCCAAATCTTGAAACCAGGTATACAACAGTGTTCTTAAGCCTCTCTAGCAAGTTCATATGATCTGTGAGAAGTGAATTAAATTCCGGAACATATGCTAAGGGTGATGGAGCACCTACTTCTGCTGGATACCAAAGTCCAGTGGAAAAAACTGCGTATTTAATCCCTAAAAGATGAGCAATAACAAATCCACACATTTCATTAGGATCCACTAGCAGCAGGTCAAATTTTTCCTGTTTCAGGGCATGCAGGAGCTTCTTGTTGCCTACAATCATGTCACAATTCTTGGAATAGTGTTCCAGAATGTCAAACAGTTCCAGGGCTGTTAGTCTCCCAGAAAAGATACTCCTCATTTTGGATTGAAGAAACTCGTCTGAGGTGCTGGTATTAAAGATTCCTGGGTAACGCTGCAGTCTATAGTGATTAGATGGAGGGATGTCTCTGCCCTCAGACAGAAGGAAAACTGTTTGGTGGCCTTGCTCGTGCAAGGCTGAGGCCAGGGTCTTGAAAATATACAGGTGGCTTTCAAACATAATTGGCGGCACAATAACAATTTTGGCAGCCCTTGAGATTCCGACAGCACTCCAAAGAAGAATGAAAAATGGAATGTAAGACTTCATAGCTGAAATGACAAACAAAAAGAATTACTTCAACATATGTTATTCAGAACATAAAAAATAAACACTGCCCAGTAACAATGTGAAGTATCTGATATTTTAAACGCCAACATCACATTGTTCATTATTATATCATGTAAACAATGTAGCCTGGACAAGAGATGGGGCAAAGTTCTGGCTACCCAACTGGGTTAGATGCATTTCCAGAGAGGACCCAAGACTTGATGCTTTTTGGTCCATTCCAGTATTACATCTCCCCACTATGCCTGGAGCCCTCCAGACCAGTGCTCAATGTAGCTGCTTGCTTGACATGAAATAAACCTCAACAGATGAAGTGAGCCCAAGTGCTGCCTAGTAGACATTCCAGGACTCCTCTTGTCTTTTCCAAGGCTCCCTGCATGCCGGGTGCAGTCACTGAAGAACTTCTGATGCACCAGGCCTCCCATTGACTTCTCCACAGCCAAGAATTAGGAGATGGCCAATTTCACTGTCCTCTGAGCACACTGAAAAACTACATGCTGTGCTAGGCTCCTTTCATACAGCAAGAGTAAATTGTAGAATCCCTTCTGGATGCTTCCCTGTCCTCTGGAATTTTGGTGGAGCATTTGTTTCACTCTCCATCAGAACTTTTCTGGACTCTGCACCACAAAGTCACAAGATTTCACAAGTCATTTTATGGGGCACAAGTCACTCCAACATCAGTCACATATGATTTCACAGGGCCTGCTCCATCTTATTTAACACTAAGTGCAACTTTCAAGAGATAAATAGATGGGAGAATCACAGAAAGTATTAATAGTTAATGTCAGTCAATGCAATCAGCTTAAATACAATACATAGGTATCAAGTCTGAAAACTGCCCAGAACCATGAGTTTGCAGTCACCTGTATGGTACCAAAATACTACCCACCGCTGCTGTAGTTAAGAACCGTGTGAACTCATAGCACAACACAATAGAGGCTATTTCAACAGACCATAAGATAAAACTCATCTCTGAATAGGCAAATTGTAGAAAAATATTAAAATGAAAATTCAGTGCATTAATAAAATTATATGCATAATATAGCACATTCCATTAACACATAATTAATATGATCCTCAGTTAACAAAAACTGTATTAGCAACTACTGCCACTATAAATAACATAATTTGCTCCAAGTGGTGTCATAATTTTCTTTTAAACTAATTCAAATTATATAAAAAATAGTATAGTATTACAAACAAACCAGAATATGTATATTTTCTAGTTACAACTGCCCCTGTGATCAATTAATCATACATTTCATTATTTAAAACACAAATTAAACTTTTCAACCCTCATTTTTTATTCCTAAAATTAACATATGCACAAATCTGTAGAAAGCCCAGGGAGGAGGAGGAGGAGGAGAAGAAGAAGAATTTACATGCCTCGCATATGACTGGGTTGCCCAGCCCCTCTGGGCCAGCTTCCAATAATTAGAAACATTAGTCAATAATGTTCCAATAATTAAAAATTCCAGTAATTAAAAACATAGTTATTTCCTTTACATGTAACGGGAAGGCATTCCACAGGGAGGGCGAAACTTCCAAGAAAGCCCTCAACAGTAACAAACCCAACATGTTATGCAAGCACCCAATTGATACATATTTCCCAGAAAGCCTCTATCATTTTAATTGGCCATAACGCCTTCGGTAATAGTGCTTCCTCTCTTTCAGAAGAACTCCACTGGGTAGAAGATATTATGTGTGATTACAGTGTAAGTAAGCAGCCACTCCCTTATTATCACATCAGTTAAAATCAATAGGAAGAATCATGCACTTCCCTTGAAACATTAATTCATTAAATTTAGTGTAATGTACGTCACAGATCTCACACCATGGTCTGCAGACAGTGCTGGAACTAAAAGATGGGCAACCCTTTCAAGATTACCTATGTGTCCCTTCTGAACCGAAACATTCTCAAAGGAGCTATAGGAGCTACTGGCAGGTGCAAAGGTACCCACAGGACCACACTGCCTATTCCTTTGCTGAGAGCGTGCTTGAAACTTACTTCCTTGCATGTTTATACTTATTATACAAATTCTGGGAGATTTTTTTGAAGTGTTAAAGCAGAACAAGCAACATTCTGAGTTTCTGGATGAGGCAGTGTGCATTTGCAGTTAAAGTGGAACTTGTAGTTTGATATGTGATAAAAGCAGAAGGGTAAGAGAGCAAGTGATATGGACAAACACCATAATGGTCAAGGAAATCTTTATCCCAGGGACAGTGGGAGCCAGTGCTGCTTGAAGAATGTGCAGAAGCAAAATGTATATGAGATCAAATGCTTACTTCACAACACAACATCAGAAAAAAAAAATCTTTGTCAAGTGTTGCATCCGAAAATATATATATAAATGCTTTGGAAAAGTATGAACTACTACTGCTTATCTTATCACTTTAAAAAAACAAAAACCCAACTGCACAACTTTCAGTGAAGTATAATCCGCACTTCCAGGGGGCCAGAAAAGTTAAGCCACCTGGAGAAAATGACTTTGGGGAAATAATTCGTGATTTTTTAATGATGAAGACTAAAAAAATAAGGCTTAAGACAGAACTGATCTATATATGAAATGCTTCCAGCTGTGCTCATCCACTAGAATAATAATTTTAAGAAAAACAGCAACAGGATAACACCTTTTTTTAACCAAAAGTTTATAAAATAGCTTTGAAGGACTCTTTCTCAGGCTGGCTATTATGTTAAACAAAAACTGCAAAAACAGTGTATGTTTAGGGTACAGCAAAAAAGACCCAGTGGAGCCATACTGTAATGTTATTTCAAAAATGCAGAAAATGTACTCTCAGAATGAAAACAGAAGCTTTTCTTTCATGATTTGCATGGGATGAAGGAGATGTATTTCATGACTGCTATGTATTGGGATTGTGGTATGCATGTGGGAGGAGACCCATAGGGCAGGCTTGGTCCATAACCACTTATATTAGACAAAACACACCTAGAACAAAACTTAGCTATTTATAGATACAAGCTCATACTAGTACAAGATAGAATGCATAATGGCTGTGGAAACAAAAACAAAACTGTGTAAACACCATATAGTTAAACTTTAACCATTCTAACAGCCTATCAAATAAACTAAGCTTCTGCTTTAGCTCTGCAGGGAAGGGCTCAACAAACAGTTAAAACATAAGAAGCCAAATAAAAGAATAACAGAGATTTAGTTCAGCACGTTGCTTTGGCTGAGACCTTGCAGAGTTATAGAAACTGTCCCTACACTACAAAAAAATCTAGAAATCTCTGTCTCGCTTTCCCACCAAGCAGGATTGCCGGGGGGGGGGGGGGCAGAAGAAGCTCTCAGTGGTGCCAATGTGACCTTTTACCCCCACCCCCACTATGCATGCTATCCAGCAGGAAATTTTGGGGGGAGTTGCAGCAAGTGGGAAGGGTTTTCTAAGACTACATGCTGTGCAGGAATATAATTTATGTTGGGAAGGGAAGGATCGAGAGAAATAAAAATATGAGGTGGCCCTATCTGCCACTGTCTTTGGAATGTGATTTATTCCACTTATGATAATCATGATTTCATAGAAACAGCACAAAACTATTACAGTGGAGACAGGGCCAGCAGTCAAACCCCAGAAAAACATTATTCACCTTCCAGCTTGTCCCTGGCCATCTATGGCCCCACTAACAGATTATTGGTTGGGGCCATAGATTATGGCCAGGAATGAGCTCTCAAGAAAAAGTGACCCACCTGTTTTTAACTGTTGGTTTTTACATTGTAAGACACCCTGGAAAGCATTTTAGGCTTAAGGGGTGTGGTATAAATACTTGTAATTCACCTTTTTTAAAGCATTCAGAATTAAATCTATTTTTTTAAAAAACAGAAATGGAAAATGAACTTGCCTGGTACTGGCAATCCTCTTCCCTGCTCCAAAAGAAAAAAATAGCAGGGGAAGGAAAAGGCAGACCAGTTGGGTCAACATGTAGCCTTCCACAATGGCTGTCCTATGGGCTAATCCACACTTGCACAAGTTTCTCCTTTAAGTCTTACCATGAACTGTAAGACTTAAGAAAAGAGTTGGAAAAGGTTCAGTAAAGGGCAACCAAAATGATCAAAGGGATGAAACAACTCTACCATGAGGAAAGATTGCAGCATCGGGGTCTTTTTCGTTTAAAGCAGAAGTGAGTGAGAGGAAACATGATAAAGGTTTATAAAATTGTGCATGGAATGGATACAGTCCTAGACAAGGCTATGATGGCTACTAGCCATGATGGCCATGTACTACTTCCAATGTCAGAGGCAGTATGCCCCTAAATACCAGTTTCTTGGAACTGCAGGCACACAGAATGCTTTTCACTCATGTCCCACTTGGGGGCTTCCCACAGGCATCTGGTCAATCAAGATGTTGAGCTAGATAGGCCACTGGCCTAATCAAGCAGGTTTGTCTTACATTTTCAGCTATGACCTCGTTCAAACAGATGCAACAAGATTCGTGCAAGCACAATGTCCAAGGACACCCACTTTACATATATTTTCAGTATAAACACTGCTTATGCTGATAAACCTGTACATTCAAGCTATACATTCAAACATAGTTAAGTAATATAGGCAAGCTCTGTATACAAGCCAAAGATTTTATGGTATTGATGAAGTAGAGCTTAAAGCCTATAATGTAAGAGAAGAAAAGGTACACTTTTTAGAGCTTGTTTTACAATTGCACCGCACTACAGGTATACACTTTGACCAAACTGCAGGAGGCAGTGGAAGACAGAAGTGCCTGGCGTGCTCTGGTCCATGGGGTCACAAAGAGTCGGACACAACTAAACGACTAAACAACAACAGGTATACACACATTTCCAAAACACTCAAGCAACCTACCCCTTGCAATCACAGGCACAACTATGAGCCAAACTACTGCATGGCCTAAACACTGTGCAAAATCTACCTATTCCCTTCCTGCTGATAGAAATGGGTTGGCCCTGAGCTGTGCTCAGTTTTGAGTGGAATGTGGGTATTACACGATTGCAGCTCATAGCAGAGGCTCTGTGACTGGTCTGTGGTTTATCCAGGCCACGGCTTCTAGGATTGCTTAGAATTTGCGAGAGCTGACTAGCAGTTTGTTTGTGCTGATACTGGACATGGAATTATGTCAGCACAACACATAGGGTTTGTAGATTATGCCCCACATAATTCTAAAGCAGGCCAGCTTTCCAATGAGTACATCCTTAACAATACCATCTATAGGTCTTATTGATCCACCAGATAGTCATTACGGTCAGTAGTCCCAGAACTATGAAACTACTTTAAAAGCAAGCAGGGCAGACAGAACCAAGCCTACAACTAATGTGCCCATTGCCTCTTTTCACCGAGATAACAACAATTCCAGAATGGGATTTCAGCTGTCTGCAGGGAGAAGGTTCTACCCTCCTTGCCAATACACCCTTTTTGATTTTAAAATTCAACTCTTCTGTGGATGAGGAAAGTTCCACATGCTTATAAAAATGAAACAGTGGCTCTTGCATCTAATTCACACTCCCCCCTTCCCTAAATGAGAGGTTAAAACAAATCAGCACTGGAAAGCAAAATGGATAAACACAGCTTTACAACCCATTATTTCTAACATGCTAAAGCTCAATTCTCATACCGATCAGAAGCTGGTCATTTAAACATACTACATTTTTTACTACCTCTCTCTATGGGGTACCTTTTACCTACAGTACCTTTAATAAGGTGAAGTGTTTGAAAACTCCTTTCTGAAACCAGAAAATACTAGAAACATCAAAAATAAACAGCAGTCCTTTACACACTTCTCTCTATATAAGCCCCACTGAAACCAGTGGGACTTACTTCCAAGTAAACTCAGATAGGTATGACCTGCATTTCTGCCAATCATTAAATATCTCTATTCTCAATAGAAGAATTGACCAAATTACAATATATAAGGACATTAATCTCTCTGATATTTCAGGCACAGGTGAAAAAGTCTGGGGAAATAGGGAAAACACAGCTAAACACGTTACCTCATATCTTTCTTTGTTCAGTTCACTTCGCTCCTTCCTGAGCAGTTTAAGTCTCTTCAGCAAGAAGAAAAAGTCATGGCTAAAGAGAGGCTCTTCAAACCAATTAGCAGCACTTTAGTGCTAGCAGCTCAGCAATCTTTACAGCCTCAGTCTCACTCATCATGTTACCAGGAGGTTTTAAATTACTTGTTACATCATAAGAGATAGCAAAGCAGGGCAGGACTCTTAGCACATTATCAGCTTAATTAATATGTCTTTAACCTCTTGAAATCGCCATTCTAATCCAAATTAGCAGTTAATTAGTTATAATAGTTTAGCGACTCTACTTCATTCTCAGACACTGACGACTGTGCTATGTAAACATCCCTGAAGCTGAGACAGCAAGGCATACAAAGTTATAGGTACCACCACCTCAGAGACAGTGCCACACACACCAGCAACTGTTTACTTTCTATCCTACTCTTTTTACTTTACTTTCTTTGCCTGCGAAGTAAAGATAGTTCTTGATAGTTCTCCAGAAAGACCCCTGTCTGACCCAACAGCCAGCTAAATTATCAAGTTCCCTCAATCAAGAGACCACCCCCTGTTTGTGATGGAATTTCAGTTAGAATGTGGTGGTTTGAAATCAAGAAAGCCATTTCTGAACAGTTCCAGCCAATAGGCTTCAGTTATGCAATTAGGTCAGAGAAAGAGGAAGGTGATTAGCCAAATGTGCCATTTATGATGCTCCAGGACCTTTATGAACTCAGGCAGTGATTTCAAATTGTTCTGAAGGGAACATCCTGATCATGTTTTGCCTCCAAGGTACCGTATCTTTCGCCCCATAGGACATACCGGCCCATAGGACGCATCAAGTTTTTTGGGGGGGAAATAAAGGGGGGGGGAATTATTTCCCCACCAAGCGCTTGTGGGGCTGGCAGCGGGGAAAAGCGCTCTTCTCCCCGCCGCCCGCCTTGAGATCAGGTCCGGGGACAGCAGGAAGACGCGCTGCGCCTCCCAGCTGTCCCCGGAGCTTGCGGGGCTGGCGACGGGGTCTCCCCGCCGTCAGCCTCCAAACCACTTCGGGAGACAGCGGGATGGCGGCGTTCCGCCTCCCTCTGTCCCCCGACCTTGTGGGGCTGGCGCTGGGGCTCTCCTGAAGCCTGGAGAGCGAGAGGGGTCGGTGCGCACCGACCTCTCTCGCTCTCCAGGCTTCAGCGAAAGCCTGCATTCGCCCCATAGGACGCACACACATTTCCCCTTCATTTTTGGAGGGGAAAAAGTGCGTCCTATAGGGCGAAAAATATGGTATATAAAATAGGCACAACAGTAAGTTTTGGAAGAACAGCTTCAGTTGGTATAATTGTTTTGAATTACACAGAGCTTTCCATAAGGAAGAGTTTAAGAGTCCTTTATTCCTGGCTACATAGAAAGCAATCTAGGCTACTAATATAGTGTATGATAAGCAGAAGGCCGAATTACGTAAGGTATTCGACGTATGGGTCAATGGTCTGATCTGGTATAAGGCAGTTTCTGATTTTCCTGCTTCATCATAATCCACAATGTAAAAATCAAAGTTGATCTAAGTTTCAAAGTGAATAATAATTTTCACTGATTTGATAACAATAAAATTACTGTGGAAAACATTAGGGGGAAACCAGAGATATATTGCTAAATGATTCTCCCAGTAGCCTATACACTTATGTAACACAACTTTTATCAGTTTTGCCACTTAAACATATGGCATATATCTGTACTGCAAAAATAACCTTACTTTACATTTGTGTAAAGAAGCCCAGGACTGCAGCAAGAAGTTTTGCCAGGCATTCTGTTTTATCCAAATGCAGTCAAGAGTCCACAATAAATTAGCATATGAATCTGCACTAGTGCTGACACTGAAGGTCACTTTTTAGGATGAGAAAAAACAACAACATAAGCCATGCGGTATTTTAAACATTAGTAATCCTGCTCTAAATTATAGAGCAATATACCTCTTTGAACACAAGTCAGGAGTAATTTTTTTTTTCATTGCTGAATGTCTAAAAACCTGATTTCCTTCGTTTTCCAAAAGGCAGTTAATCATACAATAAAATTATATATTCCTCCCTATCACCCTTCATACATACATCTGAGAAAGCTTATGTCACCATAAACCCTATAGCTAATAACATTTACTTATTCCTAAATTTCTACAGCAGTGTCTTTTTGAATATCTGAACTTTTGAAATGTCTCCATAAATAGGTTTTTCTACAGAAATCAAAGAACTTAACCTTGAATGCAGTTTCTTATAGATGAGTTTTGAAAGATCACAAGAAATACAAAGGAACAGGAATACCCTCCCCCCCCCCTTTTATCTAACTTGAGAGCTTACTTGAGTTTACTATTATTTTCCACTAACATCAATTTTGCCCAATATGTGGTTATATAAAATTTATCTTCTATCGCTACCATCAAAGCATTTCAGCTATCTTTCTGGCCACAGACTTCAATTCACGGTTTCCTAAAGAGTAGAACAAGCATAATCTGAAAGGTGAATGGAAAACGTATGAGCATAATCACCATCTTTTTACCTGCTGAGGCCTGCAGTGTGTTACAAAGCAGCATTGCCGGAGGAACAGATCCCTAATAGAAAATCCCTCTGAGAGAATATCCGGTACAGGAGAGGGAGCCAAAGGAACCATCTAACATGCAGTCTGTAAGCAAATATACAATCAGAAATAGTGAAGAAACGGAAAGCAATCAGCTTGCGCTGAAGGTTCCAGAGGAGAAGAAACATTCATAAATGAACAGGACACTCCAGGGCTTCAGAAAGATGAAGGCCTACCTAAGGCCTTTACAGATTTCCATCTAGGGCAGGCTGACAAATTGCCATGTTAAAATGAGGAAAAACTGCAGATAAAGGCATGCATGCTTCATCTCCCTCTAGAGGGCCGGAGGACAGAACCTCAGATTGCTTGAGAAGATAACATATTTTGCCGGCTTCATCTTTTTGCTGCTAATTTATACTGTCTCTTATAACGCAGAGTTCCAAGGCAATAATTCTCACGAAACATTGGCAGGTGGAAGCACGACAGGCTTGTGGTTCAAAGTCTTTCCAACCTTATAAAAGGAAGCATCAAGCTCTTCAGTATGATTCCATGTGGTATACAAACCAGTGGACAGTATGAATTAAATTTCCTAATTTTAAACCAGGCTTCCTCAAATTTGGCCCTCCAGATGTTTTGAGACTGCAATTCCCATCATCCCTGACCACTGGTCCTGCTAGCTAGGGCTCATGGGAGTTGTAGGCCAAAAACATATGGAGGGCCGAGGTTGAGGAAGCCTGGTTTAAACCACAGCATCTGTGGGTGGGAGCATCTACTGAAGGATAACCACAAACAATTCTACGCAAAAAGATAGAATAATAATAATAATAATTTATTATTTGTACCCCGCCCATCTGGCTGGGCTTCCCCAGCCACTCTGGGCGGCTTCCAAAAAATAAATTAATTAAAATACTCTAATACATCAAATATTAAAAGCTTCCCTAAACAGGGCTGCCTTCAGATGGCTTCTAAAAATCTGGTAGTTGTTGTTCTCTTTGACATCTGGTGGGAGGGGATTCCACAGGGAGGGCGCCACTACTGAGAAGGCCCTCTGCCTGGTTCCCTGTAACTTGGGAATATTTGGATTTCTGTCTTATTACGTTTGGCTTGGTACAAGGTAGCTATCCTGATGTCACACCAGTAGGCTACCCTTTACTCATTAATATTATGAATCGCACTGTGCAATTATCAGGAGGAACGCCATGCTGCTAGATAATTTCAGGCATCAAACACACTGCCAGACAACCTGCATATGAATAGCTCTGTCATAAGTTGACAGCTATGGGAATGTCTTTGCGATGCAGGAGTTGGGAGGGAAGCAATTTTCTTAACCTGAAACTGTTCTTAACCTGAAGCACCACTTTAGCTAATGGGACCTCTTGCTGCTGCCGCACCGCCGGAGCACGTTTCCTGTTCTCATCCTGAAGCAAAGTTCTTAACCCAAGGTACTATTTCTGGGTTAGCGGAGTCTGTAACCTGAAGTGTATGTAACCCGAGCTACCACTGTACTCTTAAAGGAACAGGAACCCTACCCTCCATTGCAAATGGCATTTGGGCCATACTGCTAATTATCAACATGCAAAATAAAGACAGAGGGTTGTATTCAACTTTTACTCAGAGAAGATCCATTAATCAACCAAAATTATCATGGACATTAATTTCAATCCAGAGCGTATCATTAGAATGAGGTTTGAAAGGATGAACAATAGTTCAGTTCTCTACTACAGGCTTCCTCAACCTCAGCCCTCCAGATGTTTTTGGCCTACAACTTCCATGATCCCTAGCTAGCTAGCAGGACATCTGGAGGGCTGAGGTTGAGGAAGCCTGCTCTACTATCTCAGCTTGCAGAAAGATAATACATGTAGGTGATAAGGGGGGTTTCTGAAAACTTTGCATGGATGTGTAAACGCAGGCATCCCCAAACTCGGCCCTCCAGATGTTTTGGGACTACAATTCCCATCATCCCTGACCACTGGTCTCGCTACCTAGGGATGATGGGAGTTGTAGTCCCTAAACACCTGGAGGGCCGAGTTTGGGGATGCCTGTGTAAACGTATTAGAAGGAATAATTTAGATTTGTCCAATAATAAGAAATGCATTATATTTATTTTACTTCATAAAATTTATATAATGCTTGATTGTAAAAATAAACAAACCTCAAAGTAATTTATGAAGCAAAGAAGTCTCCCTCTGAACTATATTGACACAGACTGAGAGCACTTGATGTCAAAAAAAGTATAGAGAAGCTTTTAAAGTTTAAACAGACAGGTGCTGACAAATGTCTGGATCAGGATATATTAGAAATACATATACCAAACCTCCCATGTACTCAGTGTGGGGGACAAGATAAAAAATGGTTAAGGAGAGTTAATTCAAAAATCGACCAGGTTTTTTTTTGGTGGATTGATACTTTACTCCAGTTCGGTGGGAACAACTTCCTTGCGAATTTGCCCCAAAACGGAATGTGACATTTGTGTGATAAAGAACACCAGATGCACAGGGTTCTGTCTAACATTGTGGGGGCCTGGCATGCACATGACTTCACACTGTGGAAAGAGGCCTGATGGGCCCTCCTGCGGCTATGACAGGCTCCGCTTCAGTAGGAGGGGCCGACATAGCCCATCACAGCCACAGCAGGCCATTTGGAGGGCATGACATGCCCCATCGGCCTCCTTTCATGGTGTGGGCTATTGAATACTGAGGCGGGCCAGCCCCCTCATTTTAAATTGGGGGGCTCAGCCCCCACAGCCCCACATGGATGACGCCCTTGAAGAACAGCATTTTTTCCCCCTGTGGTTCCTTCATCTAGACGAGTGGTTCCTAAACTCCCCCCCTCCCTCCCTCCACCAGACTACTTGAAAATTGCCTAGGATTTTATTGTAATGTGCTGCGTTAAATTCTGTATGATTTTTAATTGTATTTCCACAGACATGCCGCAGACCACCTGAATGATGCTCACAAACTCTGATCTAGATTTTACCAGAGCTGCAAGGGGAAAAAAGACAAGAGAAAGTGACCCTCTTGACACTAACTCTACAGGAATATACAAATGAACATCAGGTTGTTGCAAGACCGAAAAAAAGAAACTCTAGGTCAGAAATTATTAGAAAGGATATCAGAAAAAGTATCATACTGCAGCTAAATAAATTTATTGTGCAGACATATTTAAAGTATTGTTTGCAGTTCTGCTTACACAGTCATACTTATTAAGTTATCTGATCGTAAAATTTCATATCCTTTAAAAGCAAGTTAAACAGCTTATACAATTGTAAAGCAAAACCAGACAAAAGCAGCTCTGTATAGATTAAACAAAACAGAAGAGGTGAGTCCCACAAAGATTCCTCAACTGCCAAAGGCCAAGGTAAAGACACATGACCCCAGCATACAATGGAAGTTGTATAATGAAACTGCTAGGCACACGTCTGTGGCGAAAGGAGTTCCACAATTTAGGAGTTACCACAAAGAAAGACTTCTCCTGCATTGCCATTCACCACACTTCAGAGGGTGGTGGAACCTATCAAGAGAGCTTCTTTCCTGTTTTTAACACCTGATGGGGTCTGTTGGAATAGATGGTGCATTTCAGACATTTGAGGCCTAAGTTGTTTATAGCTTTAAACATCAATATGAACATCTTGAATTAGGCCTGGAAACAAACTGGCAACCAGAGCAGCTGTTTTAAAACCCAATTATATGTGCTCCAAACAGTCTACCTGATCAGTGACACAGTCACTGCATTTTGGGCCAGATTTCCCAATCATCAAGGGCAGCCACACATAGAGTGCCTTTTAGCTGTCCAGCCTGGAAGTTAAAAGAGTATGGAGTATGGATCTAAAATTCCAAAGAGACTGGAGTAAATTTATTGACTATATAAATAATAACTGTAGAAGTTTGAAGACACTAGCAGGATTGAAATAAATCCTACGATGTAGACTTTATAATATGAGACTAAACTGTGAGATATAGATTTGAAAGGGGAAAGCTTGTTGGCGGGATGGAGGGAAGTCATAAACTTGGCAGAGCAGTAGGGAATGAGATTGGTAGGCGCATATTGGAAATTATTGTTTATTGTTTAAAGTGAAAGTTCAATAAAAATTATATTAAAAAAGAGAGAGCATGGAGTATTGTAGCCAAGTAATCTCTGCCCAGCACTGCCTGTAGCTCACAAACCAGCACCATAGCCAGAAAGAGGCACTGGAATATAGCTGAAAATTGGTACCAAATGGACAATTTAAATGGTCAAGGGTTTGGAGAAACTTTCTCATAAGAAAAAGAGTGACTAATGGGGCTATGTTAGATAGATCCATAAACAATGTGGAAAGAATAAAAACAGTCCAAATTTTAGTACACTAAGGCTACAACTTAAGTGGGGGTTATGCTCCAGGTATACCACCTAAAGCCAAAATTGCGTATAGCCAAAACACATTGGGTTTAATGACAGGTGGGATTACCAAAGTAATTTTTCCTGGAACCCTGTCCCATTTCCATACCCTTGTTATTTTTATTTTTTTCAAATATTTGCCACACGTGTAAAGCTAAATACATACAAATTACCATAAATGCACACAAGTCAATGTTTTGCTGTATATGAGAATTTGTTAACACAAATTAAATAAGGAGAGCCCTCCTGGCAGATCAAAAACCTGCTTAATCCAGCATGTTGTTTCCAACCGTGGCCCCTATGAGAAGCCCAAAATCAGGATATTAATGCAATAGCAACTGGTATACAGCAACATGCCGCCTCTGCAGACAGTTGCATAGCCATTATGACTGACAGCCTTATGCTGGGCATGTCCAAAGTCCATTTTGGGGGGCCTAATCCGGCCCACCAGTCAATTTAATCCAGGCCCCATGGCTGTATATGTCCTGAGGTAAAATCCTTAAAAAAGCTCAGCAACTTCAGTCGACCCCCACGCATGTTCACTTCATCAAATCTGACCCTCTCTGCTAAACTGGTGACCATTGAAAGTAGCTTCAGAACATATAAAGTTGGTATATGACTTGTCAATAAGTATGCAAAATTTACTAGTCTGTGGAAAAAAAATACTAGGCTATTGCTTATATATCTAATAATAATTTCTGGCTCCAAATTAGGCAGATTTAACTTTTGTAAAGCTTTGTCCTGTCTAGTCCGGCCCAGCCAAAGACATGATGATGTCTGAGGCAAAACAGCAAATGCTGATCCCACCACTCAAGTCAAGGTACATGGTAAGGTAAAGGTCCAGTCGTGGCCGACTCTGGGGTTGCGGCGCTCATTTCGCTTTACTGGCCGAGGGAGCCGGCATACAGCTTCCGGGTCATGTGGCCAGCATGACTAAGCTGCTTCTGGCGAACCAGAGCAGCGCACGGAAACGCCGTTTACCTTCCCGCCGAAGCGGTACCTATTTATCTACTTGCACTTTGACGTGCTTTCGAACTGCTAGGTTGGCAGGAGCAGGGACCGAGCAACGGGAGCTCACCCCGTCGAGGGGATTCAAACCGTTGACCTTCTGATCAGCAAGTCCTAGGCTCTGTGGTTTAACCCACAGTGCCACCCGCGTCCCAGGTACATGGTACCCCCCCCCCAAATCCCACAAGTACTTGCCCTAGGTAGTAATATTACAATAATACTAACTTACCTAACAACTTGCTGCATTTCATAACCCCAAAAATCTGCCACCACCTCATTTTGTGTTTGGAGATGCTCATTATCACAATTAGATGGGAGGCTGTTTAGAAGTGTACAGACGTTTGTTTACACCACCCATAGTTAAGCAATAAAAAAATATTGGCTCTTTCCAAATCCCCTGGCTTCTTCCCACTTACATTTTGCATGAAGATGATGGGCACTCCTCAAGAAGCCTGATAAATCTGTAATCCTATTTCTACACCTTTCTTTCCATGCCTCTTTCCCAATTTTTATTATATAACTCAGCCCCTTCATTTTTCCTCACTTCAGGCACCCACCCAATCACTGTTTCTCACTTTATCAGTAGTGTCATTTCACATTTTAGAGTTGGGGGTATCATCAGTGAGTATGAAGGATTGTGTGCAAGAATAAAGAAATTGCTTCACCTCTTCAGATTTCAATACAGTGATACCTTGGGATGCGAACGGGATCTGTTCCAGAGCCCCGTTCGCATCCCGAATGGAACGCAAGACGCGACAATGCGTCTGCGCATGCTGCGTTTCACCACTTCCACGCACGCGCGTGACATAATTTTGAGCATCTGCGCAAGCAGCGAAACCCAGAAGTAATGCGCAACTCGAACACACTCAACCCAAAGCACATTCAACTCGAGGTATGACTGTAAATTGTGGCTAGAACATTTGTTGTGACTAGTATAGCTGGTTTTTTAAAAAAATCTCGTAACAACTATTGAACCTTCATGACTTCTGGCCTACTTACACAGACCCATTTAAAATGTATATATAGCTGAAACTCTGAGCTCCTGAGGAACAGCCACATGTGAGCTAAAAGGCAAAAGGTAGGACCAATAACCTTTTCCTTTTATGGCACCCCAGTATTTCCAACAGCATGGCCTCCTCCCCTTCACTCCCCCCCCCCCATTCTCACTTAGCCCAAACCTCATTCGCCTCCCCAAACGTCATTCACCCCCAGCATTTCTTCCATTTTAACCAAGCCCCATTACCAAACACCGCTCCTTGACTTCCACCAGACTTGTCCCGAAACAAATTCTCCCAATTCAATGTCACCTTATTTTGCTAATTTATGCCAACGTCCTTTGTCAAGCCGTGCTATGGCTTACTCCTATTTCTCTGGATTGCATAGCTTGAGTAAAACATTAACCTTCATCAAGGTTTGGAAGAGGGAGCTCCATTAGTGTACAAAAATGCATAACCTCTACCCAAAGTGCTGGTGTAGGGCAGTGGTGCCTTCAGGGCAGGACTTTGGGCAGAAGTTCCTAGTCCTATCCAGCAAAACGTGCATGCCCTCCCCCATGCAGCATGACTGCTTCACCACATTATCAAGTATAGGAATAAATACACATTATTATCTCAAGCTTAGTTTCATTTTTCCTGGCTGCACCACTAAAACAAGGTAACTGCCAAATCTGTCGCGTTCTGTGCCTATTTATCTGCTCAAACATCAGGATGAGTCAAGAAGAATGTGTACTTTTCCTTGAAGTAATATCTACCTCCCCTTTATATGTGGTTGATCATATATAAAAATATTCTCTACTGTACCAGCCTGAAACTGGTACAGCAAAATCTCAAGAGAACAGCCTGTCCCACAGTCTACCTTGAACAGCAGAAGCCAGAAGGGATTCAGGTGTGGCAGTGGATCTGCAACTCTCATCATCCCTCAGGGCATGGTTAGCATTGTTCTGTAGGACTGGAGAGATGTAATTTCAGATAGCCACAAATTGACCTTGTGCCAGTCACTATTTCTCAGGCTATGCAACTGCACAGGGTGCTTGTCAAGATAGCATTTGGCAGTATCTTTGGAGGAAAGATAGAGGATACAAATGTGGTACATTAAAAATAAATGATTATGTTATGCCACTATTTCTATTTTGACTAATATAAATTCCAATTTTTTAAACAAATCATAATTCAGTAATGTCTAGCAACCATCACTGGAGGGGTCTATCAAGAAATCCGCAATCCTTTTTTATTTGTGAGATAGTTTTGGTTGAACTTAATTGCATACTGTATGGAAGGACAAGTTAGCAGCCAAAATATTTTAATCAGAAAAAAAAGATTGCTTAAGCAAATTGAAGAGCTATATGTTCCTACTGTATTTAATTATTTCTTTGGCTATTTACTGTATTCATTTTTATGCCAGTGCCTAAATATATTCAAACAACATTGAATACTTCACTTTCAAGTCACAACAAAAATGAATCTGTATCTACCAATATCTACACAAAATTAGTTTTTAAAAAGTGATAAAAGTACAAGTAGGCATATTGTATTAAAAGGCATTTTGTCATTTAAATACTTCAATTTCACAGCTCCTATACAAAAATAATGAACGCTTTGCATGGCTGGCAAGGATTGTGGCATTATGGTTCTAAGAAGGACAAAGAATGTGAAGAAACGGTAGCATTGGAACAGATGGAGAGGAGGTGCTTACTGCAGTGGTGCAGCAGAAGCAAATGAGCAAAGTCAAGCTGTACCTGGGATTTTAGTTCTCCTAAAGCCTTTGCAACACACTATTCTTCTTCTTTAGACTGTATCTAGATGGTACCTGTCCTGTATTATTATTATTCCACACAGTCTGTTCCTTTTCCAAATACCGTATATAGCTGAGACTCCACTAGCATTTTGTCAAGGACCCATCATCGGTTCCCACATGAAGCATCATCTCTCTCTCTACAAGCCAGGTGTGTTCAGCCTAACAATACACATTTGAGTTTGTGCCATTCAGATTTTTTCAGATACACCTTCCATTCTACCCTTCTTAATCAGATCAGGGGAGCAGTGCAACTCAGCACTAGTTAATTCCCTATATTCCAATGCCCAGGGCTTTTTTCAGCCAGAACTCACCAGATCTCAGTTCTGGCACCTCTCAGGTGGGAGCCATTACCATTGTAAGACAACAAGGGAGGCATTCATAGTGAGTTCCGGCACTTCTTTTTCTAGAAAAATAGCACTGCCTATGCCCTTTCTGTATGCATATCCCCTCCAATGACAACTGTCTATAATCCCCCCAGAACACTTTCAACTCCTGCCTGCAATACTGGACCTGCTCCTAGCAAGTTCAAATAAGCCCTCTAGTTCACCCCACCATGCTTCTGAGCTACTGATCTCACTTCCATACAAGCCTGCTTGGCCTGCTGCCCAAGAGAGGCTCCCCACAGCCTCTTTCTTTCTTCTACTGGCATTACATATCCCAAACACATCGTATAGAGGCCCTAGAAATAAGCTCTACTTCCAGGTCTAGGAGCTCCACCCCATCTGTTCATGGCAATGGCACTAAGTTTTGTTGTTGTTCCTAGGAGAGCAGCATCTTTCCCTCCCCAAGGATACTCTCCCTTTTCTGAAGCACTTTTTAAAACAAAGCCCCTCATCCCCCCCCCCTCCAGCGGGCTGTTGGATGCACAACAATGGGCATAAACAAAGGGGGCGGGGAGGGCAGCTGCTCCCCCCCATCAAACAAACGAACAAATAAATAATACTTAACTAGCCAATCACATGGCAGATAGCTCAATTCTGCCCCCCCCCAAAACACATAAAGCCTGTCCTCCTGCAGCCATGTGCACAGCCTGCCTCTACTTCCCTTAATGTACTCTTTCGTCCAAATCCTCACCCGTTCTTTTCTTCCTCCTCCAGAAACTTCCAACTTACTTCCCCAGACACAAAACCCCCTTTTTTTCTGGAAGCAACCCCTTCCCCCCTCCCCAC
Organism: Podarcis vaucheri; assembly: GCF_965113315.1. NCBI lineage: Eukaryota > Metazoa > Chordata > Lepidosauria > Squamata > Lacertidae > Podarcis > Podarcis vaucheri. Next base: position 27,557,639 of record NC_138767.1, on the reverse strand, counting down.
CCCCACGACCCCCTACCCTTGATGCCTCCTTCCCACGGGGCCCCGGGCTTAACCCCTCTCGCTGCGCCTCAGGCTCCTCCCGTAGGCACCGTCCCGCCAGCCAAGGGCAGCCGGGAGTTCAGTTGCGCGGGGAGAAGGAGTCTACGGCTGGGGAAAGGAGTTGAAAGTTTCTGCAGGAGGAAGAAAAGAGCGGGCGAGGATTTGGACGAGGCGCCTCTCAGAAGCAGCCCTCTCCTAGTCCTCCTCGGCGCCCTCCGGCCAACTTCCTCGCCCGAGACACGCGCGCGCGTATATATATATGCATACTGTACATATATACTGTATACACAAACTCCCGGAGTGGAAGGAGACAGACGCGCGCGGGGACACATAACAGATACAAACTCTTGCCTCTAAGCTGTGTGTCCACAACTCCCACCCACCCCTTCTCCCTCCACAGCACACACGTGATGCTCTGTCTCCACCTGCGGTTCCTAAGCTACCCGCGCCCTTCAATTTCCCAGCGCGGGGTCGACTCCACCCATGCTCCCGGCTTCCGTCTCCCCTCGGCGACCCTCCCCAGCCCTCGTGGCCAAGTGCGGGCTCGCAGGCAGGCGCGCGCGCGCACACAACCCGCTCCCCGGGCGTGCGCCCGCCCCGCCGGCCAACTGTCCCACCTGCCCAACCCCTCTTCTCCAGCAGCGACGCCTGTTTCACCTTCAGCATCCCCTTCTCGCAGCCTCCGTTTCTCTTGCCAGCGCCAAGAGGCAGCCGCGGTTTCCTGCAAAGCTCCTCCGCTTCCTTACCTCACTGCAGGATCTGATCCCCTGCCTTTGCCTCGGAAATGGGGGCGAAGAGAGCGTCAGAGAGGGTTGGGGAGCGTCTAGCCCGCGGCGATGTCCCGCCCGTCCTCTTTAAACACAATGGGCGTTTGCTGCTCTTTTCCAAATCCGCTGCGGAGGCGTCGGCCGGTCCGGGAGAAGCAGCAGATTCCCTTCGCTCCCCTTGGTGTCTCTTCCGCTATCTCCTCCGCTGATGCGGAGCTCGGATGCTGCCTCCGGGCTGGAGGAGGAAGCAAGCAAGGGGGTGCAACTTCAGGGTTCCCTCAACTTCTCATCACTTGGGCGTCCCCTTGATCTCCCTCCTCCTCCTCCTCCTCCTCCTCCTGCTGATCGCCCCCGGGCTTCAGAGCTGGGCCCTCAGTATCAGCTGCGCACATGGACCGCTCGTGACATTGAGAGCGCACCTCCCAAGCACAGCCGCGCGCTGCACCAGCGAAAGGTCCCTGGAGAGAGACGGGAAGGTCAGGCAGCTACTGCTACTGCCGCCGCCGCCGCCGGGTCCAGGTCTCTCCAGGAAGGAGGAGATCCGTTTCCCCTCCCCCTGCTCCCACGCCGACAGCCGCTCTCAGTGGCCCCCCGGGCACCTTCCGATGGCATGCACTGACCCCGGCTCCCAGTGCAGCAGCAGCAGCAGGGACAGCTCCATGGGGCAGCCCCTATTCCCACCTCCCAGCGGGCGGGACCGAGCCTCCCTCCCGCTCCAAGGCGCCTGGCCACTTACAGAGGGGCGCTCTCGGGCAGGAGGAGGTGTCAGCGGAGCGAGGGATCGGGACTCGGGCGAAAAAGGACACCACCACGCAGCTGCTTCTGGTGGGGTGGGCTGTCCCATCGCTGCAGCACAGAAAAGGTGATCGATCAAAGCGGGGTGCAAATAAATGGGAGGGGCGGGTTCGCCTGATTCATTGGTCCCAAAGTATCAGCGAAAGTGTCGATTGCATCTCGCCGAGCAGCCCAGCATCTTGGTGCAGCAGCAGCAGCAGCACCACAAGCAAAAGGATGCAGCGTTGTCCTGCATCCTTCATGCTCCAGCGAGGCTCAAAGTGAGAGGAGACGGCGCTAGGTCCGCTTCCGAGTAAACGCAGGGTGTTCGGTCTACAACACCCCAATGCTGCTCGCGTTTGATCCCTTTGCAACGTGAAATTGAAGTTGGCTGGAACGCAAGTTTGAATTTTAAAATGGTTTTCTGTCCACAGGTTAGCACCATCAGTGTATAAGACTCGAAATTTTTTACAATTTTTTTAAAAGTAAAAAAATCTTACACACGGAAAAATATGGTACATCATTCCAGTAAATCCAAACCCTAGAACTTGCATCACATCACTCAAGATGCAAAATCAGCATCCTTTGCATGCAAAAAGTCCCACTTTCCCTAGCATCTCCAGGTAGCGCTGGGAAAGAGTCTGAAATGCTGGAGAGCTGCTGCCAGTCAGTGCTGACAATATTGAACTAGATGGATCAATGTTCTGAACTGCTATGAAGCAATTTCTTTCTTTTTTTAAAAAATATAAGTAACCAGGCCCTTCTGATATGCTTCAAAGGTGGATTCTTGTCATGGACTGGCTGCGGGGGGGGGGGGGGGGCGCCAGTTGGGGAACCCCCAGGGGATGAAGGCTCAGAGGCAGAAGATTGGTGGTGGGATGACAAATGTGTGGTCAGAAAAGGAGAAGGGAGCAGACTGGGAGGATGAGGTACTGGAAGCTGAAGAGGCAAGAAGGGTTAGTGAGCTGGAAGAGGCTGTGACAGGAGAGGAGCCACAGATGAGGCAGGCTGCTGAAGAACCCAGGGAGTCTCCCCCTCCTGCTGCAACCTGTCCTCCCCCCACCCTCCCAGAACATGCAGAGAAAAAAAAAGAGGGAAGAGGAATGAGAACAAGAGATGAAGCTTTTGGCTGCTGGGGAAGGAACTGGGGGATGAGCCTTAGAGAGCGGTGGGAAAGCGGAGACCTTCAGTCCTTCATTGGGGCAAAACCTACTGGGAAGGATTGTGGGTAGCTTGAGTGTGCTGGTCCAGGGGGCGGGAGGTTACCGCGTGGCGTGGTCCGTGTCCGGTCCGAGACTGAAGCGGGGTCCAGGGCAGGGAGTCGGGCGTGTTCAGGAACTCTGGCAGAAAGCAGGACAGGGTGCCGGCAGGAACAGGTAACCGCAACCTGGGACGGGGCTGGCTGGCCTTTATTTCCTCTGAGGCATAGGGCGGCCCACAGGTGATCTATGGGCGGCCCATAGGGCGGTCCACAGGTGACTCACCTTTCCTGGCCTGGAGGCGAGCACTCCTCCTGCAAGAACTTAGTTACCGCCACCTCTCTGCCATGAGCCTCTGCAGCTCAGGAGAGGCTGGAAGGTTACTGGACTCAGAGGCAACCTCACCTTCCCTTGACAGTGCTGGGAGAGGAGTACCTGCAGGCAATGGGTCCTCGATCACCTCCGGAGCCAGAGCGGATTCAGCTGGTGTCTGCTCCTGAGGATCCGGCACAGGTGAGGGCCCTTCAGGTTCAAGCCCCTGCCCCAGCTCAGCCGGCCCTGGAGGCGGGGACTCCTGTGCAGGCTCGGATTCCTCAGGTTCAGCCTCTGAATCAGATTCCCAGGCCATCACATCGAGAGGCGTAGCAAGCCCAAGTGGTACCTGGTGCGGAATTTTTTTTGTCACTCCCCCCCCCCCCGGCCCACATCGACAGCTTGGGGTAGGCTTGGGAGTCGCCCCCCTTCCTATACCTCTGTGCCTGACCCCTGTGACTCCCAAGTACCCTGAGCTCCTGCTGGCAGCGGGGGGTGTGTGTCCCACCGCCATCTGTATGGCGGTCCAGCGGCGCCAGTGGCAAACCACTATGTACAGCACATGTGCAGTGTCGCTATGCACCACGCATGCATGTGACACCGCCTATGTGTTGTATGTAGTGGTTAGCTGTTGGCGCTGCCCAAGAGCTGTACGGATGGTGGTGGGGTCCTCTGCTCATGGCTGCACTGGCGGCCGTGGGATCCTCTGCGTGTGGCTGTAGTGGCAACGGCGGCATCCCACCGCTGTCTGTGTGGCGCTCGGGTGACGCCGGTGGTAAACCGGCATGTACAGCACATGTGCGGCGTTGCTGCATACAGCGCATGCGTTTGACACCGCACATATGTTGTACGTAACGGTTTGCTGCCGGCGCCACTTGAACGCCGTACGGACGGTGGGATCTTCTGCTCGCTGCTGCAGCCGCTAACAGAGGATCTTCCACATGCGGCCGCGGAGGTGCAATGGCTGCTCACGCCACTGCACTCAGGCTGGGGCAGCAGGGCAAGCACCCCGTGGGGTGCCTTCTTGTCACTCTCCCAAACACAGAACCTCGGGTGCACCGCGCCCCCCCCCCGCAACGCCACTGGGTAGCTTTACAGGATGCCAGAACTCGGCCCAGGAGAGCAAGCATTTTGAGCAGCACTAATTCAGTTGCATTACTGACTTTCAAAATGGCAGGGGAAGCCAAGGAGGAGGCAAGCGGCAGAATCCCTCCTCCTAAAACCTTCAGAGGACAGTTATCATAGCCTCTTCCGCTTCACCAGTGTAAGTTGTCACAAAAGAGAATTTTCTTCACCTGAGCACTGGCTGCTTAGCAATAACAAGCCTTTGGCTTTACTCATTTCTGAGCTGTTGCAATGTTGTTTAAAGATTTTATTTATTTTTATTTATTTATTTAATTACTTACAGCATTAGCATCTATTTCTTCAGCCAAAACAAATTCCAGAGCAGCTTAAATATGATCAAACAAACAAGACAGGTCCTACTTGGAGGATTCCTGTTAGGTTGTGGGCGAACATATCAGACAACACAGTGATTCTTCAAACAGCTCTTCCTTATTCTGAGGCCAGAACTGAACTGAGCTGAAGGGCTCAGTCAGCCTGCTTATATAGAGCTCCAGTACCTTGCTACTGTAACAACTTTCTAAAACTATCCAATCACTGAACGTCAATTTCCATCCTTCATTTGCATAACTATCTACAGTATCCCCCTGCTGGCCCAGGGGAGAACTTCAGTACATAACATTTACCATCTTAATCCCACAACACAAAAGGGAAAGGGGACATGGAGGAAAGAGGAAAATCAAAATTATTCACAATTACCTTCTGCCCCACTCTTTCCAGGCACAGGTGCATGCTTAAAAGCTCTGTGTCTGAGCATGGTCTTTTGTGTGTGAGGATGTTCCCCCAGAGCTTTCCCCGCAAAAATAACAAAGAGGATAATGGAGTCAGCCCACACTTTTAGTTTAAAAAAATTAAAACTATCCTAAATTACATGAAGCAGAAATTCTAAGAACGTAAATCAAGTTTTGTTTTGTTTTTTTAAAAAAGCAAAGTACAATAAAATATATGGTAATGGTGATTCTTCAGTTTAATATATTAATCTTAATATATGGTCTTTAACGTTAAGTCAGCACAAATGTCAATTGAGATCTTAAGTGCATCGCTGTTTGCTCCAATTGAGCTTTAAAGAGCAAGTTATCATGAGAAAAGGTCCAGAGGAAAAAAGAAAAAGGGTGCTCAGACACAGAGCTTTAAAGCACAGATCAATCATACCTGGAAAGGGCGGAAGAAAGGTAATTGTGCCTCACCTACAATTAACCAGCTAGCATATTCAGGGGTAGGAGGTTCCTGGTGGAGCTGGGCCTCCAGCAAAGCTGATGAAATGAGCTCTGTATTGAGGCAGTTTGATGCAATGGCTGCCCTGAGGTGACCCCTGATGGGAAATGAGGCCTGACAGAGCTGGCCTGTCATAGCAGAGTCAATGGAGGGAGCTCTGCTTTTCAGCACCCCCACTATTTCAGATAGGTTGCAGCTATGAGTTTTGGCTACACTGACCCCCAAAGTCGGAAGAGCTCCTGAACAGAGATGGCATTCGACTCCTTACATAGTTTTCCTGGGTTTATATCCTATGTCCCACCCCCACTTTCAGACCCTCAGAGCCGGAAAGCAACTGACATTGAAGCAGTTGAGGGCCCCTGTTCAGCAGCACCTCTTCCTTCCATGAATTCAGGCCTAGACGTGTGGCAAAGGGGCTACTCAGCCACTATGGCTTGACCTTTGCACTGACTGGTAGCGCCTTCTCCCTGACCTTTGGACGCCATCATTCAAATCCAGCAACATCTTGAGGGCACCATGTTGACTGCCCTTGCCCCATGGCATCCCACACTATTTTGAAAGAGCCATTAAGTGGCTGCCTGGCAGTCATTGTAGCTCACGGATGCCAAGCAAGCTATGGAGAAACTATGAAGGTATGAACCAAAAGCGTTGCCTGGGTCCTCTCCTCCTGGCATTTTATTATGTGGACTGCCTTTTCCGTTCAGTGTCTCTGAGGCAGAAGAAGCATGTGTTTGCTCTCACTCTTTTCTTGAAGCAATCAGTCTCCTTCCGCACGGAAACGGCCTAATCAATGTACTGAGGCAAGTTTTGTTAAGAACCTGCAAACTTCCCATTTGAGTGGAAGGTTAATATTTGAGGGAGGCCCTTTTGCCTCCTAGTAGCGTGTGGACTGATTGGCTGCCCTGAGGTGACAGCACTCATTGTGGCCGGTTGGAATGAAGGGCTGTAGGCCTAAATAGCTTTGCATGTGGAATAAATAACTGGTCCTCCTTAAGAAGCTATTGTCTCTTTGTTGGTGAAAGCTGGAAGTGCACTGCAGTACTGATTGGAGAGCAAGTCCAGCCACACCTCCCTGTTCTGAGAAGGCAGAGCTACCTTCACCCCCTTCCTATCACAAGGTTCAGAGTTGGAGTGTGACAAAAGATTAATGGCTGCACTGAGGCTCAACTTTTCAAGTACAGTGGTGCCCCGCAAGACGAATGCCTCGCAAGACGGAAAACTCGCTAGAGTCTTGCTTTGCAAGACGAAAATGTCTTGCGAGTTCCTGCGGGGTTTTTTTCCTTTCCTCCCCTTTTTCTAAGCCGCTAAACCGCTTATCAGCTGATCCTATAAGCTCATAAACCGCTAAAAGCCTCTAATCCGCTAATCCGTCAATGGGCTTGCTTCGCAAGACGAAAAAACCGCTAGACGAAGAGAATCACAGAACGGATTCTTTTCGTCTTGCGAGGCACCACTGTAACAACAAAATGGAGAAGAAGAGCGGTGGTGTGTTTTTCCTCCTGAGCAAACGCCTTCCTCCCCGCCCTGCCCCACTCCCAGGTGAGGTGCAGAGCTGGAGTGTGGCAGGATCCGAATGGCATCACAAAGGCCTAGTTTTCAGGTAAGAACAAAATGGAAGGGAGCGACTACTTCCAGGTATCGTTGTCTCCTAAGCAGCTGACTATCATTCCCTTCAGCATGCCAGCACTACCACTACTGCGCTATAAGGGCTTCTCTAAAAGTGCAAGGATTTATATCTGGTGTAAGGATTGCTGTTCCTCACTAAGGTTTTGAAAGGGTTCTTTATAGGGAATATTGTTTTGTGTGCAACTGCTTTCCAACGTGATTGGGTTAATGCCCTTCTTTCCTTGAGACCAGCTTTCTCTAGAATAATAATAATTATAATAATTTTTATTATTTATACCCAGCCCATTTGGCTGGGTTTCCTCAGCCACTCTGGGCAGCTTCCAGTACATATAAAAACATAATAAAATGTCAGACATTAAAAACTACCCAATAAAGGGCTGCCTTCAGATGTCTTCTAAAAGTTGTATGTATCTGCTCCACATGCCACATTGAATGTTGTATGACATCAGGTGTGGGGCAGGCGGGTTGGATGTGAGGAAACTGGCCTTGTGGGCCAAACTGGGACCCCCGGCAACCCTAAGTAGGGCCGTGGGCTGGAGGTTCCCCACCCTTGCTGTAGGGAATGGGCCTGGCACTAGTTTAAAAAGTTGTGATTACTACTAAAAAGATGGCCTAGTCAAGCTGAGGCCTCAGGTATTAAAGTGGCACTATCTCCCAGGTTTATAAGTCTTGGCCAAAGGAAGCTGTGGAAATGTTTTTCTGGTCATCAGGTAATAGAACATACAGGTCCATCCACACTATATTCGAGCACCCAAATTCTAGAGGGTAGTTTGTGCATCTCTTCTTCACATGTCTCTTCTGACAGGACACCACAGGGCTCATATATCTTGTCCCAATGTATTTATCTGTAATTGATAAATGTTAATCTGCTAATGGTATTTTGTTTGTAAGTTATTTCTGTAATGAAGTCAAATTCTGTAACTTCATGTTTCTTTCTCTCTAGGAATGGCAAAAATGTATTTTCTTGTTGGTCCTGCCTTCTACCTGGTGGAGTTAACTTTTTTCTGTTTGCTGCATTCTCTGCTGATCAGAAGAACACTTCACAGTGAGTCCAACTTTCCATTCTTACTCTGTTTTGTGCCTAAGTGCAAAAGTTATAAACATGCCCCACCAAGTGTGAAGAATGTGCGTGTGTTGAATTAGTTGTCTGTCTCTCTTTAAAAATTGGAGGTAGAAACCTGATCTGTTCATGGCTGCTGTGTCCTTCACACTTGATGGGTTGTGCATGAGTATTTTGTACTTGAGTAAAAGAGGTAAAGTGAAAATCCACACTTAGACTTCTAGCTGTATGGTGATGTTCATGATCCGAAACGATAACGCAACAGAAGTGATGACAAAGGTTTTTAAAATAAATAAATAAATCCATAATTTGTCAAAAGAACATCTGTTGCATATCTATGATGAGCCACTCAATCAGCAAACACAGAGAAATATATTCTGTGATAACTAATAGTTCTGCATTTCCCAAAAATATTAATAATCAAGATGTAAATGATGCTTATTTCAGTCCTAACAAAAATCAAACTTCTTTAAAAACATCCTAATTTTGAAAATTCAAATATCTGATCCTCCACTATTTTGTATGATAATCTACCCTGTTGGTGACAATCACATAATGATGTATGTGGAGAAGATTATTTATTAAATAATAATTTCTATTAGAGCTTTATTTGTGTATCAAAGTATGCATCATTTTCAGGGAATGTCAATCCAATCTAATTTCACGGAGATTCTGTTCAGCATGGAGATTCTTGGGCATCAATTTATATTTTTAGACAGTGAGCATCGCAAGTGAATTGTGCATTTTGTAAGGTTTATGGCGCCCAGATCCCCAGCTTGTGCCAATAAAAAGACGGTTACAAGCTTATTCTCTGATATTATTCTCAACAAAATAAGCAGCACTTCATTTACTGTTGCTACTGTTTTTTCCTGATTTCCTTGTTTTTAAAAATGATTATATAATTCAGAATGATTATATATTTGCTGAGAATAGAGAACTCTTAATTATCTGAACCTTAAGGCTTGTTTCACATGTGCAATTAGTACCTATGTAATAATTACCATAACAAGGAAATGCTTGGGTGAAAAGCAAAGCTAAGTAACAATTACATTTTTAATGGCTTATTCATATTATATACAACTTTCTGGTGTGACTGGCAAATATTGTGTGGTTTAGGACACCAGAATTTCAAGATCTGCTTTTCCTTACATGAACCTGAAGTTCATCAGAAGCCTTTCTCCATATGCCTCATCCAAGGGATAAGCAGAGCAGAGCAACACAAGAACAGACTTTTTCAGTGGTGTCTTTCTGCCTCCACATTTGACAAATGCTCTCTATGAGGAAACATACCTGGCATACCACGGTCAGTTTTTAAGCACCAGGCTGAGCAGGGCTGGCAGATTGAAGCAGTCACCTCAGGTGGCAGAATCCTTTGGAGCAATGCCCCTGCGAGTGCCTTGCCTGCTACTGCCAGGGTTGCACAATGGTGGCTTGCAGTAAGATCTCGCTGGAAGCAGCTATGTGACCCAAGCAAGTGCAGCTGCAGCAGGGAAGAGGATCTTCCCATTTTACCTCAGATGGGGAATAGGACTGGTCGCCCCTGAGGTTGAAACATTTTGTTTACCCAGATTTTTGGTGGTTATGTTTTTGAGATCATACTTGTTGTTGTTGTTTAATTAAATTTGTATAGTGCTCTTCATCTGAAGATCATAGGGTGGTTCACAACATAAAAATACAAAATGACAACACAAAATGCATAATTTTAAAACCCACCATTGTTACTTTGCTGGATCTCATGATTGTTTTTTTTTAAAAGACTTCTTGGCTTTTATCTAGTTCAGTGTGCTTTTTCCTTTAGTGGCCAACCAGATGCTTATTTGAAGTGCAAAAGCTGAAACACGAGGACGGTGGAATCCTCCGACCATTGTTCCTCAGTCCCTGGTGTTCAGGTGCAAGCTACTTCTGATCCTTGAGACAGCAATATGCTTTTCATAACTCATAATGATTGATGGCCTTATTCTCCATGAATTTGTCCAATCTACCTTTAGAGCCATCTTAATTTGATGTCCAACACCATGTTTTGCACTAGCAAACATTGTATTTTAACTATGGATCTGGTATTTAAAATCTGGTGTTACGTGGAGTGCTTTCCAGTCCTCTGGTAAGGAGGCCACATACCCACACCCATGAGGGACAAGTTACCATAAGAATACATTATTATTTAGACAAGCCTACCCAGATGCTTAGGGACGCGGGTGGCGCTGTGGGCTAAAGCCTCAGCGCCTAGGGCTTGCCGATCGAAAGGTCGGCGGTTCGAATCCCCGCGGCGGGGTGCGCTCCCGCTGTTCGGTCCCAGCGCCTGCCCACCTAGCAGTTCGAAAGCACCTCCGGGTGCAAGTAGATAAATAGGTACCGCTTACCAGCGGGAAGGTAAACGGCGTTCCGTGTGCGGCTCTGGCTCGCCAGAGCAGCGATGTCACGCTGGCCACGTGACCCGGAAGTGTCCCCGGACAGCGCTGGCCCCCGGCCAATAAATGTGAGATGGGCGCACAAACCCCACAGTCTGTCAAGACTGGCCCGTTCGGGCAGGGGTACCTTTACCTTTACCTTTACCTTTACCCAGATGCTTGGAAGTTTGGATGAGTTTTATTTATTTATTTATTTAGATTTTTTAAAAAAATTTATAACAATTAATGATACAAATCTCATTCATCAAGTTATTTACAATTATTCTCCCTCCCCTCTTCTGGACCTACCTCAACTCCCCCTGTGCTGAGTTATTTGGTTTTATTTATCGTATCCTGCTTTTCCTACACAAAAATAAAATCCCTTATCATTTCTCTGAAATATCTGTTACTCAAGTGAAATTGTGAAGTTTATTCAAATCCTGCCAGTGGTGCAGAGTGCCTTCTATCAGCTTCGGCTGGTGCCCAGCTGCACCACTATGTTGCAGTTGTGCTGAATGCACTCCCCCCCCCTCCATATTCCTTGCTTACATAAAAACACTGTGTAATCTGGAATGGCTACCATGTCACAGTGGATTTCCAGTGCTATATGAATCAGACAAGGAGTAGCCAGTGTGGTACCCTCCAGATGTTGTTGAACAAAAACTCCAATCAAACCTGACCATGTGTTGTGTTAGCTGGGATTGATGGGTGTTGTAGTCTGGATGGCACCACATTTGCTACCCCTGAATTAGACATAGGCCCTCCTCTGGTGCACATTGGGAAATCAATACAGATCCATCAAGCTCCTAGTTTTCAAGGACTGTGTGCCTGCTTCACTGAACTATGTCTTTCTGAGGAACTTATTGCAAGCGGCTGAAAGAAATGGAATTTTTCCCCAAGTTGAGACCGAAGAATTCCCTTGAAAGTTTCCCTTCAACTATAATAGGGCCTTGGAATGACTCCTTCATCAGGACAACATAGTGTCCTGAAAAACACTTAGCTGGAATACTTAACCTTCCACATCTACCAGATAAAATATGTTTACAAAGTCACACCCTAGAATGGTCTGGATTCTATGCTTTGCCTAGGTCAGGCATGACCAAACTTGGCCCTCCAGCTGTTTTGGGACTACAGTTCCCATCATCCCTGACCACTGGTCCTATTAGCTAGGGATGATGGGAGTTGTAGCCCCAAAACAGCTGGAGGGCCAAGTTTGGCCATTGCTGGCCTAGGTGGTGGATGTTATAAAACTTCCTACCCACATTAAGTGTTTGGTTTCAGCTACTGTCATGCTTAATGAATTGTCGTCAAGATGTCTGGGCTGCAGTATCTGAATATTTCTCTTCCTAATAATAACTGACCGTATGTGTTTCTTAGGCTAAACACAATTGCAGAAGATTATGAGATCTATATTTAGGATTAACACATTTACAGAAGATTATACAATTAAGATTAAGATTAAGATTATATAACTGTTGCCACATCTTTGTATTGTGTAAAAGAGATCTTCACCTGCAACAGGATGTCTACTGCTAGTATTCAAGTGATTAAACAGGAGCATAGGCAGCTGCCTTTATTGAGTCAGAGCATTAGTCCATTTAGCTCAATGTCTCCACCAGGTATGGGGAACCTTTGACCCTCTGGATGTTACTGAACTGCAGTTCCCATCAACCCTAGCAAGCATGACTAATGGTCAAGGATGATGGGAGTTGTAGTTCAGCAACATCTGAAAAGACAAATACTCTAACTAGTCTATGCTGACTGGGAGTAGGGAACATTCCCAGCCTTAGCAGGAGATGCTGGGGATGGAACCTGATGCTGTACCATGGAACTTCAGCCTCTTCCTTACAAATGATTATCATGTTGAATTCTAGACTATGTACTGGAATATTAGACTCAAAGCATATATACACAACTTTCTTGCACACATGCACTGGTTTGGCTGTAAAATAAGAGTTGGGGTTATGCTAAATAGACTGCATGCTCCATTTAACCTCAAAAAAAATGACGTTTCCCCTTTTATAACCAAACCAACACATGTATGTTTAATAACACAACAGGTCAGCTTTGACCTTTATTTAGGGCTTGTCCACACTTCCACTTATCCCAAGGAAAAGCAGCAGGACAAGCGGAAGTGTGGACAAACCCCTATGTAATCAATAAAGGTAAAGGTACCCCTGACCATTAGGTCCAGTCGTGAACGACTCTGCAATCCTAAACATGTCTGCTCATATGAATGAATGAATTTACTTTATTATGGTCACAGACCAGCATAAACAAAACATCTAAATAAATAGCATCACAATATCTCTAAGCGGATAATTATTAAATTAATTGGGAACAAGAACCAAACGTAGATTAAAACATATACATAGAATACCTGATTAAGCATAGGTAATGGATGAATAAAACTGATAAGGAAAATTTAAAGGAGATCAGTTCAAAAAGAACAGCTGTATGGGGTGGGTCTTCCGAAGTGCGGATCTAACAATGTGGGCCTTCTATTGAGGACTGATTTGTAGCATAAACCATCCTTCGACGAAAATCAGGCAACTAAATATGTGACTTCTGGGCTTTTGTCCTGTAATAATAGGGAGGTGTAGTGTTGTTCTGAACACCCAGGGAACTTATATAGGATGGGGTGGATAAACCTAGCTCGAATGTCTGTGTAATACTCGCAATAAAGAAGGGCATGCTCCGTTGTTTCCTCCTGCCCAGTGTCTGCTCATAAGTAAGTCTCAGTGAATTCAACAGGAGTCATCCCTAGACCAGGTAAATGTGGGGGGGATGTCAGCCCACATAGTAATTTTAACAAAGTTGAAGAAAATTCCCATGGATAAAATATGTATGAAGAAGAGCAAAATTCAAAATCATGAATTTCATTAGCTATTTTTCTCCCCCTATTTCTGTTGTTATGCCAATTAATTTCACTGGACTTACTGTGGTTTCTTAAAGGGCAACATACAGCTACGTTCTGTTAAAGGGCAATGCACGATTTCCACAAATCTATCGAGCTGTCATCATAAACAGTCAGATAGATAGTATAGTTTCTGGTGAAAACATTGAACGGTGATGGCAACATCAAATTGATCTAATCCTGGGTGTTTTTATAATCTGAAGGGATTACTTTAAAAATAATAATAAATGCTATGGTGGAAGCCAGACCCTTTCCAGTTGTGTTTGAGTACAGAGTAGAAACCCATGCTCAGATATACTCTTTTTTGTATTAGTATTGTTATATCTACTCAAGTGCTGAGCCCAGGCAGTGAAGAAACGTGCTCCAGTTTCCTAAGTACACTAACGGTCAGGGGTACCTTTACCTTTACTGCATTCTAATAGGACACAAAGCCACTCCCGACATCCGGAGGGGAGGGGCTGCGGGCGCATGCCCCATTCACACCCTTGCGGGGTTGGCTGCAGCCCCACGGGACTTGGGGAATCCCGGGATTCATTAGGGTTCATCATTCACCGCGCCAGCCAACTGGCTGGCGGCGGGGGTGCGACTTGTAGGGGGCATTTAAGGTCGGGGCAGCCCATGCTCGCCCCTTTCTTTTCTTTCAGCAGCTGCTGGCAGTTCCTGCAATTCTGATCAGTTTAAATTGCTTAGTTGTCACAAAGTACCTTTGCTTTCTTGATCATAGCGTTAATCCTTCATTCATTGTGCTGCTGGAGCCATTTAGTTCCTTGGCATTGCTTGAAGCATTAATAATTCTTTACGGGGCCGGGACAAATTAAATCATCTTGCTGCCTGATACCAATAATTCATTCAGGGGTTATTGCTGAAGGAGCTGTCTTCGCCTTTAAATAATTCATAGGTTTAATTAAAAAGTTGTGTGAGATGTGTTTAGGTGTCCACCCTGCAACGACCTGCTACAAGAATAAGCAGCAGCCCTTTTGGGGCGGCAGGGGTCACTTCCACCAGGGAAACCGGGGTGCCCCCTCAGGCGCGTCAGGACCCTCCCGCGGCACAGTGGGGAATCGCTACTAATTTGTCCCTCGACCTAGCTCACTCTCTTATTAAACTCCATCCCTTAAAAACACTCTTAAATCTATATCCCAATAGGCAAGCCGCCCTTCTTCTGTGGGAAGGGTTTTCCCAAGGGTTCAGAATTCCAGTCGCCTTCATCCCCAATTCCAGTAGCCCCCCCCAATCAAAAGTCAGTTTTGGAGAGACCAGACATTGCCATGAAAAAGATTCAGAAGGAAATTTTGGCCGGCAGGGTGGCTGGTCCATTTGCGGAACCTCCCATTGATCAGCTGCATATTTCACCGCTCGGCATCGTCCCCAAAAAGGCCCCGGGGCAATTCGGCATGATTCTTAACCTTTCTTACCCCAAGGGCGCTTCTGTTAATGATGCTATCCCCCAGGAGCTGTGCACGGTGAAGTATGCATCCTTTGATCAAGCAGTGAAGTTGGTCCGGGGTTTCGGTAGGGGCGCCTTCCTGGCAAAATGTGACATCGAATCCGCTTTTTGCCTTCTCCCAGTCTACCCTGGACTATCGCTGGTTAGGCTTTAAATTCCAGGGTGCTTATTTCATCGATAAAGCGATGCCCATGGGGTGTTCAATTGCCTGCGCTGCCTTCGAGACTTTCAGCACCTTCCTGGACTGGGCGCTGAAGTTCAAAACTGGTTCCGAAGGGGTGGGGCATTACTTGGATGACTTTATTCTGGTCGCAAGTAATGCAAATGACAGTTTGGCCTTGCTGCAGGCCTTCAAGTCTATGGCTGAGAAGCTGGGCGTCCCTTTAGCAAACGAAAAGACCGAGGGCCCAGTCACTATGACTTACCTGGGCATTGAGCTTGACACAATTGCCCAAACATCTCGTCTACCTACTAAGAAGTTGCTTGCCCTAAAGGAGCTTGTTTCACTGCTATTGTCATTAAGGAAGGTTACCCTCAAGCAAATTCAATCACACTTGGGTCACCTTAACTTCGCGTGCCAAGTGGTTTCCCCCAGTCGTCCCTTTTGTGGACGACTGGCAAAATTGTCAGCAGGTTTAAGGTCGCCACATCATAGGGTGCGTCTCTTGAAGGCAGTAAAATCAGATCTCGGGGTGTGGCTGCAATTCTTAGACGACTATAACTGAATATCACTTTGGCGGGATAGCATGGCCTTGCAATCCAATTTCCAGGTGCATTCAGACGCAACAGGTTCTCTGGGTTTCAGCGTCTACTTTAGAGGGCAGTGGTGCGCACAGCGATGACCCTCTTCATGGCAGGGAAAATCCATACTTCGCTATTTAACATTCTTAGAATTCTTCCCTATAGTAGTTGCAATTCATCTATGGGCCAAGCAATTTAAAGACCACAGGGTCTGCTTTTGGACAGACAACCAAGCAGTGGTATCTCTTTTAAATAAGCAATCTTCTCGTTCGCCTAGAGTAGCGTCGCTTTTACGGTATTTTGTCCTTTCCTGCCTTCGGCTAAACTTATATGCCTCAGCCAAATTTGTAGAAGAAGAAGAAGAGTTTGGATTTGATATCCCGCCTTTCAATCCCCTTCAGGAGTCTCAAAGCGGCTAACATTCTCCTTTCCCTTCCTCCCCCACAACAAACACTCTGTGAGGTGAGTGGGGCTGAGAGACTTCACAGAAGTGTGACTGGCCCAAGGTCACCCAGCAGCTGCATGTGGAGGAGCAGAGACACGAACCCGGTTTCCCAGATTACGTGACTACTGCTCTTAACCACTACACCACACTGGCTCTCAGTATTGGGTACTGGGTATTGATAACAACATTGCGGATGCTCTGTCTCATTTCCAGATGGATCGCTTTCGCTCATTGGCGCCAGATGCGCAGCAGCTGCCTCAGCCGTTTCCGGAGCACCTCTGGAGTATTGGCAGGAAGAAGTGATAAAGGGAGTATTGTCAGCAGTTGCTCCCTCAACCCTAAGATCCTATAATAAGGCGTGGTTAGATTTCACATCATTTTGCCAGAAGAAAGGGCTATTTAAGCCAGGCAGGCCCCCGGCCAAGTCGGAGGTTTTAGAATATCTAGTGCGCCTCCGCGACTTAGGGCGGGCTCCCAAAACCCTCAATATTCATTCCGCAGCAATATCGTTCTTCTCCAAAGCTCTGTTCTCAGTCGACCCCTGCTCACACTTTGTGGTACAGAAGTTTCTGGAGGGCTGGCGTAGGTCACAACCTCCTAGCTCCGATAGCAGAATACCCATAACTTATGACATACTCATGCAAATGCGTAAGAAGCTCAGGGTCATCTGCTGGTCTAGGTATGAGGCCAGGTTATTTTCCACAGCTTTTTCATTTGCCTTCTTTGGCGCCTTGCGCATAGGCGAGGTGGTCTGTGAGGACCAACCAGATAAAAATAACAGGGGCTCCTCTTGGAGGACGTGGCCTTGTGTAGCTCTGAGGTAATCTTGAAAATTCGCAGCTCAAAGACTGATCAGCTTGGTAGAGGGGCCCTAATCCGCCTGCAGGCTACTCAAAAGGCTGGCCCTTGCCCAGTAAAGGACGCAATAAAGTTCCTGTGTTTAAGACCTAAAGCCTGTGGCCCTTTCTTCATACACGCAGATGGCTCTCGCCTGTCAAAGCACCAGTTCACGAGGGTTATGCGCAAGGCAATCGCTGCCATTGGGCTCCCATCTGAGGACTACGCTTGTGCTGGTCCCGGGGGTAAGGTACCGTGAGTGTAGCAGAGTCCACATGAAGAGGGGCGAGGTCCGATGCAGAGAGCCGGGCGGGGAACAGGAACGCTGGAACAGAAGGCTGAGCAGGTAACAGGAACGCCGGATGGTCGGGAACAGGAGGCCGAGCAGGGAACAGGAGTACTGGATAGTCAGGAACAGGAAGCCGAGCAGGGATCAAGAACACAGGAAGGTCCGTAGCCAACAACGACGTTGCTCCCGCAACCTGGGGCCGGCCTGACTGGGCTTTTATCCTCTTCTAAGGTCAGGGGCGGTCCCGACCCCCAGGAGCCCCGCCTCCTCTGGCCTTAAGGCGAGCATTCCTCCTGGGGGCAACCAGTTCCCTAAGCCTCTCTGCCCTAAGCCTCTGCAGATCAGGAGAGGCCGAAGGGTTACTGGGCCCTGGAGGAGGCTCACCCGTGGCCACTGAGTCATCAAGCCCCCCTGGGGCCAGAAGGGCTTCACCTGGGGCCAGCTCCTGATGCACTGCCACAGGTGCAGGCTCCTCAGCATCTAGGCCTTGCCCCAGTTCAGCCGGCCCTGGAGGCGGGGACTCCTGTGCAGGCTGGGATTCCTCTGTTTCATCCTCCGAATCGGAATCCCAGGCCATCACAACGCTGCACATTCCTTCCACATCGGGGCTGTGACCACTGCTGTGCACATGGGTTTACCGGCGGAGAGGATAATGGACATGGAGCGGTGGAAGTCTAATGCTTACAGGGGATACATCCAGAAGACATGCTAACGTTCCCTCCCCCATCGGCCCCCCTGACCCGGTTCTCTTGCTCTTTTTATTTTCAGGTGTCGGGACGGTGCGTCTGTGGATCATTGGGCACAGCATTGTCGACTGGGCAAGAGTGCATGTGGTTACCAGGGGCTGGTGCGACCTGCAGCTTCCAAACAATATTGAAGTTTCCTGGATCACACGTCGTGGAATGCGTTGGGAAGAATTCTTCCCAGCAGTTACTAAAAGAATTGCTGTTGAAGGCCCACTGGAGGCGGTGGTCATCCAACTGGACGAGAACGACCTAGCTTACAGAAAGGGGGTGGACTTAATGTGGCATATTCTCAATGACCTGGGGGAGTTGCAGGCCTCCTATCCTAATCTAACAATTATCTGGTCATATTTGCTTGAGAGGCGCGTGTGGAGGGATTCCAAAAACCCTGTGGCTGTGAATAGAGCCAGGAGGATCCTGGAGCACTCGGTGGCACGTAGAGTGGCCGCGATGGGTGGGCGGGTCATTGAGCACCCTGGCATCCATTTTAGCGAGGAGGCCCTCTACCGCGGGGATGGCGTGCATCTCTCCGATGCTGGTAACGATATTTGGCTTGCTGACATTTTCCAAGGGATCAGGGATTGGTTACAGGTCTGAGAGTATTGGCGGCGAGCCTGGCACGTATGGCGGTTAGGCATTGGCAGGGGTATTATTATGCAAATGAGTTGGGGGGGGAGGAACGCCATCACCTCCCCCAAATGTTGAAGGGTAGTTTGTTAAAGGACTCCGGGGGGCATCGCCTCATCCGAAACCTATGGAGGCTAGGGCCTAAAGTGCGCTCCCAAGCGGTAACCCCTCGGGGAGTGCCTAGGGATGTGCATCTTGGGGGCTCCCCCTGTTGGTGCTTAACCCTTCCCGGTTATACCGGTTAGTCTGATAGGGCCAATGCCTAAAGCCAATACCGCTCTTACCTGTAATCAATAAAGTTGTGGCCATTTTTCACCCATTAACCTAAATTCTGGTGTCCTGTGTCTTTATTTATTCCATCTGTGGGAGGGGGCGGGAATCGCCACGCAAACTCAGATTAAGTGCCCAAAACCTCTGGAATCTTGGCACTTAATCTGAGTTTGTGTTCCTTTGGAATGAGGCACAGCAGAGCCTAGTGTTTTTAAGAAATACCGTATTTTTTGCCCTATTGGATGCACCGGCCCATAGGACGCACCTAGTTTTCAGGGGGGGGGAATCAAGGGGAAAAATATTATTTCCCCCCCCCTCAGCTCTGGGAGCAGCGGACAGGCTGCACGCAGCCTGCGCGCTACTCCAAGACCTTCTCCCTGCTTTTGCGGGAGGTGGCAGAATTCCCCCACCTCCCACAAAAGCCCACAGGAGCCGTGCACGACTCCTACGGGCTTTTCGACCAGGAGGGAAAAGGGACTGAAATGGCCAGTCAGTCCCTTCTCCCTCCTCGGGGAAAAGCCCCCAAGAGCGGCGTGCTCTTCAAAGGGTGCGCGGCTCCTTCGGGCTTTTCTACGAGGTGGGGGAATTCCCCCACCTCCTAGAAAAGCCAGCAGAAGCCGTGGAGCGCCTTTAAAGAGCGCACGGCTTTTGCCTGCTTTTGCGGGAGGTGAGAGAATTCCCCCATCTCCCGCAAAAGCCCACAAGAGGGTTGGACAGTAGCGGGAAGGCATCGCACGCCTTCCATCTGCCCCCCATCCTCTGGGGCTGGCGATGGGGGAAGTGCTGCTTTCCCCCACTGCGAGCCTCAAAGAGCAGACCCTCCTGGCTTCAGCAGAAGCAACGCAAAGCCTCAGTTGGATGTGGTCAAATATGAGATTCCAAGAATAAATATTGACATCCCAGGCATCAGTGAACTAAAATGGACGGGAATGGGCGAATTCAGTTCGGATGACCATCATATCTACTGCTGTGGGCAAGAAACGCGTAAAAGGAATGGAGTGGCCCTCATAGTCAACAAAAGAGTGGCGAAAGCTGTACTGGGATGCAATCTCAAAAATGATAGAATGATCTCGATACGAATCCAAGGCAGACCTTTTAACATCACAGTAATCCTTGTTTATGCACCAACTACTGGTGCTGAAGAAAGTGAAATTGACCAATTCTATGAAGACTTACAAGACCTTATAGAAGTGACACCAAAGAAGGATGTTCTTCTCATTATAGGGGATTGGAATGCTAAAGTAGGGAATCAAGAGATAAAAGGAACACCTGGCAAGTTTGGCCTTGGAGATCAAACAAAGCATGGCAAAGGCTAATAGAGTTCTGTCAAGAGAACAAGCTGGTCATCACAAACATTCTTTTCCAACTCTACACATGGACATCACCAGATGGGCAGTATCGAAATCAGATTGATTATATTCTCTGCAGCAAAAGATGGAGAAGCTCTATACAGTCAGCAAAAACAAGACCTGGAGCTGACTGGCTCAGATCACCAGCTTCTTATAGCAAAATTCAAGCTTAAACTGAAGAAAGTAGGAAAAACCACTGGGCCGGTAAAATACAATCTAAACCAAATCCCTTATGAATACACAGTGGAAGTGAGGGACAGGTTTAAGGATTTAGATTTGCTGGACGGTGCGCCTGAAAAACTATGGGTGGAGACTCGCAACATTATACAGGAGGCAGCAACGAAAACCATCCCAACGAAAAGGAAATGCAAGAAAGCAAAGTGCCTGTCCAACGAGGCCTTACAAATAGTGGGGGAGAGAAGGCAAGCAAAATGCGAGGGAGATAGTGAAAGATACAGGAAATTGAATGCAGATTTCAAAAAAATAGCAAGGAGGGACAAGAAGGCCTTCTTAAACGAGCAATGCAAAGAAATAGAGGAAAACAACAGAATGGGAAGAACCAGAGATCTGTTCAAGAAAATTGGAGATATGAAAGGAACATTTCGTACAAAGATTACCATAATAAAGGACAAAAGTGGTAAGGACCTAACAGAAGCGAAGACATCAAGAAGAGGTGGCAAGAATACACATAGGAATTATACCAGAAAGATATGGATGGCTCGTACACACCAGGTAGTGTGGTTGCTGACCTTGAGCCAGACATCCTGGAGAGTGAAGTCAAATGGGCCTTAGAAAGCACTGCAAATAACAAGGCCAGTGGAAGTGATGGTATTACAGCTGAGCTATTTAAAATTTTAAAAGATGATGCTGTTAAGGTGCTACACTCAATATGCCAGCAAGTTTGGAAAACTCAGCAGTGGCCAGAGGATTGGAGAAGATCAGTCTACATCCCAATCCCAAAGAAGGGCAGTGCCAAAGAATGCTCCAACTACCGCACAATTGCACTCATTTCACATGCTAGCAAGGTTATGCTTAAAATTCTACAAGGAAGGCTCAAGCAGTATGTGGACCGAGAACTCCCAGAAGTGCCAGCTGGATTTAGAAGAGGCAGAGGAACCAGAGACCAAATTGCAAACATGCGCTGGATTATGGAGAAAGCTAGAGAGTTCCAGAAAGACATCTACTTCTGCTTCATTGACTATGCAAAAGCCTTTGACTGTGTCGACCACAGCAAACTATGGCAAGTTCTTAAAGAAATGGGAGTGCCTGGTCACCTCATCTGTCTCCTGAGAAATCTCTATGTGGGACAAGAAACAACTGATTGGTTCAAATTTGGGAAAGGAGTATGACAAGGCTGTATATTGTCTCCCTGCTTATTTAACTTATATGCAGAATTCATCATGCGAAAGGCTGGGCTGGATGAATCCCTAGCCGGAATTAAGATTGCCGGAAGAAATATCAACAACCTCAGATATGCAGATGACACAACCTTGATGGCAGAAAGTGAGGAGGAATTAAAGAACCTTTTATTGAGGGTGAAAGAGGAGAGCGCAAAATATGGTCTGAAGCTCAACATCAAAAAAACGAAGATCATGGCCACTGGTCCCATCACCTCCTGGCAAATAGAAGGGGAAGAAATGGAGGCAGTGAGAGATTTTACTTTCTTGGGCTCCATGATCACTGCAGATGGTGACAGCAGCCACAAAATTAAAAGACTCCTGCTTCTTGGGAGGAAAGCAATGACAAACCTAGACAGCATCTTAAAAAGTAGAGACATCACCTTGCCAACAAAGGTCTGTATAGTAAAAACTATGGTTTTCCCAGTAGTGATGTATGGAAGTGAAAGCTGGACCATAAAGAAGGCTGATAGCCAAAGAATTGATGCTTTTGAATTATGGTGCTGGAGGAGACTCTTGAGAGTCCCATGGACTGCAAGAAGATAAAAGGTATCCATTCTTAAGCTCTGAGTTCTCACTGGAAGGACAGATCGTGAAGCTGCGGCTCCAATACTTTGGCCACCTCATGAGAAGAGAAGACTCCCTGGAAAAGACCCTGATGTTGGGAAAGATGGAGGGCAGAAGGAGAAGGGGACGACAGAGGACGAGATGGTTGGATAGTGTTCTTGAAGCTACCAGCATGAGTTTGACCAAACTGCAGGAGGCAGTGGAAGACAGGAGTGCCTGGCGTGCTCTGGTCCATGGGGTCATGAAGAGTCGGACACGACTAAACAACAACTTTTAGGACTGATTTGTAGCATAGACTATCCTTCGACGAAAATCTATCATGGCACTGCAAAATCAGGCAACTAAATATGTGACTTCTGGGCTTTTGTCCTGTAATAATGGGGAGGTGTAGCGTTGTTCTGAACACCCAGGGAACTTATATAGGATGGGGTGGATAAACCAAGCTCAAATGTCTGTGTAATACTCGCAATAAAGAAGGGCATGCTCCGTTGTTTCCTCCTGCCCAGTGTCTGCTCATAAGTAAGTCTCAGTGAATTCAACAGGAGTCATCCCTAGACCAGGTAAATGTTGGTGGGATGTCAGCCCACATAGTAATTTTAACAAAGTTGAAGAAAATTCCCATGGATAAAATATGTATGAAGAAGAGCAAAATTCAAAATCATGAATTTCATTAGCTATTTTTCTCCCCCTTTTTCTGTTGTTATGCCAATTAATTTCACTGGACTTACCGTGGTTTCTTAAAGGGCAGCATACAGCTACGTTCTGTTAAAGGGCAATGCACGATTTCCACAAATCTATTGAGCTGTCATCATAAACAGTCAGATAGATAGTATAGTTCCTGGTGAAAACACTGAACGGTGATGGCAACAGCAAATTGATCTAATCCTGGGTGTTTTTATAATCTGAAGGGATTACTTTAAAAATAATAATAAATGCTATGGTGGAAGCCAGACCCTTTCCAGTTGTGTTTGAGTACAGAGTAGAAACCCATGCTCAGATATACTCTCTTTTGTATTAAGATTGTTATATCTACTTAAGTGCTGAGCCCAGGCAGTGAAGAAACGTGCTCCAGTTTCCTAAGTACACTAACGGTCAGGGGTACCTTTACCTTTACTGTATTGTTATAGGACACAAACTCAGATTAAGTGCTAAAAACCTCTGGAATCTTGGTACTTAATCTGAGTTTGTGTTCTTTTGGAATGAGGCACAGCAGAGACTAGTGTTTTTAAGAAATAGTTTATTTTACACATATTACACCTGAAACCTTCATTGGAGGGGGTGCAGAACATTACCCCCAAGAGTATCACACCCCCCTCTCTCTGTACAGCCTCTCCCAAGTTCTGCCTGCTTCCTCCTCCTTTGTGGCAGCAGGCTTTGCAGAAAACAAATCCTCCCCTCCCGCTTCCAGCATCCTCCCCATCACCCTGGCAATCTCTGTTTCAGATGCCTGTTGCAAAATCACCACCTGCAATCCTGGTAGCCTCCCCCTTTCTTTTCTGGCATTAAATGTCTCGTCTTTTGTCATCTCTGTCACCACCCACCTTTGTTCGTGGATGGCACACCTCTCAGCCAAGCTCCTGAGGAAATTGGCTTGACTTCTTTTTAGGCCTTGCTAAATCCATTAAAAAAAACTCCACATATACTAATTTTAGAAATTATGGGGAGAATCTGGCATCCAGGAATTTTAGGGGACCTTTGACGCCTGCAAACCATTAACAATATTAATTTAAAAAGTAAATGTGTGGGTTGTTTTTTTAAAAAACAAAACAAAACCATTTTCCTCTTTCACATTCATATGACATTCATATAATTAAGCACACATGCACTAGTATTGACTCTAAACAGAATAATTATACTCTAACAGGTATCTCTGTTTCCTTCTTGAAAAGTTCATTGCCCTGATTAGCTGGCTTTCACTTCGGCCCTCATTAAATTCCCCTTGCAGTTTCATGTTTCCTGCAGGAGGTCATGTTAGCAAAAGGAGAGATGCTCTCTTAACAAGCTTGCATTGATCACATGGAAGGCTTTGAATGTCAGCAAAGAGACCTTACACAGGACTCTCTGTTAAATGAAGATGCATTGTGGACAACAGAATCCTAGGTTATGTCCACATTGACCTGCATTACTAAGCAGGTGTAGTGGCTGGTGCTTTTTTTCTTCTACAGTGTAGCTTTGACCATAGTGGCTAAGTTCTTGATTTTACAGACCCACACATTTGGCGTGTCTTGAGAGGTTCTATCATCCAAACAACTGCACAACTAATCTACCTTTGCATACCAAGGGGGTAGTATCTTTGGGAGTCGGGTATGTCTGACTGCATTTTGAGTACACTGACAGGCTTTTCTTACATTTGTGTGTAATTAGCATGAGATGATGTGGGTACACATTCTGTGAATGTGCTGTGAGAAACACATGTATGTGTGACTTGTAACATTAGCATTGTCAATAGCAGGCAGGAAATATTTGTGGAGCAGGGGTGGGAAACCCGTGGCCCTCCAGATGTTGTTGGACTGCAACTCCTACCATCCCTGACCGTTGGCTGGGTGCCTCATCCATCTTTGGAATGTAGCCAGACAAGTCTGTTCCTCATAGCAGTGATGGGGAATCTATGGTCCTGCTGATGTTTTTGGACTCCCATCACTCTCAGTCAGCATAGCCAATAGTCAAGGGTGATGGGACTCTTAATCTTATGGTCGTAGGTTCGAGTCCCATGTTGTGCAAAAGATTACTGCATTGCAGGGAGTTGGACTAGAGGACCCTTGCGGTTCCAGCTCTGCATCCTAAGTTCCCAACACCTAAGCTGCAGTACTGCAAGAATAGACACAGGCCTCAATGACTGGAGGTTATCAATTCATATTTTCAGGACTAGGTCACACCATTGAAACCAAGTACTATGCTTTGCTCAAATTAATCCTTTACCTTAGGAGCATAGGAAGTTGACTTCTACCAAGTCAAATCATTTGCCCATTGTATACAGTGGTACCTCGGGTTAAGTACTTAATTCGTTCCGGAGGTCCGTTCTTAACCTGAAACTGTTCTTAACCTGAAGCACCACTTTATCTAATGGGGCCTCCAGCTGCCACCGCGCCACCGGAGCACGATTTCTGTTCTCATCCTGAAGCAAAGTTCTTAACCCGAGGTAGTATTTCTGTGTTAGCGGACAGGGGCGCCGACTTATAAAAAATATTGGGGGAGCCCGCAAAAGCTCATGAATAATAAATAAGCTCATGAATATGCAGATAAAGTGGCGCTGCCTCCTCGTGAGCGAATAGGGGAGAGCGTGCTGCGCCTATTAATCAGCTCCGGAGGAAATTGGGTGGAGCTTTTGCTCGGGAGGGAGGGCAGGAGGCATGCAGCCCGACCCTGTGCATTTTGGGCTGGGGGAGGGGCGGCGGTCGCGCTCTGCTGGAGGGGCGCCCAAGATTATTGGGGGGCGGAGCCCCCCAAACGAATTTTTGAGGGGGCTCGGGCCCCCTCAGGCCTCATGGAGTCGTCGCCTATGTTAGCGGAGTCTGTTAAAAAGGGTAGATGGCTACTTTCATAGATGGGGGGGTGGGGTGGTAGGTTTATTTATTTTGGGAGGAAACATGCAGATACTATGCAGGAACCTGAAAGTTTATCCCCACTGAGCAAATAACAGCTGAGGTGAGTGTGGGTGCATGCACACAAATGTGTGAAAAAGAGAAAGGGATCCAGGTGGCTACTTAATGCATAACCCCAAGAGAAGAAAATACAGTGGTGCCTCGCAAGACGAAAAGAATCCGTTCTGTGATTCTCTTCATCTAGCGTTTTTTTTTTGTCTTGCGAAGCAAGCCCATTGAAGGATTAGCGCTATTAGCAGCTTTTAGCTGCTTTTTGCGGCTTATCTGCTGATCGGATCAGCTGGTAAGTGGCTTAGCGGCTTAGAAAAAGGGGGGGAGGGGAAAAAACCAGCAGGAACTCGCAAGACATTGTCGTCTTGCGAAGCAAGCCCATAGGAGATTCGTTTTGCGAAGCACCTCCAAAACGGAAAACTCTTTCGTCTAGCGAGTTTTCCGTGTTGCGAGGCATTCGTCTTGCGGGGCACCACTGTAGATATGGATTGAGATAATAGTATGGAGATATGGTTTGATCCAGGGGACCAGCTGCAGGGGCCAAGCCCTTTTTGGGCCTCTCAATATTTGGGAGGTAGGGACTGGGCCCCTGCAATGTCCCATTAGTGCAGAAGCGAAGCACGGAACCCAGCACAGCATGACTCCAGTGGGTGGCTCCTCCTGCTGCTGTTGCAGAGGGGAAGGAAGCTCGAAGCAGTATCCTGCCTCTGACGGCGCCAGGAGGAGGTGGAGGAAGAGCTCCTGGCCGTTGAAGCTGTGCAGCTGCCACGTTTGGCTCTGCCCTCAGCTCCTCCCAACATCTCAACATCATTTGCCAGACATCAGGAGGTTGCATGTGTGTGATTCACTCACATGACATTGCCTCCACACCCCTTCGCCCTCGCAAGCTTCCACCTCTGTTTTGATCTGACTCCCCCCATCACTGGGAACAGTTGTCTTTAGCTTTCTAAGAGAATGAACTGAGGTGATGAATCTTTCAGCATCTTCTCTTTAATTGAAGTTCTTGCTTCAGTGAGTTCAGTGGCAAGCTAGTTGGATTCGGACTGTGTGGATTCAGACTCTCTACTGTGTGGAGAGCATTATCTATCTATCTATCATCTATCTATCTATCTATCTATCTAATTGATTGATCTGCCCAGAAATTTTTAGAAACCAAAAATACATTGTGATTTTTAAATAGTGTGATTTGTGAGTTTTGGACCCGTAATATTAAAATTAGGTGAAGTTACAGCAAAGTCACATTTTGGTCTTGCTATAGTGATTCGAAATCGTGCTTAGCATCTGAACGTCAACAAAGACCACTGTCCCCAACTCAGAAACCCTTATGCTGAGTTTGGCTATAATATCTCAAGAGAAGGCCAAGCCTATGCCATAAAATAGGCAAGGTCATGTCAAAGTGACAGTTTGACCATGGCATCCTCCTGGACCAGCTCTGGGGAATGGGAATTGGGGGCACACTGTATTACACTGGTCCCAACAGTACCTTCAGGACTAAGTCCAGAGAGCAGCATTGGGAGAGTGCATTTTGGCCCCCTGGTGGCTATGTTATGTGGTGCCTTAGGGGACTATCTTCTATCCAGTGCTGATTAATATCTACATGAATTCATTGGGAGTGATCATTCGGAATTTGGGGATGAGATGCTATCAATATACTGAGAAAACTCAGCTCTATTTCTCCGTAACATCTGATTTAACAAAGTCTCCGAGCCATTGCTTGGATGCAGTGGTGAAATGCATGAGGAAAAACAAGCTGAGCTTGAATCCAGCAAGATGGAGGCACAGTGGGTGAGTAGCTCCTGTGTCCGAGAAATTGGTCAGTTGCCTACCCTGGATTGGATTGCACTCCCCCTGAAGAAGCAGGCCCACAGTTGGAGGGATGCTTATGTATCCATCTCTGTCACTGGAGGCTCAGGAAAGCTCAGTGGCTAGAAGTGACTTTGGACAACTGTGATTGATTCAACAGCTACAGGCTTTCCTGGACTGGTAAAGCATTGCCACATTGAAGTAGCATTGGCTACTTCTAGACTGGATTACTGAAATGTGCTGTATGTCGGGGTTCCTTTGCTCTTGATGTGGAAGCTGCAGTCAGTTCAGAATGTTGCAGCATGATTGCTGACAGGAGTGAGGTCTTGTCAGTATATAATACCTACGTTATCTGGTATTAACGCAGAAATCTGTACCGGTTGCCAATTTCCTACTGGGCCAAGTTCAAAATGGTGGCCGGCAGCCGAACATTGAGTGTCACTCCCACATCAGGAGCCATCATACAGAGAAGTGTCTGAATGTATAGAGAGCAAACAAACATACAAACCATTTCCCAAAATATATAGTAGATATATATAACAAAACATGGGGAGGAGCTATTTTCTGGTATCTACAGAACTGACAAACTTTTTTAAAAAAATTCTCTGCAATGTCAAGAGCATAAACAAAAGGCTGTATTATAATGAAACGGTCATTTGACCAAACTTTTTTTTTTCCTGGCCCATCAATACTTCTTTGTGAGAGGGACATCTCTAAAATATGCCTTTGTCCTGAGTGGAATGTTTCCAGAGGCGTTCAACGCAAGTGTCTTAGTGGGCAGGCTGAAATACACAATGGGACCATACAAAGGTTAAGATTAAAATGTGTGTGTGTTTCTGTACCATGTACTTATTCATTACCTGGCTGCAGCTCAAGTCAGAACAATAGCGCTTAAAGGCTAACATACACTTCTATAATGTTTCATACATACCCCTTTGCCATGCAAAACTATAAAACAATGTCTGTACCTATTTCCCTTGTATGTTTAACAAGTTGACTGTGTTATCTCTCCAGCTACTTTTGGACTTTGATTTCTCTGGTCAGGAATGGAAACAGAAGTATTGTTAAAGTGGGAAATAAGCCTTGATTTTGCCAATGCACAACAGGCCTGGTCTGGCCTTAGGCAAAACGAGGAAGCTGCTTTGGGTAGTGGACTTTTAGATACCATTAAAAGGCAGCAAATTGTCAATAACTTCAGTTTATGTGTCTACTAAAACATATTAATAATTCCTTGAGCCATTTCTGTACATTCATATATAAGCTTATTACCCTCCTCCCAGTAATTCATCTGGCCCCATTGTCCAGAAGAAGCAGGCCTGCCGTTGTATATCCTCCAACATTTCTCCAATGAAAATAGGGATGTCCTATTTAATAATAATAATAATAATAATAATTAATAATTTTAATTATAACCCACCCACTGGACTGGATTGCGCCAGCCACTCTGGGTGGATTCCAACATATATATATATATAAACAGTTAAACATTAAATATTAAGAAACGTCCCTATGTAGGGCTTCCTTCAGATGTTTTCTAAAGGTTGTACAGTCACGTACCTCTTTGGCTCAGGGATGGCATATTGTTCCAAAGCAGACAGCAAGAAGAGGTAGGATGTGACTGAAGCCCTGTTGCACCTCTTCATGTGTTGACAGCACATCTGAGGGAGTCATGCTGTCTGGCCTCACCCTACACTGATGAATGCCCAACCAGTTCCCCTCTGGCAGTCTATTTGGAGGCCATAATAATAATAATAATTTTTTTATTTATACCCCGCCCTCCCCAGCCAAGGCCAGGCTCAGAGCGGCTTACAAGCAATAATAAAAACAAGATGAATGATTACAACTTAAAAACAAAAATAAAATACAACATTAAAATAATGGAACATTAAAATATTAAAATGTAGCCTCATCGCAGGAGGAGAAGGAAAAGAAAAAAGAAAGAGGGAGGGAGGGAATCAAATTGGCTCCAAGCCAAAGGCCAGGCGGAACAACTCTGTCTTACAGGCCCTGCGGAAAGAAATCAGATCCTGCAGGGCCCTGGTCTCATGAGGCAGAGCGTTCCACCAGGCTGGAGCCAGAGTTGAAAAGGCCCTGGCTCTGGTTGAAGCCAATCTAACTTCCTTGTGAAATGGTCCTATGTGCATAGCAACAGACACAAGCAAAACACAACCCTGTCTTATGCTTTACACACATATATTGATGCATTTGCAATACCTTTTCACACAACTGTCAAATGCATGTCCAGTGGAGGGAATTGCCAGCACAAATGTGATTGGTGGGTGGGAAGGGCTACCTATCACAACCCAATGGCCCTTTACACATGCTTTCAGTGCATGAGATAGGCCAAATGAACCACCTACATTGTATCTACTGAAAAGGTCAAGAACTAGAGCCAAGAAGCAAGAGTAGTCAAAGATGGGGCCTTCAGTATATTGGACAGGTCCAAGGATAAACAGCTTGTTCCAATATGTGCTTCGTGCTAACTGAGCATTTATATAGTCCCTCTGAACTCAACACCATCAATTCTGTGTGTGAAGGAAAAGCATTTGAAGGGTGCCAATTCAGAATGTTCTGTCAATTCTGATTGAGACCTGTAACAAGCTAGAAACCCCAAACTCCAGAACTGAAACAAGTCCCTAGGATCTAAGAACACAGACTGAACCAGGAAAGGCCATGTCACAGGGACTTTGAAGATACAAAATTAAATCTATGTTATAAGATGTGCTGCACTGAAGGCTATTGAGCAAGAATATATTTACTAATTTGTGGTTAGATTGGTATACT
Organism: Podarcis vaucheri; assembly: GCF_965113315.1. Lineage (NCBI taxonomy): Eukaryota > Metazoa > Chordata > Lepidosauria > Squamata > Lacertidae > Podarcis > Podarcis vaucheri. The sequence continues at coordinate 27,527,329 of NC_138767.1, read as the reverse complement.
TCTGCAGCAAATACCTTGGACAATGGGGAAGTAACCTAAACTGATATAGACAACAGCTATGCATGGTGCAATATATAGAAAATGTAAATGAGTGTGTCAAGAGGTGTGTTGGAAGCAACCAGGATAGAAAAAAGTACCCACACTCTTGCTCAAAGCCACTTGTGAAAGTTGGTGCTAGTGGAAATAGTTGCTGATCTTTGTACATAGATATGTTGGATCACAGCTCATAAGAACTCGTCTAAACCAGATGAGAGAGAGCCAAGGAAGCAGACAAGCTCGCTCCACCACTGCAAACCAGAAGAGCAGACACAGCTTTGGATGTCTGAGGAAACCTGATCGTACAAGCACTTATCTGGTAGTAAGTTCTATTGAACTTGCTAATACTTACTTCTAAACAGAGATAAATAGGTTTGTACTATAAGTGTGCTACCAACAAACCTAGTACTTGAATAAAGGACTGCAGTGCCAGCCAGGCAAACTAAAATCCCTTACATTATTGTTTGCTTGAGATTAAATATGATACACAGTAGATGGTATGTTTTACCTTGTTATGGAAACAGGTGTCAAAAAATGGCAGTATATTTATTTTGCATTGTGGTTTTTTTAATCTGACCTGAAAGGTTCACTAATAGAAACTTCTCTAGAGCAAACTGGGGCCTATTTATATTTGTTCAAGCATTTTGAACAGGTTAATGATTTGAGAACACATGCAAAGGCCAATTAGCTATGCTTTGATGCCTTCTGAGGGTGGTTTCAAGATATTCCAGTCACCCCCATAGTTGTAACATTCTTAGTAAGTCATTATATTTTTATATATAGGCTCAGCCATTCATAAGCCAAAAGGAGAGCTGGCCTGGACAGTTGACACCATTTTGGCAGATAATGGGACATTAAACAGTGCCTTAAAAGACTCTTATTTAGACTGAGAGTGCTGGACTGAGCCAGGCTTGAAGCGCACTTACTGACCTCGAACCACGCACCTTCTCTAATCCTAACAGAGTTGTTGAAAGGATAAAGGGGGTGTCTACCCTGAGCTCCCTGGAGGAAAGTGGAATATAAATACGCGTTGTTGTTATTAATAATTATACAAATATCTTTCTCCTGGACACATAGGGATCATGTGACTCCCTTACTGAAAAGGCTGTACTGGCTCCTAATCTATTTCTGGTGATTGTTTTTAAACCCCTCTAAATAGTTTAGGACCAGAGTATTGAAGGGCTGACTTCCTCCATACATAGCAATGTGGAGGTGAGAGAAATGAGGGATAAGCAATAGCAGGGGGAACAGCTCAAAGCTCTGTCTTCTCCAAGGGGTTCCTGAAGCTGCTTCTTGGAAACATCCAGCCGAGTTTCCTCCAGCTGCCCTATGAAGATCACTACGTTGTACTGATGTGGTATGTCGTTTCATAGAATCATAGAACTGTAGAGTTGAAAGGGACCCTGAGGCTCATCTAGTCCAATCCTCTGCAGTGCAGGATTTCAGAAGAATTTGTAAAGCTGTTAAATGATTTTTAAAATGGGAGGTTCATTAATTGAAAAGTCAACTGTCAGAACAAGCCCTACTAAAACAGTTCTCTGTGAACAAAAATGTCTTGAATTGCTAAACAAGGTAAATACAACATATTTGTGTTAAAGTAAAGAATGTGTGTGCAAGTATCAAACTCTAGAAATATTGCCTTCAACTCTGTCCTTAATATTAAGCAAAACTGTTGCTTTTTATTTCAAATAAAGTGGAACCTCTATTACTGACACTTTGCTAAAAGAAGTTACCGTACTGTAAACCAACATTTGTTCTATATGATCTTCTTGGATAGGGAACTGGAATTCACTTTACGAACTGTCCACCTTCCCCTCATGTTAATAGATGTTCCTGAGGTGTCAGCTTACCTAATTCAATAATTCATCCCTTCAATTACTCTTCACAATTCCCCACCTTCCAGCCACATACACTCTACCGTGACTCAAGCAGCAGAGCTTAGGCACCTTACTTACTATATGCCACAAGGACTGTTTTCAGACTAACTTGTGGGTTCAGTCTCTCCTATGTTACCACCTACTTTGGTGGCCACAGCTAGAACAGGAGCTCTTCAGTCTAACCAGAACCATCTGGCTTGAGGTACCAGTACAGGCCTTGCACCAAGGTGTGTTTCCCAGAATAACTTCTCAGAGAGTACCTGATCTCTGGCTGGACCTTTGGTTCTTGTCTTTCTAATAAACCATCAGCCTGTCTTCTGAGTATGTGTTCTACCTCTTGCCTATTTGATCCTTGCCCCAAATAGGGCCCCAAATGAACCTGTAAGAATGCTAGGCCCCAGGCTCAACAACGACAGAGCTCTTTTCCAGCTCTGTTACCTACCAGAGATTCATTAAACTGGAGATGCAACAGAATAAGTCTGGAACCCTATCTACCTCAGAAGACCCTCTGCTTTGTAAATATTGTCTATATTGCATCCTCAATATGCTGTTCCAGACTCATCCAAGTCTATTGTAATGGTGTTCTTTGCCCTCATTTTTCCCTGATGGTAGCAATCCAAATAAGTATGGTTCTCTAATCTTCTCTCTTCCTAACCTCATCCTCAGAAAAGTTCATGTTCTGAAGTATTTACCTGGTCCAAGGTGACTTCTCTTCAGCACATGAGATTTACCAAAACATACACATTGTGTTCTCTGGGCCCTGGACTAAATGCTAATAAAGTCTCTGTTTTATTACATTAGAAGGCTTAAACCCTTTAATTTTTTTCTAAAATCTGGAATATTTATTGTCATGAAGACTGAGAACTCTGCCATATGATATATAAAAATTACATATGTATTGTAAGTACACCTTACAACTAGAATTAGAGGTAAATCATTAGCAAAATGATCTGACTTCCATTGCTGCTAATTGTTGGCCATTGAGAATATTATCACTGGGACGGGGGTGCAAAAAGGGGGAGGGGAAACCTCAATTGTTCTTCATGTTAACAGAATCTTTTTTCTTTCCATCCAAAGTTCAAAAGTGAGTGTGCATTTTAATGTATTCAAAATGATGCCATCCACACACAAGAAGGAGGTATCAGCGGGCTTGGGGAAGTGCCAAGATTTGCAGGACCACAAAGAAGTGATGGGGGGAATCCTAAGAGGGACATCAAAACATCTTAAGGCGACTCAGCATGCTTAGTGGCCAAGAATGTTGAATGACTGATTAAGTAAAAGTGGAAAACTGAGTGGGAGTGGAAGTGGAATACCCTGGAGAAGGACATACCTGACTGGCTGACAGGAATCCTCCACATTACAGTGTTTCATTGCAAGTTTCACTTGTTCCTTTCATTTGCTTGAAAGACGAACAACCAGTACATGGTAAGACTTGAAGAACTACAATGCATTCATGTGCTCCACTGCAGTGCTTTAAGAACTGAAGGTTCAACTATTATTTTCCCCACTACTGCATTCATTCAATTGTACTTCCCCCATTCCAATGAGTTCTCTCACAGTATTTAACTTGTACATTTTTATATTGGGTGCCAGGATGCACCACCTTTTGAAAGTTTCCCATCAGCAGACTTGTTTGGATGTCATTCATTAACTAGGCGTGTGACCTGTAAGTCAGATGTGTGAACAAATTCTAATCTCTCTTTCCACTCACTAACCCCTCTAGACTAGAGTTTCTGAGAACTCTTAAATTCACCTAGCTCAGCCTAAAGATTTATGCTTCAAATTGTTAGAAACCAGCACAAATTTTCAAATAGACAAAATAAGTGCAGCATGTGAAATGTGGGGCACTTAAGAGCACTGATTTCCTTGCTAGGGCACAATCCAGAAGAGGATATCCATCCACATGTATGTCTGCAGTGTGGTGCATTTTTAAGCATGAAGCTTTTGGTGTGGCCCCATTTGCACTGCATGCCTTTACCACTGTCCTGGGTTGCATGCAGATGATTGCATGCAGCTGCATCTAGAATGATCCTAAATGTAAACAAAAATATGATAAAGAGCAACTTGTTTAAAGTCATTTGCAGGGATTTGGATGAGAGTATATCACAACCATGATCGTCAATATAAATTTATACTTTAAGGTTACCAGACGTACCCCGTTTCACAGGGACAGTCCCCGGATTTACAGATCAGTCCCCTGACAAAATCCATCCATTCCGACTGAAGTTGAAAAGTGTCCCCAGATTCATTGAAAAAAATCTGGTAACCTTATTATAGTTAGGCAATTCACTCTAACCTCCTAGGGCAACCACCAAGGTCAGTGCAAAAGTCACTGAATTGTAATATTGAAATCCAACAGCAACCTGGTGTAGAGCATAATAATCTATCTATATAACAGTGGACTGAATCCATATAAGATAAGTATTTAACCTATACAAGGTTATTGCTATTTGTACTACTATTTACCAAAATGGTTGTTTAGGTCATTGCTAAATGTACTGTAAAAGAGGTCATTTTCTTTTTTAAAAACTTGAAAGCATGTTTAGCAGGTTAATTAGATGCCCAGCTTTAATTATGTAAGTCTTTGTAGTCTAGAGAGACGCTAAGACCATTCTGGTATCTGATGGTAATTTCTGGTACTTTATGTGCTTTTGTCTAACCTGCAAAAACTTACTGATTTTATCAGTGGCTTAGACTCTGCAGACTCAGCATATGCAAAAAAGCTTATCATATGTTTAGTATCAAAGGTGCTGGCAATCTGATAGAAACTAGGTTGGGTCTTGATTGAGAAACAAACAAACAATAAGGTTAGTGAAAGCCCATAGAAAGAAAGGATGTGATTGTCCCGGAAGGGTTCAGGCAGCATGCAGACAATGAAAGCTATTATGTATTTCCTTTGGTACAAATGTTTGAATACAGAGTATTGTGACATTGCCTGCTCCCAGTGCCTGGTTTCATGCTCGCCTTGACCTTCAGTGTGGGTTGATGAATTCTAAAAGGAGGATTGTATTACATATACATTAGAGAAAAACACATAGGGTTGTAAGTACTGCTAGTCTGCAAGCTACAGGGAAGAAGAAGAAGAAGGATGATTGCAATATGCAACATAAAAAGGGTCAATCATTCTCTGCAAAAAATTAGTCTAAACTCTACATCAAAATACCTCAAATAGCTTTGAACTGCTCAGGGATACATATATCCAAATGCACTTTTCAGAACCCAGTGCATACATTTCAAACAATCTAAAAGCATCCAGCATAGAAACAGGTGCCCATGGAAAATGTCAAAACTGAAGATCTGTCACCTTATGAAAAGGGGTGCAGTGCCAGTGCTTCATTCTGGAACCAGTCTGTTTAATGGCTGCATCATCAAAAGAGGAATTCTGTGTATATGAATAAAGTTTTCAGAGATCGAATACTACAGGAAGCTGTCACACTCTCTGTCCCTCTGGTCCAATGTTGTCTGCTCCACTGAAAGCAGCTATCCCAGGCCTCAGGCAGAGGTCCTTTCCGCCACTTGCTATCCAACACATTTTAATTGGAAATGCCAAGAACTGAAGCTGGGACCCTCTATACCAGGCATGTCCAAAGTCCAGCCCGGGGGCTAAATCCAGCCCCCTGGTCGATTTAATCTGGCCCCCCAATCAATTCTGAGAAATGAATCTGTTGCGGCCCCAGAGCGCCTGCTGCTTGGCTTGTTTTGCCCAGCTGCCTGCCTGCAGGCTCCTGCAGCGGCGGCTCAATGTGTGGCTTGCTCTCCTGCCCACTTGCCTGCGGGCACTTTCACAGCCGCTCTTGCCTGTTTATCTATTATCCACCCGTCGGTGAGCATCAACTTTTGGGGGGCTCCCAAAAGGAATAAGTCCGCCAATGACTTCAATCCTCAACCTTGGGGTAAAATCGTAAAAAAACCCAAAAAGCTCAACAACTTTGGCTGGCCCTCACTTCATCAAATCTGGCCCTCTTTGAAAAAAGTTTGGATACCACTGCTCTATACAATGCAAGTGCTGTAACACTGAGCTGCAACTATTTTCACACTGAGTCAAAACAGATTGATTTCCAGTTGCTTCACGTTCTTCTACAAATGATTACAATGCAAACATTTTTTTAAACACACATGTACACACACACACCAGTGATAGGTTTCCATCTCTTTGAATAGAAGAGGGTGGCTGAATGGTGCTCCAGAAGTTTCTAAAGGTCAGTGAGCAAACAAAAGGGGGTGGGGAAGCTCTCCTAATTTATGCTGGTGATGGAAAGTGGGACATTTTCAACCCGTTGTAACTATATCTGTCATGAACACACCAGCTCCAAGTGTAATCTCACAGCCGGCTGCAAAATGCAGTCAGGAATAGGGAGGCTGGGCTTTCACGCTGGCACAGGAGAGCCCGCAGCTGCCAGTGTCAACTTCCCCTGACCTTGGGCTGATGGCTGACAAGGGAGGGACAGAGAGCAGGCTGGAACACAGCCAAAGCTCCCCGGAAGCCCAAACAGGCGCAGAAAGCCACAGACAGCTTTTCAGAACAGGAAGGGGCTGCAGCTGACCAAATAAGTCCAAGACGTAGGCGGATAGGAAGGCTGCTAGACAAGAAGCAAAATAAGAAACGTAAAGGTCAAAGGTTCAATCTCTTCTGTTGATACAGGAAGAACTCCTCAAAGGGTCAACTGAGTGATGGGGGCCAGAGGCTTGCTAGAGCCGTCCGGAGATAACTGCTTCGTTTTTTTTGCAATAAATCCTTTTTAACTACATGCGCTTACTGTGTTATCAAGCCAGAAACCTAGACTCCTCTAACAATATCCTGAAACATGGTAATAAGACAATGTTGGATGATAATAGACATATTATTTCACAACCAAAATGACAAATGTGCACATCAAATTAAATGTTGGTGTAGCTATCAATCTTTGTGTACAATGTCTACTTTTTGATTTGTTTTTCAAAGCACCGAATGAAAGTTCATGAGTCTTGTTATTGATAAAAAAGTTACTTAAAAATAATTGTTGCAGAGGTTGAAAAGTGTTTTGGTGGCATCACTGGGGTTAGTCAGTCAGTACTGTGCATAGGCAATATCTGCTTGAACTTGTAGAAATCCCTCCCCCAGGGCATAGCTAGAGAATAAATCTGTTTAAACTCTGAGCAGTCTCTAAATTGCTTCACTGCTCTAAAAAGGCGGTACAAGTTTCACCCTCTATAAACTAGGGACAATGAGAAGATTTGCAAGATCTGCTTTTGAACAAATGTAAAATGCTAATAAGACTTTAATGAGATGTTCTCAAAATGCCTATAAGTCATTCAGCTATAGATGGAAAGAACAAAATGAAATGTGCAACGCACATGATATTGGCCTGAGGCCCAGCATCACATCACCCTTTGACAAGGGCAATAGAGAAACAGAGTATGGAAAATTAAGAGAGAAAGATGCAGAGAGATTGAGTGCTTGGATTTTAAAAAGAAAAGAAAATACATTTGCTAGGTCACCCTAAATATTTTTGTTATGACTTTGTCACAGTCCAGCAAATTTCCCCCTCTTGATAGAAGAGACAACTTCTCTATTGGAAAAAAATGTATATATTATAAAAGATTTTCATGAACTGGCTGTGCAGAGTTTGAATGATCTCTCCTTTGTGATGTTCCATTTATTTGATTGTAGCATGATAATTGTCATGAACATGGAGTTATTTCATCAGAAGAGGCCCAAGTGAACTTGGTTTTGCAGATTGCTTAATTGTTTAGGCTGTGCCCTCTACAAGGGTAGTCTAGCTGCAGGCCCATGGGGGGGACTCCAGATTTTACAGCATGGTTATGTCAAGAGGGACTTGCCACAGGCATCTCTGCCAGCCAACCTGCCCAAGAGGGATCTCCATCTTTTCTCTTCCCCCTTCTCCCTCCCAGAACACTTTGCTAAAAATTCTTCCTTTCACCTCACACCCAGTTCCCTTGCCAATGTTCCAAACCCCCAGTCTCTTTTCACATCTCAGGGCAAGGGGGTTGGACAGTTCTCTTGCGTTGCCAATGGCCCTGTATTGTTTTTTAATCAGCCTAGCTCGTCAGGTCATTTTGCATAAGCTAGCCCAGGAATTCCTCTGCAGCTTGTATTTCTCCCCTCACATCCCAAATGATCAAAATTCTACCAGTTATTAATTTCTAGGGTATTTTGTCAGGTCTAAAATCAATATGGCTCTTATTCTAGCCCCATGTGCCAGCAGTTTCAGTGTTTTGTTTTGTTCTTTCACTCCTAAACTTTATTTTTCAATTTCTAGAAATACAAGTAACAATCCACATATACCCGCTGCCCAAGAAACATTCTGTGCATATACAGTGCAAATAATACAATCAAACATTAAGTATGCAAAGTCTGAGCAGCCTTAGGGCTGTTTCCCGGACCACAGCCACACCTTGAAACACCCAGGAGAAGGGTGTGGGTGCTACTTTGAGCAGTTTGTTTTTATTAATATTTTTAATGAGAAATTGATGCTGGATTGAGTGTGTATGTTTCTATATACCATCTTTTGCAATCATTTGTGAATGTAGGAGGCTTGGTTTTGCATTTGACTCACAACTTTCCCTTGGAAAACCTACTCTTTAGCAATAAATCAAAACAATTGGCAAGCCACGGAAAATCTGATTGCCGTTTGCTCTGATTCAGCACTAAGCCACAGGTTTTCCCAGGGGGAAGTGGTGGGGCAAATGGAAGTGTAGATGAGCCCATTCTATTACAAAATGTAGGATCATTCAGAAGATGATTCAGATGAGAATTCAGTGTGCATAACCTACATGCAGTACAGGATCATGGATTACAACCTGCCTACACACCCCACCTAGTCAAGTGGGTGGTGCTGTGGTCTAAACCACTGAGCCTCTTGGGCTTGCAGATCGGAAGGTCAGCAGTTTAAATCCGCATGACGGGGTGGGATCCCTTTGCTGTGTCCCAGCTTCTGCCAGTCTAGCAGTTCAAAAGCATATCAGTGCAAGTAGATAAATAGCTACCACTGTGGTGGGAAGGTAAATGGTGTTACTGTGTGCTCTGGCTTCCGTCACGGTGTTCTATTGCACTGGAAGTGGTTTAGTCATGCTGACCACATGACACGAAAAGCTGTCTGTGGACGAACGCCGGCTCCTTTGGCCTAAAGCGAGATGAGCACTGCACCCTATAGTCACCTTTGACTGGACTTAACCGTCTAGGGGTCATTTAGGTAAAGGTAAAGGTACCCCTGCCCGAACGGGCCAGTCTTGACAGACTCTGGGGTTTGTGCGCCCATCTCACTCAAGAGGCCGGGGGCCAGCGCTGTCCGGAGACACTTCCGGGTCACGTGGCCAGCGTGACAAAGCTGCATCTGGTGAGCCAGCGCAGCACACGGAACGCCGTTTACCTTCCCGCTAGTAAGTGGTACCTATTTATCTACTTGCACCCAGGGGTGCTTTCAAACTGCTAGGTTGGCAGGCGCTGGGACCGAGCAGCGGGAGCGCACCCTGCCGCGGGGATTCGAACCGCCGACCTTTCGATCGGCAAGCCCTAGGCGCTGAGGCTTTTACCCACAGCGCCACCCGCGTCCCAGGGGTCATTTACCATTTTTAAATTTTTAGCAGACAGTCACACACTTGTTTTTTCAATGACTTACACATAAAGTCCAATGCTTGCAGATTTGATTATCCTGATTGTGTCCCAGATTCTTCTTGCTTTGATTTTTAGGTTTATTTTGTTCATGATTCCAAACCTGGCCCTGTTCTCCCAATTCAAAGCGAAGCACAGGTAGTCTACAGAGATAATGTTTATATTGATTCTTCCTTATTTATCAGTTCATGTTTATATTCATTCCACCTTTTCTCTAAGGAGCTTGGGCTGGTGTTCATGTTATCATCACAGCAGTCCGGCAAGGTAGGTTAGGATGAGAGAGAGTGATTGGCCCAAGGTCACACAGCAAGCTACATGGCTGATTTTAGCCCTGGTCTTCCAGCTCTTAGTCTCATTAATATTCCTCTGCCTGATTCTACATTCTGGGGGGGAAATGTAAACGTGATTAAGCTGGAAGAGGAGAATAATCTTTTCCCATAGGTCTGGAAATGTATGGGGCCTCTTGTTTATTGTGTGGCACCTTTAAAAGAAAGTAAAGGTAAAGGACCCCTGGACACCATTTGGGGTGTTCAGCCATGCACGTCGGCCAGAAGTGTGAGAGCAGTGGGGGCATCCTATTTTGGAAGCGCCTGAGCAGCATGAACTTCAGAGCACTGCAGTAGACGCCAAGTAAAGCTTCTCAAGGTCTTTTCTGCAGCTGATCTTTTTATTCTGGGAAGCCAGAATTTGAAGCTCCTTTGGAAGGTTCTACATGCCCCATGGTTTTTCAAACAAAGTCCTGAAAAGCTCTGTCTTGACATGACATTTAAACAAATGAAACATACTACCCTAGGGACAAGGTGACTTTGTGCACACACACTCTGATAAAGCTCCCAGTCGAAGGAGAACACACAACATCACATACTCACCTCAGTTTGAGCTGCTGCTTCTTTTTCATATTTTCAAGTTACCTCTAGTCCTTCTTAGAGAAGAACAGGAACACCACACCCATGTCCTGCAAGCACTTTAAAATTGTGCATATGTTTGTTCCTGTGCCCTGTTTCTGAAGCAATGTGTCCTGGATTATGAGGTTTAATATACAAGAAAGCGACAGCAAGCTTCTATTTTATAATCTACAGTAAAATGAATTCAAATTAGTAAATAGCCAGTGGAGGCAGGAAGTCTGACTACACCATGCCCTAACATTTCTCCAATGAAAACAGGGACGTCCTATTCCATTAGTAGTAGTAGTAGTAGTAGTAGTAGTAGTAAGGGATGCGGGTGGCGCTGTGGTCTAAGCCACTGAGCCTAGGGCTTGCTAATCAGAAGGTCGGTGGTTCGGATCTCCGCAATGGGGTAAGCTCCTGTTTTTCGGTCCCAGCTCCTGACCACCTAGCAGTTCAAAAGCACATCAAAGTGCAAGTAGGCTCCGTAGCCGAGAAAAATATCCTGAGTGCCACAGTATATCAGAACACCAAGTGCTGGGAGAAAAGGACCATCTGCTGACTTCTGCTGCTCGCTCTGGAAACACAAACATAGGTTGGGTGGATCCTATAGATAGCTTCTTGCAATGGAGAGAGGAAATACTAGTACCCAATGCGCCATTTCAAAGTTAGCAGGAGGGAAGTGCAGAAGAGAGACTGAGATGTGGTATTCCTATAGATCAGGCTCTCCAGATGTGGTTGGACCCCCCATCCAACTTCCTTCAGCCCAACCCACCATGGCAAATAGAAAGACATTGTTGTTTGGGGCTGAGCCACTATGCTAGCTTTCTGGTCACTGATATTTACTGGGGAGGGGAGGGGTAGTGTGGAAGTCAATGTGGTGCAACAGCAACCCCCCTCCTGGGAGCTCCTCCCCTTCTGGTGAGCCACTTCTGATGTTCAAGGTTGATGACTTTTGTAGTCCAACAACATCTGGTGGGCTGTGCCTGCTGTGGATAATGCATTGGGGGAAGAGCATACTACCATACTTTGCACAATGTGCTTGTCAACCAATTACATAAGCTGTCAATCACTTCCTTAGCATGAGTCAGCACATTGGCTGAGAAATCAAGCATAATCTCCATAAGCCACATGGAAAATGTATGCTTCCATACCCTGCATTTATACAAGATTTCATTGTATTCCTAATAATTTTTTCTCTTCTCATTTAATCAGATATATTCAAATAGCAGCCCTTTCACAAATCTTTATGGAGTATCTACAACTTTATTAGAAGATTTCACTGCAGAAGAAATTGTGACAAATATATGACGTTCCTCTTGTTAATTTCTCTCTGTTGCAGATTCCTCTTGCTGGTGCCTCTGTTTTTGATTTAGAGTTATTGTTCATTGTAGCTGAGATAGTGAACAGGGACAATGGCAGTGTGGGAATATGCCTCAAAAGAGAGAGAGATCAGGTGAGCTATTTGAGCTGGTTATCAATTGTTAATTGTCTACTGATCCTTAAACTAGATACCTAAACTGAAAAGACCACTATCAGCAGCAGATGCAAATTATATGGATCCTGTAGGTATGCAGGTCCTAAAAGATAAGTGGGGTGCTAAATTTTTTATTGCTTCCCTAAGCTTTTCAGATCTGCTCAGTTTTCCTTGTTAGTCAGAGTACCTGTTCAACTTAGGAAGTAAAGTGATAAGTTTCATTTGCATACACTCTGCCTAAAATAAATTATGTTTGTTTACAATCTGGCACCAAGGGGACCGTTTATAATTATTGTTGGCTTCCTAAAGTGCATAGCTAGCACATTAATTTTCCAAGGTATCCGCCCCCCCCCCCATTGTAAATATGTTTATCCCAGTGACTCAGCATAAAGCATAGGCCCATATAGTCCAGTAAACTATCTTCACAATGGCTGGCCAACTGCCTATAGGAAGTCTACAAGCAGAATCTAAGCACAACAGCATTCTCCTATGTACAGCTGGTATTCAGAGAGCCACAGTGACTGGTCGTCATTGATAGCTTTCAATATGGTTCAGAGCAGTGTTTCCCAAACTAGGGTCTCCAACTGTTTTTGGACTTCAATTCCTTTCATCCCTGACCATCGGTCTTGGTACCTACGGAAGATGGAGTTGTAGTCCAAAAACAGCTGGAGACCCAAGTTTGGCAAACACTGATTTAGAGCTTTAGAGATCATTGTTGCTGTTACTAGTTTTTGGGAAACACTGGTTTAGAGAAATTTAGGCTATCTAATTTGGTTGCCATTACTCTATCCTGTGATAGCTAATTCCAGACTTTAACTATGTGATATGTGAAGAGGTACTTCCTTTTGTCTATCCTGACTTCTGAATCTTTCAACTTTCAGCTTCTTGGTTTTTCTAAACTAAAAAGCTCCAAATATTGCAACTTTTCCTCGTAAGAGATTGTTCCACAATCATGATCATTTTGAGTGCCCTTTTCTCAACTCTTCTCTAGCTCTAGAGGTTCCCTTGAAGCTCTGCCTGTCTTGCTGGTTCTGCACATGGAATGGGCAGCATATCAAAGGTGCCCAGAAGGTCCTGGCTTTGTACCTTCTATGTAGCAGCTTAAATTTTGCTTCGGGAACATTATTTCATTTCCTCATGGCATTGGTACCAACATGCACGATGACTACTGACTCCTCCCCAATCCCATCTATCCAGCTAGCTAGATGATCATTGTATCCTTTGCCCCAGCCAAGGAAGTCATGTGGTTTGCACAGGGTCAGATTTAGGTTTGATGAGGCCCTAAGCTACTGGAGGTAATGGGGTCCTTTATATGTCCACCTGTCCTTTGTCAACAACAAATTGTCACTGTTTTTTGTGTTGAATATATGCTATATGGTAATTTATGGACCTAATAGGTATCTAAAGCCATTTGCACATACAGAATGCAGGTACCCTATATATAGAAATGTGAAGTCAAATGGGCCTTAGAAAGCACTGCAAATAACAAGGCCAGTGGAAGTGATGGTATTCCAGCTGAGCTATTTAAAATTTTAAAAGATGATGCTGTTAAGGTGCTACACTCAATATGCCAGCATGTTTGGAAAACTCAGCAGTGGCCAGAGGAATGGAGAAGATCAGTCTACATCCCAATCCCAAAGAAGGGCAGTGCCAAAGAATGGTCCAACTACCGCACAATTGCACTCATTTCACACGCTAGCAAGGTTATGCTCAAAATTCTACAAGGCAGGCTTAAGCAGTATGTGGACCCAGAACTCCCAGAAGTGCCAGCTGGATTTAGAAGAGGCAGAGGAACCAGAGACCAAATTGCAAACATGCGCTGGATTATGGAGAAAGCTAGAGAGTTCCAGAAAGACATCTACTTCTGCTTCATTGACTATGCAAAAGCCTTTGACTGTGTCGACCACAGCAAACTATGGCAAGTTCTTAAAGAAATGGGAGTGCCTGATCACCTCATCTGTCTCCTGAGAAATCTCTATGTGGGACAAGAAGCTACAGTTAGAACTGGATATGGAACAACTGATTGGTTCAAAATTGGGAAAGGAGTACGGCAAGGCTGTATATTGTCTCCCTGCTTATTTAACTTATATGCAGAATTCATGCGAAGGGCTGGGCTGGATGAATCCCAAGCCAGAATTAAGATTGCCGGAAGAAATATCAACAACCTTAAATATGCAGATGACATAACCTTGATGGCAGAAAGTGAGGAGGAATTAAAGAACCTTTTATTGAGGGTGAAAGAGGAGAGCGCAAAATATGGTCTGAAGCTCAACATCAAAAAAACGAAGATCATGGCCACTTGTCCCATCACCTCCTGGCAAATAGAAGGGGAAGAAATGGAGGCAGTGAGAGATTTCACTGCAGATAGTGACAGCAGTCACGAAATTAAAAGACTTTTAGAAAGCAGAAGCCTCAATACAATAGGGAAACTTAAGACGGAAGCTGTATAGCATGTTTGGCTTCCGAAAATTGTTCGAAAACTGGAGCAGTTACTTCTGGGTTTTCAGCGTTTGGAAGCTGAAACGTATGACAATGGAGATGTTCAACAACCGAGGTTCCACTGTAAATGTGTTTAGAATTGCAGCCTCAGTTCCCCACCCCCTTCATTCTTCCTCATATTGTATGTCTTCAATATGAGTGTATCAAATCACCACTTGTTACACATTAAAGCATCGTCATGTCAAGAAAACAATGCCTTTAGCTTTAGCTGCAAAAGATAAAATTTAAAGAACCAGTGAGATAGAGGCAGCACCTGCTGCCGTCCTAGCTGTTCCCCTGCTGGTAAGGATGGAGTGTTTCATTGGTCAGAACAGACACATTACTAGACCTTCCTGCTTTGGCATGAGAAGGAGTGAGAGCGAGAGCGAGCACAATAAAGATGAAGTTTCAAAGGTGCTGACAGATGTACCCCCTATCATTCATCTCATCTGAAGAGACACTGAATCAACAGAATAAAGATCCCACGGCAACTTCTCCGCAAAGAGCTACTGCCCTTCAGAATGATACCTTTGTCCTTCAGTGTTCCTTCAGGTGCTTGAGGAAAATGATATCCTTAGCATTAAAAATAGCACAAAGCATCCAACTCTGAATAGGAGAAGGAAAAGTTAGATTTAATATAAAATAATGTGCAGCTTTCTTGCTTTCTTCATTCCAGTCTTCCCTCTTTACTAACAGGCAAACACTTAAGAAACTTTTTGGCTTCTCTGTTTGCCTCATCGTTTATGCTTACACTCTGAGGTGGATGGAGCAATCAGCGTGTGAATAGAATTATGTGCACACTGAAAAGTGAATGACTGGTTGTTTGCTTTTATGTACGATCACTGTGGTCATTTTCTTCTCACACCTAGAATTAGAAATGCAAGTAATCATGTTTGCATATGGAGCAATCATGTGGTTGAGTGTATAGCTGATGCATGCATGTATCGTACTGGTGTTATATTCAACATATCTTCATTGCTGAAGGAAAATGTTAATTTCTGTTTTAGTCTTTGTGGTGTACTTAATTTCAGTTTGAGGAGAAGAAACTTCCCTCACTGCCACATTTTTTTCTTTGGTGGTGCTGTTGAATTCAGTGTTGTTACTGAAGGCACAAGTGCAATCTTTAAACAGGTTTATTAGAACACCTTCATTTGCTTTATACATTTTATAAAAAGCGTGGAGAAATAGATGTTGTTCATAATGAAAATAACAAAGGAGTGTGAATTTGAGAGTTACATCAGACTGTTTGGGGAAATGGGAAATGTTTGGGGACAAGACTGGCTTGTACAAAAGGGATGGATTCCACTTGAGTGAGGTTGCCACCTTTGTTCTAGCAAAATACAGGACAGGGTGGTGTGTTGCAGTTTGGGGGCATTCCACCCAAAAAAAACCTGGTGCTGAAGTGATTTCAAAGCAATCCATTACATTCTATTGCAGCTTAACAGGACAGCCCCTCTGGAATTTGTCACATACACACAAATTTGTAAATCTGTCTGTGCTTGGCTACCTAGAGCTTAAATACATGACCTTTCACATACCCTTTCAAACACATGCATTTGGAGAGGATCCCTAACTTGGCAGAGAGAGAGAGGGGGGCAGGGGAAGAAAGGAGAAAACTGTATCAATACAGGACGTAGCATTTTACATTGAAATACGGGACAATCCTGTATTATGCACAGCAGGTGGCAACTCTATGTGATTTGAACCAAGGTGGGACAAGGCTGTTGGAACTTAAAATAAGAAACAGATTGCAGGGGGAAAGCCAACAAGAACTGGGAAACACCTGATCTGGAACAAATCATCCCCCGCAGATGAGGAAGGGTGAAAATGGTTAAACGGGGTAGGACAGAACTAGGCTTGAGAATACAGGGGCACATGATAGTACTTCAGAAAGCAGAAAGCACCGTAGGATAAAACACACGTGCCAAAGACACCGGGAGAGAGATTGCATGTATAAATGATTATAAATTAATACCAGAAACGTCCAAACCCATATGGGTGAGCCAGAGTGCTTAGTCTTAAGGGGAGCATATATATAGTGGGCAGAATAGAAACCTGACGGAATGGGGAGAATCAATGGGAAACAGTTATCTCTGGATACAAACTCTAGAGGAAGCTGTGCTGGAGATGGTGTCACCCTGTATGTTGAAGACCACATAGAGTTTAACAAGTTTCAAATCCCAAAGGGGGCAGCCTCCTCCACAGAACTGTTGTGCTTAGTGATACCAGGCTCCCCATTGGGTTTCATGGGGAGAAGGCAGGACAGTAAATTATAGGAGTGGGTGATTTGCTTCCATGTCAGGGTACTGAGCTCTGTGTCTATTTTTTAAAAAAAAAACATTTTGCTTTCTCCACCAAAATCTGTTGGAACTTTCAGATTCAGTGGGGGAATTGCTTGGTCAGTGAGATATGACTGCTAAACTTGGGGCTAGCTACCTCTGTTCTAAGTCAATGTGCATGTGTGGGAGAGGTATGAAGATTTAAGTGCCCT
Source organism: Podarcis vaucheri (assembly GCF_965113315.1). Taxonomy (NCBI): domain Eukaryota; kingdom Metazoa; phylum Chordata; class Lepidosauria; order Squamata; family Lacertidae; genus Podarcis; species Podarcis vaucheri. The sequence continues at coordinate 27,510,474 of NC_138767.1, read as the reverse complement.
TTCAGTATTCAAAGAATGGAAGAACTGGAGAAACGGCTGGTACAGGAGCACTCATGCCCTTTGCAGAAAGAAACCAACAGAGAGATCAGGTATTTCACCAGGAGTCATTTTCCTGCAATGGTAATCGTACCATCAATTACCTCGTGCTGAAAGGCTGGGTGTATAAGTAGTGAAATGAAATGTAACACCTTGTGCTCATTGAAGCAGAGATCGTGGTAAAAACAGTCAACAACAGTAGAGTGTCCTCAGAAAAATGTTACTGAACATCATCAAAGCAACCACAGTTCTTTGTGCACAAGAAAAAATGCTTCAGGCTATTTTGGGCAACAACACATACAATTAATCTTCATCACTGTGACAGAAAAAAAGAGGTAACTTTAGGAAATTAGGGCAGGTGTTAGAAGAAATTAACAGAGATCGCTGTATTGTGTACATAAGCCAAAAGTTCAGCACAAAACCGAAGGTTCAAATCACTTTGCTTCTGGTAGAGCATCAGCCTTGTATACAGAAGGTCTCAGGTTCAACCCCCAAATTCTCCAGGGAGGGTTAGAAGAGAGGCCTGTCTGAAACGCAGGAGAGATGCTGCCAATTGGTGTAGACAATACTGTGCTAGATGGACCGATGATGTGATGCTGTAAAGGGCAAATTCCTATGTTCCTAAAATGTGCCCAGGATATACTGTTGAATGTTCTCAAGCCCCTTACTGTGAATCTATACCAGCCTTCACCGACCTGGTGCCCTCCAGATGCTGTGAACTAAAACTCTCATGGGCGCTGTCCAAGGCTGATGGGAGTTGTGGTCAACATCTAAAAGGAACCACTTTGACAAAGTGTGATCCACACACATACATTCATACACAGACACTGTTGATTTAAGGCAAGGAAGAGTGGGGCAACTGGTCAGAAAGGGGCCAGTCTAGCTAGCTAGGTAGCTAGCTAGCTAGTTAGTTAGCTAGCAAGCTAGTTAGCTAGCAGATAGTGAAATTCCAGCCATTCACTGTGTCTGCTGGCTCATTGCAAGCAACCATAATTCTGAGTGTATAATAAAAATTGTTTTCATTATTAAATACACAGTTGGAAAGCAAGACATTGCTGCCTGGAGATTATTAATTCCCCTTATTTTATGAGCAGGACTGCAAATGCAGGGAATGAAGACACATTAGGAAGCCTGTGTGAGTGCATTTCCCACTGAGATCCAGCTCTGAGGGCCTTCTGGTGGTTCTCTCATTGCGAGAGGTGAGGTTATAAGGAACCAGTCAGGGGATCTTTTTGGTAGTCATGCCTGCCCTGTGGAATGTCCTCCCAGCAGATGTCAAACAGGCTATTTTCATACCAAAAGTAAAATAAAAGAAATTTATTCTTTTAAATTCTTTTAAATTTTAAATTTAAATTCTTTAAATTCCTTAAAATGTTTTCAATTAGGTAGGGTTGTTGTTGTTTTTTTAAAAATAAACCATTAAAATTAAGAAACCTGCTTTTAGAAATGCTCCATTTAAATGGGTGTGTGACATTATTTGTATCTTTAGTGGGTAGGAGCTTCGAAATGTCATATATATATATATATATATATATATTGCCAACTTCAGCCTTTCCACAATATATGATTTAAAATGCATTTCAATTTCAGTCTTCATGGGAGAGTGATCAACCCTGTGGCAATGAAACAGTTAATTCTGCATTCCCTGGGACTGAGCTTCATGAACTGAGAGTCAAATCCACAGATTTTGCCCATTTTGCAGACCTGATATTCAGACGGCATTAGAAGGGTGTTTCCTGATTAGATTCCTATGTCTGAGTCTCCAGCATAGAAAGATAGAGAAATAGATAATTTCATTTTAAACTTTCACCAGAATTAGGAGCATGGAGTTTTGTTTGCCCTCTGTCTTTGTTTCGTGTCCCTGTTGCTCAGCCCTGAACTGTTAGACTACCATACTCTGTTGAACTTGATTGAATACATTGTGCAAATCCATGGCTACCACTTGTGTACCAGCAGGTGAAATATCGAGAATGTAAACATTATTGCAGATTTTCTGATTAGAGTCAGGCGGAGCCCAATACCAATAATGCCAACCCTTTCATGTAGGAAGTCAAGGTGGACATTTTAATAGGGAAAGGTAATAAATGGTTGATTGCACCAGGATGGCAAAGGCACAGACAATCATTCTTGCATGTTGCATCATATGTACATCAAGGGAGAAATTGTTAAATTGTTGCTCAACTGCTATTAGTGTGACAAAGTGTTTCACAGAAATATGCAGAGCTGCAAATCCTGTCTGCAGAAACCAGGATGAAGGGGAGAGTCTATGTATTTAGGCACCTGTTGCTATTTAGGTCAGGGACGCGGGTGGCGCTGTGGGTAAAAGCCTCAGCACCTAGGGCTTGCCGATCGAAAGGTCGGCGGTTTGAATCCCCGCGGTGGGGTGCTCTCCCCTTGCTCGGTCCCAGCGCCTGCCAACCTAGCAGTTCGAAAGCACCCCCGGGTGCAGGTAGATAAATAGGGACCGCTTACTGGCAGGAAGGTAAACGGTGTTTCCGTGTGCTGCGCTGGCTCGCCAGATGCAGCTTTGTCACGCTGGCCACGTGACCCGGAAGTGTCTCCGGACAGCGCTGGCCCCCGGCCTCTTAAGTGAGATGGGCGCACAACCCTAGAGTCTGTCAAGACTGGCCTGTATGGGCAGGGGTACCTTTACCTTTTTACTATTTAGGTCAGAAACTGGGCCCAGTGCATTTTGTGCCATTCAGTGATTATATTAATGGGTGAATAAAAAGGTATTTTACCTGGCACTGAAAAGACTGTAGGTGAGCCTATTTGGGGAGGCCATTGTATAGCTGGGATGTGTCTGTTGAAAATCCCCTCTCTTTAACACTAACCTGCCTCATTTCACTTAGTGGGGGCACTAAAGATCCAAAGAGGATCTTTAACGCATGAGCAGAAAGAGGTAACCTGGTCCCAGGCTGTTCAGAGTTTTAAATGTTAAAACCAACACTTTAAATTAGGCCCAGAAATTAACTGAAACCCAATGCAGTAGGTGAAACCAGTGGGAAATAGGGTGGAGAAACAGAGAAAGGAAGGAGAAACAGGTGCAGGTGTGCTCTGAGAGTATACCAGGTTCCTGCCTCTTGGGGACTTCATTCATTTATTTATTTTGGTACCTGGGGTGGGGAGGAATTTTGCCTAGCTTTGACTAGTTATCAAAAGAGTACTCAGACTGCATACAGACACACTGTCCTGGCTCCTAGCCCAAAACACATATGCATGTATTTAAGAAAGGGATTATCATTCTGGCAATTAATGGTACAGGCTCAGCAGCAGACACAAAGCTCAGGAGTCATGGTTCAGCAACTCAAGAGCACGACAAGAAGTTCAGATCTGGACAGAAGCAACAAAGATGCCCCAATAAGCTTCCACTCCTCTCCCACCAAGCTTTCAATGGCAAGGCTTGGTACACTCACTCGTAAGACTCACTTGCCCTGCTGGAATGTCAGATTTGCAAACGTGCTCTCCTCTGGGGTGCGTGGTTCTGCGCCTTGTTCTAGATGGCAAGACTGCACCTTCCTGTTGGGGCTCCTGTTCAGCCCTTGCCAACTCTGGCCCCGCCTCTCTCTTGGCTGCCCCAAACCCTCCTGAGCTATTAGCAAGAAAGCTGCAGCAGGGAAAACCGGCATCCCTGCTGTCTCTGGCCAAGTGACTGAAGTTACGGCAGAAAAGGGAGATCCGTCAACAGAGGTTCACACCACTCATTTTTTATTTATTTTTAATGATATTTATTAATGTTTCACAGACAATAAAAACAAATTCCAACATGTAAACTACAAAAACAAGACAAATAAAAAATACACAGTAGAAAAACAGTTGATAGAAGAAAGAAGGGGGGGAAAGAGAGAATAAAGATTAAGAAGAAAGAGAAAAGCCAAAAGTCAAAACTAAAAATAGATTAATATTTTCAAATCTTGTATTTTCTTCACTAGTTTTTTGACCTCCTCACACCTCCCATTTTGTATTCCAGTTCAAATATTAGATTCAGCAAATCCTTACCGTCTAACATTTATCCTTACTCCATATATTAACCTATTATTATAAATATCCATTTCCAATTATCAATCCCTATTTACATTTTCTTAAGCATCTCTTTACCAGTACCACTTATTTTCAATCAAACGTCATTTCAACATTCCTTAATTTTACAGTGCTTCTGCAGGTAATCTTTAAACTTCTTCCAGTCTCCCTCCACCGACTCTTCTCCCTGGTCACGGATTCTGCCAGTCATCTCTGCCAGTTCCATGCAGAGGTTCACCCCACTCAGACCTTCTCTTTGTTTCTTCTGTCAGATCCTGCCAACCTCAGCCCAATCCTGACTATGCTGCGGGGCTTATAACACACACACACACACACACACATGCATAATACACATTGGAAGAATGTTTTAGGGAGTTGTGAGTAGCCCTGCCTGCATAGCTGCCATGTACAGTGGCTATGTCACTGCTGTCCACAGAGACCTCCATGCACATGAAGGAGCTCTATGCATGTCCTGACATGTGGATAGTAGTGGGCATGGCCACTGCATACGCTGCAGATCTCGGCCTAGCCCACACAGCCCTGTATATCCTTCCCCCCTGTTTTCCTGTTCTTTCAGTGCACAAGGGAATAGCTTGAACCCTCCAAGTGTTTGGTCATTATGTCATCAGTTTATCCCCTCTTCCACTATCCCACTGTAATGGCATTTGAAAGCACTTTAATGTACTTGCAGTGTAGAATTACAGTTAGGTCAAAATCCCAGAACCTGCAGAGATTTGCAACCCCAAATTTTTGAATTTTTAATCTACTATCCAGGCTGACTGTTTAGTTTGTTATTCTGTGACCTCTCCTTATCCTTCAGCCAAGCTCCTGAAATGCTGCCAAAGCCTGACTTTATTCAAACAAGTATTTCTAAGCCTGCCCACATCAAGAAAGGAAAAAGAGTTCCATAAAGTAGCAGGGCCAGAATGTGAGTTACCGAATGTTGCAGCAAGTTATAGTTCAATGAGAAGGGAAAGCTCACTGTTGGACAGAAAAGCACTTTGTGTAGTTCAATACTAAGACTCCTTTAGAGTTTCTACCTGTGGCGCTGTGGGTTAAAACACAGAGCCTAGGACTTGCTGATCAGAAGGTCGGCAGTTCGAAAGCATGTCAAAATGCAAGTAGATAAATAGTTACCATTCTGGCGGGAAGGTAAACGGCGTTTCCGTGTGCTGCTCTGGTTCGCCAGAAGCGGCTTAGTCATGCTGGCCACATGACCCGGAAGTTGTACGCTGGCTCCCTCGGCCAATAAAGCGAGATGAGCGCTAAAACCCCAGAGTCGGTCACAACTGGACCTAATAGTCAGGGGTCCATTTACTTTTTATACCTTTAACAGCTATATGATTGTCAGAGGCAGAACAAATGAAGCTTGAGCAGCAGTTGCAATCCTGTGGCCCTCCAGATATTGCAGGACTCCTTCAACCCCAGCCAGTATGGTTAATGGGCAGAAATGACACGAGTTGTAGTCCAACAACTTTTGGAGGGTCATTCTTGTCTTAGAGTTTTGTAGGTAAAATGTGGAAGAAGGAGAAGGGTGGAGGCTAAAGCAAAGACAATTTAAAATACAGGTGTGCATGTAAACAACAAAAACCAATAGCAGTCATATTATTATTACCTGGGGCAGCCTATATTTGTGACAGTTCCAAGGTTACTCCCATACTGCATCTGATAACTTCTGTGAACGTGAATAGGGTGATTAACACATATTGCACAAACAATGGCTTGTTTGGATTATTTAGAATTACCACACAATTCTCCCTTGCCAAGCAAGCTCAAGTTGCAGGTGTTCCCACAAGCTGTTCAGGCAAGCGTGCTGCTCCAGGTAGCATATGAAGTAGTCCTCCGCCAACTGTACAGTTTGCAGGGCCAGGAGTAGGAAAGACAGCTCAAAAGCAATTAATTTTTCCAGGAAGGAAAGTAACCTTTAAAAATGATAACCCAAGATATGTGATGAGCTAACATATAATCCAATTTGATGAGAGCAGAATAAAGCTTGGAAGCTCTCAGGGTAGATAACCAACCAACATACAGTTCAAGGTTATTTTTGCTGAAAGGCAAGGGATCATTTGATTTATTACTGCAGCAAAGTCCACGGCAGTCAGCTGTAAGGAGTGTGAGAGTGCCTGCTGTTGTAGGAACCCTGAATTTAGTTAAATGCTAGCAAGTAAGTGGCTTGTTTTAACACCATCATCCAACTGAAGTGATTTAAAAGATCCGCTGCAGAGATACAAGCTTTCAAGATACAAATTCATATTTCAATAAAATAAACACTTAAAAATGAAAATTTCAGTTGCATGCCAAGCCAGATGAATGAAGAATGAAAAAATAATTGAATGAGAAGAGATGACTGCAGAGATCTGCCTGAACATGTTGGACAGAATCAGCAGTGCTGGATGAAACCCTGTGGAGGCCACTAGGCAGTTGAAATCTTAGGGGAGGGCTTTGCAAATTATCTCCTAATACATTTTTTATTTTACCAGTCAACAATTTTAATAAACCAGTTTTCAGATCAAATTAATATTATTTTGATCTGTTGTTTTGGGCCCCCTAAAAGGCATGGGGTTGATAGGCTGGTGCCTACTCTACCTATTTGGCAATCCGTCACTGAGGATGAGGATGCCAACAAGGGTGAATATAGAGTTTCTTGGAGATGATGAAAGGACAGAAACTGGACACAAAGTTGCCAACTGTGACTGAGGGGGGAAGCCAGCCTTGACTGATCCCATGCTTTTTATAACAGGACAGCAGAATTTTCATGGCATGCAAAGAAGCACGATCACCTTTTAACTGCTGCTATTGTTAATGCTGTAGTTACATGGCTAGTTCAAAGTTTTGCAGTCTGAACTGGTAAACAGGGTAGCTATATATGAAAGCCATGTCCTTCTGCTCACTCACAAGTTACACTGGGCATTATTTTTCCCCCATGCATGTGAAAAACAAATAGTTATGGTGTATCTGAAGAAGTGTGCATGCGCACGAAAGCTCATACCAAGAACTAACTTAGTTGGTCTTTAAGGTGCTACTGGAAGGAATTTTTTTATTTTAGTTATGGTAAGTAAGCCATTTGAGTAGGATTTTCTCCCTGCTTCCACTTTCATCTGATTATGGAATCTAAGTTCATAATGAAGTAACACTCCTTGGAAAATACATCATAGGAGAAAGTGGACAGCGCCAACAGTCTTAGTTTGCAAGCAGTGCTCCCCAGAGCATTTTTGGAAGCTAGCACTTACGCTTAATGCAAGCTGACATGTGTTGCCTATGCTGCCAATGAACTCTAGAAACTGCTCCAGAGAGTGAGCACAGATCTCTTTGCGCAGAGCCGCTGGGACCATTATATACCTCTGAATGAAAACTGTGATTGGATTCCAGCTTCTATTGCACAGTCAGAATCAAGCTGGCCAATAGCCCTTGGGTTAATTTGTCCTTGTAACCTTGATATTTGTAATTTTGATAGGGGGAAGCTTGTTAGGAGATAAAGTTAAACAAAGTACAAGCAGCCAGAATGAGACTAGAGCTGAGCTGAAATTTCCCAGATGATGTATTTCTGACAAGAGTTCTGGGATTCTTATTTTGCTCAGCTCTGCCCCTGCCATTTCCAAGATGATGTCTTTCTGAGATAATTTCTGAGTTTCTTATTTTTCTCATCTTCCCACCCCACTTTCACCAAGGAGACCATTTTGCATAATTTTCTCCATAATTATTTTCTACCATTCCCCGTGCACAAATGCAACACTCCAGGGCACTGTGAAGAATGCAAAAAAATGGTGGGCAAGCTGCCAACATAGTTGCTGTTGCCACCACTTGTAGTGGCAGCAAAAACAAGATGAAACACCAAACTGTGAGGGGGAAAAGAAAGAGGTTAAGCTGCTACCATTGATGGGGGAGAAATTTGATTCAGTTCTCATTTGTAGGTAAATCTACATGATCCACACTTTCTGAAGCAGGACTCCGTCATCCTTTAAAATGTGCACTTCTCTGATTTTTGCCATACAGTTCTCTATGCAAGTAATGTGTATAACAAATGCATATACTAGGGTAAAGTGTGCATAAAATGCGTATATTAGTGAAAACAGCATACAAAAATGTGTTGTAAAAACTCTGTATATTATTATATTACATTTAATATCCATTTTTATTAACATTTGAATAAAGTGGTCTGAGTTTGCCTGTGAAAATGAAACAAGTCTCTGCCTGGTCAGTGGCTCTGGGAGGAGGCTACCTGAAATAGGAGGCAACGTGGGAAACCTGTGCCATTCGGAGCTTCTCAAAGAAAAGTTGAATATCTCTAATTGTAATGAGACGCATGGGTGGCTTCTTTGTTTCTGTTGATGGATTGCATCTTCAAAAAAAAAGTTAAAAAAGAGTCTTGCATGTTTACCACTTGCCTGAGTGTAAGTCCTAGAAGGCTTACTTCCACCTAAGCATGAATGGGATTAGAGTGACCTAGTTTCATCTAAACATGCACAGGATGTAGACTCTTAGTTTCATTTTCCAATTTTACAAATATTTTAACAAAAAATAACATATTCAGTAAAGAGAATCACATCCTCAAATCGACCCTGTCCCCACTTTCTGTGTTTACTTATGTTATATCTTTTACCACTGCATATCGAATTCAAACCTATCTACTAATTTTCCTTTGATATTCCCTTAAAGTTATTCTTTCTGCACATTTTTACATCAATCCTGCTAATCCTAATGATTTACAATAATTCTTCAAATAGTCCACAAATTTTCCCCATTCTGTATTAAAAAGTCTCTGTTCTTGATTTCTTATTCTTCCGGTAAGTTTCGCAATTTAGGCATATTCCATTAATTTTGTCTGCCAATCTTCCTTGGTTGGAACTGCTTCTTTTTTCCATCTATGGGCATGGGGTCACTACATAAATAATTTATTCTGTTCTTTGGGTACCTCTGAACCTAAGAGAAAAGCTTCTAGATTTTAAAGAAAGTTTATCTTCAACATTTTTTAAAGCTCATTATAAATCATTTTCCAGAAATCTTTTGCTACCTTACATGACTACCACATGGAAAAATGAACCCTCTTTCTCTTTACACTTCCAACAGATATCTGGTTCTGTTCTATACATTTTTGCTAACTTACTAGGAGTCAGATACCATCTAAACATCATTTTCAGGTAATTTTATTTTATCATGTAGCACTCTGTAAATTTCAAATCTACATTCCACAGTCTTTTCGATGTTGCCGTTTCAATATTATGTCCTGTATCCATTGCCCAGCAGACTCTTAGTTTCGCTGAGGAACAGTGAGATGGAAAGGGTCATTGATTGCTCTCTCTGGCCATGGACAGTTCAGGAGGCTCCTTAGTTTATAGAGGAGCTGTAGGCAATGGAATAGACCGGACATCAGCTGGAGTACAGGTGTTGTAGGTCTCAGTGTGAATCTGACAGAGGTATGACTACATAGCTGTTCCTACCACAATGGTAACAAAAGAAGCATATATCTTTGCTTCTATTGAGTTCTCAGTGAATCGCCCAATAGAGATATTTAGACTGGTAAACAGGCTGGCCTAGAACAGGGTGATATCATTGACAATGGACCAGTCAATCACTCAGATCCATGCTGAACTTGAGACTAGAATTGGTTCAAGTCTACAGCATGGCCCTAGAGCATCATCAATTTACACCTAGTGTGATCAGTTCCTATTGTTGCAGCCCAAGGATGTGAAAAAGATGCTTACGGTAGTGAGGCCAACAACATGCCTTCTGGATTCCTGGCCATTATGACTGATGCAGTATTTTAACAGGCTCCTGAACTAGATGGTTAAAGGGTTTCTTCTAGTTTCTCTTCTAATTTCTGAGAAACCACATTTGAAGATAACTGAGGAGAAACAGGTTTTTCTCTTTAGAACCTTTGAAAGCTCAGTTCATAGAAGGTCTTTCTCCACTCCCAGAAGTAGGCAGTGCAGAGGCTGACTCTCAGTCTTAGAAAGCACACAATGAAGAATGTATTTTATGTATTTTCCTGTCTGCTAGCCTAAGTAGGCTGGTAGGAATGTACAGCCTCTGCTGTAGATTTATCTGCACATAAATTATGCAGTGCTCCCATTGGATTGTGAAATTGAATTGTTTGCATACTTTTGTAATAGTCTCATGTACACATGACATATCATTGCATACCAAATGTGCAACATGGCTACAAGTTGCAATGGTTGGTCTGCCAGCTACAGCCCCTTTTGGACAGCAATGACTTGGCCACTGTACTCTGGTAACTTCCAGCTTGAATTATTGTAATGCGCTCTATATGGTATTCTTTGTATTAGACCCAGCGGTCTCTCTTGGTAGTTGCACTGCCCTTAAAAGCTTGGGTGTGGGTGCCCCAGGAGTTGTTGAGGTCATTCAGCCCTGCCTTGTGAAATAAAGAATGAGTGGGCACCACAAGAAAAGCCATCTATGTTAGTGTCCTTAAGTGGAGCGAGTGAAATCAAAAAAATGTGTGTAGGCCACACAGTCATTCAGGCACTCTGTTCTATATTTTGCTGGCAGGATCACTGTTTCTTGTGCTCATTGAATTCCATAAAAATGCTAAAACGTGTGCATTGTGCAGATGAGATAATAAAGGCATGGATAGATGGTTCTGAAACCAAGAGCTTAGAGTTTATGCTGGAAACTTATGCCAATTCTGACACAAATCCAATTCTATTGCTCCTTTTGTGTTTGCTGTTGATGTGTAAATGTTTTTTGAATCTAGTCCAATCTTTCCAGCCCCAACCCTCACTACCTACTGCATGTTCAATTATCAGGGCTGTTTCAGAGCAACTGGTATTTTCTGCAAATTTTGATTCTTTGAACCACTCTAAACCACCTGTTGAAACCTCTTTGAAGAAGCGCATAAAAGTTAAGTACTCACCATTGTGTGAAAAATGGCAGTGATGTAAATGCAATCCTGCAAAATTTAGTAGCTAGGGAGCAAGCCCATGCAGCACTTTTAATACAGTCCTAGTGCCAGGTCAAACAGGCAAGGTGGCCATTTTATTAATCACACAGAAAAAAGAAAGAGGTGAACCATTATTATGCAGAAATGCTCTGCTGCAGTTTGTGACCATTACAGTTGTGTGCCAAGGCCCCATGACCCCACAATTCCGCAAGGGAAAGAATATCACACAGGACAACAGCATACAGTGGTACCTCGGGTTACATACGCTTCAGGTTATATACGCTTCAGGTTACAGACTCCACTAACCCAGAAATAGTACCTCGGGTTAAGAACTTTGCTTTAGGATGAGAACAGAAATTGTGCTCCAGCAGTGCAGCAGCAGTGGGAGGCCCCATTAGCTAAACTGGTGCTTCAGGTTAAGAACAGTTTCAGGTTAAGAACGGACCTCCAGAGCACATTAGGTACTTAACCCTTGGTACCATTGTATTGGGTTTTGGCTTGATTATGGCCACAACTTTTATTGGTTACAGTAGAGAATGGTTTAGCGTAGACATTGGGTAAAGCCATTGCAATTCCACTCCGACCTTTCTGCTGGCAGTGCATCTAAGGGTAAACCACATCTTGGGGGAGTGCTCTCTGACCTACATCAAATTGGGGTACCCCTGCAGGGTCCCCGTTGAAGGAGTGGTATGACCCTAGCCTGTTCTGGGTGTCAGACAGAAGCCACTCCTCCTGGATCCTTTTAACAGGATACCCTTTCCCATGGAGGGGCAGGCAGAGGCTACAACCTCCCCTTCAGCCAAGATCTAGACCAGGGGTCAGCAAACTTTTTCCGCAGGGGGCCGGTCCACTGTCCCTCAGACCTTGTGGAGGGCCGGACTATATAAAATGGAATATAAAATTGAATTCCTATGCACACTGCGAGGTGGGCAAGTAGTCCTCCTCCCCACACACGCCCCAGCCCCAGCTGCCTTCTTGGTTTGCTGCCTGCCTCATTTGCCGAAGGGCTGGCGGCGGTGGCATGAAACGGGCTTCCTCCCTGCCTAGTGAAAGAAGGCACTGAGCTTACCTTCCCAGGGGCTGCCACCGCTGCCGCTTCTTCTTCTTCTGAAACGGGTAGGCAGAGCGAGCTCGTCCACTCCATTCTCTGACCCACAGGAGCACCAGGGCAGTGGTGGTGGTGATGGGTGGAAGAGGCCAAGTGGCAGTGGCTCTGCCAATCAAACCAGGCACGGCGTTTGATTAGCAGAGACTTCCCTTGCCACTCTGAGGTAAACTAGGTGTGACATTTGATTGGCAGAGCCACTGCAGCTCGGCCTCTTCCTCCTGTCACCATCTTTGGGAGTCTCGGCTTTGCAGCGGGTTCCGGCTTCGTGGCACGGGCCGGATTTACAAGCCTGGGGGGCCGCATTCAGCCTCCAGGCCTTAGTTTGCCAACCCCTAATCTAGGCTTACCCAATGCCTAACCACCTTACAAATTTGTGATGATAGCTATGAGGTAGGCGGAAACCAGATGGCTGGTGCCAATTTGCCAAATGGAAAAATTCCTACCCAGCCTCAAATACAGCTGCCAGCTTGGTCCATAGCAAGGCCAAAGCACAAGTAAACACAATCAAATTAAGAGAGGGTGAGTGGGAGGTATGGTGAAGAAAGGGCAAGGAAACCTTCAGGCAGTCCACCATTTATTGACCTTGGGAACAGGCCCAAGTGCCCCATTGGCTAGTTGGGCCTGCCGCCAGGGAAACGCCCCTCAAAGGCTGTAAGCATTGGTCAATCAGCTGGCAGCCAGGCAAACTGGCCTGCCATTTGCAGCTCACAAGAATTGTGAAATTTATTCTACAACATTACAAACATCCTATATGATCATAGAATGATAGAATTGTAGAGTTGGAAGGGATCCTGAGGGTCATCTAGTTCAACCCCTCCCCCCTGCAATGCAGGGAACTCAGCTAATGGATCCATGATATATGGCTATCCCATCTCTGTTTAAAAACCTCCAAGAAAGGAGAGTCCACAACCTCATGAGGAAGACTGTTCCACTGTTGAACAGCTCTTACTGTCAGAAGGTTTTTTCATGTTTAGTCGGAATCTGCTTTGAATCCATTGGTTGGGTCCTAGCCTCTGGAGCAGGAGAAAACAAACTTGTTCCATCTTCCATGTGACAGCCCATGAGAAATGTAGCATTGTAGTTGATTGTTCTGGCTGGTAACATACGTCATTACTCAGCCTCACACAATCTTGTGATATTTTGCTTGGAAGAAAGGTGTTCATTTTGGCTTGCACCCTAGTAAATTTGTTTATGGTTGCATTCTTAAAAAACAAGCAAGTTATTTTGCTTTTGCACTTAACCAAAGAAACAAATTACCTAGCAATGTTACCTAGAACGTATGTTTAGCCTAAAAACAACCTAGGCACAACAGAAGCAAAACTGTGAGCTGACCAATTACTTCCCTTGATCTGGACACGATACTTCTGTTGATGCAGCCTAGAAGAGCATTAGAGGGACGTGGGTGGCGCTGTGGTCTAAACCACAGAACCTAGGGCTTGCCGATCAGTAGGTCAGCAGTTCAAATCCCCGCGATGGGGTGAGCTCCCATTGTTGGGTCGCAGCTCCTGCCCACCTAGCAGTTTGAAAGCACGTCAAAGTGCAAGTAGATAAATAGGTACTGTTCCGGTGGGGAGGTAAACAGTGTTTCCATGTGCTGATCTGATTTGCCAGAAGCGGCTTAGTCATGCTGGCCACATGACCTGGAAACTGTCTGCGGACAAACGCCGGCTCCCTCGGCCTATAGAGCGAGATGAGTGCACAACCCCAGAGTCGTCCGCGACTGGACCTAATGGTCAGGGGTACCTTTACCTTTTAGAATAGCATTAGCTTTTCTGCTGCTGCATCACACTGTTGACTCATGTGAAGCTTGTGGTCCACCATGACCCCTAGATCCTTTTCACGTGTATTGCTAGCAAGCCAGGTGTGTCCATGTTATATTTATCCATCTGGTTCTTCCTGCCTAAGTGCAGAACCTTACATTTGTCCCTATTGAAATTCATTTTGTTAGCTTAGATCCAGTTCTCCACTCTGTTAAGGTCATTTTGAATTCTAATTCTGCCTTCTACAGCATTAACTACCCTTCCCAGTTTGTTGTTATCTACATATTTGATAAACATCCCCTCAATTCCTTCATCCAAGTTGTTTACAAAGATGTTGAACAACAATGGGCCCCAAAGAGAACCCTGTGGAACCCCACTGGTCACTTTTCCTCAAGATGACAAGGAACCATTAATAAGTACTCTTTGGGTTCGATCCGCCAACCAGCTACAAATCCACTTAACATTTGTCTTGTTCAACTCACATTTTACCAGCTTCCTTGCAAGAATATCATGGGAGACTTTGTCAAAAGCCTTACTGAAATCAAGATACACTATGTCCACAGCATTCCCCTGATCCACCAAGCTTGTTACTCCATCGAAAAGAAAGAAACGAGGTTCATCTGACACGACTTATTTTTGAAAAACCCATGCTGGGTCTTAGTAATCACAGCATCATATATGGCATCATATATTGCATCAGGCATCATTTTTTTATATCAGGTGTGGGCCAGGCAAAGACATGGCTGGACTAAAGGGAGTTTGCAGCCTCACCAATCAGCTGACCACCAGCAGCTGCAAAGCTCTGGGCACATTGCTTTGCAAGACTCATCCATCAGCTGGTTATCTTCATGGGCAAAAATGGGTCATTCAATGTCTCTGTGACATTAGGTCAGGCATGGCCAAACTTGGCCCTTCAGATGTTTTGGGACTACAATTCACATCATCCCTGACCACTGGCCCTGTTAGCTAGGGATGATGGGAGTTGTAGTCCCAAAACATCTGGAGGGCCCCACCCCTGCCTTAGGAAAATAGGTGAATAAGCTGCAGACAGCCCTGCCTGCCACACTTCCCCATCTAAGCACCCCTCAGCTTGCTTCAGGCCCACTCTGGCCCCAGTGGCTTTGCAAGAGCCCAGGGCTTCAGCCACATCAAAAGCATTGTCTTTGAATCATAGATACTTACATGCCTGTGCATATATCCCTTGAGTACAAACAAAGCTTTTGAGCTTTTACAGTAAGTTGCTCAATGCCAGAAACGAATTTTAGAAAAAGAATACAAGTACCCTGAGAATGAGGCACTACTTAAAAAGAAAACCAAGAAATACACCTAACTTTCTCTACCTTACCTTACAAACAAATGTATATTCTCTAAAAGCTATGAAAACTATATTTTATTCTCTAGGAAGCATAGAGGGGCAAGGAGGCATATTATATGTTTAAAGAAGGTTATTTACTTATTAAATTGGCTCTGTGGTGACACTGTAGACGATGTGGACTGGTGCACAGAAAAAAAGACTTTCAAAGATTTAGTCCTGTATTAGATGCACATAGACTCACAGTTTGTCAAGCATTACCCTCTAGTGGTGATAGATGGAAACACATGTGTCAAACCAGAGCAATTCTACAGTCTCTTGAAGTTGTTTCATTACTTCACTGAAATTAATTTCATTATGAAAGAAGAAATCTAGCCTATAGCTGTTATGGCATATTGGGGACATAGGAAGGACTGAATGTGGAAGGTATTGCTAAATAAATAAATAAGTAAAGTAATAAGTAATAAGTAAAAAAGCAACACAACTGACTATTGTTAAAAATTGGAAGCATTCTGAGAGAACTGGTAAAGAGGTGTGATATGAGAAGCAGACATCAGGATTGCATCAGCAGGTGGTATTGAGGTATTGTGATCCTGAGCCATTTAAGGCTTTATAGGTCAAAACCAGCACTTTGAATTGGGCCCCAAAACTAATTGACAGGCAGTAAAGTCAGGCCAAGAGGGATGCGGGTAGCGCTGTGGGTTAAACCACTGAGCCTAGGGCTTGCAGACCAGAAGGTTGCGGTTCAAATCCCCGCGACAAGGTGAGCTCCCATTGCTCGGTCCCAGCTCCTGCCAACCTAGCAGTTTGAAAGTACATCAAAGTGCAAGTAGATAAATAGGTACCACTCCGGCGGGAAGGTAAACGGCGTTTCTGTTCACCGCTCTGGTTCGCCAGAAGTGGCTTTGTCATGCTGGCCACATGACCCGGAAGCTGTACACCGGCTCCCTCTGCCAATAAAGTGAGATGAGCACTGCAACTCCAGAGTCGGTCACGACTGGGCCTAATGGTCAGGGGTCCCTTTAGCTTTAGAGAACAGTAATTAGGCTATCCCTTTGCAGACAGGGGTGCAGCTGGGCCACAATCAAAGCTGATGAAAGGCATACCCAAGGAACCTTGCCCAAGAAGGAGTTATTAGCAACTGGCCTGTAGTTATTTAGTTTTCCAGAATCCAATGAGGGTTTCTTGAGTGACTTTACCACTGCCTCCTTCAAGCTGGCAAGGAACACTCCTGCTTGCTATGAGATATTAACCACCTCCCTGGCCCAGCCAGCTGTCCCCTCCCTGCTAGTTCTTATCATCCAAAAGGGGCAAGGGTCCAGAGTGCAAGTGGTTGCTCTGATAGATCCAGGCACCATGTCCACATCCTTGAGCATTACTAAAAGAAACAAAGAATACTTAATATTTTATCTACCTGTCTTTCTTTTTCTTATCTGGATAAAACACAGTTAATGTGAGGTGAGCAGTTGGCAAAGGATCCAGACAACAAAGTGAAAAATGTAGGGAGTGTAGTACAATGAGTTTTTTATTTCCTTGAAATAAATTGTGAATATTTTTTCCATCCAAGTCCTCTGTGGCTTTGACTCCTGCAAAGTCAAATAACTTACCTTGCTGGAAACCATCACCTTCACTTCTCCATTCTTCTTCTTTTACTTAATTGATTATATTTTTCAGTAGTTGGTACAGATATGACATACAATATCACAGACTTTCTCTAATTCTACATTCTTGATGCCAACTTTGACAAAAGTAGAATCCAGACTAAGTGTCCAGTAGGTGATACTCCAGCTGCAGAGATAAGGCTTAGATGCCTCTGAACTGTATATAACTGGTGCTTTTTGTCAGAACAAGACAGGATCCTGAAAGATAAAATACATTACGTTTTCATTGTTGGGGGGGGGGACAGCTTAGTCCATTTCCCCCCTTTAGATGTACCACCATACTCAAATAATACAAATACATATTTCAATGTGCACAGCAGGTTCAGTGCTATACCCAGGTACTCTACCCAATTCAGCAGGGTAAACCCAAGACTGCCTGTGGCAAAGGACAAGGTGGAACCTTTGCCCATTCCATGGACTAGGCTGGCTGTTGAATCTTATTTCAGTAATTGGACAGTATCTTCTATAACATCTAAGGCCAGCAGGCTGGCACAGGGCTAAGCAGGAGGCACACACTGCTCTGTCCTCTAGCTTCCTGCCACTGCTGCCCTCCACTCACTGCATCTGCCTCCTGAGCAGCTTAATATTAGGGCTATAAAAATGTGGGAGATACAAGGCCATGCATTAGTCATTGGCCCTGCTCCCTCCATCCTGACTGGCAAGACTCTGCATGATCTGGAACCCAATAGGGTTTCTGATCATGGGGCATCTTGTAAGCCCAATTAGGTAACCACACTTAGCAGTTCCCTTCAGACCTTGCCACACAAGTGTGCTATTGGGCACAGCCCCGTGCCTTTCAATAACTTAAGAGACTGCTGGATCATGCCCATGGCTCACCTGCTACGGTATCCTCTTCTCACAGTAGCCAACCAGATGGGATGCTCAAAAGCATGAGTGCTCATATCACTCAACCCATGTGATTCCCAACAACTACTATTCAAAGGCATAACAACTACTACTACAACATTTTACTTATACCCCACCCATCCAACTGTTGCCCCAGCCACTCTGAGCGACTTCCGACTTAATATAAAAAGACAGTGATAGAAGACTGCCTCTGACAGTTTCCTACACACTTACAGTTTTATAATGCCTGAGCACAGCTTCTCTCTTACAGAACTCATGGAATGTTGTTTTGAAATATGAATTCTAAATGCAGGCAACAAGTTCATACATATAAGAATACAGCAAAAACACTAAAGGATGAAAGAAACTCACTGATGATGATGATAATGATGATGATGATGATGATGATGATGATGATAATAATAATAATAGTCTGTCACTGAAAGACAGTAGACAAATCGGTAACGGGATGGACTGTCAAAGTCTTGCCGCTCACTTTACATGGGAAGCTTACCCAATATCATAGACCTAGCAGAGGCCATAAAATAATGAAGGTCAAATTTCCAGATACTTGGATGCCTTTCATAATGTTTATCAGCAAGGATACTCCAGCAATTATCTTGTCTTTGGTGCGTGTGAGGCTATAGAGATATGTGTGTCTATGGATTTGTTGATGCTTTAATGTCCTGCAGCAGAAACTATGCAATGTGTCAAGAATGCCACCATTTCAGCATTGGTTAAAGTTTTCATAGTTTATTATTGCAACAGGAAAAAACCTAAAACTTTTTTAAACCTGATAACAATATGCTTGTGGAATAACTAGCTCACTAAGCTATATATGAGATCATACTCAGTGGCAGACAGCATGGCGAGGTGGCAGCTCTCACCTGACCTCCCAACATCTGAGTCACTACTGCATATGTGGTGCCAGAGGCGGTCAAGGGCAATTGCTCCGCCCAAAGCAAG
This sequence comes from Podarcis vaucheri, assembly GCF_965113315.1. Taxonomy (NCBI): domain Eukaryota; kingdom Metazoa; phylum Chordata; class Lepidosauria; order Squamata; family Lacertidae; genus Podarcis; species Podarcis vaucheri. The sequence continues at coordinate 27,491,867 of NC_138767.1, read as the reverse complement.
GTCACCCTGACTTGCCCCCATTTCTGAACCCTTGTCATTTGCATACAAGCCTATTTTTTCTTTTTCGCCCACCTAGAAATATACTTTGCCCCTTCTCTGCCCCACTTTTTTCTGTTGCCACCACTGCACTGCTGCTTACCAAGTGGAAAGGGAGCAAGGCAGCAAGGAGGTCAGTGCAGTGTAAGCACACAGGTGGAGCCAGTCCAGCTCTTCTGCCAGCATGTTTGCACCATGCTAACCTCTCTGCCATCTCACCCCTCCCCTTCCGTGTAAATAGCATCAACTCAGCTTTTGGAAGTTCAGGTGAGCAGCAGCACCCCACCATGCTGTTTGCTACTGATCATACATCATTGTCAGAAATGCATGCTGAGTAAAGGTGACCGGGAGACAGGCAAGTTTGCATGAGAGGGAAGGGAAGAAACGTCTCCTTCCTAAGGAGAAGGGGTGATGTTGAAGAAAAATAGGAAATGAGATAAAAGGCATTCATTAATACAGTTTGGTTGGTAAGTTTTGTGGCATCACCTCCTGGTGGCAGAGACTTTCAATCGGCTTATCTCCCCTGTGTGATGCTTCCCACTACATAGAGAGGCACACATGCAATGCGGGATATAAGAACACTTGTTCTCAGCATGCTACATCAGCTTTGCAATACAGTCTTAATGGCTGCTCTCTGTTCCTACTTTGAAGGGAAGAGTGATAATTAACATCTCATGGGGTCCTGCTTCACATACAGACGTGGAAAATCATTTATGTATTTATTCCTTTATTTATTACACAACATTTATACACCGCCTGATTGTTAAAAACCTCGAAGCGGTTTACAAAAAGGTAAAACAATAAAATGAAGAAAAACATTACCAACCATACTTTAAAAGATACAAAAGTTAAAATACTAAAACAGAATAAAATTACCTTAACTTTCTAAGCATCTAGGCAGACTTGCCTAAACAGGAATGGTTTTAGCAGGCACCGAAGAGAATTCAGCGATATCAGGTGAGCCTTCTGATTGTTCATTCGCTGGACACTCCTAGCTGTCTAATAAAAGAGACAATTTAGATCAGGAAATGGCGATGGGGAAACAGTGCCTCAGCCCAGTGCCCCTATAAAGTTGCTTGTAGATCTGAGGGCAATGAAACAATCGTTGAGACGGCTAGAGCGCCGGTGGCGGAGAACTCATTCCGAATCTGACCGGACACAGGTTAGAGCTCAACGTCGAGCCTACCAAGTGGCGATAGCGACGGCGAAGAAGAATTTCTTCACCGCCTCTATTGCATCTGCAGAAAACAGCAGCAGGAGACTTTTTCAGGTGGTTCACAATTTAGCGGAACCACCTGCAACATCGGGGCCCAGTACGGGCCACATGTTCTCCTGCAATGATTTTGCAAAGTTTTTTGCAGATAAAACCGCTCAGATTCGGGAAGAAGTAGACTCCACCGTGGGAGCAGGGCCGGGGCGGGAGAGTGCAAGAGTTCTGTCTGGTCAAGTTGAGTGGGATCAATTCCAATCTGTTGCCTCCGAGGATGTGGACAGGCTGCTTGGACGAGTGAAACCAACCACCTGTCTCCTGGATCCTTGCCCATCCTGGCTAATAAAAGCAAGCCGGGAAGGGCTGGGCGATGGGCTTCGTGGGGTGGTGAATGCTTCCCTCCGTGAGGGGGCCTTCCCAGACCCGCTGAAAGAGGCGGTTATTAAACCGCTTCTTAAAAAACCATCTCTAGATGCGGCCACGATGGCCAACTATCGCCCAGTCTCAAATCTTCCATTCCTGGGCAAGGTGATTGAGCGAGCGGTTGCCGAACAACTCCAGACACGCCTGGAAGAAGCGGACCATTTGGATCCCTTCCAGTCGGGATTCAGGCCTCATCATGGGACTGAAACTGCCTTGGTCGCACTGGTTGATGATCTCCGGCGGGCTAGGGACAAAGGTGAGAGCTGTTTCCTAGTTCTGCTGGATCTCTCAGCGGCGTTCGATACCATCGACCATAGCATCCTTCTGGACCGTCTTGAGGGGCTGGGAGCTGGGGGCAGTGTTATACAGTGGTTCCGCTCCTTCCTCCTGGGCCGTGTTCAGAAAGTGGTGGTGGGGGATGAGTGTTCAGACCCCTGGGCTCTCACTTGTGGGGTGCCTCAGGGTTCTGTCCTCTCCCCCATGCTTTTCAACATCTACATGCGGCCGCTGGGAGAGATCATCAGGAGGTTTGGGCTGGGTGTTCATCAGTATGCGGATGATACCCAGCTCTACCTCTCTTTTAAATCAGAACCAGTGAAGGCGGTGAAGGTCCTGTGTGAGTGTCTGGAGGCGGTTGGAGGATGGATGGCGGCTAACAGATTGAGGTTGAATCCTGACAAGACAGAAGTACTGTTCTTGGGGGACAGAAGGCGGGCAGGTGTGGAGGATTCCCTGGTCCTGAATGGGGTAACTGTGCCCCTGAAGGACCAGGTGCGCAGCCTGGGAGTCATTTTGGACTCACAGCTGTCCATGGAGGCACAGGTCAAATCTGTGTCCAGGGCAGCTGTTTACCAGCTCCATCTGGTACGTAGGCTGAGACCCTATCTGCCTGCGGACTGTCTCGCGAGAGTGGTGCATGCTCTGGTTATCTCCCGCTTGGACTACTGCAATGCACTCTACGTGGGGCTACCTTTGAAGGTGACTCGGAAACTACAACTAATCCAGAATGCGGCAGCTAGACTGGTGACTGGGAGCGGCCGCCGAGACCATATAACACCGGTCTTGAAAGACCTGCATTGGCTCCCAGTACGTTTCCGAGCACAATTCAAAGTGTTGGTGCTGACCTTTAAAGCCCTAAACGGCCTCGGTCCAGTATACCTGAAGGAGCGTCTCCACCCCCATCATTCTGCCCGGACGCTGAGGTCCAGCGCCGAGGGCCTTCTGGCGGTTCCCTCATTGCGAGAAGCAAAGCTACAGGGAACCAGGCAGAGGGCCTTCTCGGTAGTGGCGCCCGCCCTGTGGAACACCCTTCCAGCAGATGTCAAGGCGATAAACAACTACCTGACATTCAGGAGACATCTTAAGGCAGCCCTGTTCAGGGAAGTTTTTAACGTGTGATATTTTATTGTATTTTTGGTTTTTATTGAAGCCGCCCAGAGTGGCTGGGGAGGCCCAGCCAGATGGGCGGGGTATAAATAATAAATTATTATTATTATTATTATTATTGTCTGGCAATCTAGTCAAACAGTTTGCCTGCTCATTTTTGTCAATAACTTACAGTACTATGGTCAAAATGTAAAGCGTATGACTTTAGATCAGGATATCCCAATTTCTTGTACCAAGTAGGCCACAAGAGTACTTTGACATGGAATTTGTGCCAGGATGGGGGAGCAAGGCAAAAAAATAGATGCCCCTCACAGCCCACACACTGCCTTCCCAAAGCCAAGTAAGTGAGGCAATTGGTCTTGGGAAGGAGGAAAGAGGCTCTGGCAGAGTCCTAGAGCCCTCCAGCCTCCTTCACAAAGCTAGCAAAGCACTAACTAGGCTTTGGAAAGGAGGGTGGGGGATTCTAGGACCCTGTCAGAGCCCTCATGCCTCGTTTCCAAAGCCAGGCACCTTTACCCAGTTTTGGGTCTACTCTGAATAAAAGTTAGCTGAACACAGCCCAAATATTGGATTCTTTGCAATAGTGTGGAAAGAAACACAATGACCCACTAAAAATACATTTTTCATTGTTACAAGATTTAATGGCATTCTCTATGTGAACTGTCTTTATGGTAGTGAAGGGTTAGAAACTGCATAGCAATGTGCTACTGTTGTGTAAATATTATAGAGACAAAAACCTCAAATGCATCTGCCCTTTGATTGCTCTCTTCCCATGAAAGTCTTTAGAGGGATATAAAATCTTCTTGGTCATAGATTTACAACTTTATGGAATTGCATCAGTGGCAAAACTTGAATTCCAAGTAGAGCTGAGCCAAGTTTCTCCAACAACATTATCCTGACAACATTCCTGAGGCTTTTCGTTTTCTCCCACTCCTAGAAAAAGGGGCCACTTTGCACAATTCTCCTTGAGAATGGTTGCAGACACCATTCTGTCCCTGTCACACATGGGTGTAGCCAGGATTTATTGGGGGGGGCAAGCTTTTTGTTGGGGGGGGTAGAACTGAGTTCTCTGCAATGCAGTTGGTCAGTTAGTTAAGTATTTTTATTTATTTACTTGATTGGGGGGGCAGCTGCCCCCTGGGTCACCCTGGCTACGCCTGTGCTTTCACACACACTGCCCCAAAACAATGCTGAGCACCATAATTCAAAAGCATCAATTATTTGGCGATCAGCCTTCTTTATGGTCCAGCTCTCACTTCCATACATCACTACTGGGAAAACCATGGGTTTAACTATACAGACCTTTGTCGGCAAGGTGATGTCTCTGCTTTTTAAGATGCTGTCTAGGTTTGTCATTGCTTTCCTCCCAAGAAGCAGGAGTCTTTTAATTTCGTGGCTGCTGTGATCATCTGCATCATGGAGCCCAAGAAAGTAAAATCTCTCACTGCCTCCATTTCTTCCCCTTCTATTTGCCAGGAGGTGATGGGACCAGTGGCCATGATCTTCGTTTTTTTGATGTTGAGCTTCAGACCATATTTTGCGCTCTCCTCTTTCACCCTCAATAAAAGGTTCTTTAATTCCTCCTCACTTTCTGCCATCAAGGTTGTGTCATCTGCATATCTGAGGTTGTTGATATTTCTTCCGGCAATCTTAATTCCTGCTGGGATTCATCTAGTCCAGCCTTTCGCATGATGAATTCTGCATATAAGTTAAATAAGCAGGGAGACAATATACAATCTAGTCGTACTCCTTTCCCAATTTTGAACCATTCATATCCAGTTCTAACTGTAGCTTCTTGTCTCACATAGAGATTTCTCAGGAGACAGATGAGGTGATCAGGCACTCCCATTTCTTTAAGAACTTGCCATAGTTTGCTATGGTCGACAAAGTCAAATTCTTTTGCGTAGTCAATGAAGCAGAAGTAGATTTTTTCTGGAACTCTCTAGCTTTCTCCATAATGCAGTGCATGTTTGCAATTTGGTCTCTGGTTCCTCTGCCCCTTCAAAATCCAGCTTGCGCTTCTGGGAGTTCTTGGTCCACAAACTGCTTCAGCCTGCCTTGTAGAATTTTAAGTATAACCTGGCTAGTGTGTGAAATGAGCACAATTGTGCGGTAGTTGTAGCACCTTCTTTGGGATTGGAATGTAGACTGATCTTCTCCAATCCTCTGGCATAGTAGTGGATGTAAAATGGTGACCAGGGTGAAACCACAGTTGCTGTTACTTGCAATGGCAGTGAAAACAGCAGCAACTGTGCTACTGCTAATGGTGAGAACCCGTCGAAGAAACTGCTGGAAAAGGTCTCCTCCCCCTGAAGAAATTTTGTTTGCCCTCAAAGAGGGTGAGGAATCTTCAAGAGGCCATTTGCTCATTGTTCTAATTGTAATATCTCCTGCCATGATTTGTTAAGAGATATTGCACATTGCATCAGTAATAACATCATATATACTGTACTAGTATAAAAACGTATGGGACTATATTACATTGTATTTTTATTTTTGTTTCTTTCAACACATGTTTATTCTCCCCCCTTTCCTTATTTTACTTTTTTTCTGTATCACTTTATTTCTTTATAACTGAAATTCTTTCCACAAAACTTTAATACAAAGAGAGAGAGAGAGAATGCATGAGGGATGAGGAACCTCCAGTCTTGAGTTGTCTCCAGAATTCTGCACTCTTCATTACAACATTTAAAGCTGCCTGTAACACATTTGCTTTCTGCCAATTTTCAAGCCTCCATCGATCTCATAGACTAGAATACTAGATAGGTAGAATCACCTCCATTGTTCTCTAATAATGGCAGTGGCGCCTACTTGAGAGGTGCCAGATCTGATTTTCTGCAAGTTCTTGCTGAAAAAAAGCCCTGGGTAAAATTATTTTCATGTGCCAGCTTATGTCCACAGGGCATTTGAAAAGTACAGCTTTGCAATTTCATTTTAGTATCTCCACATTACTGCAGATGATTCCTAAACACATTTTTGAGCACACTGGCATTCAGAAGCACATATTGCAACTGTCCTTCCATGCCTTGAATTCCCTCTTTCTGTGTCATGTAGAGGAGGAAGAAAATGTTGAAAAAAGGGTGCACACATGTTACCAGTCTGTCAGTGGTCGGTGCTGCAGACAACACAGCACATGAGAGTAAAGGGATATGGCTTCTCCAACAGGGGTTTTAAAATAAACAATACAGTTGACCAAACCAGCTAACCAGTCAGCATGCCTTTGCTGGGTTCCCATCATAAGACTACTGGCAACTGCTCACCGATGGAGAACCTTGAACTTTGATATGGGTGGACTCTGCTGTTGGGAGATGTTAAAACAGAAGATAATTGCATCTGAAGTGCTGGGAATAGTTGAAAGTGCCTGAAGTTGATCCAAGGGCAATTAGAAAAACCCAATGAAAGAGCTAAACAAGGATGCCTAGAGGCATATGCTTTAAAGTGCAACATTTTATAGGTTGCAGCTGAAGAGCTGAATGCAACAAGCCCTAAAAAGAGGAAACATTAATCAGCTTTTAACTGTGAGAATATCTATCTAGAGGAGGTAGAAAGAAAGGGAGAGGCAGATGTGTGGGAGCTTGCAAAGAAACAGCAGAACTACAGTGCAGCCCTTTAATAATAGTAGTAGATACTACTACTAATAATAAACACTAGGGAAAGGGTTTGAAAGAGAATGATGGTTGAGCAATGAATGATAAGAACTACTGTAAAGAATGGAGAGTTCAGCGTTGGGTTATTTTAATAAAAAAATAGGTAAAACGTTGTAATGTTGAGAGAACATCAATCAATTTAAAGCAGCCAACAGGCCTCACAATCAGACTTATACATCCATCAGGTACTGCTATAACAAACCACTAAACAGCAATTACTATTTAATGAATTGTTGTTCTTGTAAAGGATTGTTTTATTTTGTGGACTTTATGTATCCTTTTTATTTGATTTTGTTGTGAGCTGCCCTGTAGCTTGTGCATAGGGTGGAATATAAACCACCAAAATAATAAACGAATAATTAAATGTCATTCAAAAGTGACACCCAGAGGGGCTGGGGCAACCCGGTCAGATGAGCGAGGTACAAATAAATCATCATCATCATCATCATCCAAGATTAAATCCAGTGGAGGAACATGATTCAGGCTCATACCTTCATTGCTCTCAAGAGAAATTTAGCTAGAATTTCTGTAATATTCTTATGTATCTCTCAGAGGGAAGAAAAGCACAATCTGCAGATGATTATTCCAGGATATAAAATGGTTACTGGATCAATCAACGTTTCCCAGAAATCTCTATAAGAGTTACAAAGCAACAAGATGTGGCTTACTGTTCTTCTGAGCCTCAAGGTTATAACTTATCCCCTGGCACACACAAAAAACCTTCCACCCCCAAACAACAGCAAATATTGCATTGAAATGTGCAAGAGAAAATGCATCCCCTCTCTATATTTTGGTTTGAGGAATTTAAACTGTGAATGAGTGCAAAGCAGGCTAAAAGAGTCTTCAAATGCTATATGCACCATTGACTGACTGAGAGTAAGTGAATAAAAGTAACATCCTAGACTGAACACTAGGTGACAGAGTGAAACCATTAATCTTACCCCTTGGGGACGCTGTGCAATTCTATTGTTGTTCTCACCTTGTGACAAGTTTTAAAACTGAAACAAATGTATTCCAGACTCTTGGTATGACAACTGTGGCCTGATAAATGGAATTATAACAAAACAACATCGGCACTTAAGCCAACTAACACTAGTCGAGCCTTGATGATTCATGAGCTTGTCATCAGCTAGTTCAAAAAACTTAAGAGACTGTAAATCATCATAAGTTTCAAAACAAAAGATTTTGGGGTGCCCCTAGCTGCCCCCCTCCCCGTGATAAAATAAAGACACAGAAGGATAGAGGGATCCAAAATCTGCTTCCAGGACCACCACACAATGCTGTAGTTGTTGTGATATGTTTGCACTTCTCAAAAATAATGATTAATGAAAAAAATGGGTTTTTGATATTGCATGGACCCAAACCCATCCATCATAGCAAATGCAATAAGTTTCATGGCATGGGGCTGTTGCTTGAAATAGAAAAGTGAAAAATTAAAATAGGTCTCTACTGAGCCAAATTGCAAGAAGTCTACTTTTACATTGATGATGATGCCAAGGAATTGTCCGCTTGTTTAGTTATAACATCCTATTTTTCTCTCACTTAAATAGGTTGTAGATTGAATTGGGATGGGTAAAATAATCCCCGGGTGTCAATGACTCTTCTTTTGGCTTATCAAAGTGACCAGGGGCTTTGAAAAACAACCATTTTAGATATGCATATGGCATACTAAGTGCTATATCACTGGTGTTTCATATTTTCTGTTAGAAGTTTTTATGTGACAAAGAAACCCACTGTTATTTAGCAGTTATTATTTTTACAGATTGCACCTCCATCTGCAGCATTATCCAGTGAAGTTATATAAGCAGCAAGACATAAACTTAACAGAAAATGAGACTCAAACAACATATAAAAATTCATTTCTTTAAGGAGAAAGAAAAATCACACAGTCAAGGTAATTTATGGAGAGAATTAATGACTCGTTTCTGAAGGCAAAAACATATTCCAATCTTTGCATCACTGCCCAGAAAGTGTTGTCTCATCTTAATGCTTAATTAAAATTAAAGCAAGCTCTGCTATCCCGTATCACCAACACCCATCCTGTTTTGGCTTTGTCAGGTGACCTGGCATTATTTCTCAGCCAACTTAAGAGGTTTTTACTGCCTGACTAAATTAGTGCCATGTGACCCAATGATTGCAGGAAATTCTCTTGGTCTGCAGAGGAGAAGAAAACCGTTTTCTGACAAAGGCACTCAAATCAAGGCTGCTTCTTGTTTAGCACCTCTCTAATTATGGAACACAAATTATGACCGAATGTGAAGAGAGTTTCTTTTTGAGATAAGAAAAAGTGGATTTAATCAGTGTTTCATCTCCCAAGAGAAAAAAAGGAACCTTTCCCTGCTTAGAAATCTTGCATCTTTCCATTTTGTCAAAAGTGACGTGGACAGAAAGATACAGACGTTGGCACATGTTTTTCTTAGCATTCAAGATGTGCATGTAGTAGGATTTTGAATTTATGTTTTGTTTTAGACCTGTGCATTCTTGAAGTTACTGTCCTAAGCATACTTGGGTTACCATCTTGGCTGTGAGTCTTGTGGACCTGCTCCCTGTCTCTAGGTTAGATAACTGCAACACATTATACATAGGGTTGCTTCTGAAAATTCAGAATTCAGAAAATTCAGCTGGTGCAGCAATCAGGAGCCACGCTGCTCACCAGGACAAGATGGTATTAGCATATTACACTGATCCTGGCCTGACTACACTGGCTGACAATTAGTTTTCAGGCCCAATTCAAAGTGTTGGTTTTGACCGATAAAGCTTTAAACATCTCAGGACCACAATGCCACTTCTCTGCATATGAACTGATCTGAACCCTACAATCATAATCTGAGGCCCTTCTTGGTGTGCCTCCTCCACAAGTGGTCCAGAGGGCGACAACACAAGAAAAGGCCTTTTCTGCAGTCACTCCCCATTTGTGGAATGCTCTCCTCAGGGTGTTTGCCTGGTACCTTTGGCTGATTAACTTTCCGTGGCTTTTTAAATGTGTTTGGGGGGGTGGTTATTGGTTTATTTAGTTTTTGTTTTACTACAAATTTTCTGTTCTTATTTTTAACAACAACAACAACAACAACACTTACCTGGAATAGGTTTAATTTACATTACCGTGGTAGCTCGGGTTACAGAAGCTTCAGGTTACAGACACTTCAGGTTACAGATTCCACTAACCCAGAGATAATACCTTGGGTTAAGAACTTTGCTTCAGAATGAGAACAGAAATTGTGCGGCGGCGGTGGCGTGGTGGCAGCAGGAGGCCCCCATTAGCTAAAGTGGTACCTCAGGTTAAGAACAGTTTCAGGTTAAGAACAGACCTCCAGAACAAATTAAGTTCTTAACCTGAGGTATCACTGTAATGGTATTTGCTTCTGGGTGAAAAAGAAAATAAAAAAAGATATAGTCTTCCATTTGCTTGAAATCACCAGATTCATGAATGGAATTTAGAAGCTGGTGCAACACAATTTTGTACACCAAGAAATTGCTTTTCCACAAAAGCCTAGAGGAGATTAGATTTTAATAGACTTTACAACGGGTGATACCTGATCAATTAAAGTAGGCCAAGGAGATTGAGTTGAAGGAGGAAAGGAGACCTTTATCCTTCCCCTTACAATTGATTTCTCCCGTCCATTGCTATTTTGTTAACTGGACTGCTTGCACAGATATCAGCCTGGTTTAGGAATCAAGATCCCAGTTAGAAACAAGCTATGCGCTTACAAACTCCCACAATTCCCTTCCCACTGCTTTGGGGGGGGGAATAGTTTCTGTTCACATTTTAATGTGAGCCTAAGGAATGCACACCCCCCAAAACATTATCAAAACCAAAAAGCGACTTTGTGAAGGAATTCTCCGACCCAAATGCATATAAAAATGAAAAAAATAATAATATTTGTGGTGATGTGTATATTATTACACACAAAAATAAGAAGGGGGACAACCATGTACATCATCCTGAACTTTTTGGTGGAAAGGTATGATATAAGCAAGTAAAGAAATAATTTTAAAAGGTGCATTAAAATGCTGGCTATTTTTTCTGAGGACTTTTACAAAAGAATTGCAAACTGGTGCAGTAATGTGGTAAACTGAAGAATGAAAAAATAAGCAACTCAGAGAAACTGAAATTAACAGATTAATCTTTCTCCCAGATGCACCCAGCTTCAGTGCAGATTTCCTGGATTACTGAACCATGTTTTCTCATGGCATCCCTTATCCCTCCCTTTACAATTGATTGAGGTTTAAGGGTTCCCTACAAAAACAGAATATCAAACTTGGATCCATTTACTGGTTTGAATGTAATGGAAACTGTGGTTTAAGATATCAGGAAATCTTCATCAAAGCTGGGTGTGTGAAGGGAGGGAGAAAAGAAAGAAGAATGTATTAACCCTAAGCAGACCCTGCATGGATGTTTTTTGACTTTTCTCTCCAAGTAATGCTAATGTGATCTATTAATTCAGGAGAACTGGGTGAGAAGGAAGTGGTAGAGTCACAAAGTGGTAGAGTCACAAAGTGGCAGAGTCACTCCAGACTACATGCACCTTCACATGCAAAATTACTAAACTCCATATTAGGTTCATACTTTTATTAGGCCAATCAAAATACATAGTGAGCAAACTTTTGAGTTCGCCAAAACTCTTCACCAGACTAGATCAGAGGTAGCTAACCTTTTTCTATCCAAGGGCCACATTTGGGGTTCGCCACCCCTTCCAAAGGCTATATCTGATGCACAGATACATACATAAGCACTCACTACACAGAGGAATCCCAAAGCAAAATAAGAGGCTACGTTTCCTATGGCTATTTTCTGCACTGTCTCTACTAGAAGTTGAGATTGGAGAGAGACTTTTTTTGCACCTGCCTTACCCCCAGCCAGTGGCGGAGGAAGCCGCTCAGGCTCCTGGGGTGGGGCACCCAGGGCATCGCAACTATGATGTAGTGCATGTACAGAACAGAAGACAAGAGGCGGAGGGGGTGCCAAATTTTGGCCTTGCACAGGGTTCAGCAGAAATTTGAAAGACCAAAGTCGGCCCCTGCCCAAGGTGCTTCTCATGCAAGACAGGCATCATAATTGCAGGGAATGTGGGTGTTATCAGGATGATGTTAGTTCTTTCTTGGGGAGATTTGTTTTTGGAATGGTATTTCCCTCTGTCATTTTTCTGCAGCTTCTGTTTGGCCTGTGACTTCTGAAGACTATTGCTCTCATCACGGGTAGCTTTATGATGCTGCTGAAGAGGCAGAGTCCTAATGTTCTGTTTGTTCAGCTCAGCTCAGTTCCCAACTTGCTTCTTTTCTTTTAATTTTTGGGCAGAGTCATCATCCATCATTCCTTACAGATTTAAAGTACATTACTGAGAAACTGGCTAGTGTAAATGGGGCATACAATTGTAAAGTATGCTATATAAATAGTGGCTATGGCTACTACAACACTGAATGGGGAGTGCAGGAAGTCGCACCATCTGGATTATCCTGAAGAAACATGAATATGTTCATGTCCCTTCTACTATGTAAATTGGAAATTATATTAATCTGTGGTTCACCGTCTTTTCAGCCCTTAGCAGACCCTGAAAGAATGTTCCCCACACTGAACTCATTTGGTGGAGGTGTGAATTATACAATGTACAGTGTAATGTTATTAAGAAACATGAAAAGATTTCACAAGGTGTGGAGGGGAAGAATATTGGAGGAAAGCTGGTGGGGTGATGGAAGTCTGCCAAGAGAAACAGAAAACCTGATTTCTTTTCTTGCTGGGTTACAAAGAGAGGGGGGAAACCCAAGTACATCTCTTGATCTGGTGCTCCCAGGTTTATTCCTCAGAGGGGATCTCATTAAATAAGCTAATTTTCTTTTTACTGCTCCTGCATGAGATCAAATTGGACAAGAAAGTTCAAGATGTAACAAAACCAGTATATATACACATATAAACTAAAATTATTAGAGGTTTCATTTCTTTTCCTTGGAATACTTGAAGTTTCATGGTTCAGTGGTAGGTAACCTGTGACCCTCCAGATATTGTCATACTCGGTGGTTTTTTTTAAAGAAAAAAAAGGTGTCAGTACTCACCATTAAGTTGTTACAATAAGTGCCACACTTTTAACCTTTGGAAACAAAAAAAAAAGTGCTGGTACTGTGTACCCTTGAGTACCCCCAGGAAATCAAAAAGCACTGGTCAGACTATATCTCTGACCATTGGCCATGCTGGGAGAAGGAGTTCAATAGCACCTAGAGCACGTCAGAGTATTCAGGAACACATGCAGTTCCATCAGTCCCCGAGGGGCCACCCGAACGGGCCCACCACCCTTGCAGGGGGTAACTTCTCTGCTTAAAGCCTTTTAGTTTTTTCTTCTCTGCCAGTCAGCTGGACCCCATCTTTCAGTAACAAATTATTAGTAGCTTTTCTGGAGAAATAAAGTCTCCAGTTGAAGCCTTTATTTTACCTGTCTCCTCTACCACTTTAAGTGCAAAAAGGTATGGATTTCTAACTGATTCGGTTTCATCCACTTGTGCTATGTTAGAGGGAAGTTTCATATTTTAACTTAGATCTTTTCCCCTCTTGCTTTTTTCAAGCTCCTTCCTGTGTTAGTTCCTTGAGCATCAAACTGGGTGGCTGACGTAGCCAGATGCTGTAATGTGCTGGTTTTCCTTTGTGAATGGCCATAGGTGTTAACACATAGCCTGTGATATATGGTAGCCTGCTCGTGGTTGATTATAACAATAATTTCTTGGTTACTGTATAAACATCTTCTGACTCATAAATCTGAATCAGTATCCTTCGTCTCTGACAGAAGCCGAAAGAGAAGCAAGGAGTTTGGGATTTTACAGACAGGCAGCCAATTAGTGTTAAACCTGAGAAAGGAAACCAGTCATTCTCAAATTCACACTGCCGTTTGAACAACATGGTTATGCTTCCTTCTCTGAGGTGATTGAGCAAGGCCATTGGGGGATAGGCAGGAACCGGTACAAATTCCAAACCATTTCGTAGGAGTGAATTAGCTCAGCAAGATGGTCCAAACCATTATTCTTTTCCTGGACACTTGCACTTTCCAAAATCTGCAGTGTTTGTAGATAAGATCATTTTTATAGCACTTTCAGGTAAGCTGATAGTGTTTGGTGATTGGTGACTGGTTTTTCTCAAAATGGCCTGTAAATGCTGCAGTGCTGTGTAAATGATGAAGGACTAAAATACAGAATGAGAAGATGATACATCTGCACTATTTTACCACTTTAACAATTGGAAACTGTAGTTTGTTGGGAGTTTTTAGAATACCCTCCCCCCCCTCACAGAGTTAAAATTCCCAGAGCTCCGAGAGAAGAGGGATTGATTAGCTCTGTAGCTCTGTGAGAAGAATAGTGAGGTCTTCTAACACCTCTCCTTACCTTTAACCAACTAGAGTTCCCAGGATTCTTTGAGGGAAACCATGCCTGTTAAAGTGGTGTGATACTGCAATGCAGAGGGGCTACAGTTAAACTAAAGTTCCCAGGTTTCTCTGTGGGAACTTTCTCTTCTCCAAAGGAGAAAATGCTGTAGTAAGGAGTGACTTTAGTTACTCTCACATTGATGCGTGTTCTGGTCACAACAAAGAGGTAAAATCACCCAAAAGGAAGCTAGAAAGTGGTCCCAAATTTTGTTTGCTTCTGCTTCATTTGGGAAGGTTGATTGTGGGTCAGTGACAGATCATTTTATTATTATTTTCTCCTAAATTTGGTGAATCAACAATGTGACCAAGTTGGAGAACCCTTGTGTTGTGGTATACCTTTCACTCTTCCCAGCTACATGCTCCAGGTTGTAGATAATCTGAATCAGACCTTTCACTCTGAGCCAACCACCTCTACAAAACACAAGAGGCAACTCTTTAGCTTGGAATCAGTGGATAAAGCAAGTCCTCATGAGCAGCAGACTGAAAGAGAGAGACTTACAGTGTAGCTTTTGATGCTGGCTGGATCACATTTCCTCAGTTCTATGTTGCCTCTAAAAAGGGACTGATATGAACTGAGACTTTAAAAAATAATTATCAGGGGATTAGAGGCCCCAAACTTGATCCAATGCCCTTTTCTTTAAATGTGTGCATGCCTGGATTCTCACTGCACAAATTCCTCACTGTAATTGGAATGGGGAGACCTTCACAAACTTTTAATTAAGCTCATTTTAAAAGTAGTCGAGCGTTCATAAACAGCTCCATGGTAACAAAGGAGTTCATGAGGGTGCTCATGGGGGAAATAGAACAAAGATTTGAACAAAACAATTATGTAATCACACAGGTAATTTGACTGATTAATTTTATGTGGCGATATTTCATTCCCTTAACCCTAAAACTGCAGAATTATCTGTGAGACTACTGATACCTTTGCTGTTAGGAACTTTATCTTAGCAATATCCTTCTGGTTTCATTTGGAGGAAAGAACACTGAAGATTCATGGTGGCTTTAAGGAAAAAAAGCTTTCTGTTCAAATAGAGCAGTGGTGGGGAATCTGCATCCCTCCATTGTTGGACTCCAACTCCCATCAGCCATTACAGTGGTACCTCGGGTTACAGACACTTCAGGTTACAGACGCTTCAGGTTACAGACTCCACTAACCCAGAAATAGTACCTCGGGTTAAGAACTTTGCTTCAAGATGAGAACAGAAATTGTGCTCTGGCGGCGCGGCGGCAGCAGGAGGCCCCATTAGCTAATGTGGTGGTTCAGGTTAAGAACAGTTTCAGGTTAAGAATGGACCTCCAGAACGAATTAAGTTCTTAACCCGAGGTACCACTGTATTCTATGATTCTATTAATAATAGAGACATACCCCTTGGTCCCATACTTTCCTTTATGCTATTGTGGTTGTCTTCGTTCATTGCCCTCAACATTGGAGGGCTGAATGTCTGCAGTGGTCAGCCGTGTCTCCTTGTGAAACTTGCTGAGAACCCTGATTTCATTTCCTCCATCTCCAGCCTGTACATTGTTGCCAAATGCTGACTCACCTAGAATGCCATTTTCTTTCATTACAATTGTAATGGGTGGTTATGGGAGCCTGCATAACTATGATGTACTTCCTTAAAGAGGAACCATTGAGGAGGAAAGTGCTCTGATGATGCATGTTTGAGTCTGTATCGCTCAGCTTTCAGCTTTATCTCCTAGTTCCCCTTGAGATGTCAGTTCCATTAATCTTTCCGTAACAAACAAACTAGTGGGTTGCATTTCCTGGCCACAACTTGCATACTGAAAGCACCTTAACTAGGGCATGGAAAATTCTATTAGGCGGTGAGAAATATCAGTCTAAAAAAAGAAAATGAATACCAAGCTTCAACTGTTTGTTTTCTATCACTGGGGAAGTTTGTATCATCTGACACCCCACATCACACACACACACACATATACACTTCATAGTCTTTTCATTCTCTAGAGGCTGCCATTGTCATTGCTGACATCAGCCTCTTGCATACTCCTAGGTATAAATTGCCCTAAGCAAGTCAACTTAGACTGTTTGCATAGTTTCCCTGTGACACTATATCTCTGATAAAGGTTCACTCCAAAAGACTGTTGTCCGAACTGCATTGAGTATAACTAGTAATTCTAGTGTAAAGTTTTTCTAAACCTTTGAAAAATCACCTCAAGGATTCTGGAATGAGCTAAACCCAAAAGATAAGCTGAACCATGAGTTTTATTTTCTTTTTTTAAAAAAAAAACCATATTGCATTAGTAATATAGAAACCCAGCCAGATGGGTGGGGTATAAATAATAAATTATTATTAGTTGTTGTTTTTTGCCCTGGATTTTTTCCACAGGGTTTGTAGCCAATACATAGCTCACAGCTGAGCACTGATGTGTTTTATATGGTTTCTGCTGCTCTTGCAACAGTGGCCGGGTTTTCACACCATATTAAATCCCAGTTTTAAAATAAGTGCTGTGTAACCACCATTTCCATTCTGCTAAATCGTGTCCTCATCACGGAGGGTACATGTTGCGCTGAGATCACTAAGACTGACCTCACCGTTTGTATGGGTGGGATCGTTTGAATAGCCACAACAGGGGTCCCTCGGTTGCTGGGGTAATTCTGGCCAATGGGGTTGAGAGAATTTGCAGCCGGGGGACTTATTTATACTGCTGCACGTTGCGTCAAGCTTCCTCTTAGTGCCTCGTGCATCGGATCACCCTCCCACTCTCCCTATATTTAGGGTCTTGCTATGATCTTGCTATGCCATCGTGGGTCATCTGCTTTTGGGACAGGGGCCTGGTAGGAATTTCCCCATTTGGCTGATTGGCTGGTGCCACTTTGGTTTTGCCTGCTGCGTAGCAAATCATCACAACTCTGTAAGGTTTGGCAGTTAGGCATTGGTTCAAGGTGTGGTGGAGGGGAGGTTGTCACACCTGCCCCTCCCAGTGTGCGATAGGGTATTCCATTAAAGGAATCCAGGTGCTCGCCATTATTTTGTCCAGTCCCCTTCCAGGGGTTAGGGCCACACCAGAGCACCTGGGAGCACTTTGGGGTGAGGTTGTGTCTGTGGTAGGACCAATGCTCCCCCAGTATGTTTACCCTTACTGACTTCTGCCGGTGTCCAGTTGTCAGTGCTGCCCTGCCAGAGGTGTAGGTGCAGCTAGTCGAACCAATGCCTAAGCAAACCACTCAGATTCTGTAATCAATAAAGTTGTGGCCAAATTTATGCCAACAACCTTAAACTAATATTGGTGTCAACTGTGTCTTTCTTGGGGGTCTTCACACGCAATACAACTAATGCAGAAAAGCAGTGTCTCAGTTGCCCTGCAGGGATCGAATGTGGAAGCAACCTTACTCCCAAGTAAAGCTGCAATCTTGACCCCACTTACCTGGGAGTAAGCTCTATCTGAATTCAACAGGACTTCTGAGTACACCCTTTGTGAACTTTCTCTCGTTCTCTCCTGAACTGACTGTAGCTGAATCTATTGATACAATTTGAATAAATATGGTCGGGTTTCATGCCCAGCTCAGTTTCTGGCTTATAATTGCAGACAGCCTCAAGCAACTTCCCTGCTTTATTACCCTTACACTGGTTTATGTTATAGCTTAGATCAGAGAGCTTCCAAAGTGTGTCCGCTGTGCCTGAGTGATCATGTGTTTTTGACTTTGACAGTTTATGAAATATTATTCCAAACACAGTGACCCAGAGCTTCTCGCTGGAAATTGAAAGACACTAATGGAACTGTTTATTCAACTGGAGCCTCCAAACCAAGACACGTTGTGCTAGCTGTGATTGCTAGATGCTCAGGGCATTGGGGCAACTTGCTATGCCTGTGAAAGAATAGCAGGAAGTTAGACAAACACATGCATATTCACCATACCATAACGCAGCTGCTGGAATCTGCTCATTTCTTTGGGTGCATAAGTGTATGAATTATTCCGTCATTTCATTGTATCTTCTGTTTGTTGCAAATAACGTATTTGAATAGAAAAGCTCTGAATAAATCTGACAAATGTGATGATAAGTAGTGGGTGCTGCCATTTTGGCCATAATTCACCACTTCCTGATAAAAGAGGGTTTCTCAGAGTAGTAGAAATACAGTGATAGTGAATTGTCGCTGTGATGGCTGAACATGGAAGGGTTATGTGGGCCCTCTGCTGAACTGTATTCTCAATCTCATCAGCTCTCTGGTCCATATCTTGTAATCCAAACCAGTTTGCAACTAGGCAGAAGTGTCATAGCTCAGTGCAATAGCATACAGAAGGGCCCAGTCTCTGAAATCTCCTGCCCCAGACCCTAGAGAGCTTCTGTCAATCAGTTTCCCATAGGCATTTGGTTGGTCACTGTGTAAGCAGATTGTTGGACTAGATAGGCCTTTGGCCTGATCCAGCAGGGCTCTTCTGACGTTCTTAGGCTATGTTTCATAAAATGCTGTCCTGGTTAGTTAACATGAAAATGAATCATAAGTACTCTGAACAGCACTTAGCAGCAGTGTGCTATTTATGGAATGTCGAAAGTAGCATTGGTGAAAGGGTATTTGAGGTGGCAGCAGCAGGAGGAGTAATCCTTCTGGGATGATCAGCTTTTACAGCAATGGGTTACAGGGTTAAGAAGCGTAATTAGTATATGTAGCAACAAGGAGCCCTTGCCATCTGTCACCTGCAATTGCTGTGGTTGATCTGTATTACCTGTCACCATCAGTCAAGATGCCTGTCTATATGCTCTCGTAAGTCTACACACTGTAGAAGATATGAAAATCTTCAGGAAATACAGTGATAGGGAAAGTAGGTGAATCTTGTAATCAATAACTTCTGAAGTCAGGGCTAAACTGACTGTATTTGACTGCAATCTTATACTCCTCTGGCTGGGAATAATTCCAGTCGATCCCAAGGGGCTGTTTTTTTTTAAAGCAGACATGTACAGGATCGTACTGAAAGTCTCCCAATTTTCATTCTTAAATGAAAAGCAGTTGTTGTTCTTGGCTGTTTGTCATTTAAAAGAAAATAATAATGATAATAAAGGTTGGGAAATGGCAACACATGTCTCCCATGTAAGTAGCCTTGCCATTTCTAATGATAAGAAATTATATTTTCAGCAGGCATTCTCAAATGGATCTCTTAACTATCTCGTTAGTTTTTTCTGTTGCAATTGTAGTAGGTGGCAGGACCATACAGGTGGGGATGTGCTGCCCTCTCATCTTACCAATGCTGAGTGTTGCTATAGCTTAATATACTACTACTACTATATAATAATAATAATAATAATAATAATAATAATAATAATAATAATAATAATAATTTATTATTTATACCCCGCCCATCTGGCTGGGTTTCCCCAGCCACTCTGGGCGGCTTCCAACAAAACATTAAAATACAATAGTCTGTTAAACATTAAAAGCTTCCCTGAACAGGGCTGCCTTCAGATGTCTTAGCTTACTAAGAGGAGGCGGAGCAAGGCAGCAGGGCTGCAATGTATGCTCAGGGCTCACTGACCATTTTCTTATGTTCCTGTTCATATCATCTGAGGAATCTACTTCACCTCAAAGGGAACTCACTTTTGCATCTTGATGCAGATTCTGCGGGACAGCCAAACTCTTCTTGAAATGGAAATATTTCATCTCAGCTCTGTGCCACAAGCATAATATTAAACCAGACCTGAGACCACACCTAGAAATAACCACACCTGTCCAAATGGTGTCACTATGACTCTGTGCCTTGCCTGTCTAATTGCCTGCAGTTTGATGGCACATATCTTTCTTCTGAACACCAGCTTGGATATAAGCTGGTGGGCATTTGTATCCTGCCTGATCTCTCTCCGTCAAATCTGGTTTATCACAATAGGATTACTGACACACAATTTACTAAGAAAGACTCCAGGAATGTGTTATCATTCAGTGTTCAGCTTTCTGTTACTGATGCCTCTTCCTGTACTAGTCTGACACAGTAAAACATTTAAAACAAATGTTTGTGGGTGGGACAAATACGTGAGCTCTCTGGAGCATTGTGGGTCATGTAAAATGGAAGGCAGCTTCCTGAACCCAGCTCCCACTGCCAAATAAACCCACACGATAAGATGGTCAGGCAGAAAGAAAAAATCATTGGAGCCTGTGGGCCCTGCTATGGCTGAAGCAGCTGCCCAAGGATGATGGTTGCTGATGCCACCCCTAGTTTTAATCAAGGGCTGTTGTGTTTTATGTTGTAAACTGCTGTGATAGATTTAGTTGTTTCCTATTTCAGAATCACACACCAAAGTAAACTCATTGTGGCTCTAGTCTGTTGTTGTTGTTGATCTTTTCAAAAGTGTTTCTGTGTGCAGCCCAAATTGAACCACTTTCAGCTAAGTTTGGAGGTAGGTGGTTTTTTTGTGCACTGTATTTCAATGTGATTAGGTTATTTCTGCATGTTATCACAAATTCTAAATGAATTTAATAGCCCATTTTGCCATTAGCTTATGCAGTGTGTCATTACAAATAATTGCGCCCTGAGGAATTGGAATACTGAACCTATAGCTACAGGAGTTCTCTGACTGCAATAGCGTTAGCAAGCAAATATGCCCACACAATTCAATCTTTTCAATTGCACTTTAAAAAGGTACAGAAAATTGCTGTATGCAATATATTCTGGCTTCTAGGTAAAATCCCAAGTGGCAAGCTTCCTAGGAGCTATCTAAGGAAAGGCCAGGTACTGACAGCAAAAAAATTGCACTACAAAATGAAACACAGCAATGTTTTTGTCCCACAACTCGGAAGAGCTTATGCCCTGGAGAATGTTACAACCCAGGTACTTTTGTTCCACTGCCTCTGTAGTGACATCTGCTAGGAACATAGGAAGCTGCCTCATACTGAGCCACACCACTGGTCCATTTGGCCAATACCATCAGCACTGACTGACAGAAGCTCACCCGAGATTCCGAGATGGGACATTTCCATTCCTACCTGGAGATGCTGGGGATTAAACTGGGAACTTTTGACATGTAAACTATGTGGCCTACCACTGAGCCATGGCCCCTGTTAGCATGGCTGTCAACTTACAGATTTGAAAATAAGGGACCAGCAGCCTTGAAAATAAGGGACCTGCAGCCTCACCTGTTCCAGGCACTCCAGTCTTCCTGTCCTCCTGCAGTCTGGTCAAACTCATGCTGGTAGCTTCGAGAACACTGTCCAACCAACTTTGTAACCAGAGGTTCAACTGAATAGAATCTGAATCACATGTACCACAAGGCCTATGCAGCCTCAACTTAAGATGCAAAGTTTGCAGCAGCACGTGCAACAAAATGGTGTCCAGCATTCAAAAAAACCCTCAGCTTGCATTAACTAGCCACACACAAGGCATGCAAGCTCCACCCCCTAGTCATTCTTAGACTTCTTATTGGGTGAGCTGAGGAGATTTCACCCCTCCCATATCCAAGAATCTCCTGAGGAGTCTGCTGATTCTCCAGAGAGGAGGAGGCGTGTTCTGCTCTCTACTTATTCTGCGCCAGCACCACATCAAAGAGTCAGTCAGTCAGTCAGTCAGTCAGTGTGTCGTAGAGAGAGAGAGACTGAGTGTTAGAGATCGTGTGTATAGATAAGGTTGCTCCTAAGAGCAGCTGCAGACACTCAGTGCGGTTCAGCATTCATTTATGCTTAGACCTATTTAGCTCTGTATATAGTTGTATTATAGTTGTAGTTATAGAATAAAGAAGATATTCTACAGAGCTGCTCTTCGAGTTGTTTATATACTCTGCTAGACTCTGCTGTACTCTGCTGTGCGACGACTGTCTTCTTGTGGGAGTGAAACCGGTGCTCACAACTCTAAGCTGTGAGTCCACAGCACTTTGACCTGTTCCTCTGCAGATGGTGATCTCTGGAAGTGCTACCCAGCTCGCCTATCCCAGTCGGGGCTGAAGTGGATGAGTCCAGTTAGTGGCACTGGCTCAAGGGCGATGCTGACATGAGCAACACAGCCAAGCAACACAGTTGCTGGTCGGCAGGGAGGGAGGGAGAGGAGCTGCTTCCTTTGAAATTTAAGGGACATCATTTACGGGACATTTAAGGGACATCCATCAATAAGGGACAGCAGAGGGACATGGCGCTGGAATAAGGGACTGTCCCTTCAAATAAGGGACACTTGACAGCTATGCCTGTTAGTGAAGCTACAAGGGAGAACAGAGTGGATAGGCTTTAGTCACAACTTTACCCTAGAATATGCTGCGGCAAAATCCCTCAGCAAAGATGGGAGTGAGGTGAGGTGATTTGGTTTGGGGTGTTTAAAGCCTTAACCCTCTCAATAATATTTGAGAGGTCTGAGACTTTGTGTATGTGGTAGCTTTTTCTAATATCTAGAAGTGAGGGCTTTTAAAATGTGAAAGGAAAAACCTGTGATCACTTATTCCTCAATCAGAGGTTTAAAGTAAGTATGAAGCATGTTGGAAACAAAACTATTTTTTACACACACACACACACACACACACACACACACACACACACACTGAGAGTTAAGGCTTAATGGCTACTTTGATAAGGCACAACACTTTGTTTCGGTCAAAACACTTTACAGAAGTAATAAAGAACTTTAAACTTCCACTTTAAACCTGGTTCTAATTAAATTGATTCCTCCTGCAATGGCTGTTTCCCCCCCTACCAAACCAATAAAACACTTCTAACTCTTTCTAGCATCTTTTCTTTCATCTCAGGGAGATAGTTTTTGTTGCCCAGCCTAGCAATCTCCTAATCACCAAACCCTTTCCGAGCCCTAACCAAGCTCTCTCCCAGCATTTTCCAATCCCTATTTGGCAGTTTAACTCTTAGGTTCTATCTTTTATCTCTAAGAAACGTAAGAAGAGCCAATGGCCTGTCTAGTCCAGCATCCTCTTCTCAAAGTGGGTGAACTACCAGAAACCAGCAAGCAGGATTCGAGCACAAGGGGACTTTCATGTGCTTTCAGCGACTCTTATTCAGAAGCATTGCTGCCTTTAACCGTGGAGGCAGAACATAGCCATCATGGTTAGTAGCCATGGATAACCATCTCCTCCATGAATTTGTCTAATCTTTTAAAGCCACCCAAGTTGGTGGCCATAACTGCCTCCTGGGGGAAGGAGTTCCATAGTTTATATAAAACAACAACAACGAGTCTTTTGTTTGTCCCCATGCTAGTTTCAGTTCGTTGCTTAACTTTCCTAGTAGGGCTGTTTCCCATACAGTTTGGTACCAGTGGTCCATCTTTACTCCTGACAGGTCCCTCCAGTCTCCAGCTATGATGCTCATGGCTGGGTGACTTATGAGGTCTTTGTAATGTGAGTGTGTGTTATTGTCTTGGAAAATATTCGATACTGCCAGTTCTCTTCTCCCCCAACCTTATACTGCCTATAACATTAGTGTCGCACATTGAATGTTACTGATCCATGGAAGGACTCTGTGAACTGAAAGCAGAGATGCTGTATGTACTTCTGTAACCCAAGAAACTCTTTCATAAAAACATTTTTTAAAAAAAATCTTTTGGCACCTTAAAGACTTAACAAATTTCTTATGGCATAAGCTTTTGTGGACTATACTTCATCAAATGTATGGTGTGTTATGCAAGTATATTTATACATCATTGTGGTGGAGTAGAATTTTAAATAGCAAGATCATAAGAAACTAAATTCAGAAAAGCACAGGCAGTTATAAACACATAACTAACAGTGGTAATTCATAAAACAGTTGTTGACAACAACCTCCGGCATTGCTAAGGCTCTTAACACCCATGATGTGCTAGAGCTCCTTTGTCTTGGTTCAAACTCAGTATGAGATGGCAAACTCAGTGAGTTAATATTAAAAATTAAACAAATCCATTTGCAGCAGGGAGAGGAGTCAAGAGTTGAGAGCTTAAGAGCTTGAGAATTAAGGCTTGAGAGATGAATTTGCTTGGAAATGAGTTTGTAATACTCAAGTGAACAAAAGCTTGTGGGTACTAAGGGAGCATGTCCCCTATTGACCTTCCTTGATTTTCCAGGGATGACTAATTGCACTGAGATTAGCATCTCCATCTGCTGAGGAGAGAGTGTTTTGCTCTTGGAAGTTGTTCCATATGCTCAGCCTATAGACATGGTTTTCACTAGATTCATTTGACTGGGCTGCACTTCCAAATACACTGGAAACATACTACATCAATAAGCTGAAACCTTATGCACAATCCAGAGGTGGATGTATTTATTTATTTATTTAAAGTATATTTTATGCCTCCTTTTTTACAGAACCATCATGAGGCAGCTTTCATAAAATGTAAAATACAACATATAAATATCAAAATCTAATATATATTGTGAAAATATGCTTGTTTGCTATGCATTTGGAGACTTGTTAAGATATTATTGTGCACGATGGTTCCTGAAAACAGGGCCAATGGCTGCAGTTTAGTCTAACTGAGAAGCAAAAAAAAGTCACAGTGATTCCAGTGGAATATAATGATGGGCAAGCATAGGTTACAAGCCCTGTTTTGTAAAATGGAAGCCTCAAAGTCTCAAGGTGGCCCTTCGCAGCTTATGCAGACAGAATTCCATTTACACAGAAGTCTTGCGTCTGTGTAAATGGAATTCTGTCTGCATATGCTTCTGCGTAGTCTTGCTTCTGTGTAGAAATCAAAAGGTTAGGAGTGTAGCAGTGCATACCCTGAAACATTAACCAATTCCTTGGAGGCAGATAAATGACCGCAGACACTCTTTAGTCAAGATGAGCAATGTCTTAATCCGTAAACAGTATGATTAATTTTTGTGGCATGGCTCATAGACTGGAAGATTCCCTTCTGTGCTAAGCACAATATAATTTTTAAAAAGCATAAAACAGTTTGCAGCAGACAATCAGGAGAATGCATATTTGATTCGTGAAAGGCGGTATACAAATGAAAAGTGAAATGAAAATATTATTCAGAAAAATCAGAATCAGTAAACCAAAAGCAAATAATTTACTTAATATTTTTTAAAAAATACTTTCCTAAAAGGCCCAAACTGCAGTTTGCTAAGGTACAGGGAACTCTAGCACTGTGAGAGGCAAACTGCTGTTTCCGGGGAAGCCATGTGTGTTAAGTGTTCTTACCATTTTGATGCTCATTCATCCAGTTGGGAGGGATCCTTTCGGAGCTCCTTGCAATCCCTTTTTATTTTAATTACCCTGAAAAGATTGGCATCATCTGCAAACCTGGCCACCTCACTACGTACCCCTGACTCCAAATCATTTATAATACTGTTTTCACTCCCAGTGTGCATGTGCTGGAGGCAGGGGCAGTATCATTGATATGGTAGTGCTGCCTAGTACACATGCACCATGTGCACCACCAGTACCCAGCTCAGCCACACTAGTTACAGTGGCAGCACCAGAAGCCCAATGGCAACAGCAGTGAGTCCCGCCAGGCGCTACATGCCCACCATGCAGGGGGCTGGTGCCAGGCCTGCTCACCAGGCCTGCTCACCTTTCTCTACTCCAAAAATTTACAAATTTAATAAATAAAACAAAACATTTAATCCAAGTCCCGTTCACATTGGTGGCAATTATTTCACGAACATCTGCATGACCACAGCAACATTGTCTGTCTACAGCTTCAAAGGAAAGAAGAGCTGTAAAGCAGATGAAGAAAATCTTGTTCTCCTGTCAACCAACTCCAGGTTTAATGCCAAACATGGTGAATAGAAGCTCAATAATGAGACAAGAATTCTGTAGTCTGTGTAGCGCTGAGATGTCTGGATTCCTGCAACTCATTTGCAAGATGCATCTATCTGGATAAGTATCAGAAACACTTCATCAGTCAACATCCCATATATAATGCATCTTACCCAAATGCATTGTAAGCAGTTGGCATTCAAGCAGTTGTATTATTCAATTACATTTCACATTGGCCATCTACTTTAAGAAAAAAGAGAAAGAACAGACAGTTTTTCTAGCGTATTTGCAGTGCAGTCCTGCTGTAGGTATGTCTACTCAGAAGTAAATCCAAAAGCATTCCATAGGAATCGTTTCCAATAAGTGTGCACAGGATTACAGTTTAAAGTGCAGAGAAAATCCCTACATCTCCACTACTTTCTTAAAGTAGGTACAATTGTAATTTTAAACTACATAAATAAATAATAAACAAAAATGAAAGGAGTCATGATAGTGCAATTTCATTGTCCAACAAGGTTCTCCCCCCAGCATGTGGTAATCAAATCCATATTGTCCACATTCCATTTTTTTAAAATAAAAAACACCCAATAACCCTTTAATATTGCCATGTTTGTGATGCTGTTTCTTGGAGGGGGGGGGAGCTGTGGAAAACAGCAAAGCTTCTGCTTTGCAATGATTTGTTCTTGATTTATTGCTGCTTTATAGACTGTGAACAGCAAGTTCTGCATACGTATTCCATCTGTATATTTATCTGTAGCTATTTTTCATAAACAGGTGTGCATTCTACTTAAAAACACAATCTTTCTATACGCAGTTTTCCTTTTAAGAACCTAAGTCCTGAAACTTCAAGGGAAACAGTATTATCATTTTTTTTTACCCTACTGGATTTTTTCTCGAGGCCCAGATGTTCAAAGTGTGTAGAAAGAAGGCATGAATGTAAGCTGGCTTCAGGTGTTGTTCTTGTCTCAAAACAGGGGTGGAACCAGCCTCTACAAAAAAAAAACTCCCTTTCTGCTGCTGTACACATTCATTCTATGTGACATGAGTCCCAGGGAAGTGTTTTGGAGGGGCTGACCAGACCAGGACAAGGGATTTGAAGAGTTGGAGGAGTTGCCCGTTGTTGATCCTGGGGAGGGGTTGTGTCAGGGTCTTGGGAGACAGAAGAATCACAGATGAGTCAGAGTCTGGGGAGGGGCCGAGCAACATAGTCCCCAGTACACTGCTTTGTCCTCTTGCAGGTTACCCAGGCACTTTGCATCTACTTCACCTCCAGTTATCATGCCAGCCTCATCTCCTGCCCCGATATCAGCTCCAGAGCCCATCCTCTTAGGAGTAATCTGCTGCTCGTACTGGTTTGGAGTTGCCACTATTGCCTCTTCAGTTGCCTAGGTCTCAGAGATGCTACAGCGGGTGGGAGCGTACAGCTCAGGGCCAACAAAGGCCTACCCACCCATTAGGCAAGTTGAGGCGACTGCCTCGGTTCCACATGGGGAGCAGATCCAGCCTCCAAGGAATGCATCACCTGCTGTTGCTGCTGTAATGGCGGCAATGGCTATGGTGTGCTACTTGGAGGCTGGATCTGCCACCTCCTCGGCAACCCTCCTCTATGCTGTCTCTTACAGCAGCCACTTGGTGAATAGGAGGTGCTGCTGATCTTCTCCCAGCCCCAGGGAGGAATTGGCAGGGGCTGCCCTCTAGGGTCTTCTGGACTTTGCACTTACCCAGTGTGATTCAGAGCTGGCCCCTTTCTCCCACGTGACAGCCTCTGATTCCCACTTCAACCATAAGGTAAGGTTGGTTTGATTCCCCCATTGTTCCTGAGGTAGATCTTCGCTCCCTCTTTGTCCCTGATGTAAATCTTTATTCACTGCTTGTTCCTGATGTGATGTAGATCTTCACTCAGCCCTTCTTCTCTGGTGGAGGAGTGACACCATTTTGGGGTTGTCCTCAGGTGCCAAAATGTATTGGGATGGCTCTGGATCCAACCCTCCAGAAGGAGTTCCCCTTTACATGCCCAGTCCAAAACACAGTTCCCTATGCCATGCTGAAGTGCCTGCCCTATTCCCACATAGTGGAACCTAAGGGAGCAGGTCACTTGTTGACGCCTTAGTTTGCTTAGCCATCATAACATCTGTTGTGCCTTTGAATCTTTTTTTAAAATCTTTTTTAAATCTTTATACAACAACAAAAACACACACAAAGAAACACAAATACAAAATTAGACACAAATTAGAAAAATAACCATAGACACATAATTTTCTTGGCAAACAATAAAACATCTATTGATCTTAACACTAAAGACCCAACTTCCCGTCTATTCCATATTTCAAATTCATATTACTTATTGCCAATACACATTTTCATAATTAAATTTATTCTCAATAAATCTAATTTCTTCTATCTACCTAGCAACTATTACTGAAGTTCCTCGAATGCTGCAACAGAATTTAAACTACTATATTTATTTTTCAGATATTCTTTAAAAACCTCCCATTTAGAAACAAATTCCTGTTTTGATTTATTCTTTATCTTTTCTGATAAACCATCTAATTCGGCATATTCTGTCAGCTTTTGGATCCAATCTTGTATAGAAGGGATTTCAATACTCTTCCATGTTGCTGCGATCAAAACTCTTGCTGCCGCCGTCGCATATAAAAAGATACCCTTCCTCTTTTGTGGAATATCCAAATCTGTTATTCCCAGTAGGTAGGCCTCTGGTTTTTTATTGAAAGAGATCTTTATCATTTTTTGCAGTTCTGCATACATACTCTCCCAGAATACCTGTATTTTCCTACATATCCACCACATATGGTAGAATGTTCCTGAGTCTCCGCATCTCCAACAATTACTTGACACATTTTTATACATTTTTGAAAGTTTCCATGGTGTTAGATACCATCGATGTTTCATTTTTTGAAAGTTCTCTCTAATCGTGTAACAGTTTGTGAATTTCCAATTGATCTTCCATAAATTTTCCCATTGGGCCATGGTTATTGAATGGCCAAAATCCTGGGACCACCTCACCATTGCCACTGTTACCTCCTCCTCCTTGACTGTCCAGTCAAGGAAGAGTCGGTAAGTTTTGGAAAGAGTTTTTCTTTTAGAATTTACAAGATCAGATTCGAATCGAGAAATTTCTACTGAGAACCCCTTTTGTTTGTCAGATTTAAATTTTTCAAATAACTGATGGTATTGGAACCAGTCTGAAATGTGTTCTCCTATTTCCTCAATTTTTTTAATTTTATTTGTTTATCTTCATTTTTTAGAAGTATTTTATATGTTGGCCAGCTTTCCTGAGTATTTTTCCGTTTTACTGCTATGGCTTCTACTGGAGAAGTCCACCACGGGACTTTAGGCTCCATCAGGTCTTTATAATTTTCCCATACAGCAAAGAGTGACTTTCTTATTATATGGTTGGTAAAATTTTTATGAATTTTCGCTTTTCCATATATTAGGTAGGTGTGCCAACCCCAACAATTGTCGAAACCTTCCAGGTCCAGGAGGTCCGGATCCTGCAACGTGCACCAATCTTTTAGCCAGGTGAAACAGGCTGCCTCGTAGTAAAGTTTTAGGTCGGGTAGAGAAAAGCCTCCTCTCTCTTTTATGTCTATTAAGATCAGGTGTTTAATCCTAGGTTTCTTCTCTTCCCACAGGAAGACACAGAAGAAAAGGACGACTTAGAAAAAATATTGGGCCTGAAAATCTCTTCAAAAGCGAAATACTTGGGTATTTGGATCACCCCCATGAACATAAACTTATTTCAAGATAATTACACCAAAACTTGGTTAGTGATTAGAAAAAACTTGGTAACCTGGAGTAAACTAAAATTAACATTTCTGGGTAGAATTTCCATTATAAAGATTAATGTGCTTCCAAAATTAATCTTTTTATTTCAAATGATTCCGATACTGGGTGAAGCAGGTTGTCTCAAGATATGGCAAAGAGAAAGTGCCTTTGAATCTTATTTTCCCTACAGGCTATACTGATCTGAGCAATGAAGATCTGGGCAGAAACCACACTCTGGATCTGAGTTTTTCATCCCCCAGGATGAAGGACACTACACACTCAGAATGCATACAATGAGTTTTAGCTTATATATTCTGTAGAATGGCAGTGCGGGGCGGGAGCATCTGTCAACTCCTTGGGAGTAATCTAATGGCAACTGTATGCAAACTGGGAGTTAGACCTGGGCTAAAAGTGGGCAGGGACACCCATCTTTTTTTTCTTCCCTTTCACTCCCAATGTCCTGCATACAAATAGTCCTCCCCAGTCATCAGATGAATCTTTCGATGAGCAGAGAAAGGACAATTACCCGCTTCTTAGTTGATCTACACAAATCAGCTGAGAATGGATGCTGTGTATGTGTGTATGTGTGTGTGCAAGAGTTTGTGCACCCATTCCCAAGTATTAGTCCTAAGTGAATGTAGCCCTTAAGAAAAAAAATGGTTAACAATCTTGGTGTAGGTATCTCACCTGGGGACTGGAGTTCAGTCCACTGTGGAAGGGGTAGTACTCCCAATGAAAGCTGATAATCATAGTGTGAGATACTCCTGGATCCATTCTTGAAACCTGATGCACTGCATCATCATTTTAAAATAATATTGTCCAAAAGTAGTGCAACTGCAAGAAAACCTGCCTTTTGGAAATAACATTTGCATGAACATGCATTTCTCGAGCTATATTTTGATAATGTGTTTCTTGTTACTCCTAGAACATCAGGCCCCTTAATTTCCTGAGAGCACTGAGGTTAATGATTTACATGAGTTTCTCTCCATCTGTGGAATAAGCTAGACAGGAAGGAGGAAAAAATGTGCACACAAAGAAATGAGTATGAAATTATCATTTTTGTGACAGCAGCAAAAGCAGGACCAGTATTGCAGACGTTTCACTACATTAAGACTCCATTAATGTATGCAGAAGTCTGTAATGTATGCAGACAAAAATATACTTGCATGTATGATAAGAGTAAGTACATTCTTCTATTGCATTGCATGATAGTTATGGGATTCACTAACCCACTGAAGCAAGTATATGTCCTGCAATGGGGCTAAAGTGTTTTAGGACTAAAAGCCAGTTGATATGGGGTAACTCCGCAGCCTCTCACTGGTCCACCTTTATGTAAAGGAAATAGCACATAAACTGAAAGGATGTTCATATGCAGGAAATGTTGTAACAGTATTTCATGCATGACCCAGCCTTAAATGTGTTGGCTTCAGATAAACCTTCCCCAACCAAGTTTCCTACAAATAATGTTAGACTCCAACTCCCATGGCCAATGGTAAGGGATGATAGGAGTTGTGATCTAATTTCCATCTGGAGGGTGCACATTAGAGAAAGCTAGACTGAGTGTTCTGTTGATTACTATTCTGGATCAGAGTGGCTCACTGCTCATCTAGAATCAAAATGTGAACAAGTATAGTGAAAACAAATCAAAATATCATTCAAGAGATATGAAGGTTAATTTGTCTCCACATCTCTTCTTGTCTTATATTTTCCAACAGTACAGCAGATTAAAAAGAGAAGGAAAATACAAATGGGTATTAAGAGTGAGTAAAGTGGTACCTCTACTTACGCGCACCTCTGGTTACGTATCCTTCAGGATATGCACACGGCAAACCCGGAAGTATTTTTCCGGATTTCACCACGCGCGCATGTACAGAAGCGCTCTACCGCACTGCACACGTGCGTAGAACAGGCACCTCTGGTTGCAAAAACCTCAGGATCCGACCAGAGCTCTGGAACAGATCCCACCCACAACCGGAGGTACCACTGTAGTTTATTTGTGTGTGTTTTTGGTAAGATGTGTCAGTCAAGGGCCAAAAGCAATCGGTATTCTGATCTATTGGTTTCAGTCAAGTTTAGAAAGAAAGAAACTCTGTAAAGTTCAGTGACCTAATAGTTTGCAAGACTAAGCTGGCCCTTAATTTGGCTTACAGTCTCTCATCAGTTCAATACATAAGTTTGTCATCATGAACTTCTGAACTCGTCTCATAAGAATGCCATATGGAACATGGGAAATGGTCTTCCAGCTGCTAAGTCTAAGAATTTCCATTTACAATAGCCATTCAGCAGTCAGAGAGTTCTCATTAGATCAGTGTCTTTAGGAACAGTCTTAACTGGAATCTATCCCATAGCAGATTTCTGTTATACAGAGACATGGACAGCTGCTGCTATCTCCTACAGATCTTGATTATGACAAATCTCAATCTCAAACATGAAAGAAGCTGGTCATCTTGGGACTATGTCACATTCCATTTTTCAACATAAGCTTAATATTAGTGTCTGAAAAGTTCTGACGAACATAATGTCTAATAGTCACATGCCTGTTTGCACTCTAGGTACATGCACCCAACCAACAGATGCAGTAACTTCCCTAGCATAAATCTGGAACAAAATGGGAGCCACATGGCCATTTGCATGTTTTATATTTCATAACCTATTTGTGGTCCCTGTGTTAGACTTAGAGTCTAAGTGGGAGAAAGTCACGTAGAGGTGAAATGTTCAGCCTAGTCATAAAGTGAGTTCAATGGAATCATTGGGATTCTGAGTAAATATGCTTAGTACAGTGGTGCCCCGCAAGACGAATGCCTCGCAAGACGAAAAACTCGCTAGACGAAAGGGGTTTTTGGTTTTGCGTTGCTTCGCTAGACGAATTTCCCTATGGGCTTGCTTCACAAGACGAAAACGTCTTGCGCTTTTTTCTTAAAGCCACTTGAAGAGGTGCAGTTGCGACGGATCGTGCTTCACAAGACAAAAAACATCGCAAGATGAAAAGACTCGCGGAACGAATTATTTTCGTCTTGCGAGGCACCACTGTATCAGGTTGATAAACTGCAACACTAAGCATGTTTTAGCAGCACTGTGCCCTATTCTGGATGATGTGAGTGCCACATTTTAAGAAAGACATTCACAGATACTCTAATCAGATGTTGTGGTTACTCAGAAGGAAGCGATTTACCCTCAGGTAACTATTTTAAGCCCTCACAAAAATTCACCAGCATATTAGTGCATAATTCTCTTACTGTGCACATTTTTGTTGGTAATTTAGCCTAATAATGTATGCATTTTTGCAGGAAAAATATCCCTAATATAATTCATTTTTATGAGTTCTTTTCACCAGTATATTGTTATGCACATTTTACTCATGTATATGCCTTTTTGTACACATCAAGCTGGCTGGGAAACTGCACTGCAAAATTCAGAGACAAGTGAATTTCAGAGAAGGGCTGCATTTCATTTCACATATTGTTTTGGAAAGAGTGAATTTGGTAGGTTTGCCCTTAAATGTGAACAGAATACAGTATCTCCTCCGTTGCTACAGGGGATAGAATGTATGTGTGTTGAGGGGTGGTTTACACTGCCCTCAGCTCCTTGGAGAATGGATAGGATAACAATGTTATAAATAAAATTGCAGCCTTAGAAGAATTGCGGTAAGCTATTCAGCTAAGCAAAAGCAGTATCCCACATTTTAGATAACTGAATAAAAGAAATGCAGAACACAGGACTGTGAATATGTAGCTATAAAGGCAAAGCAAAAGGGTTGCATTTCATGAAAAGCAATCCTCCAGTAAGTAAATGCTGAAACTGCAGAAGGAGATTAGATGTAGAGATGGGAACATTTACAGCTGGAATGGGTTGTGCAGATACCACAGGATGTTTGCATGCCGTGTATTTATTACTCTAAAATCAACTGTGACTTAAAGTGAGGCACAGCTGTAGGAATCTGTGGCTGAGAACAGGGAAGCTGGCTGGAGGAGGAAAGAATTTTCAAGTGTTTTGAAAGATTAGGTGCCTAAATTTATACCTCTGGAAGAAACCGTGTAGCAGGGGAGATCTTTGATCCTGTAAAGAGAAGCAGTGCTTGGAATAAAGTATTTTTAATTCCACCTGCATAGATATGCTCCCATATTGTTGCTGAGACGCCAACATTCTAGATTGCTAGTAAAGTAAAAACTGTACAGTGTATTGTTCTGCCTAACTTATGATATTCTGAAATATAGTTATTGTAAATTAAGCCCTGTATTTACCAAAAGAGCCTCTAACCTCCCACTTCCCAATAGCAAATAGGCGGGAAGGGCAAATATTACAGAGATATTTTTCCCCATTCTATTTTTTTGAGTTTTTTCCAGTTTCCTGGCAAATCATAGCTTAGCCTTGACATTGTGCCAGCTGCTAAACCTATTTAGGTAAATGTCACAGCATTAAATATTTCACCCATTCTAACGGAACATGCAAGGGAAGCTGACATATACTTCCTCTTCTTTGCTTTACTGCTGTTACATGGTATTTTTCTACAGATATAGACTCCCTGATCCACCCAATGGCCTCTTAAGGCATTACCTTCCCTGCAACACATGTTCACTTATTATTGTGTCTTCACGTGTTATTTGTTCTTCGGTATGAGGACTTCTCCCTCCAAATCCATTTTCTCCTCTTGCTGTTCTTTGGTTTATGCTTTAGAGGCCATCACCCTCTTTTCTCCATTCCTCTAAACTGCTCATTCTGCAAGCAGGATGGAATGTGTCCCAACAATGCCTCCCTTTCTCAACCTCTCTATTCTCCTGCTTCTCTCAGCTTTTCTCTTTCTGGCTCCTCATGAAGTGCATGCCTCCCCCATAGTATTTCTGCTTTATCTCTGGTTTGTTCTTGTTGGGGGTTCCTACAAGAGCTTACAGAAGCATAATCCCATTACTGTTGCCTCTTTGCAACACAGTTCAAAACTATGCTCACATCTACATCTAGAATGACCCTCAGAATGGTGCCTAGATTTCTACTGGTGCTTCTTTGTCTGTTTATACAAGGGTCATCTGGCCAAAAGGAAAAGGCCCCATGATTTGCCAGAGGGTGTTGCTAGAAGGCAGGGTAGCTCTACCCGCACAGTTCAGGCACATGATTTCTGAATGTCTGAGTGTATCCAACACAAGCCTCAGGCAGTGGCAATTGCTATGCATTCAGCAGCTATGTACCCACATGGTGCAACCCCAGCCACTACCCACTGACTCCACTGACTCCCATTAACACCCTTTGGTGGGGGAATTCCTCTCAGCTTTTGCAATGCTGGCTTGGTACAGTGACAAACCCTGCGGTCTCAAATTTCAGTGGTGCCCCATCCAACACCAAAATTTGGTGACCACCTCTTGCCTTTCATTCTATATCACATTTGTGGAGCCCCCAAAGCTCTGCTTCCAATGCAACCAAACCAGTCATGCTCTCCTAAATCCTCCTCTGCTGGGGAATATATATTCAGCTCACACCCCATGCCCATGGCCTGCACCTCCAACCCCACACCCCTCCATGTTACATACATGGCAAACTGCTTTTGAAACCCGAATGTGTTCCACAAGCAGTTGGGTATGTGCCGTAATGATCTACTGGCAAAAGAAAGGTCACACAAAATCCCATAGGCCATACTTGAAGTAGCTCTTTGGATCATGGCCAAGGTCTGAATCAGCTCTGATGTCCTAAACATCACCCCACACATACAGGTTTTTTATTATTATTATTTAATCAGGGGGGGGGGTACTTCACACAGACGTAAGAAATGTTCATCTATGTGCTGCAGGCAAAGACTGAAAAGAGGGTATAGAGCTGTAAATTAAGGAGGTGTCTGCATTCTCTGGTGCTCTGAGATACAAAAAAGAGAAAAGGGAGAGGTGTGAAAGACACAGCGTACTTTAAAGATCAGGGTGATCTAAGACTGACATCATTCCCTGTCTTAGAGAAAGGCCAACTCAGCATTTGCCTCATTGGTTTTGCCAGTCTTGAGTCTACAACCCAACCCAACCACCCTATGGTGTTAATTCAATAAAACACAGACTGGTGGTCATGCATTGGAATTCAGTGGATTTGTACCTATGCCACAGCTAATTAAAGGCTATGTCACTGTCACTGTTACTGGATTAAATACCCTCAAACTTTTGATGTGAAAACAGAGATACACTGGTGTAATTAGAATAAGCTCTGTTCTAAGACGAAGGACAACTATGTAAGCCGCTCACGCATACAAACACATACATGCATCGGATATTACTTCTACTAATGCCTCGCTCTTTCCCAAGTCTATGCTCTTCATGCACTGTATAATAGCTACTCTCATGCAGGCTTCTGAAGTTTCCATATTAGTAAAACTGGTCATAGAAATTTCATTTTTTAAAAAATAATTTCACTCAGAATAGCTGCAATTCACACATATTTTGATCAGCATCTATTTATATCAGCTGAGTGCCATCCAGATGTTTTGGAATATAGCTCCCATGAGCCTCAACTGGCACAACTGAGTTGGCTGGGGATTATATGAGTTGAAGTCCAAAAGATTTGGAGGATATCAAGCTGGGGAAGACTGGTTTGGACAAATATAGAAGAGGGGCACTTTAATGCTGCAAGTATTTATAGTGCAATATAAATACTCCAGGCCAGATAAATGGACGTAATGCAGCACATAAACTATGTAATTAGTTCCAACAGGAGGCAGTGATGGCCACCAACTTGGATGGTTTTAAAGAGGATTAGACAAACTCATGGAGGATACAACTACTATGCTACTAGCCATGGTGGCTATGCTCTATCTACACTGTCAGTGTCAGTATGCCTCTGAATGTCAGTTGCTGGGAACTGCAATTGGGCAAAGTGCTGCTGGGCTTATGTCCAGCTTGCAGGCTTCTCAGAGGCATCTGGTCAGTGAGACCAGGATGCTGGACTAATGGACTGTTGACATGATCCAATAGGCTCTTCTTTTGCTCTCAAATGTTGCTAAGTATGCAGCCACTGCCATTTTTTAAAAGGGGGGGGGGCATAAGGGTCCCACAAAAGACAGAAGAATGAAAGTATTTCTTTTTTTTAAAAAAAGAGACAAGGATAAGTACCAGAAAATAGAGATCATTCCAGGTAAATAGGGACAGTTGACACATATGCTGTATGCAACGAGTTTATTCCATTGTCAGTATTGTTGGAAAAGAGAAAGTTGCCTATAGAATCATGGATTCACTTTTCAGGCACTCCAACTTTAAATAAGTAAGTAAGTCTCATTTCCAGGAAGAGTTGATCAATGTGGTTTACATCATTTCATGGTTGATGGAAGTTGGAGTCCAACAGCATCTGGAGGACCTCCCATTAGCCACCCCTAATTGACAGAATTATGAGTGAAAGTATTGTTGATGTTTAATGCATGAATTCATGGCTGCCCCCTGCCCCCTTTAGCAATAGCTAAATACAGGAGCTCCTGAGCAGGATTGGGACCACAGTGTGCAGGGAGTGCTGTTGAATCCTTTTTCCACCTCCACAGTCCTGCTGTATGTCCCCATCAGTGCCTAGTCGTGGTGGGAGGGGAGCTTCCATTGATGCCAGTGTCTAACAATTTACGTATTCCCAATCACTAAAAGGCTCCCTCCTCACTTAAAGAAAGCTGGTGAGATTTTATTTACTTATTACTGGCAGTCTTGTACTCAGGAGTATTTTCCACCCACCCGGCTAAGTCAGGCAGTGAGGAAGATGCCATTTACCCAACTATACTCCACCATGTATGGAGAAAGTGAGTCTTCTTGACAGCAAAGATCTCTAAGTCAAGCTTCCAGGAAATTGCTGAAAATGATATTTCTACAAGCAAAGGCTAGCACAGAAAACAAGTCGTCAAAAGCATTTCAGGCATTCCATGGATCACTAGTTCCCCAAGTAGAATGAATGATCACTTGCTGCACCTTTATATTGGAAGGATATAAGTATAGGGCACAGCCCAGAGTTTAGCATTTTAAAGCCTTGTTAATTTTAATGGGTAAGAGTTCAGCCTGTGCTTAACTTTTGGCAGGCTCACGCCTCAAGCAAGTTAAAGTTCACTTTGTACAATTCCTCTGATATTTGTACAGATAACCATGTGAGACTGCCACCATATTCCACAGGGTAAGCCAAGTTCCCATAGTATGCCATCAAAGTGGCTGAGAATGTACTGGCAAGCAGATAGATTTGCTTTCTCAAAACACTAGATGCTCTAAATGTGTTTGCAGAATGAGGAAACATCCAGTTTTTTAATTAGATAATGGATTATAAAAACCTGATTTGGATACCACACACATAACTAGCATAACACTCTTCTGCAAGAGTTTTAAAAGAAAGTATCTACACGGTATTTAGACAGCTGTTCAAATTCTGCTCTTTGGCTCACATTCTAGCTTTCGGCATGTGCTTCCAGCTGGCGAAGACTTAGTCTGCAGGGGAATGGAGGTGCAGCCAAAGACACATACTGTTGTGTGTGAGGGTCAGCAGAAGGAAAGGCGGAGGGAGCAATCAGAAAATGCATACACAAGAGAGAAGCTGAAGTAGCATCGCGCTCCCAACACACAACGGAAATAAATCTTGCAAATTCCATCTTTAATTTTGCCTTTTTATTGGGCAAGGCAGAAGCAGTGACATCACCCAGTGTCATTTTAATGGAATGTTGCTGACCCACCTGGAAGAAATTCTGTCTAAGGGGGCTTGGACAGCACAATGCTAACTCAGAAGTTAGTCCTATTGAAAACACTGGGGTTTAAGCGGAGTGAAGATTGAAGGGCTGGAAGTCTTTATTTTTCTTGGTTTTAGGCTACACACTTCGTAAGCATGGGGAAGAAAAGTGTTCAGTTCACATTAAACTGTGTCACATTTCCCAAACCAATAAGCAAACCAAAATACAGCTATCTCTTGACATTTGCACTTCTCCAAATTTGGTGAGGCAGTTATCCAACTCATAACTGCATGCAAAAAAAAGCATATATTATGGGAAAGTGTGCACAAAAATGTATTATATTTGGGAGGGGTTGCCGACAAAATGCATATTTTAAATCCTGGTGCCCTTCAGAAGTTCTGGACTGTGGTTACTATCAGTCCCAGGCAGTATAGCTGAATTGCAGTGCAAAACCTGGGGGGGGGCTCCAGGTTGGGGAAGGATGTCTTAGATGATGTACACATGAAAACACAAACAGCTTTTTCATGCAGGCCTTAAAAACAATAACAACAACTGCAAACCAATGAGGAAATGGGGAAAATGAAACTCAAGATGGTGGGAAATGAGAAAAAGATTATTTTCTTCCTACTTGGCCTTATGCCCCAATGTACTCAACAGGTCCTACTTCTAAAATAAATGGGATTTAAATATCATATCCTAATCTTCCTTGGCAAGTGCAGGGCTGCTTACATGGGACTCACAACACCTTAAAGAAGCCATATTCCGTAGCTAGTCTAGTGGGCAAGCTTTATCAACATCTTGTTTTTATAATACTTGAGCATTAGAGGTAGTACCTATGGTAGGGGACAGGTTGTGCTCCTTCTGGTGTAGTTTGTCCACCTTTGATCGCCACCCTGTGCTGTGGCTCCTAGAAGCTGTCAGCATGCGACAGCAACCACACCCCAGAAACAGCATTAACTGGCTAGCTAAGACAGGTGAGGGTGGCTGACGTGTCTCAATCCCACCGTGAGTTACAGACTTGCCCTGCATGCAAATACAGGCTCCAGCAGATTGAGTGGGAAAAGGAAAACTCTGATCGTAAACTTCACTGCCTTGCGGGATATCCTCAGGAAAAGAAAAATCTAAGGAGTAATCCCTGCACAAATCCAGACTGGTCCTTTCAGAAACTCCTGCTGCCAAGCTGGTGCTCTGTTTTCCTTTGGCCCACATCAGCCAGGCTGAGATGAGGATCTTGTCATCTGGGCAGCCCAGGACAGAGCTCCATACACACTGCCCAGGCTTGTGCCCCAGGGAGGTCACTTTGGTGCTGCTAACGCAACAGTTTGACTTCCCTCCCAGACACGCACTCCATTGTCTCTTGAGACAGATGGGTGCCAACTATTTACTCTTTTAAAAAGATTGTATTTTTTCTAGTCTTAATTTTGAACCAAATGCAACCTTTATTAGACAGTTTAGACAACAATATCATCACTTCTAAAGCAAAAGTAGACTCCACCACTGCCAGAAATAAAAATGGAAAAGCCTGCAGTTTGAATGGCCAATAATGAAAGTGGAATAGCGAGTGCAGACAAGTTGTCAACAAGTTTCTTTGGCTGCCTCTATCAAAAAAGTAGGACTTGTGATTAGTTTCTAGGACTTCAAAAAGGTTCTCTGCATACTTGTGGCTTTTTCACTGACCTTTGTTGTCTTGACTATAATAATGCAAAGATTTGTGCCAGAGTCCAATGCTGTATGTTTAAATGATATAAAATAATGGCACATGTAATGTTAAGCAGCTGCCTGGGATTTTTCCAAATGGGGAAATAATGCTGTAATCCTGCCCACTATTTCAATCTGGCATTATTAGGTGCAGCTGTGTGCAGGGTGACAGGCATAGTTGCCATTCATAACAAAATTTAGGATTGTAATTGTGTGTCCTGTTTCATGTGTTTAAAGGGCTATTTCAACCATCAGCAGAATCCATACCCTCCTACTTACGTAGCCCTGACAGTTGACCATTATATGCAAATGTTCTCTGTTGTAATACACATCACTTGTATTCAATCATCTGTCCTAGAATCATAGAATCATAGAGTTGGAATAGACCACAAGGGCCATCGAGTCCAACCCCCTGCCAAGCAGGAAACACCATCAGAGCACTCCTGACATATGGTTGTCAAGCCTCTGCTTAAAGACCTCCAAAGAAGGAGACTCCACCACACTCCTTGGCAGCAAATTCCACTGTCGAACAGCTCTCACTGTCAGGAAGTTCTTCCTAATGTTTAGGTGGAATCTTCTTTCTTGTAGTTTGGATCCATTGCTCCGTGTCCGCTTCTCTGGAGCAGCAGAAAACAACCTTTCTCCCTCCTCTATGTATGGTAGCCCTCTCCCCCATATCCCTGAATTACACAGGATTAAACAGGACTGGAGAGAAAGACACTTGAGACTTTTTATATTCTCAGGCTATTGGCTCCCATTTAAAGATAAGACATCCAGTGTAGTGCTTTTCCCTGTCTTTTTCTGTAACACCCCATTATGTCACAGTGGGTTGCTTTCTGCTAAGTGTAAGCTATGAATAAATTGTGTTCATGCATCTGTCCAATTGCCTGGTGAAGAACCCACTGTCAGTGGAAGAGGTGGAGCCCAGTCCCCAGTCCTCAAGGATACTAGCACCAAAAGCTTCATGTCTGGACCAAAGAGTGATGACACACTATGCAGAAATGGGCTCAGTGCAACTGGTCTTCTTGTGTGTAAGGGGTTGACTTGTGAGTAAGGAATCCCTGTTGCTCCTTCACTGGCAGCAACTGCAATCAGAGTGCAGTTAAGGCATCTTTAGTATATAATGCCTCCCTTGTCCTCCTTGCTGTGATACAGTGGTACCTTGGGTTACATACGCTTCAGGTTACAGACTCTGCTAACCCAGAAATAGTACCTCGGGTTAAGAACTTTGCTTCAGGATAAGAACAAAAATTGCATGACGGCAGGGAAGAAGGAGCTGGAGGCCCCTTTAGCTAAAGTGGTGCTTCAGGTTAAGAACAGTTTCAAGTTAAGAATGGACCTCCAGAACAAATTAAATACTTAACCCGAGGTACCACTGTATTGACCTGGCCTTGCTTTTGGCTCCTGTTTTGAAGCCCAATTGATCTGTTGTGCTTCACCTGAGCTTGTTGTAACCATGTGGCACCTTGAACCCTGGTTTCTTGGGTAAATGTTTTGGTAACAGCAGGGCTGGCCTGCCCATGGGGCAAGGTGATGCAACTGCCTCAGGTGGCAGGATCCATATGGGCAGACGATCTGACCTCCATGCCATTGCTGCCATGGTGGCGGTAGCAGATGTTGCATGCTCCTTAGGGGCTAGATCTGCTGCTGTCATGACACGCCCATGCCACTTCCACAGCAACCTCTTGAGAAA
The DNA here is from genome assembly GCF_965113315.1 of Podarcis vaucheri. Classification (NCBI taxonomy): domain Eukaryota; kingdom Metazoa; phylum Chordata; class Lepidosauria; order Squamata; family Lacertidae; genus Podarcis; species Podarcis vaucheri. Next base: position 27,450,328 of record NC_138767.1, on the reverse strand, counting down.
TAGGAAGTACTGCTGGTCTCCTTCCACCTTTAGGGATGAAATGGTGGGGACTGGCTTTGGCGGTCTCCTGGGGTTTGCACCATCCATTGTGACTCAGAATGGGACACCACCCCCATTTGATTCCAGTTTCAACCATCCAGTAAGATTGATTTGATTCCTTCCCTTGTCCCTAGTCATGATGTAGCTCTGCATTCCTCCCTTTCTTCCCTGGCAGGGACTGGGACACCATTTTGTGATTTACCTCAGGTGCCAAAATGTCTTGGGCTAGCCCTGGGTAAAAGTTTATGCTCTCCTTGGACTGGAGTATAAATGTGAGCGCATAGGACCTGGAATGGTGAATTGGCCACCTGAACTGAGATCAGCTTGATCCAATCAAAGAGGGATGCTTTTGCTTCAGATACATTAGCACAGTGAATCTATGGGGAGGTAGTCTATTTGACAGATACAATAGCAGATTTCCACTGTTGCCAGAGTATGGGCAACAGTATGGGCAACATATGCAATTAAGAGGAAGAGCTTTAGCTCAGTGTTAGAACATACACTTTGCATGCAGAAAGTCTTAGGTTCCACCCCAGTATCTCCAGGTATAGGTGGAAAAGACCCCTATTGGAAACTCTGTAGGTAAAGTAAACAACAACAAGCTAGACGAATGAGTGGTCTGCCTTGGTATAAGGCAGCTTCCAATAGTTCTGAGTGTTTGCAATGTGAGTTTGCAAAAAGGCAAGTTGCCAAACAATAAAAATGAACTGGCAAATTACCCTGATTTACTTTTTAGTTGAGCAGTTGAGCTTTCTTTAATTTTCAAATGTGGATTAATGGTACTTTTTTTTACTATGCGAACGTTGTGTGTGTGAAGAATTGACCTCGTTTCTTGAAGGCTCTCTGGAGAAGCCTCCTCCAACATCACAAAGTGATGTATGAGGAAGGAGCAGAAGGACATTAAAATAATCTATAAAATAAAATACTCCAGAATGACTACTGGAATAGAACAATGGCTGTTTTTCTTCTCTGGAGATAGGCGGTGACCTGCTGAACAAAATAAACTCTCTACAAAACATATAAATTAGTTGCAAGTGGGTGGACAGCCTTGCATTCACAAGGATGTAAGGTAGCTCTTTAATCTCTGTGGACCTCTGACTTAAGTGCTGGGATCCATGGATGTGATTTAAATTTGGGAGGCATTAGCACAGCCATTCCCTTCTATTTGTCTCATCCCTTCAAAGATGCAGGCTGTCAAGAGAGTGGTTGGCAACTGCTATGCATACTGTTTGCCCATTTAATCCAACCTTTGTCATCCACAGTGGCATTTTTAATGAGATGTTCTCCTAGCAGGTGGTTTCATCACTTAACTAATCAACACACAAACACCAGACATGTTAATATTTGTCAGAGTCAGTTATCAGTAGAACTTGAAGCAATTTGGGTTGACAGCTCTGATATCGAATGTTTTTTTCATCTGGCAAGGTGTCAAGAAGGCTTTCATCCCCTTGTGGGAAACCAAGCTTGCTAACAGAATACAATTAAGGGAGTTTTGTTCCTACTTCAGCTTTGGTCTATAATGGAGAATGGTCCAAGAGAGCTTACTGGTCCTTTTGCAAAAGTAAGAGAAGTTCAAAGAACCACCATATTGCGTAAGGGAAATGTTGATTTTATTGTTGTTCTTTGGGTCCTCTCTGATCAGAAGTTGCTGGACAGAAGAGGTAGAGCAGCTATACTAGCTTCCTGGAAGGTGGGTCGTTGTTGCAGAAAGTGGGTTGCTGAGAGCGCATAGCAAGGCCAGTTAGAGGTGTGACCTGGGAGACTCCAGGTGGCCAGATAGAGAAGCCTCAAGGGTCACATTCTCCTCAGTCCTGAAAAAAAATGATGGAGTTACATACCTAGACAGGTACTTTATGCACCCTCTCCTTGTGTGCATGGTACTATATCAATCTACCCTGAAAATCATGTTTTGAAGTGATCACACAGCCACTTTGCTGCCTGGCCAGGTGAAGCTTGCATTGATTCTACCAACACCTTAAGGTTTACTGAGCTGGACAGGCAATTATTATGTGCAAGGTTTCCTGGAAATCAAATGCAAGGGCTTTCTTGGCATTGAATGAAATGCATGGTCTACTTGGGTCCAAAATACATTTAACATATAATCCTGCACTACAGAGACTGATGTGCAGCATCTGAACAACTCTTTTCTGGTCCTGTGGTCTGGCTCAGCTCTGGAAAGACTTGGGGAAAGTCAGGGACTTGGATGATGCTTGGCCAGCCTTAGTGATTAACATCCCCACAGTGGTTTGTGGATTTATTTAAATCAGATGTGGGGAAACCACCTTTTTTGGGCAAGAAGAAGAAATACAGGCTGAAATTCTGCACCCGTTTTCCTAAGGACCATTGAAGTTGGTGAGATTTACTTCTGAGTGGAGCATGTCCAGGGTTGCACTGTTAGCCTTTTTTCTTGTGGCCCAGTAACAGATTGGCAGCCAATGCAAATCCCAGAAGTACTGGGGATAGTTGGCTCCCACAAGCAGTCTGACCACTGCATTCTGCAACAGCTGCATGCAGGCGCCCAGGAGCCGCAAGTTAGACTGCTTCTCCAGCAGTGATCTGGAGCCAAGAGAGGGTTTACGCTTGTTGTCAGTTTGGTATTTCTTGCTCTGTTCCTCCTAAGAAAACTGTGCATTCAGTGTTGTGTATTTGGAGGGTGTGGCCTTTTTTACTCAGGCACTGGTGGAGCTGGAGAGCCTCCAGCTGCCTTGGAAGATGGTGTGGTAGCCAAGAAGTGTCCTCCTGCATCACTGAATGTTCTAAGTACTAGTTGTTGGAGTTGGAGGGCAGGATAGGGCTTGCTGCTCAGGATATGCAGGTGAAGGCACAACTGGCTCCCATCCTACTTTCTGAAAGAAGCCAGAGTCCCTGGTGGATCAGTGTTTTCTGGTTCCTGCACCTCTCCTATTTTCTCAGACCCCCCCTCCTCTGATAGCAGAGGTTCTGATTACTGGGCTGTGGCAGTGCAAGAGCATGTGGGAGTACAGGTGCTCATTGCTTCTTGATGGAAAACGCTATAGCTCAACTGCAGAACACATTGTTTTATTATTAAATTTATATACCGGCCTTCATCCTGTTAGCTCAGTTGTTTAGAGCATGGTGCTGATAACCCCAGTGTCGCAGGTTCAGTCCCCATATGGGACACCTGTCGGAAATCAAGCCTTTATCAGGAGAAACTGGCAACTCTCCCAGGCACCCGGCTTGGTCTCCTGTTGACCTCCCTGTCTGCTTTCCTGGCAAGATCCAGGCAGAGGTCGCGATAGGCGATCCTTCTCAGCGTGAGAAGAACGCACCACTCTTTCCTGCCCCCCCCCCGGCAGGGGAAAGAGATAGACAGAAACGTATTTACATGCCTTTATTTCTGTCTTTGCAGCGTTACAGAAAACATGACTGCTTTCTTCAAACTCCAACAGCTGAGAGAGAAACTCCTCCTATACTTCCTGTACAGCTTATATTACACTCTGAGCTAATTCCAGTGCCCTCTGCACTGTGAATTGACTGTCCCTCTGTTTCCCACGGAACAGTCCCAACATTCCCATTATGTTTTGCTTTCAAGCTAGCAGTAGCTCGCGGCTGCATTGCTTCAATATCATAACATATTCCTGCATTGCAGGGGGTTGGATAAGATGACCCTCGACCCTTCCAAATACACAGTTCTATGATTCTTTGATTCAAAGGTCACAGGGCAGTTTACAACATAAAAACACAGAATGCACAACTTAATAATAATAAACAGTACACCTCCACACACTGCATTGCAGGTAGAAGGTCCCAGGCCTGATCACTGCCATATCCAGGTAGAGCTAGGAAAGATCCTCTCTGAAACCAGTCAGTTGACTCTGTATAAAGCAGATTCATACATTCTAATGAAGGAAGAATGAAACTGCAGACTTCGTAGGTCACACCAGCTTTCTTCAATGCAGTTCTCTTTATCAATAATAAATAAATAAATAAATAAATAAATAAATAAATAAATAAATAAATATTTTTAATTTTTTTTATACCCCGCCCTTCCAGGTTCAGACAACCGGGCTCAGGGCGGCTAACAACAACTTTAAAACACTTAATTGTAATACAACATAGAAGCAGCATAAAATACAGTATAAAAGCATGAATAACAATAAAATTCAAAGTTCAGAAATCAATTTGGGGGAAATCCATCCAGTAGACATTAGATAGTCACCAGGGCTAGCTGGCTGAATTAGTCCTACTTGGGCCAGCGAGGAGGCCAGGGGAGAATTAGCTGTGGGGTCCCAGAGCGAGTAATCTTCATAAAAGAGGAGGGGGAGGAAAGAGAAGGGAAATAAAAGATCAGGCTGAATTCAAATTAAAGGCCAGGCAGAATAGCTCTGTCTTACAGGCCCGGCGAAAGGAGGTTAAATCCTGTAGGGCCCTCGTCTCATGGGACAGAGCATTCCACCAGGTCAGAGCCATCACTGAAAAGGCCCTGGTGGAGGATCGTCTGACTTCCTTAGGACCTGGGACCTCTAAACTATGGTTATTCATGACCTTAAGGTCCTCTGCGGGGCATACCAGGAGAGATATCAGGGGCATATCAGGGAGATCACTAGTGCAGTGACACATTCAGAAGTTCAGGGTCCCTTCATAATAGTCACAGCCACTTCTCTTTAAAGCCACACCACCTTCTATAGTCATACAACCTTCTAATAATATACAGTAATTATCTTAATTGTGCAAGAATAATAATTAGGGATTCGGTACAACAATCAATGTAGATCTCATTGTGTTGCCTTTCAGCGAGATCTAGTCTTTTCTGTGCATGTACATGGGCAAATTATTTGGGGTGCTCCAACACCTTATTTCACAGTGACTGAAGCTGTGTTTTCCTTGATGTTCCATTGCACAAAAGCTGAACTTGCGCACCATTCTCTTGAATCTGAAACACCTTGTGTTTCCAGTGTTGCTAAATGCTTAGCTTTGTAACATACAAAGCAAGCTTTCTCCAGAATGACCCTGGGAGCCATTCCTCAATGCCTGACTCACCTCCTTCCAATCGTATTGGTTACAATCAGCCCTAAGAGTGGGAACTTTAAAAATTCATGTTGATTGGATAGCTCTAGGACACTGAAGACTGGGACTCTGCTGCAGAAATAGCAACAGGTCTTTGAACTCGGACCACTGCACATCTGATGGACAGGGATAGAGAGGTCATACTTTTCTTGCCAAATGGGACCAGGCAGAAATGTTAAATTGGTCAATTGAATGTGCTTATATTCATTTTCTCTGTGTGTCTGTTGCTCCTGTAGCTGTGCTGTGTGGTGCAGTGAAAGAGCTTACATTGTTGTTTTTTCAGAGCAGCTATACTTGCAAGCGATGTCTTCTTGCCCTGATCATGATTGCAACATTATTTTTGTCAGCTGCATGCTGTGAGTATGCTTAGGCTTCCCAGAAAACGTTGTCACCCTTTTTACTTGGCAATTCAGTGGTCTCTAACAATGCCAGATTTCATCTGCCAGGGCTGCAGTTCTATCTTTATCCATGGAACAGTCGGCAACAGCACACGTCTTCTTGCTCTTTCCACTCTGCCAGGAACAAGTGATACACGAGTACAGCGCTAGAATAAGCAGACAGATGTGCCTCCACATTTACAGCAGTCTCCTCTATGAATGCCAGTGAATGTACAATTCTTCACGCTAGTTTACAGAATGCACAGTTCTTTGTATTAATTTAATTTGGGGAAAGCTCACATCTCTGTGGCAGAGTATTTGTTTTACACGCAGAAGGTCATAGGTTCAACTCCTGGCATCTCCAAGTAAGATTGGGAGAAACTCTAGTCTGAAACCATGGAGAGCTGCTGAAGTCAATGTAGAAATGAGTGAGTTTGATGGAACAGTGCTCTGACTCAATAGAAGGCAGCCTCCTATGTTTTGTGGCAATGGTTCCCAATTGGTGGTCTGTGGACCCCGGGGGGGGGGTCTGTGTATCCCACCCAAGAGATTGGTGGCATCATTCATATAACAAAAACTACCATAGATATGTCAAAATTTTCAAAAATAGGGGGTCCATGGCTTGGCTTTTGAAAAACAAGGGGTCCGCAGTACATAGCTAATTGGGAACAGCTGTTCTGTGGCATGGACATGCTCTAAAAACTTGACTGCAGTGAGACAGTGTTTAAACATAAAAAAGGACGATGTAGGTTGCAACTCTAAGCATCCTTACTTTGAAATAAGTTCCATTGTACTTCATGGGACTTCCTTGTCTCCAAGCAATTCTAGTTCCAGCATTTGGATGAGATGCTCTCAGTGCATTTTCTCAATGGTTGAGACTGAAATAACTCCTTTTAGGCTTGGCCATGTCCTATGAGATTGCTTATTGAATAGCTCAGTTGGTTAGAGTATGGTGCTGGTAATGCCAAGGGTAAAGGTTTGATCCCCGTATGGTCCAGCTGCATATTCCTGAATTACAAGGGGTTGGGCAAGATGACCCTCAGGATCCCTTCCAATGCTACAATTCTATGATTCTATGAATAATAACAAATTATTTGTCTTTTGAATAGTAGACACCCATGCTATATCACAAAAAACACTTGGTTTTGAAAAGTTCTTTGCTACCATATATATGCCATAGGATGTCATTGTGTGAGCAACAAAAGCTGAAAGCACCATTGGCTGTGTGAAATGAATTGTACACTTATTTGCAGTGCTATAGGCCAAGATTGAGACAAGTTCCAACAACAAGCCGCCAATATTAACACACCTTTTCTTTTATTAAACTTCTTAAATTATTCAAAAGGTATATTTTCAGTAATGTTCTGTTTATGCAAAGTGTACATTCCATATAACTAAAGCCATCATAAAGCTGTTTTTGAAATCTTCAGTATAATCTGGTATTTTGGCATATGTCAAAATACACATACAGACTGTTCTTTATCCATGCAAGTGGCAATTCCTTAAAACAAAGATTAATCCTTTAAAGAACTGGTATGTAGCCTAAGAGTGTTTATTTTCATGCTTAAGCAATGACTTCATGTCAAGATTTTATTGCATAGTCTGGGAATTAAAAAGAAAGGACCAATATTAGAAAGTAATGTGAAAAACAGGTCTTTGACTGTTTTGGTGTCTTGATCTCAAAACAGCTTCAACTTTTTACAGGCAACATCTTTGGACAGGATTATCAGCCACTCTGTGTACTGCTGCATGTGAGAATTTTGATTGTGTGTAGACTTAACATTTTTAACACTCCATGTAATAGCTTAAATAAGCAATGGTTGCAAATGATCATATCCATGTGAGATAGCAAAGGCTTAGGCTGTGTTTGGTTAGAAATGAATTTGGCTCAATTTATGCCCTCTAGAAAACAACTGAAATAATATTTTCAAGGGGAATTCACATTTCCTGTAGACAATGAAGCATTACACCACAAGAGACAGGCAGAAATTCTTGCCCATTTTTCAACATTTAATTTATTTAAAATATCCCCTATAATCAGAAAGAATTTATTGCTGTGTTTGTTTTACTCAGGACCACAGCAGAAAAACATCGCAGAGGGATGGCTGTAGCCTCCAGAGTTCATTCCTGTTAGCTGTCTAGGATCTATCGAAAAGTTCCAGGATATCGGAAAACTATCTGGAAATAATTTTGAATTAAGATTGAGATCAATGTGTTGACTTGTGTTTCCCTTGAAACATACAGCTGTGTGCTGCAATTATTTCCTTAATAGTGCCATTTAGGGCCCAATTCAAAGTGCTGGTTTTGACCTATAAAGCCTTAAACAGCTCAGGGCCACAATATCAAGAACCACATCTCCTCATATGAATCGACCTAGACTAGGCGATCATAATTTGAGACCTATCTTTGTGTGCTTCTCCACATGAGATCTGAGGGGTAACAACATGAGAATGGGCCTTTTCTGCATTGGTTCCCCAAGAAGATTTGCCTGGCATCTTCATTATGCACCTTTAAGCTCCAGGTGAAAACATTCCTCTTCAACCAGGCTTTTGGCTGATTAACATTCTATGTCCTTTTAAATGTGTCTTTCACTTTGTTCTTGTGTATTTTTGTGTTTTTAATTTTGTATTTTTAAACTGTGAACTGCCCTGAGATCTTCGGATGAAGGGTGGTATACAAATTTAGTAATAGTAATATTCTTATTTGTATGCCGCTTTTCCATAGTTCAAACCATGCTCTTATGTCTTACAACATAAAAAATACATAATTACAACATAACAAAAGTATTCATAAAGAAAACATCAAAGAATACACACCCAAAGTGAACTATTTCCACATAAATAATAATAGGATGCAAAATAGAAAAAAATAATGTCAATAACTGCAACACCACCACCCCCTGCATCAACAAAAAAACAACCCCTAAACAATATCCAGACTAAGAGCTGTAGTCAGTCAGGGCTCCGCCCTCCCAGACCAGGTGGGAAAGCGTGTTCTCATAAAAGAGAGAGCACGTGTTGCGGATGGGGCCGAACAAAACCCCCAGTTAGTGACCAGGCCATTGATGGCAATGGGCTGGAGCAGATTGGAAGAAGTTGTTACTGGGGCAAAATTGATGTTGCCAATTTAGGGGTGGGGTCAGACCCCTTATATAAGCAGGGTCCACAGCTTTCTCTTTCTCTTTCGCTGTGGACATTGGATCTCCCGCCCGCCCTCCCTTGATTTGGGCTTGCGCTTTGACCTTGCTCTGCCTGTCATGGGGTCGTTCGCCTTGGTGCGGGGGCCCAGTAGGAATTTGTCCAATTGGCTGATTAGTGCATGCCTTTTGGGTTTTGCCTACTGCTTAGCAAATCGTCACAACTTGTAAGGTTGGCGGTTAGGCATTGGTTAAAATTGGTTGGTGGAGGGGTATGGATTGGCTGTGCCTGCCCCTCCAATGCTGCTGCTGAAGGGTATTCCGTTAAAGGAATTCTGAAGCTTACCATCCCCTTCGTCCAAACCCTGACGGCAGGGTGCGGGCCGCGTAAGCTTCAAGGAACATGCGCGGAGCAGTGAGGGCCTGTTACGCAGCTCCATCTGACTCTGACCATGTTTCCTCCGGGACTGGCTACGGAGTCAGTGCTGTCCCCCCAAGGCGGGGGGGGGGGACAGGTAGTCATAACCAATGCCTAAGCAACCACTCTCAATTTGTATAAAAATAAAGTTGTGGCCAAAATTATGCCAGAAACCTTAAACAAAAATTACGTGTGATGTCTGAGTTATTGGGGTAGGGGTTTTGGGGGACCTCAGCACGCAAAATGCCAGCAAGTCAGAGATCACATTTTCCTGGACTCACAGCCAAAATCACTGCAGCTCAACTGGACAAAGATGGCGTGAAGCTGGGTGATGGTGAAATCAGGGCTGTACTGGTGCACCAACAGAACTAATCCAGTGCCCCCATTAGTGTACCTGTGCATCCCTGCCCCATAGCCATCCAGGTAAACTGCAGAGATGTTCATGTTGGGAGGGTGGCTCTACAGCTGTGCCCAGCCACATGGGCTGCTATTGGATAGAACATTGTTTGAAATGTCTTTCTCATCCCTTCTCAAGATGCTACCTGTTGTTTGACTAGCTGCCTCTGATATGTCTCATAACACTGTTCTTTATGGCCAGATGTGCCGGTGCTACCAAAGCCTAGCTGCTTGCTTGCAACAGATGTATAGTTTAGTTTTAAACTGTCAGCACAATATGTAGAAATTGTTATTCACACCCACCCGTGGTGTAAAACTGAGACTCAGAAGTAATGTTGGCATTTCCCAGCAAGCTGTTGAAACACAGCTGCAGCACAATATCTAAGAGAGTGCCTCTTCTTTGGGGGGAATGTTTTGAGGTCTGTTGAGGAATGTGGTGATGATCATGACTTGTGTATTACCATTGGATTATCAAGAGATAAACTGGAAAATACAATGTTGAATTGTAAACAGATATTATGGGAAGTGTTGCCACAGGTCCAGCTTATTTGTTTCCTCCTTGCCTCGCCTCCCCCCCCCCCCAATTTGCATTTATTTTGGGATAAATGCCTTGTGTGTGGAAAAGGCTAGCATGAGAAACTTTGTTCCCATGCCTGAAAATGTAGTACTATACACACAGCCACCTTGCACAATTGGGCAGTAGGCAGAGCAAACCCAAACTCTGATCTGTGATGCTGGAGGGGACTGGATTGGATGTGTTCCCCTGCCAAGCTGGACTCCACCATTCTCCACTAGTGGGAGAGCTCAACAAACCTAGAACTGGGCGTTTGGAGTGCAGCTGAATGGGACACAGCTGGGGGCAGCCTGAGGAACTAGCATCTACTTTGGGCCTGCCCATAAAAAGCAAGCCTAGAGTGAAAGACTAGAGCAATGGTCTGCTGTTTCCAGGACTCTTCTCATTGTGAGACTTTTGTGGGTGAGCTGAGAGGTTTTTTGGGACCTTGGGTGGGAACCCAGAGGCTGAGAGGGAGGGTGTGCCAGAAAGAAAATGAATCTATATTGATTTATACATATATATATATATTAGTAACAGGACGCGGGTAACGTTGTGGTCTAAACCACTGAGCCTCTCAGGCTTGCTGATCAGAAGGTCAGCGATTCGAATCCCTGCGACAGAGTGAGTTCCTGTTGCTCTGTCCCAGTTCCTGCCAACCTAGCAGTTCGAAAGCACGCCATTGCAAGCAGATAAATAGGTACTGCTGCGACGTGAAGGTAAACAGCGCTCCGTGCGCTCTAGTTTCCGTCACGGTGTCCGGTTGTCCCAGAAGCAGTTTAGTCATGCTAGCCACATGACCTGGAAAGCTGTCTGTGGACAAACGCCGGCTCCCTCAGCCTGAAAGTGAGATGAGCGCCACAACTCCATAGTCACCTTTGACTGGACTTAACCGTCCAGGGATCCTTTACCTTTTTACCTATATTAGTAATTTTGTATTACTGTAACATTTTCATATGTAACTGGGCATTTTTGTAAGTCGTCTGTTGCTTCAGCTTTTTGTACACCTTAGAGATATTCTTTATATATTAAGCGGTATAGAAAATAATTAAATAATCAAATCAATCAACCATCATTGGAGATTCTCCACTGGCAAGAAACACCCCATTGCAGCTGCTCAATTGGTAGACAGGCAGAAGCTACTGCTGGTGGCACTCCTGTAGCTAGCAGAAACTCATGTACCATTTTGTGGTATTGTGGGGACAGCACATGATCAACTGGATTTGGTGCAGACCCTGCTGCTGTCATGTGATGCCAGTAGGCCTGATCTGGGCTTCTTCACAGCACCAGCCTTGGAGCTGCTGCAGTGAAGGGGCTTGCCTTACAGACTTCCCACCATCTGCTCTGGCTGGTGCGAACAACAGAGCTGTTGATGCAGTGCCAATGCCTGTGAAGCAGCTACATGCAGGGATAGGAAGTCACAGAAAAAGAATGTGCTATTTTATTCAGGTGTAGTTAACTGTGGACATCTGCATTGTACTAAAATTTTATTTCATTGGTATTTTGGATCTACAATGCTATATTCTACATGCTGTATCCCTGAAGTCAGGTGCCACTGTTGACACTGAGCTGCTGCCATTTTCCACATTTCCACACTTCATTGCCTCCTGAATAGTGTGTGTGAGAGAGAGAGAAACTTCCTGTACAGTTCACAGTGTAGAAAAGAGGAGTTTGGCAGGTGTGGATTGTCATGCCATTGTGCTACAGGAGTGGGGGCATAGGTGTCAACGTTTCCCTTTTTTTTAAGGGAAATTCCCATATTCCGAATAGGATTCCTCGCAAGAAAGTTGACAGCTATGAGTGTGGGGGGGGGACTATACCCTCTGAAATTCCTTTTTCTAACGAGCTAAATGCAGAACTCTGTCCTCATGGCTGCCTCTGATTTCACGACTGCAAGAATAGGGAACTCTGTACAGCGTAGGGGCCACATTTTCGTGTGGGGAATCTTCTGGGTATTACATGCTGGACTTGAGGTCATAGGAGATAGAGCAATGGATGCGATTCTTACTTTTGTAAACTAGAGTACACTGCAGGCATTCAAAACCAGAGGCTTCTGCACACATATACATACCCCTCCACCCATGGAAGCAAGAAGCATTGTCATAGTTCAAGGACACATTTCAACTAGGTAAAAGAGGAAAGTGCAGAATAGGCCTCTAAGGAGGGGGAATGCCCTATGGAGGATCCTACAGGCCAGATACAGAGGCCGGGGGGAGGGCAGCATTATGCCCCACGGCCTGTGGTTCCCCACACTTCACTTCTACACCTCACTTGTAATGTGTATATTGCCTTTCTGCATTACTAGACACAAGGCGGTTTGCAAACTGAAGAAACAAAAAAATATACAGCAAAGATCACACACCTTATAACAATCTGATCCAGTACAAAAAAGTCATAATAAAAGCATAACTTTAAAATAAACAACTTGTATCAAATAAAGTAATATTCCCATTAGAATATAAGAGTACACAATAAAATATCAGCAAATAAGAATTAAACAGAAAATCACTCTTAACCATTACTGAACTATAATCAATAAAAATAACAGCAAGCCACAATCCATAAAACACCACAATACATACCAAACCATATAAAAGGGTAAAATTGTGAAACAAAGACACACACCCTACACAACTTCCCACCATGGAAATGTTATTTTCCATCATGATATGTTCTTCCTCCCATATCAATTGTTTCCTTTGCTATGCAACTGAAACCCCAGATTCCCACTTCTGCCCAGGCTTTCTTACCATTACTGCTTCTGCTTCTTCTGCTCATTGACTACTACAAAGAAGCACAGTAAAGTGTGGTAGATGGGCATATCTCATGTAGCACACAACACCTGGTAAAGTGTACAAAGGCACAGAACATGGTAGCATCAGTGGTTAATGGTGGTGTGGTACGTATTTTGAAAGTCACCAAAAAGTTCAAGAGTGGGAGCAACTGAAGATTGAAACTACTTTGCATTTTGGCAAGGGTTGGAGCCCAGCAGTATTACCACTGGGAAGTGCACCTGCAAGTGTCAGATAGTAAGGGAGGTGGCTGCAAAAATAACTAGAGAAATAAGCATTTGTGGAGCAAACAATTCCAAAATAATGTGGTGGGGTGAAATTGGGATGGCCACAGCACTAAGTCATTCATAAAGTATCAGAAAAACTCCATAATGTCACTAAGACTTGGAGAATGCAGTCTGCTATAATTAATTTGTCTCCCTTGTCTATTGATATAAGGAGAGGTAAAGGCTAGTTGAATTGACCTGGAAATACAAATAAACTGAGAGGACCAGAGTAGCTGGACAGCTCATGCAACTTGTGGCAAACATTACAACCAAATCAATTCTAGAGACCTTAGTGGCTGCCATTCTTGTGAAGTTAGCCAATAATGCCTAAAGAAGACTCAAGTGCTATCTCCAGATCACTGTTCAGGTATTTGCAGACAATCACAATGAGGGTGGTTTTGTCCTTGCTTTCATCTTGAGAAGCAGTGCACAGCTAAAATCTTAGCAAATCATCTTACCAAAGCTAACATCTTACCAAACATGTGTTTGGTAAGGGGCAAAATGCACGCTTGAGACCAGTTTCAACACAGCCTTAGATTACATCCATGTTTGTCTTGGAATCATATTGCATGAAAAAAAAGGTGGGCAGATGATCTTTGCTTTACACTTTTGCTGATGTTTACTTGCAAGTGTTCAATATGTTTTTTAATATAGCAGGAGAATACAGTGGTGCCATTCCTAACACTGTAATTAAGATTGCATCGACTTTTCCATTATATAAAACACTTTTTGTGAGGTTTCAGACTCAGCTGTAAAAATTCATTCCAGTTTGAGACTTGGCAAAGGAAGCCTAGGCATGGGGTGTGCTTCTTTTTATAAAATATGATAAAAATGTACTCGGTCGTGTTTATAATTTTACAGGCCATGTAAAACACCACAGGTTAGGCTTTTAGGAACAGTGTATGCTTTGAAAGTCAGACTTTGAAAGTCCTAATGGACCACCAGATGAACTGGAAATCTGGATGGTCTGTGTGCTTTAAAAACCAAACCCCGAACAAACCATGAACAAAATTGACATTCCTATTACTAAAAAGTTCATTAATTTATATCAATGTTGCACAAAAGCTGTGCTATATTCAGCCTTTTTGTCCTCTGAAGAAGGAAGGGGGGAAATGGTTGTGTGATCCAAATACACTGAGCACTGAAAAAAAGAAAATGTTGAGACAGTTGCCTTGTTTGCATGACATGGTGAGTCAAACAATAACTTACTGGGGTCGTGCAAATGTGCAGGTTCCAAGAGAGAAGCTGACAGCAACTTTCCTCCTTTTAAAAAATTGCAGTGCCATTCTGAGCTAAGCCAAAGTTTGGCTCCCTGCAGCTCATTTTCCCAACTTCTTGAGCTGAGTATTAGGGGGAAGCACTCGGAGAGGGGAGATGAAAGAAAGTGATAGGTGGGCAAATTCACCCATGTCCCACCACATCACATGTTTTCTGTGCCATTGAGATACTTCCATTCTTAATCAACAGAATGGCCCTGTGGGGCTGCAAGGCATGGTCCTCGGGGGTCAAGGCTTACCATGAGAATACTGGTAGCATATTCATGAGAGAGTTTTCTGGAATCAACACTTAAGAATACAGGTCTTGTTTCACTGGCACAAGCTCCCAGTATCACATTGTTTTAATTGAAACAAATGACTTTTTAATCATAGTGCGCCGCAGAGTATCTGTCTTTAAACAAAGTCTACATATTTGGCCACAGACGGGACTTAACTTAAGCAACGTTCATAAACATAACAACTCTCGTGAAGCACAGGACTGCCAACTTTAGAAGGAAAAGTTTCTGAACAGAAACAAACATGCATGCACAGCTGGTGTGTGATCCGAACAGTCACTTAGTGTGGAATGACGTTCTGCTGGGTAACATTAGAATATTATAAGCTCATTAGAAACAACATACTTGTCCTATGCTTGCTCCCATAGCATACTGCACTGCTATCACAAGCAAAGAGCAGTCATTGTTTCTAGTAGGCTATAGGAACATAGGAAGTTACTTTATACCAACTGCCTTATATGAGTCAGGAGCTGCCTTTTACCATATCAGGCCATTGGCCCATCTCGCTCAATATTGTTAACACTGACTATCAGCAGTTCTCCAGAGTTTCAGACAAGGAATCTTTCCCAGCCCTACCTGGATATGCTGGGGATTGAACATGCAGAGCACGTACTCTACCACTGAACTATGGTTCTTCGGACAAAAATAGAGTCATCAAGGTGGCTATCAGGAACAAAGGAAGCCATCTTGTACCAGCTCAGACCATGGGTTCATCTACCTCAGTATTATCAACAAAGTGGTGTTCTACGACTGAGCTACATTTCTTCCTTTACCACCAAATTGTCTTGTCTCTCAGGGTTGGTTGTGGTAATTATTATTATTATTATTATTATTATTATTATTATTAGTGATGCCACTAAATTTCATAGTTCCAGAAGTAGAAATAAGAATCTCATGGTGCTCATCGCAAATAGTATTGTGGTCCCCAAATGTCTTCCGTGGCTCAGGTTTTAGCCCAAGACAGAGAAAGTTCCCCTTCGCTGCTTTCATCCTACTGATCTGGCCAACTCCATTGCAAGCACAAAGTTGCCCAGTTAGGTTTGGAGTTGGGAATCTGATGATAGAACTCTATTTTCTGATGAGGTGGAAGGGGGATATTTCTGTTTTTCAGCTGATTTCTGAGTCTACTGAGAGTGATTTATCCCTTCTGAGTAGGGTTTTCTTACAGAAGTCTTTTGTTTTTGTTGTCCTGCTTTGGATTTATTGCCAATTTTGTTTTGTATTCTTTTCTATTATAAATTTTGCAAGCCTTCTCTGAGTGCCTTTTGGTAGACTAGAGTAAAAAATATCTAGAAAGAATAAAGTATAACCCATCATGCATGTGTTTCAGGACTTGAGAAGATGGTAAAGTTCCAAAAATGCTAGATTCCTTTAGAAATCTGAGCATTTGCAGAACATAACCTCCACAAAAAAGCAGCAGTGGAAAAGAAGAATGAGTATAGAGCATCAAGTGTAGATAGGGAAATCGTGTCTGTGGTGTAGTGGTTAAGAGCGGTAGTCACGTAATCTGGGTAACCGGGTTCGCGTCTCCGCTCCTCCACATGCAGCTGCTGGGTGACCTTGGGCCAGTCACACTTCTGTGAAGTCTCTCAGCCCCACTCACCTCACAGAGTGTTTGTTGTGGGGGAGGAAGGGAAAGGAGAATGTTAGCCGCTTTGAGACTCCTGAAGGGGAGTGAAAGGCGGGATATCAAATCCAAACTCTTCTTCTTCTTCTTTGTACAACTGCCCTTTGGTGAGAGCTCATACACTGTCATACACATGGTGGACATTTTCCCACTCCCCTCCTTTATTTTGCTTGTGTTGAACAAGCCAGATGACCTCTTGTTATGTGATGCATAACAAAAACCACCGGTAGTCATGAATGAGTCACATCATATGCTCCATCTGTGGTGACTGTCTACGTTAATGGCCCTCAGTTGTTGTGTCAGGACCTACAAATGAGTCATGATTTGACCAAAGGTGGGTTATACCTGAAGCACTAACAGCATATACAGCAGGACAAGTGCTAGCATTTGGGCCGACTGCGCACAGCTGAAGGCCTCAGAGACTTGGAAGGGCTTCTCACTGTCCTCTCTGCTGGGCTCCTGGATGATTTGCAGCAGCAGACAGCACTGAGCAGTGCCTCTATTGAATGGCAGCCATAGATCTATGAAATTTGCTGATTTCATCAATCTATGGTTTTGGAATGACTGTAGATCTATGAAATATTTTATGAATCAGTGGGCCAGGGCATTGCATTTGTGGGGGTCACTTAGCAGTTGGCCACCACAGATGGGAGAGGTTAGCTCCCATTTATTTAAAAAGCCGCCATCAGTCCACCACTGAAACGTGTTTGGGGACCTGGTGGAGGGTAGTGAGTTCTGCTTTCACCCAAGCAGTATTTGTGGCAGAGAAAGCATGTGTGTACTGCTACTACTGCAGCTACCACTAACATAGTTGGGCCCTGCTCTGGTCAGTTGTTGGGGGGCATCATTGGCACCGTGTCAGATACCCTCTAAGTCTGGTGCCAATACATGCATGTTAAGGAGGAAGTGGAAGATGATGATTCCATAGTTTATGTTTGGGCTATAGGTGGGTTCCATTTTGGAAAAAGATTGCTTCTCTACATGTTACAGCAGCTTTGTGAAGCCTGGTTGAAATACTTTCTGATGATGAGTTTTGTATACTATGAGGATAATGACAGAGGCTGCATTCACATGACAGTTCATTCCATTTTGATGTGTAAAGTCAGCACTAAGTGGCAGACAAAGAGGAATTATTGGCTATGGGTCTGATAGCTTTGGTCTCATAATATGATTCCATCTTCCATCACTTCTAATTATAGAAATAACTGATATTTTAAAAAATAATTAAGTATGGCATTAGCTGCATGCAGCTGGGGTGGGGTGGGAATAGAAGTAGTTTTTTAATAACTTGCCTTCTGTGTTGCAGGTGGGTTTTTCATTTAAGACTTCTTCAGTCCTTTGGTGATATCCCACAACGAAACCATAAAATTGTACTTTTGATAACACTGCCTGTTGCTATGGAAATAATAATAGTCATTCTTTGCCTTCACTTGGGAATCCAAATATATCCATATGCACTGTACAAACATGAATTAATTTGGTCTCACATCAGCCATGGGCAGGAGGCTAGGATTTTGCAGATGGGAAGTATTAAGCACAGAGGAAGTTTGTAGCAGAGCAGGGAATAGAATCACAGTGGTCTGTCTCTCAGCCCTCTTCTTTAACCACCAGATTATTGCTTTGCCTTACCCTGTGAACGTAAAACTGTCATGTTAGTACAGGCTGAGCGTGAGGTTTCACTTTGGTTTACCATCTCCAAATGGCTAAAAATCAACGGCCAGGTCATTTTTAAAAGATGCGCTCCAACTGCTCTTACCAGGGGCATTTCCTATTTTTTGTCCCTGGTAAATCTCATCCTTATGTTGCCTTTCAGAGTTTTGTTCATGATGCGCTAAATTTCTTCACGTTTCCCTTATTCAGGGAATTCAGTGCAATGTAAAGGAACCCACAGTTTTGCTGGATTGGCTTTGCTGGATGTTTGTACTGCACTGACCTCTCTACCACTTTGCTCCTCCTATTCCAATAAGCAGCAGCAATTCAACTGCTGGGAGGTCAGGCGAGTGCTGTTGCCCCACAGTGTTGTCTGCTACTGCTATGAACAGAGGAAGAAGCCTTATGCAAAGTCATACCATTGGTTCACCCTAGTATTGCCTACACTGACTTGCAGTGGTTCCCCAAGAATTCAGGCAGGTACCAGAAGTCTCTTCCAGCCCTATCTGGAGATGATGGGGATTGAACCAGGGACCATTTGTACACAAAGCAGATACTCTACCACTGAGCTACAGCCCTTCCTGAATGCAAAGCATGTGCTCTGTTTTTGAGTTATCCCCACCCCAACCCTGGGAGAAGAGTAGGTTCATCGTGATTGCAATATGTATGACTGTGTATATAGACTCATAGGTGCAACAATTCAGTGCACTGCTTCCCTTCTATCACCTCCCTCCCATCTTCTGTCTAGATTGAAAATGTTGCTAAATGGTGTAAGTAAAATCACATGCTTTTAAACGTTATTGTAGTCATCTTCTCCATGTCCTTCTGCCATCTGGAGTCAGAGGACAGTAGGGACGGTTATTTTAAATGTATTTGTACAAGGTATTCAGCGATTTTTGACCTGAGTTTTGATCACATCATACTGCCTCTTGTATCAAGCAGCTGTTTATGTCTAATTCACTTGCGCATTATTGACTTTAAAAAAATCCCAACTAACCATATGCAAAAAGACATATAGGTATGTATAATATAGGTAAGGGAGCTATGCCCCATGCCATGTTATATTTTTACAGCATAATTTTATGGATATTAATGCATACATATTTTATACAGTTGCAAGCATTCTTATATTAATCTGTTGTTTTCTGGTACCTTTGGGAAACCTGGAATGTATATGCATATGGTATTATAGGTATAATGAAGAGTATACTAAGGGTTGTTTTTGTTGTGCGTGGATCTGGTCAGAGAAAAATCTCACTTCTTGCTGAGATTAAGGAATGATGTGGGAATCTTTTTTTAAAAAAACACCAAAAAACAAAAACCTTTGTGAATAAGTTTAACGCCAAGTTATTTCTTTTTTATATTATGATTTTATTCTGTGAATCAACCTGAGACCTGCAGGTATAGGGCGGTATATATATTGATTAATCAATTAATTAATTATCCATCCTTACGCTGAGGGTCTTTTCAATTGTGGCAATGGGTCTATGTTTCACGTGGCACCAGGAATAAAAGAGTTAATTCCTTTTTTTCATGCTTTATCTAGATTTTGGGGGTTGCGTCTCCTTTTGCTAAGAAGGATGGGGGGAGTAGTTGTACACATGCTTTTTAATTATTTTAATGATTACGCAGACTTTGTGCAAGAAAAGACAGCAGTCTTGGGTCCGTAAAGATTTTGGGTCCTTCCAAAATTGAACAATTAGACACACACACACAGAAACACACACACACAATAAAAAGATAACTCCAAAATGTCTAGACATTTTACATCTCTGATATGACATTAAGTATTGTACAGTGAATGTGCCTAGCTGAATTTCATTAGCAGGCACCATATGGATTCCAAATGACTGATAAGCTTTAGTACGGCACGTTTTTCCATCCCACACCTTATACAGGATATTCATGTGGCCATTCTGAACATTAAATTGTCTAATAAAATAACAGATGAGGAAGGAGGATTTGCTGGTAGGAAGGATGGTTGTTTTAACACAGGGGTCTGCAACCTGCGGCTCTGGAGCCGCATGTGGCTCTTTTACACCTTTGCCGCAGCTCCAGGGTGGATACTAGTGAGGGGAGGATGCGCATTGTGCACCCCGAGACTCCCCACTGTGGCGGGCGCTGTACTGGCTGTGACGTTGCATGGGGGCGGTGTGTGCGTTAGTCACGCACCGTCCCGACGTCACCTTCCCGCCCGCTGTCAGATTGCGGCTCCGGAGATATATTTGTTTTAAATGTCGCAATGGTTTTGCGGCTCCCAGGTTTTTTTTCCTTCGGAAACGGGTCCAAGTGGCTCTTTTTGTCTTAAAGGCTGCAGACCCCTGTTTTAACATAAGAAGAGCTTGCTGGATAAATAGTGCAGCATTCTGCTCTCACAGTGATCAATCAGATGCCCGTAGAAAACCTGGAAGCAGGACCTGAGCACTAGAATGACCAGTCTTCCTCACTGTAGTGTCCAGCAACTGGTATTCAGAAGCATTACTCAGGAGTTGTTTTGTGAAGTACAGTACTTTGTCAACTGCTTTTTGAATGTCCACGCATACTATGTCAACTATATGCCTGTTGACATGCTCAAAGAACTCTAAAAGAAGTTCTGCTCCAGGAAGGCTTGTATATTTGCTTGTCTATTTTATATTTAACAATACTTTCCACTAGTTTACCTGGGGAAGACATTAATCACCTGGACTGCAATTTCCAGGATCCCCCATGATGTTATATTAGCCACTTTCCCTCCCTCAGGTATGGAGGCTGATTTTAGGGACAAGTTACTGGAGAAGTTTGTTACTACTCTGTGCAAGCTCCCTGGTCTTATAAGAAATAAAGTTAATTAACCATTAACTCAGCTTGTAGTTAGTTTCTACATAAACAGCTGAAGACAGCACAAAATGGGGTATGAAAAGGGTGATATCCAACATTAGTCTGCCAGCAATTCTAGAATACAGTGAATATCCTGCCAGAATGGAGTGGAGAGAAGAGGATTGAGACTGGATGAAGGGCTGGGAGAATAATAATTTCATTCTGCATATCATGTCTAAAGTCTGAAGATGGTGTATAAATGTCTGTAAGGGGGGAAAACTCTACTTGGAGAGATCACAGTTTACAATGACCTCATCCAGGAGAAATCTAAGTGCCATATGTTCTGCTGGCCTGGTTTTAATTCAATGAATGCTGTTCAAATGCTAATATTCTTGGAGGAACAAACTTTTTCGTAAAGCGATTGCAAGAATGCCTCCTCCTATGTCTTGTTTTGATTGTGCTAATTTTTAATCAGCTCCAGACTCTGGGATCCACGCACAGTAGTCCTACATTTAAGGAGAGCACACAGTTACATAACTTGCTCTTATTCGGCCAACACAACACGTCTAACGGGAAGCCGGAGCTGGGAAATGGATAAGTATCAAGACACCTGTGTTCTTTAAGAATCCAAGAATCGGACAATACCGAAAACAAATCCCCTGAGATGTTCAAATTAGGCTGTATGCAATCTTTGGCAATCTGGACAGAATCCCCTCACTGTTTTCATTATGTTGCTTTTCGTATTCACTTGAGTCATCGGGACTTCTTTTTCTCTACTTTGACACCTTAGACTTAATGGACCCAGTTCTCTTCTGTCTCTGCTTTGGCACCAAGGTGGGATTTAGGGTGGAGTTAATCATAAGGGAGCAATGGTGTAGAGGATCCACATCACTTGCTATAAATCTTGGTCTTTTTTTATACAGCTGTTTAACAAGTCAGAGACAATTTGCAATACTTTTTTAAAAAAAACCTCAGATTGATAAACTACTAAATCTCAAGTCATGAAAGAAAGTATGAACAAATATGAAATCTATTTTAAAATATGCAGGTAAAAGAACCCTGCTTCTCCCCTGCATGCTATCAGAGATGACTCAGACCTTACTTGAGTCTGTGAGGAAACATAAGGAAACAGACTGATTCTAAGGTATATAAAGAGGCCAACCTATTCATAATCCATGCTTATCTGGCCCTAAAGGATTACACTATTGTTGTTGTTTTATCCCTCTGTATGTAGTTTTCTGGTGTGGAATTAATAGAGGGCATAGTTCAGATAGAAAGGCATTCTATTCCAATCCATTCCATTACACTCACAGGCCTTATCAAAGTAAACTGAAGCTGGGGAATCCAACATCTACTTTCCATGTGCGTCTGTTATTTTGAACAGTTTCCCATAGTTACCTCAGTTTTCTATAGACAAAGAATATTCATCTATCCAGGCTTTCTACCTTAGAGATTCTTTTGCTTTATAAGCTCTAGCATTCCATACTGGAGACTTTCCAGTAGTGTGTTGTGTTTTATATATGTTGCTCTGGGCATAACTTTAAAAATGGGAATAATTGTAGACTATACAGTTATGAATGTAGAACAGTTTTCTCCACTGAAGAAAGGAAGGTGTTTGTTTGTTTTTCAGGTTGTTCCAAAAGCTTAAATCCTTGGTTGATAAGAACCTAAGAAGAGCCTCCTGGAACAGCTCCATGGCTCATGTAGTCTAGCACCCTGTTCTCACACCTGTGGGAAGCCTGCAAGCAGGATTTGAGCACAACAGCACTCTTCCCTTTTGTGGCTTCCAGCAACTGGTTTTCAGAAGCATTACTGCCTCCAGCTGTGGCCTAATGGTATAACAAGAGGACCACTTTGAAGTTGGGGTGTTGGGTTCCAGGTAGATAGGAGAGAAATAAAAAGTAAGTTTGTTCTTAAAGGGTAAACTGACCCAGTCTACACTTTCCAAAGCAAGATGTAAACTGAAACACAGCTGTAATAGGTATGAGTTACTCATGCGCAAACTGGTGCCTTTCTCGGTTAATTTTGCCTTGTTAAACCTTTCTGACTACACAGCCCCTTCTCATGGTGGCTGCCTCAGTCACTGGCAGAATCCGTCAGTGGGCATTTCTTGAACCTCTTCCAACATAAAAGTTGTTTGACACCCAGTCTCCTCCTCCTCTCACTGCGCGGGAGTCTTCTGCGCAGGGAAGGCGTGGGTAGCGGAGGACCTGGGCTCTCCTCACTGATGTCCAGTGAAGAGTCCTGGAGCCCTCTCTCCACTTCCCCCCGTCTTCCTCCCTTTATCCCTGGTGTTGCGCTGATTGGCTTCCCCCTCTACTGAGCTGTTTCTCCCCCTGCTGCTGGGTCCTTCGCCAGCATCGTCTGGGAGCCTCCCCTTCGCCTCTCCCTCCGATGTCAGTTCCCTGACAACAGCCATCCTTCAAAAGTTGTGCTCAGTTTTGCAAGGTTGTTCTCAAGCTAAGTAATGTGTATTGCATAAGTTAGAGTAAAGTGTGTGTGTGTACAAACACATACATACTGTACATAAGTTAATTAAAATACAGTGAGCCCACAACCTAGGTGTATTTAACTTGTGCTCATTCAGCTTTACGCATGTGGCAAAAGGAGTGGTGGTGGAAAGGATGCAAGGTTCTGGGGGGAAATGACTTTGGCAATCCCATTCACCTTCTGTTGGAGGACAGAGTTGAGTTTGTTTTGTATTTTTTCCTGCACCAACATCACCAGCCCACTGTCCTCAGATGTGGAGGACACTCTCCTGTAGCTGGTACCTGTCCAGTTGGCTTCTCTTCGTGGAGTGGGAGGTGAAGCTAAATGTCTTTCACCTCAAGTGGCAAAGTGTATTGGGAACGAAGAGTTTGCCCTTCCAGAAATGGCTGCAGAGAGCAGCTTCTCAGGAGACCTTTGGAGATCAGATGACTGCTGAGGAATCTTGCATCTGCTGCAGTTGGGTAATGGTGGTGTCTGACAGCTACTGTCATTTGTTTTATTATGCTGTGGGCGATTGTGAGAGCTGTTGTTTTGATAGCTTTCAATTGCTTTATTGTTGACTGTTATGAGTTGAGGAAAACTGGATATATATTGTATATATATATATATATATATATATATATATATATATATATATATATATATATATGCTTTCGTAGGTTTTCACGGGTACAGGAATGCAGGTTTTGGTGTCTTCGGGTGTCTTCCCGTGTAAGAGTCGGGGTGTCTGTGCGACGTTTCGACGAGGTCTCACTCGTCATCTTCAGGCTGGTGCTTTCGGCTTCTTGTTACTGGTTCCAGTAACAAGAAGCCGAAAGCACCAGCCTGAAGATGACGAGTGAGACCTCGTCGAAACGTCGCACAGACACCCCGACTCTTACACGGGAAGACACCCGAAGACACCAAAACCTGCATATATATATATATATATATCCCCTCAGTTTCTGCTTAGTTTCAGGATTGGCAACAGTGTCCCTGTTTTGCATGTTTCATTACTGCAGTTTGCCTAGAGCTTCCCCACTTTTCATTTAAATTCTACTTCCTTCCTCTCCTATAATCTTGGACAAGAAATTAAAGCAGGGTGTGGCTCATCATTTCTCATTTGGCAAAAGACAGAGAGAATAAGTACCTGCCTAGGAGCTGTTGGCTGCAAGGAGCTGTTGGTTGCCAGATGGAGGAGAACTCAAGGATCTTAGCTGCATTCCTGATTATCAACCCATCTCAGCAGGTACAAAGGGGCAGGCAGTAAGAAAAAAAGGCAGAGGAGAACTGGCAAGGAGTGAGATTGCAACCAGCAGTTTTATTCAGCTAAGCTTTGATCTGAGTCAGATGAATGGATCTAACTACTGTATGTTGTGTTCATTAATTTCAAAATAAAAAAATTCCTTCCAGTAGCACCTTAAAGACCAACTAAGTTAGTTCTTGGTATGAGCTTTCGTGTGCATGCACACTTCTTCAGATACACTGCATGCACACGAAAGCTCATACCAAGAACTAACTTAGTTGGTCTTTAAGGTGCTACTGGAAGGAATTTTTTTATTTTGACTATGGCAGACCAACATGGCTACCTATCTGTAACTGGAATCATTAATTTCAGTGGGTCTAACTTGAGTAAAACTTACTTGAGTACCACCCATTCTCTCTCTTCTTAACAAATGAGCAGTTCAAATGTTTCTGCTGCTTGTCTGTTCATTTTGCCCACCCACCCAGCCTCCCTGCCTGCTCTAGGGCATAAGGAATTATTAACCCTGTTGGATCAGACCAAAAGCCTAACCATTTTTTTCCAGTCTGAGAGCCACATTCATTTCTGGGCAACTTCCAGAGGACTACATGCCAGTGGTGCATGGCGCAAGAAACAAAACTGGGCTGAGCAACGAATTCACATTTTAGTTCTGTATAGTAGGCTACACCTCTCTCTCTACTCTCCATCCAGGCAAGCAAGAAGCATTGTCAGAGTTTAAGGACATATTCCAGCCAGCTAAAGAGACACTCAGGCAGGCAAAGCGGGGCTAGCAAGCAGTGTGGCTTGGGAGCATGTGTAGCCTGGGGATAGTCCCAAGGGCCACATTTGGTCCCAGGCTTGAGGTTCCCCATCCCTGGCCTGGGATGCTAACCTAGCATCATCCTGTTTCCCCCTGTGACCATGCAGATGCCTATGGGAAGCCCATAAGCTGGACATGAGAGCGATGTCGCTTTCCTGCTGTTGTCTGTCAGCTGCTCCCAGAGGCATGCAAAATGAGACTTACATTTCCTTGTAGCAGCTGAGAAGGAAGTGTGTGTAAAAAGCCTGCAGGGTGGGCATTGCGAGAGGAGCTGTGGATTCTTAGCAATCTTAAAACTTCCCTGATATTCCTCTTTTTCAGGACAAGGGTTTGGGGTCCACTAACAACCCCTTATGCAGGTTTATGATTATATTGTGCTGGTGGCAAGGTATCACCAAATAACAGCACAATTTGTAAACCCTTTCTCTGTTCCTCAGTTATTATTATTACTACTACTACAACTCCTTTTTATGTAAATGCCCTGTGGGAGTCAGTGGGTGTGCTCCAGAAGAAATTCTGAAGGTTTTAGTTTTTGAAAAGAATGCAGCCTACTGAAAAGGGTTATTCAGTAAGCAATGCCAACAGTAGTAATTTCTGAAGTAGCCAAATTTTATGAGGGGCTTACAGGATGTTTGTGGTCGCTTGGACAGACAGTAAGTTACAGCATACAGGGCTGCTGCTTCCTTTCAGTGGCCTAAATCTCAGCGGCTATTTATATTCACCAGCAATCTCACATAAATGTTATCTGACATATCTGTAGCACCTACCAGCAAAGGGAACTTTGCCATTGTTCTGGCTGTTGGGCAACATTCTTTCAACCTTGTAAACTACCTCACTGGAATTACTTCTGGCCATGACTGAATCTAACAGGATTTTTGCTCCTGAGCTCTGCAACTTCATACTTTGTGGAAACTGCTTCAACAGGTAAAATGCCCTAAGAAACATGCAAGATCTGGCCTGTTCCTTGGTCGAGATGTTAAGATTCCAGACTCCCCAACTCTGCTCCAACAAAAGCATTTAGCTTGGGTCTTCAAACATGCAAGGCACAATTCACATCTTCCACTAACAGCTTTGGCTTGTGTTTCTTTCAATACAAATATTTATATAGTGCCCACTCATATAAAATACCAATGCAACACACAGTAATATGTAAAAATACAATGGAATGTAAAATGCCATTACAAAAATACAGAATAATTTGTAATATGCAGGAAGGTGAAGCCTCTAATATCCTTCGTCTGCCATTATGACTTTGTGTGTCATTAAAAACAAGAATGTGAGAGATGTTTGGATTTGAAATACTGTGTTCTGGTCACTTCATCTAAAAATATTATATATATATATATATATATATATATATATATGCTTTCGTAGATTTTCACGGGTACAGGAATGCAGGTTTTGGTGTCTTCGGGTGTCTTCCCGTGTAAGAGTCGGGGTGTCTGTGCGACGTTTCGACTGTTCCAGTAACAAGAAGCCGAAAGCACCAGCCTGAAGATGACGAGTGAGACCTCGTCGAAACGTCGCACAGACACCCCGACTCTTACACGGGAAGACACCCGAAGACACCAAAACCTGCATATATATATATATATATATTGTAGAGTTGCAAAATTTTCAGTAAAGGGCAACCAAAATTATCAATGGGTGGAGCAACTCATGTATGAAAAAAGGCTGCAGCCTTTTCAGTTTTGAGAACAGGACAGTAAGAGGTGACTTGATAGACGTTTATAACATTATGCATGGAGAAAGTTGATAGAGAAGCATTTTTTCTCCCTCATAACACTACAACTCATGGATCCCCAATGAAGCTGAATGTTGGAGGATTCTGGCAGATAAAGGAAAGCACTTCTTCACACAACACATAGGGCTTATCCATACTTACATTTAGCCCAGCTCTTTCCAGGCACAGGTCAGTGCTGAAAAACTCCATGCCTGAGCGTCATTGTTTTTCACCTCAGAACTTTCCCTGTGTAAACCTGCTCTGTAATGCTCAATCACAGCAAATACTAATTCAGGCTTCAAGCGGATTGCCATTTGCTGCAACTGAGCACTAAAGAGTGGCTTTTCACAGGAAAAGCTCCAGAGCAAAAAGAAAAAGGAATCTTGGACACAACGTTTTAAAGTGCAGACTGTGTCTGGAAAGAGCAGAGAAAAGGTAAGTGTGCATAAGCCCATAGTTAAACTATAGAACTCACATTGTTGTTCTGCAATAGAAGTCTTGAAGTCTTAAGGCAATATTCCAGGATTACTCAAGTATAAGTTATTCGTAGAATGCAGTGCAAATTACTTTTCTTGAAGCGTCATGGGAACAGCTATGTAAAGTTGTCACAGTCTTGTCATAAGCACATATATGTGCAATATTTTGACTCATCCTTAATTGATGGCAGAATTCAAATGTACAGTCTGCAAAGGTAATGCAGGCAAAAGAGTAAGAGGTCTTTCTTCTAAGCTGTGAGTCCTAGCAAAAGAAAATGAAACTATTGCCTGTGTAAACAGGAGCTCGTTTCTAACAATGAAAGCTTTGAAAATTTTGCCTAATACCCCCCTGCTTACCCTGCACAGGATAGGTGCCCATGCCCCAACACAACACACAGTGTTAGGAATACCAGAAAATGCATTTTGAAGCATAAAAGTATCACTGTTCAGGGTGTAAAAGGATTTGTCCCTGGTGGCACTGAGCTTAATGACACTGTCAGTAACACAGAGTTGGCAGTGAAGTATCTACGTGGGTAATTCATCCCAAATGGGAAAAGGAGGCTACATGAGGTTTTCATTTCAATTACTGCCTATCCATACTGAAGGAAATACTAGCCCGCCTGGGAAGACTGTGTGATTTTATTGCGTGACCGTGTCTATCCAAACCCCTCCTGGGGGAATCGGCTTGTACAAAACTAACTATTCTGTAGTGCCAAATTTGTTTGTGTTGGTGGTGGGAGAGTATTTAATAGGGTAGTGATAAGAATTAAAGCATGCTATGGGTGTGGGGGGGGGGTGTGGGGACAACAGACCTCTATTGATTAATCCCAAAATTATTTACCTGGGATGAAAAAAGGTGTGTGCATGTCTGAAATTCAGTCAGAGATGCTCTGCCCTCTGTATCTTCAATATAAGATTACAAGGGGAGAAACATCTGCCCTCTCGAGCAGGACCAGAGTGACAGCATAGCACGACCCTTTAAAAATGCTTGCTGGGCACCTTTTGATGGAATAGTCCTGAGCAGATAAAGCCAGCAGGGGCCTCAGTGTGCAAGGAGGGGATACATGTCATCAAATCTACTGCTGGAGAAAAGAAAAAATTGCAGCCAAAATAATGGATTTTATTTTAGAAGTACTTCAAGTTCAAGTCCACATACAGTGGTTTACATACAGCTAGGGCTCATCCACACCTCCCTTTCTCTGCCACTTTCCTCCAGGGAAACCCAATCTTTATCGCTGAATGAGAGGAAACGCCAATTGGGTTTTCTCCAGATTGGTGTTTGCGCTGCTTTATCACCAAAGAGCAGGTTTCCCCAGGGAAAGGGGTGGGGAAAGGGCACAACCGTTGAGACCCATGCTTTCTAGGCACGGAACAAGTGCAAGCCTGGATGCGCCTTCCGTTAAAACAAGACCATCCCTGCCTACAGGCTGCTTCATGCAACACACACACACAAGGGGATAGGGGGGAAATCAAACTCTGGTGCCAATTCTTAAATAGTAGTTCTTATAATGACCAGCTGGCATAGAAGCAGCTCAGGGGCCGGAAGGGTCTGGTGGGTGGTGTTTTGGCAAAGCTGGTGGAATGAGCCCTGCTTCTCATTTCCCCCATTGAGACACCCTAGTGGAGTGGCTGCTTCCAGGTGAGAGAAGAGACCTGATGGAGCTGGTCTTCCAGCACACGATGGAATGAGCCCTGCTTACCAATGTATAAGCTGCGGAAGCTGACACAGCAAAGTGATAACTTGGAAGTGGCAGTGTGGAAAATCTACTCTGCCCACTTCCAAGCCCCACTCTTTAACTCTTTGCTAGAATGCTAATAAAGACTCAGTTCATTCTATCTGCTTAGCCAGCATCAAGAAGGGAACAAACAGGAAACTGGTGTGGTGTAGTGGTTAAGAGCGGTAGTCTCGTAATCTGGGGAACCGGGTTCGATTCCCCGCTCCTCCACATGCAGCTGCTGGGTGACCTTGGGCCAGTCACACTTCTTTGAAGTCTCTCAGCCCCACTCACCTCACAGAGTGTTTGTTGTGGGGGAGGAAGGGAAGGAGAATGTTAGCCGCTTTGAGACTCCTTCGGGTAGTGATAAAGCGGGATATCAAATCCAAACTCCTCCTCCTCCTCTGATACCCCCATTTATGCAGGGGTTACGTTCTGAGGCACTGTGTGTTTAAGTGAAATCGCATATATTGGGAACACTATTGGAAAAACCTGCAAACACCACAGTCGCTCCCTCCAAAACTCTGTGCTCAAACTCCAATTCTCCACAGGCCTCAAAGGTCAGTGCAAGGGCTCCTGGATTGCTAGACGCTGTTTTCTTGCCATTTTTGCTGTTTCCGTGCTATTCCCCCCCCCCCTTTTCTTGCCATTGCTAGGTTTGCGGAGATGCAGGCGGGTGTGGTCACGCATGCCTTGAACACATGTAAATGGGGAGTTGCATGTATTAAATTAGCTCTGTTCTCACTCAGCTCCACTCTCCAGCCTCACCCGGTGCCGAATTTTTTTAAAATCACAAGCTGGACAGGCTAGGTATTGCTGATGCAAGATCCTTTTAAGGAGTGCTGTCTGCATGTACCTGTAAACCAAGCGATTCTGTTGTCACATTCTGTACCCCCTCCCCATGCATTGGAATTTCATTTTAACCACAACTATGTCAGCAAGCTGCTGCCTCATATAATTTATGAAATATTGCATAAAAAATAATAATCCACCACTTGGCAAACACTGATAGGGGTGTAGGCAAGGTGGAGAAGGGAGGTGGAATGAAAGCAAGTAAAGAAACATGTTACTGTACATGTATTGTCTTGAAACTATGCGCTGCTATAAGAGGCCTCAAGACATCTCTGACTTACTACTGGTACTTACACAGCTGTGGTGGTTGGTTATCGCCACCTTGAACAGAGACCCAGTGGTTGTATTTCATTCTTAGAATAATTTACGGCATATGTCCCTCCTTTTTTAAAAAAAAAAAAAAGGCCTAAGACTTTGGTGCATATTGTTGTTGTTGTTTAGTCGTTTAGTCGTGTCCGACTCTTCATGACCCCATGGACCAGAGCACGCCAGGCACTTCTGTCCTCCACTGCCTCCCGCAGTTTGATCAAACTCAAGCTAGTAGCTTCAAGAACACCATCCAACCATCTCATTCTCTGTCGTCCCCTTCTCCTTGTGCCCTCCATCTTTCCCAACATCAGGGTCTTTTCCAGGGAGTCCTCTCTTCTCATGAGGTGGCCAAAGTATTGGAGCCTCAGTTTCACAATCTGTCCTTCCAGTGAGCACTCAGGGCTGATTTCCTTCAGAATGGAGAGGTTTGATCTTCTTGCAGTCCATGGGACTCTCAAGAGTCTTCTCCAGCACCATAATTCAAAAGCATCAATTCTTCGGCGATCAGCCTTCTTTATGGTCCAGCTCTCACTTCCATACATCACTACTGGGAAAACCATGGCTTTTACTATACGGACCTTTGTTGGCAAGGTGATGTCTCTGCTTTTTAAGATGTTGTCTAGGTTTGCCATCGCCTTTCTCCCAAGGAGCAGGCGTCTTTTAATTTCGTGACTGCTGTCACCATCTGCACTGATCATGGAGCCCAAGAAAGTAAAATCTCTCACTGCCTCCATTTCTTCCCCATCTATTTGCATATAGCTGCATACAAATTTCATATCTACTGTATGTGAGACAACTGTATTTGCTTGCAGCCTAAATCTGAAGCACAGTGTCAGCTCATTCATTTATTTTGATGCTTAGTCCACCTTGTTCTGAGGATTCCAGATGGGTAACAGCAAACTGTCATTTGCATCCTTTGTGAGGTGCCCAGAAAACTCCTGTTATATAGAAATGTAGTGGGTAAATAAATAAATAAAGTTTATTGCCTATAAAGTTGGTGACCTTCCTTCCACATCCAAGTTTTGATTTCTTTCTTTTTTATTTTCTTTGCATGGCTGCTTTTAACCTTTGGTTACTTAAGAAAAGAACACTCCGATTTGTTTTAGAAAGCATAGCCACTGCCGTGTTCAGTACATCTGTCTTGCATTTTGAGCTCAATGGCAAACTGTATTCTGTTCACAATCATCTTCCTGTGAAATGTTCTGTCTTGCACACCTCCACTCCCATTCCCATTCACATTATGAGCCACTTTGCAGGAGAGGGTGGGGCATGATTACTTTTCAACCCTGGTTGATTTTAAATAGCTCTCTGGACAGTTGAATAAGAGCTAGGAATGAGATAAGTGCTGGCAAAAATACAAACTTTTTCTTTTACACAATAGGCTTGTTTATTTTATATGCTGATCCATCTTTTAGTAAATTCCAGTGGGTCAAAGTTCATTACTTCGTGGCAAAAGACCTTTGTAACCCACAACCCCCAAATTTAATTCTTCTTGTATCATATTTTGCATGGTCTGCTAACCTCTCCATTTTAATCATGTTTGTACACCAACTCAAATTCACTGAATTTTCTTTCTTCTTAGTAACATGCAGAAAGTTTTTTTTAATTAAAAGCCAAGGTTACAATCCAAAATAGTCCAAGATAAATTGAAATCAGTAGAGATTTATACTGTAATGTGCAAAGCTCTTCCCTATTCATTTAATTTTTCTTGCCTATTTTTACTATGAACAATCTTGCATTTCATCAGTAACCCTGCTGCTAGTGTGGGGCTGGTGCGCCTTCAAAACAGTGAGAGGGCTAACCGGGGTGAGCCTTACCAAAATTGCTTCCACGGTTATCATTAGTACAAGCCTTAGGTTTTTCTTCGCTGACCGCCACTACAGTTAAAAGGGATGTACTCTCCTCTTAATGAAGGAAATTGTGCTGGCTGGTATAATTAATATTCCTTCAGTAAACAGAACAACATGTGCATACAGATAAGACAGGGAAGCCTGCCTCTGTGTAATTAGTTCTCACAAACCAGTAATCAGCAGCTAATTAGTTTTATTTCTGTTCTTCCAGTACACTGGATGGCTCATTCCCTGTCTGCTTCCCACTCTATATTTATGTAAACAATCTAAACTGGAAGCTCTTTCTCACCTTTTGCTAATCACGGAAGCTTTACATATTCCTGTTTGATCTTTCAAAAAAAGGCCTTTAATGTGCCCCCTCTCCCTGTCCATTATATTCACTGCACTGTTAGCATTCCAATATTGTCTCCAGCGGATTTTATTATTGATGGAATTGGTGCTTTTGCAATTGGACTAGATGATCACCAGTGTCTCTTCCAACTCTACAATTCTATGTTTCTGGTTGCCCTTATCCAGTACTTTTTTTTCTTTAAAAAATGTTTAGGGGTACTCTCATTTTCCTACTCACATTGAAATACTGCACCTCAATGAGGCCAAACTTAGATTCACAAAATGTTTAGCGGTTTGCATCCCCCTGCATCTCCTCAGAAAAAAAGCACTGCCTGTATCTGAACATTTTCCAACTTTAGAGGTGAGGCAACCGCAATTGTGCGCAGTATTCCAAATGTGGTTGCACCATATATTTGCATAATGGCATTACGATATTGGCAGTTTTATTTTCAAATCCTTTTGTAATGAGCCCTAGCATGGAGTTTACCTTTTTCATGACTACCACACACTGGGTCAATACCTTCATTGAGCTATCTACTATGACCCCAAGGTTCATTCCTGGTCAGTCACCTCCAATTCAGACTCCATGAGTGCATATGTGAAATTAACATGTGTTTATTGGCCCAACAGCCTCACTTTACACTTGTTTACATTGAACTGCATTTGCCATTTTACTGCCCATTTACTTGGTTTGGAGAGATCCTTTTGGAGCTCTTCACAATCTCTTTTTGTTTTAACAACTCTGAACAATTTAGTATCATTGGCAAACTTGGCCACTTCACCGTTCCAGCCTAACTTTAGATTGTATATTTGAAACACTAATGAACTTTCATGGACTATTAAAAAACAAATCACAAAGTGATGCTCCAAATGTAGCAAACTGAGTTTAAAATGAGTATAAAAAATGAGCAATTGTCCATTCCTACTTCAGTATTTCTGGAAATAACTCTCAATAGTTAAATTGTTGCAGAGAAGTAGTACCTGTCTTTTCTTGGAAGCACTTCACTCATCAGACCCAGTGGGAGCCTTTATTTTGACTGCTGTCAAAAGTCAACGGTGCCATTACTTGAACGAGGGTATTCAATATATTTGCGGGGAGCTAAACCAGTTTCCCATTATCATTTGTGAGTCTAAACCAGTGTAATGGAAAGCAAAGGAGCTCAAGGGTCTTGCAGAGGAGATCTTTAAGCTCCCTGATTATATAGTTTTGGAATAAGATACTGAACAGGGACCATATATAAAGAATGCTGTACTAAAGCAAAAACCTGCCATGCATGGATATAAAGAAATTAAGGTACCAGGAAGCAAATCAGTAGGTTTACTGGGAGATGAAAAGAAGGTATCCCAAATTCCCATACTAAATTCCCTTCCCTGTAGTCATCAATTTTAATTTAACATAAGCCATGATAATAAATACATTTTATTGCCTCTCTCATCCCTTTCTTATGGGATCTGCAGATGCAGACTCTCTGCTAATGCTTTTGACTGATTTGCAGGACTGAATTTAGTTCATGTTACTATAATCATCACAGGTAAAATATAACTATTTGTGTTTTTAAATTAATGAACTCTCTTCTTGTTGGCACACAGCTTGAAATGTTGTTGCACTTAATTCCAGATAGATCCTGGGAATATTTTTGATCAAGCCAGGCAGATGCTTGATTTTTGATTAAGTGTCTTTTTTTCTAACACAAAACATTCAAAAAGTTGCTTTTTGTACTATTTCTTTATTAAGGTTTTATTGGTGCTACAATTTTTAATGGAGAGATTACTGGGTGCCAATAATATATCACACACAGAATTTTCATATTTACAATTTCCAAAAGCTTTTTATTCTGTGTAAAAGGACACCTGAGGTTGCAGCAGTTTGTTCCTAGAGAGAGATCATTTCACATGGGAGATAAAGGAATACAATGGTGTACAGAATTACCATGTTTCATCAACAACTTTTGATTCACAAGTGAATTTTTCCAATAAGGCCACATTCCACCCATGGTTATATTAGCCCTCTAAAGAGCCAGGGTTATGCTATGTTAATTGAGCTGTGGCCGTCAAGAAGATTATCAGATCTTTTCAAAGAATGTTAATACTTGTCAGCCAATAACATTAACCGTGCTAATCTGGGATCAGGTTCAGTAATTTGCTTCTCTCCACCCTCACCCCCCATCTTATTTATTTATTTTGTTGCATCTGGGTAGGCTTGTCTAAACAGGAATGTTTTTAGCAGGTGCCGAAAAGAGTGAAGGTGTCTGCTTGATCTCAATATGCAGGGAGTTTCAAAGTGTAGGTGCTGCCACACTAAACTATCGAGTTCTTACAAATGTGGAATGGGTATTATGTGGCACCTGTAAAAGTGCCAATTCCATCATTCGAAGCAGTCATGTTACATGCTAAGTTCTGTCAGTCTTACACCCTAGCAACAAGGCAGACACACTCCTCTATTCATATGATGCAGTCCTGCGGGCATTAAATATCACCCATCTGCATTTTAAAAAGCTGACTCTTCTCTGTTTGCTGAAGCAGTGCACATTCTCCACTTATTCCAGTCACTAACTGAAACAGGGTCACAGAGATCCACCTTCCACACAGCTGACTGTATATCTCAGCAAATAGCAAAGAGTAAGATTTTGACGTTAAGCCAATACTCACATTTTTTTAGAGGTAAGCATTCTAAACTAGCCTTCTTCAACCTTGGGTCACCTGATGTTGTTGGACTACAATGCCCATCATCCATAACCATGAATTAAAATGGCAGCGGATGATGGAAGTTATAGTCCAACAGCATCTGGGGACACAAGCTTGAAGGGCTCTGTTCTAAACTGAAAGGAAGGAGGTGGGGGAAGAGAAGAATGGGGCTGCACTCCTGGCTAATGGCATCAAAAGTTGGCATGAAAGTTTTAGCTAGTGATTTAGAAGTGTTCAGCTGTTCCTCACTTGCAGGCCCCTTTTAATGCTGAAATCGGATCCTGCACCTCTCACTGTATGCATGCATAAGACAGTGTTGGGCTTCCATGGGTAGGAGTATGTCAAAGGCTGTGTGCCCATGACCCTGACCGTCCTCTTCCTTCACACAAATAGCAGTAACCACCGGGTTGTTCAATTCACAATTGTTTATTAATAGCAGGGTGTTCCTTCGCACTCTTTCTCTCTGCTGAATACAATCAGGCAGTTCCTTGTTGGGGCAGTGGTGAGGGGTAGCGTGAGACTTCACTTCTAACCTGCTACCCCCTGAGCTCCTTCCCAGCACCTTCTTCCTGCTAGGCTTTGGCTCAGCTGGAACTCAAATCAAGCCATCTCTACCCCTTCCCTTCCTTTCTACTTCACTTGTAAGGAACTGAGACCTCACTGTCATCAACCGTTCCTTCTCTGTCTTCTCAGACCCTGTTGCAATGAAGATAAGTGGCATGTGTTGCCTGGCTGTAGTCTTGCTTCCCAGCGATCCTCCACAATGTGGGGCAGTAGGGCACTCCCTGGCAGTCTTCCACAGGCAGGCATGCTATTAACCCAACAAGGTGGCCATGGCCTCATCTAGTTTGGACCTGAGAGCATGAAATTGGCTGGGTGGTTTGAAATGTGAAACTGGATTTTGGTTCTCCTTTGCAAAGCCTTTGGTAAAATCAAACAAGGGATTTGTTGCTGTGAGGAGCTTTTATGGCTTGTGCTGAGGATTTCTGAAAATTCATCTGTGTTTTTATTGCTGAGAGTGCAAATACTATAGTAGAAACACACAATGAACATGCAATTCTGGAAATGGTGGCATATAAAGTTTCCACATATGGCATGAAGTTCCGACTTGGTATGGTACAGATGGCTTTTGATGGTGTTTGTAATATTTAACACCTCCTAAAAATATGTTCATCTTTAACAGCAGTAAAACAGCACTCTTTTAGATATTATTCCATATATCCCAGTCTCAGTCACAGAGCGAAAGAGCAGGCAGGAAAGGCCAAGCTGAAGGCAGGGCTAATAAGTTAGTGTTCCTTCAGAGGAGGAAGGTTCTTTCTTAACTATTTTTTTCTAGAAGAAGAGTAGGGCTTCTTCACTGCTCTCAATCCCTGCTCCAGACTGAAGCCAGCAGTCTCTTCTTTTTCCTCACAGACATTCACACGCTCCCCCTGCTCAGTTCCTAGGTAGCTGGTAAAGGAAGGGTGTTTTGCATACTGCTCAACAGTCCCAATTTAAGCAGGACATCCTGGAATTACAGGAGCCATTCCAGGCATCTGATTGGATCCTGGAATATCCCATTGTACCGGACTAAAAGGCATTCAAGATGTCCCCCTCAAAGTGGGACGATTGGCAGATATGAGTTTATTCACATGGATTTTTTCTTATTCTAGTCCTGCTCTCTGACCTCAGTGAAAGTGAGTTATTTTTTACTGGTTCTACTAAAACGAGAACAATTATTGCTTATTATATGCATGTTACGCATTATTACACACATTATTATGCACATTATATGAATATAATAATTATGTGGTTTTAATTGGTTGAGTAGCTTGTTTGCCACTCCGGGAAACCTTTCATGCTGAAGAGAGGGAGAAGCATTAATTAATTCTTAATCATCCTACTGCAAATGTAGCCAGCCAACGTCATAGCAGCCTAGAGTTAGATTTTTCTTCTTAGGGTCCTCATAAACTTTAATTTACAGTACAGGACAGTTCAATTCAAACTAGCAGAGCTGATCATGGCACTGCAGCTTTTACATGTTTCTAATACCTTTCTTGGGATGCAGGTGGCGCTGTGGGTTAAACCACAGAGCCTAGGGCTTGCCGATCAGTAGGTCAGCGGTTCGAATCCCTGCAACAGGGTGAGCTCCCGTTGCTCGGTCCCAGCTCCTGCCAACCTAGCAGTTCGAAAGCACGTCAAAGTGCAAGTAGATAAATAGGTACCGCTCCAGCGGGAAGGTAAACGGCGTTTCCGTGCGCTGCTCTGGTTCGCCAGAAGCGGCTTAGTCATGCTGGCCACATGATCCGGAAGCTGTACGCTGGCTCCCTCGGCCAATAAAGCGAGATGAGTGCTGCAACCCCAGAGTTGGCCACAAGTGTTCCTAATGGTCAGGGGTCCCTTTACCTTTAATACCTTTCTCAAGACAAAACGTTGCCCCTAATTTTTTATATATTTTTTTGCTTCGGGTTTGTAGGTGCCCTGATTTCCCTGGGTTGTGGATGCTCTTACTTCCTCTGGATTCCTGGGTTTGATCAGTGCTTTAAGAATTAAGAGGAGTTGACTGGCAGTGTAAAGATGCAGGCTAACCTTGCTTTTTCAGACCAGGGCATCACCAGGAGATAAGATTAAGGGTAACAAAAGCTGGTGATAGCCATCCATCAACTCATCAGGGAAGTCATCAATAGGGCTAAGCCTGTGTAAGACAGGGAAGGGGTGGGGCTCCTCCTCCAGCTGTGTGTGTTAGTGGGCAGCGGGGGGGGGGATTCAGGGTTTCAGCTTGGATGACATATGCTGAAGGAAATTTTGGTATTCTGCAAGAGGTTTGAAAACAGGAGAAGGGGAACCAGCAGAAACCTTGGCCTGCTGGCTAGAACAGGCTGTAACAAAGAGACCAGCAGCATGGCTGATTCCCCTGTATGTAGATCTGTGCCTGCTGCTCCTAAGAAAGAAGCAAAGAATCATCTTGAGATGTGAATGCTCTGAACCCTTTCTCCACTTGTAGACTCAGGTTGTATATATGTGTAGACTCGCTGAGGGACGACGACGAATGAGGAGGAGGCGGAGCTAGCACCACAGCATTAAGCTGCTACACACGCCCCCCGGAGGCACCTGGTTGGCCACCTCCGGTGGGCGTGGGCGCCAGCCAGGTAGGAGGGGAGGGGGCTAATGCCCCCTACCAGGGGCGGAGCTCGGTCTCCCGCCCACAACCACTCCCCTCTCTTCCAGGGAGGAGAGTCTTTGTATATATGTGTAAATAAACCATATACCATAAAGGCACTATAGTTTCCACTATGCCTAATTTTGGAAGGAAACCCAAACCCTGGGTAAGCGCCAAGACCCCTGGAATCTCACAGCGCTCAGGGATTGGGGTGGCATGTAACAGTTTGTTGAAAAGTAATGTGATAATATTTCCAATTACGTTTTGACCAGCACAGAGCTGCTAGAAAAACCTGTTTACATGTTTTTGTTTTCTTTTGTGTTTAAGTACAAAGTACTGTTATATGTACTTTGGGTTATTTTGAACTAAATTCTGCTCAGAGTTAATGAAATCAATGGACCTAAATTAGTCATATATATTTGCTTCAATGGATCTACTCAGAGTAGGACTAGCATTGGACACAACAATTGTCTTAAATAATTTTGCACATTTTTAAAATAAAAAAGTACTGCATGAAATGAGATGGTCATGTCCTGAATATTGGTTATGTGCTAAATCAGCACATACCAAATTGCACCTGATCCTTTGACCCCGGCTCCAAGGAAGCTGGGAACAGGATTACCACCTAAATAGCAAAATAAACATAAATTCATAATTAAATGCAGGAAAATCTACATTTTGACTCAGTTTTTGAGTTGTAAAATAGAGGCAACAATCCAAAAGACTTATATTAAGTCCATCTAGATTTACGCCCTTCACTGATGCTTACATCAAAATCTGGCCCTGTGCCTATAAACTCCCATAGAGGTTTGAAGAAAAATGCAATATAATATTAAACAAAATAACAGACATAGTATGAGTTATGTCATAAACCACAGAGCAATTCACTGGTGGAAGCTGGTAATTCATGAATATTTCTTCTATGAATTAATTACCAGGCTTCACCAATGACAGCAAAAAGAATGAAGTCACTCCCATGAATCATCAGATTTTTATTCATACTCGTAATACACTGCTTCCTGCAATGATGGTCTGGCAGAAAACCTAGCATCCACTTGGGGAATGGGACTTCTTGCTGAAGTGCTTGGGTCCAATTTCTATTTCCATGTAAGGTAAGATCAAAGTGAAATGGTGTGTGGCAATTACAAAAGGTTAGCAGAAAATGAAGCAAAGTGAAATGACCCCAGTATTGCTCAATCTTTTCTAATTCCTGAGTAAGATTCACTAAGTGCTATTCCTGCATAATGCCTATTCATTTTAATAAGAAAGGTGAGTGGCCTGAAGTTGAAAGCCCAGAGGAACTCGGTCTGATGAATTGCACGCTGAGAGCTTTCAAACCTAGAACACGTCCACCCGAGTTATAAAATAGTCCACTTTCCTAAAGCCGTTGTTTGACAAATCAAAGCTGAAGATGTCAATCAAGCATTTCATCAGTACTCTGAAATAACGATTGTGCATGGCAACCTGATATGCAAAAAAGTGTTTTGAGCTATTCAGTTCCTACTAATACAAACTGCCTTTAAAAATGGTTTCAAATTTGTGTTTTGAAATGACAACTCTACCATGTGAGTTTTTTATCTAACTCATTAAATTTTCATATTCATCTTAACATATGTGATCCAGAATAGATGACATCCTCTATCTGTTCTCATCACTTGCATTATCAAGCATCTCTGAGAAGTAGATTGAGGGTAGCCAGTGTTCAGGTGCTGAATACTTCTGGGAGCTCTAGTTAAAGGCTTCTGTGAATTGTTAGAAGACCATAGTTCCCAGGTCATTTAACAATCAATTCCTTTTCATTGGGAACTCTGGGAACTGTACCTCTGTGAGTTGAATAGGGGCCTCCTAACAACTCTCAGTGCCCCTAAACTACAGTTCCCAGAATTCCTTGGGGGAAGCCTTGACTATTTAAAGTAGCATCAGAGTAGGGTTAATGTTGGGGCTGATGAGAGTTGGAACCCAACAGCATGAGGGCCACAGGTTCTCTAGCCCTGTTTTAAGGAAGGCCTTTTGTCTTTTAGGGAATCCTTAGCTCTGCTCGCCAAACATATTAGCAAGCTCTTTGTTTTGATTTGTCAATATTTTATTTCCAAAGTTAACCATATTCCACTGATTTTCTCTGTTCTGCTAGGTTTCTTGATATGCCTCTTGTGTTCTTATAAAAAGTATTAAATACTTAATTTCTCTCAACTAATGTAGCAGGAAATGTAGTAAGTTCTATGTAATTTTTCAGCAAGAGTCTTTTTTTAGGGAAAGTTTTCTTACCTCTGTTAATAAAATCTATGTGTCATGCTGGGTTTATGTCATAAATCATTCTTTAGCAGATGATAGCTCCATTTTTATTATTGAAACATATATATTAACTTATTTCTCTCATATCAAGGCTATGGTATTGCCACGTTGACAAACCTGTTTTCTTTTAAAAAAAATACTGGGAGCAGGTTGATCAAATATAATGCGAAATGGCAGCCAAGTTGTTGTAAGACCTCCATGGAATGTTTCCAAGGCTATGAAGTACTAAAGGAGCCACTATGATAATGCAAGACAGGAAGAATGCTAGGTGTGATCTCCTGTGTGTC
Source organism: Podarcis vaucheri (assembly GCF_965113315.1). Taxonomy (NCBI): domain Eukaryota; kingdom Metazoa; phylum Chordata; class Lepidosauria; order Squamata; family Lacertidae; genus Podarcis; species Podarcis vaucheri. Next base: position 27,409,508 of record NC_138767.1, on the reverse strand, counting down.
AGTGTTTCCATAATCACTAAATCAAATGATGAAATGCCACCAGTAGAAAATAAGGATGAACTCTTTATTGAAACGTGTTACCATAAACTGTGCTTCCTCTGAATCTCAGGAGTGACGTATGGGTTGGGTTTCTTTTATTAAAAAAACAGGATACAAAATATTGTTGAAACTCTTACTGCATTCATTCCACTAACAGTTTGAGATGTAGGTCATTTCACCTTAATGTTCATCTATCAGCATTCAAGAACTCCAGCTGCTATACTGACTCATGTATCATGACCCTCTGATCCGCTTGGCACACAGCATCAACATCCTCCCTGGAGAAAAACCTTAGTTCTAAAATCAATGCATAATAATAGCAGAGGGAAGGCAATTATTCCTCCTCTACCACTTATTCCCTTAACATACTTCTTTATACTGCTGTTGTGGTCAAAATCTTAAGTTCTGCATGGTTGCGTATATTCAACTCCCAAGCATATCTGACGATTTATTGCGGTTTTAGGGGCTATGTTACAAACTCAGGCCACAATCAATGGAGGAAAGGATGCCCATGCATTGTGTGAGCACAGCTGTGTTTGTGGATACAGCCGTAAACGGGAGACTCAAAACTACCAAATGACATATACTTGGCCTAAAACTTTTCATTGAGAATCTTATAGGGGCAGTCATAGTGTTCATTAAAGTTTGTCTTTAATGAACGAAAGTGTTGTATCTTTCAAAAGTTGATCCAGAACTAAATAGATCTTAGTAAATAATGCCACCCACCCCTGACTGACCCTAGTTCATAGTACAATGCATACATTTTAGTTTATGAATACTTCCTGCAATATTTGCCAAAGTAATAATTCCTGTTTTGTTTTTCTTCTGATCTTCAACATACATTTTTCCAGCTTTTTCCCCTCTCTCCAATATTCCAGCAAATAAGCACATGTGCATACTTTGGAAACTTCCCTAGTTGCCCATGTGTGAGTTTCTTTTATTTTCCTGTAAAATAACTACAAATACTAATAAGAATTCATACTAAAAGCTTCTTCTGTGTTATTGGTGGATATATAATTTCATATACCTCATGCTTCCCACTTTCCAGGAATAGTTTGTGGTACACAATTAGCAGCTTTTGTTAAAATTTGCTGCAGCTTAGACTTCTTACAAACTTGTAAAGCTTATGGTTTTATCAATTAAATGAAGGAGCTCCAATAATCTTTGGTATGTTTGCAATATATTGTTGATGCGTGGTTAGCAGACACCATATTTAAATATAATAAATAAAAGTGCATCATTTATCTTAAAAGGATGAGCATAGAGCAGGTGTCAGCAAACATTTTCAGCCATGGGCCAGTCTACCGTCCCTCAGACCATGTGGTGGGCTGGACTATATTTTGAAAACAAATATGAACGAATTCCTATGCCCCACAAATAACCCAGAGATGCATTTTAAATAAAAGCACACATTCTACTGATGTAAAAAGAGGCTGATTCCCGGACTGTCTGCGGGTCGGATTGGGCCACATCTGGCCCCCGGGCCTTAAGTTGCCTACCCCGGGCATACAGCATTGGAAGCTATCTTGTATCACATCAGATTATGGTCCAGGTATTGTCTGCTCTGATTAGCAGTGGCTTTCACAGGCCTCAGGCAGACCTCAAGTTTCACATCACCTGCTGCCTGATACTTTTTCACTTGAAGATGCTGGAGTTTGAATCTGGACCTTCTGCAGAAAAAGCCTGTGCTCTGTCACTGAACTGTGATTCTTCTTTCACAGCATGGGGTGGATTTATTCATTTTGGAGATGTAGCACCTTTGTAAAATAATGAAAAGGTTAGTTCCTAATAGAATATAAATACAACTCCAGCAAAAGTTCTACTCAGCTCACCCACTGAGAAAGAAAATGCAGCATGATAATGAGCCTATCATTATTTCGGAGTGCAGTGATTCCAGATGCTGTTTTATCACCCTCATGCATAGCATTTATGTAGCGTATTCCCTAAGTCAGCAGTGAAGAATCTCCAGTCCACAGGCTTAATTAGGCCTGCCAGGCCATTTTGGCCAAGCCACGCACATCACACAGTGATCAGCAAAGGTTTGCACATGGCTTTTTGCAATCAACTGACCATCAGGGCTTCAAAGTATTAACTCTCTGCAAGCACTAGCAGATCAACTGCTGCTTACAGAGAGCAGCGCATATGCTTTGAAGCCCCAACAATCACTGATTGGGTGGACTAACAAATCACTGATTGTTGGGGCTTCAAAGTGTAGTGCACTGAGAAGGGTGAAAATGGGTCGCCTGGCTTCACTGTGATATCAGGTGAGTGGCCATTGGTTCATTGTGGGTGGGGGAGATAAGGATCCAGCCCAACAACCAGATCCAGTTCCTCACACCTTTGCTAAATGATTAGATTGCTTATGCCTAAAAGCTTATGCCACTATAAAACTTAAGTTTTCAAGACTTCACAGTTCTCTGCTGTTTTTGCTCCAACAAACTACCGGTAATCCTTACAGCAGCTCTTTCAAAAAGATGGAGGCTAACTATTATCTGTATATGAGAGCCTGGTTGCTTAATCTGAGACTTGCCTAGAGATAGACAGTAGACATGGCTGACCTCAGATTTCAACCAGAGATTTCCATCTCATAACTCATGCTCTTAACCTCTCCACTATATGATCAGTTAAGAAGGAAAGGCTGCAGTGAAGAGATTTAGAAAATGTGGTGTGTAAGATCAATCAGGTCCAATCAAGGCCATTTGATTACATGGAAGAGCACTTCAGCTCAACGAAATAATATTGATGTATGCATACATTTCTAAGAAACCAAGTTGCTAATATTTTAAAGTTACATTTTCCAGGCATATTCTTCAGTGGCACCAGAATGGGAGGCAGCAAATCAAGCCAGTCTGTGGTTGAAAATAGATCCTGTGCTTTCATATTTTCCAGGTTTTGTGGTGGTATTTGAAATACTGCAAACAATATTTTTGCAACGAAAGAAACCTCTACAAAGAGATGCTAAAATGGCCTGTCAAGAGACATGGCACCAGCAATGTGTACTAAGTAAACTAAAGAAAAATAACACCATGTTGTAAGGGCATGGCTATGGAGATAAAATAAAGTGTAACTCTATGGCTTGGAACATGGGCATGGCCAACTAAATTAAGAATAACGGGGGGTGGGGTGACCTTTTTAAAAATTGCAGACATATGTGGAGCACAATCCTATGCATGTTTCCCTTGAAAATAAGTATATATTTCATAAGTTGGGGAGGGGATGAAATATAATGCAATTCACATTTAAAGGTGAAGCTACGTACCGTAATTCATGCTTCCCAAAAAAATAGATGAAGCAAAACACAGCCATCCTTCAAAATTTGTATTTGCCCAAGTTTTGCAATGCAGGTCCCCAGCCAAATAATTTGTACAAAAAATGCATATACGTACTAGGGTACAGTGTGCATAAAAATGCATATATTTGTGAAAATGATATGCAAAAATGCATTAAATTAGGAACTATTGCTTTACAGAAATGTGTATATTAGGCAAAAAATTATACGAAACTCTGTATATTAGGAGAAAATCATGGATGAATTTTCATGAGGACTTAAAAAAAATCACAAGCTGATATTGAAATGTGAAGAACTGAACTTGTAAAAAGGAGAAATAAGAGAAACCAAAATTGACAGATTCGCCCATCCTACTCATAAATCAAGGAATGGTGATTTCTGAAAACAATGGACAAGAGGCATTAAAAGGCTTGTAAGATCATGTGAATATCTACATGTAGAAGGGGAAGGGACATCAGTGGTGATTCAGTTGTTTGGAATGTCAGCAGGATGCATTGGATGTAGAGCTATGCAACCATAGAGTCAAAAGGGTGATACAGCAGAAGCACAAGGAAAGAATGGTGATGAACAAACTGAATGACTCCCTTGGCTTGGGGAGGCAACATGAGATCACCTTAAATCTGATCTTAAACCAGTGGTGGCCAAACTTGGCCCTTCAGCTGTTTTGGGACTATAATTCCCATCTCCCCTGACCACTGGTCCTGTTAGCTAGTTTGGCCACCACTGTCTTAAACCAAAGGTTTTCTTGAGCACTGAATATCTATAACAGGTATGTCCAACAGGTCGGTCGCGATCTACTGGTATATCCCCACAAGGTTTTAGTAGATCGCGCTCGATCTCTGGCTCCCTTTCCTTAGCGTAGCTAAAACTGACTCCTGCCACACACCTCGCCCCGCCCTACATTGTTGTATGGTCTCTGGAAGGGAAAACAGCTTTCTATGTGCTGCTGTTTTGATCCATTGCGACCTTTTTGTGAGTGACTTTACCCTTGTCCCTTGCCTTTAACCCCCCCAAACGGATCTTCCCCCCAAACAAGCTTTTTTTTAAGCCCCCCAAAATGGGGCTTTCCTCCCCCCTAAGAAAGCTCAACAACTTTGAGCTGAACCCCCCCCCCAAAAAAAAACAGGGGGTAGGTCACTGCCAGTTTTTAATTCTGAAGGTAGATCACAGTCTCTTGAGAGCTGGCCACCCCAATCTATACAAAGTGTCCAATACATTGCCTGCACACCTTACAGCACAGGTAAAAAGGTAAAGGACCCCTGGACGGTTAAGTCCAGTCAAGGGAGACTAGGGGGTTGTGGCGCTCATTTCGCTTTCAGGCTGAGGGAGCCGGCGTTTGCCCACAGATAGCTTTCCGGGTCATGTGACCAGCATGATGAAACCACTTCTGGCGCAATGGAACATCGTGACAGAAACCAGAGCGCATAGAAACCGCTGCAGCGGTACCTATTTATGTACTTGTACTGGTGTGCTTTCAAACTGCTAGGTTGGCAGGAGCTGGGACAGAGCAACGGGAGCTCACCCCATCATGGGGATTTGAACCACTGACCTTCTGATTGGCAAGCACAAGAGGCTCAGTGGATTACAAAAATTGGCTTTTACGATATCGCTGCTGAAACAGACATACGGTAAAATGAAATTAAAAAAATGTTTTATTGCAGATTTGTGAGCTTGAGACTGTTGTGCAGTTAACCTGTAGGATTTTCTTCTACATTTGCCATTTATGGGTGTGAGTGCCTGCAGAATTGTAGCAACTGAATAGTGATTTGCAATTGTACGGTAACTTTTGTGGGCTTTCAAGATCAAAGGCTTAAATTGGCTCAGTTACAATTCTACCAACCGCAGCGATTTTCAGCCCATAACCCAGTTTTAAGGGAGCAGCTTATATTTGGGTATTGTCTTTTTTTCTTTCTCCCCCTTGAATTTTAAAAGTGTGGCTTATTTGTGGGTGCGGCTTATATTCGGGCCAATACTGTAACTGATACTTAAAAGCTTGCTCTGGCTGCCCACATGCTACCAGGTCAGGTTCTCTACAAGGCCCTTAACAACACCTATCCTGAATACCTTAAGGACCACTTGATTCCTCATATTTCTGCCCAATCACTGAAGTCTGGGAGGCGTGGGAACCACAGTTTGTGGTTTCTATGGCTTGGATGGACAGCTGATATCCACCAGGAGCTGTGTGTTCAGTTGTGGTCCCAGTTCTGTGAAACTCCCTCTTAGCTGAGAGTATTAAACTTCCAGCACTTAGCCATTTCTTTTATCTTTCAGCTGATGTTATGGTCAATTACAATGGTTTTACCTGACTGTACAGTGCTTAGTGAATTGCCCAATTTTTGGACTTCTGTAAATTTAATCCTTCATTATTGTGTTTGTTTATGATAGATGCATTCCCATGTGCTATCATTTTATTTTTTGGATTCCTCTAGCTCATCTTATTCTCTCCACCACTAGCACATCCCATAATAAATATGGTGAAATATACTCGGAGTCGCAAAGTGATTTCATGCTCTTTATTCAGCTCATAGTGGTGAGGAGGAATGAATGAAAGTCCCCTCACAGTATCTGCTTTATATACACTATTTACACAATGGGCTGCACATGATTGGCTAATTCCGGAATTCTACTGTAAGCCAATCAGGTTGTGGATTCACTTCTATCTGGAGCAGGATTGGGTGGTTCCTGCCAACCAATCATACTGCTGCATTGTTCTTGGACCAATCAGACTGCTGCATTCTGAATCCTATTGTTCTAGGACTAATCAGACTGCTGCAATTTGGATCCTATTGTTCTAGGACCAATCAGACTGCTGCAGTTTGAATCCTATTCAACTCAGTACATAACACCCCTCCCCTCTAAGTTCCAGTCCTGCCCGGGAGGTCGCATTCATAGTCCTCAAGGTATGCCGGCGGCCTACGTGTGCGTTGCGGCCTGGGGTGTTCCCTGGTCCGGGCTCCAGGTTCTGGCTTGTGTTCCAAGGATGCTGGCTGTGATGGGGTTGTTTGGTCTGGCGCAACCGGCTCGCTCAGTCGTGGTTCTGGTTCTGGTGTCCTTTTGGCCTCACGGGTCCTCTCTGTATTTACTGATTCTGCCTCTCCTGCTGGCCCCTCCTGCTCTATGGGCCTCACTGCCCCGCTGTTCCCTTGGGACTCCTCTGACATGTTCTCCTCCTGGATTTCTCCCGGGAATCGTCGCCGTATCTGGTCGCAGTGGCGGCGCCAGCATTGCCCCCCATCCGTTAGCACCTCGTACGACACTGGGCCAGTGACCCTGGTGACTGTGGCGGGTACCCATGCTGGGCCTGCCCCAAAATTCTTTGCGTACACTGGGTCCTGGGCCTCAAAGGTCCGGGGGTTCCTGCCTTCCCCCACCACTACCTCATCCTGAGCTCTATCGGGGTGAAGGCGGTCCAATCTGATTGCAAGGCGCCGACCCATTAGTAGTTCAGCGGGGCTCCGGCCAGTCGTTGAGCTGGGGGTGCTGTGCTGTGCTAGAAGGAATGTGGCAAGGCGGTACTCCCAGTCCCCTTGCGTCATGCGGCGCAGGGTGTCCTTGGTGGTCCGCACCATGCGTTCTGCTTGGCCATTGGTGGCAGGGTGGAACGGTGCCGAACGGATGTGGCGGATGGCATTCTGTGCTGTGAAGGTTTGGAATTCTCCTGACGTAAATGCAGTCCCGTTGTCTGAGACGAGAGTGTCAGGGAGCCCGTGGGTTGCAAACAGCCTGCGTAGTACCCGGATGGCTGCGGACGTGGAAGTGGACGGTACCAGTGCGACTTCCAGCCATTTGGTGTAGGAGTCCACCACTATGAAGAATGTTTTCCCCTGAAAGGGGCCAGCGAAATCCACATGCAGGCGTGACCATGGTGCTCGGGCGGACTCCCAGGACTGGACTGGGGCCCTTGGGGGATCTGGGCGGGATTCTTGGCAGGGCTGGCAGTGTTTGACCCAGGCCTCTATCTCTCCATCAATCCCCGGCCACCACACATAACTCCTGGCAAGGGCCTTCATTCTTACTACCCCTGGATGTGTCTCGTGTAGGGCTGTGAGGACCCTTTTGCGGAGGGGCTGGGGAACAACGACTCTGCTTCCCCATAACAGGCACCCCTTGTGCGCCGACAGTTCATGTTTGCGGGTTGTGTAGCCAGCGAATTCTGGCCCGGGGCTGCTGCTGGGCCATCCCCTCCACACCCAGTCCAGGACCCGGGAGATGACCCTATCTTTCTTGGAATGGTGTACAACTTCTTCTGCTTGAATGGGGCGGTCGGGAAGCAGCTCCAGGCTCATAACCTCTTGTGCAGGTGCTGGGTCGGGGCCTGTTTCCAGCAGTGGTAGCCTGCTGAGGGCGTCCGCATGGCCCATCGCCTTCCCAGGTCGGTGAATCAGTGCATACTGGTAGCTGGCAAGGAAAATTGACCACCTGAGGACCCGAGGAGACAGCACTTGGGGGGTCTGCTTTTCGGGGGCAAACAAGCCAAGCAACGGCTTGTGGTCAGTCACCACGGTGAAGGGCCGCCCATACAAGAAATCATGGAATTTTTTTACTCCCTTCACGATTGCCAGACCCTCCTTGTCAATTTGCGAGTAGTTCCGCTCGGTTGCATTGAGTGTCTGGGAAAAGTACGCCACCGGTACCTCTCTTCCATCCGAGAGTTGGTGCCCCAGGACAGCGCCAATGCCATAGGGTGAGGCGTCGCATGCTAGCACCACCGGCAGCCTCTCGTCGAAGTGTGCCAAGACAGAGTTTGAGACAAGCAAGTCCTTGACTGCCTGGAATGCGGCCTCCTGGCGCTGGCCCCACACCCAAGGGGCCCGCTTGTCCAGGAGTCTGTGTAGGGGCTCCGCTACCGCCGCCTTGTGGGGAAGGAAGGAATGGTAAAAGTTCAATAGTCCCAAGAAGGCCTGAAGTTCAGTCTTGCTCTTGGGCGCTGGGGCATCACAAATGGCCCGTACCTTGTCCCCAGTCGGGTGGACCCCTTCTGCGTCCACCATAAATCCCAGAAAGTCCACCTGAGGCACTCCTAGTAGACATTTTTCCCGCTTCACCTTGAGACCCGCCGTCTGGAAACGGTGCAGAACGGTGCGGAGGCGGTCCTCAAACTCCTCTGGTGTGGGCCCGGCAATCAACACATCATCGAAGAAGGGGGTGACACCAGGAATCCCTTTGAGGAGAGAGTCCATTAAATTCTGGAATATGCCTGGTGCCACGCTGACCCCGAATTGCAGCCGCTTTACCCTGAACGCTCCTCTGTGTGTCACAATCGTCTGTGCCTCTGCTGTGGCCTCATCTACTGGCAGCTGTTGATATGCTTGGGCCAAGTCCAGCTTGCCAAAAATTTTCGACCCAGCCAGGGTGGCAAGGACATGGCTGACCACTGGCACTGGGTATGCGTGGGCCGTGAGGGCCTTGTTTATGGTACATTTGTAGTCTGCGTAGATGCGGACCGAACCATTAGGCTTGACGGGTGTGACGATTGGAGTTTCCCAGGGGGCATTAGGCACCGGCTCCAGCACTCCTTGCTCCACGAGTCGGTCCAATTCCTCATCTATACGGGGTTTCAAGGCGAACGGGACCCGGCGGGCCTTGAGCCTGACCGGTCGTACTGCGGGGTCAAGCTGTAGCGCAATGGGGGGGCCCGTATACTGTCCCAATTTCCCGTCGAAAACCCCTGGAAATTCCTTGCATATGGCGTCCACGTCCACTTGTAAGCTAGTGTGGTTCACCCCGGTGACAGCTAGCCCCAGTGGTCCAAACCATGCCAATCCCAGTAAGCTAATGTAGGGGCCCTTGACCACAAGCAAGTCTAGTTGCCGCGTCCGCCCTCGGTATTGCACCCTGAAGCTCCCCACCCCCATTGTGGGGACCTTACGTTTCTGGAAGTCCCGGAGGGTGAATGGGGCCGGCCTGAGTTTGGGACCCCCAGTAGGACACAGTTTCCTTAAGGTCTTTGCCGAGATTATGGATAGAGTTGAACCCGTGTCAAGCTCCATGCGGCATGGGGCCCCCTCTATCTGTACCTCTACATAAATTTTCTCTACGTTGGGGTGGGGCAACTGGTATACCTGGCAGTCTGTGAGCTCCGTCGAGTTGCCTTGGTGCGTTGGGCCCCGGGACCTGGGGCTCTTGGGTTGGTCATCTGATGCCTGGTGTCGGGTGGGCCGAGCCCGACACACCCGGGCGATGTGTCCCGATTTTCTGCACTGCCTGCACTCTGCGTTGCGGAAACGGCAGGTCCTCCTCTCGTGACTCTCCCCGCAGCTTGCGCAGTTTCCTCCTTCTCGTCGAGGCAGCTGTGGTCTGTGCGCTGCTTGAGTGCGCTGCTGTACTCGGTGCACCTCCTCCCTGTCGGATCCTGAGTCGTCGGTGAGGTCTTCATGGTGGACCCTCGGTTGGGATGGCAGGCTCGGCCGTGCCTCTTGCGTCGACCTCTCGGCAGCTTCCGTTGCCAGGGCCTCCTCCAGAGCGACCTGGAACGTTAGGTCCTTCTTAGCGTAGAGGCGTCGTTGCAGCTTCTCATCCTTCAGGCCACCGACGAGGCGGTCACGAAGCATGTTCTCCAGCTCTGAGAAGTTGCAGAACCGGGCGGCTTGGCGGAGAGAGGTCACAAACCCAGTTATGGTTTCCCCAGGGGCTTGTCGCTTTGCGTAGAAGGCATTTCGACGAGCCACCACTGAGGGCTGCGGCGAAAAGTGCCCCTTCAGCTGTTCCATTATTGTTTTGTATGGAACAGTAGCGACGTCTTCAGGCGCAAGGAGAGCCCGGGCGATTTCAAACGTCTCCTCTCCGCAGACGCTGAAGAATATCGCCCTCTTCTTGGCGTCTTCTTCGTCGGTGACCCCTTTGGCTTCTAGGAGGAAGGTGAAACGGGAGGCGTACGCTTCCCAGTCTCCAGATGCTGGGTTGAATGGCGAGAAGCTGCTGTTGGCTGCCATTCTGAGTTCCTTGTGTCCCGGAGCTGAAGCCTGGATACACGGTGCGAGGCAGCGGTGCGGCAGGTGGCGGTGCTGCGGTGCTGTGTGTGGCAGTCAGCTCAGCGGGATCCCACCTTCGTCGCCAGTGAAATATACTCGGAGTCGCAAAGTGATTTCATGCTCTTTATTCAGCTCATAGTGGTGAGGAGGAATGAATGAAAGTCCCCTCACAGTATCTGCTTTATATACACTATTTACACAATGGGCTGCACATGATTGGCTAATTCCGGAATTCTACTGTAAGCCAATCAGGTTGTGGATTCACTTCTATCTGGAGCAGGATTGGGTGGTTCCTGCCAACCAATCATACTGCTGCATTGTTCTTGGACCAATCAGACTGCTGCATTCTGAATCCTATTGTTCTAGGACTAATCAGACTGCTGCAATTTGGATCCTATTGTTCTAGGACCAATCAGACTGCTGCAGTTTGAATCCTATTCAACTCAGTACATAACATATGGCTTCCTTTTATTTTGCAGTTTTATATGCTCTCCTACACACAGTCTCCTGCTGTCTTGTGGTTCCATCCCCACTGGTTTAAATGATTGTTTTGCAGCTATTCTTCCAGCGTGCATATGGTATTCCGACATATATCTATTTTCCCCTTCAGGGTGGCCATATGCAAAAAACAAAACAAAACAGGATTCTTTAAACTTTCAGGGCTGAATAAGGATTTTTCCGACTTCTGGAAGGACTCTGTGGAAGCCACACCTGTTATTACAGGATCACGACAGATTCCAGAACTTTATTTCTGGTTTCGGTACTGAATTTATTTCAGGGCTGCTCAGAAGTGTCCACGTGTGACCTGAAAGTCCTCAGATCCGTCTTGGAAGGAAATACAGCGACAAGAGGGCGGGGTGGGTGCATTCTGTACTTTCTCAGAGGCACCCTTTATTACTTGGGACGCTCCAAGGCTGAAGCCCGGGGCTAAACTCTCCCTTCTCCTAAGCAAGACAGCTGTGGGAACCCGGGAGAGCCCATTCAGCTCGCCCTCCCCTCGGGGATGGCCCAGCGCCTTCCTCGCCGGTCAATTCCAGCGGGAGGCGCGCGCGCGTGCGCCTGGGCTGAGGCGGGCCGGCGTTTTGTTTGGCTTTGCTCGCCCGGGATGGGTGGGGGCGAGGGAGGCGGCAGGAGGGAAAGGGAGCGGAGCGAGAGTTGCTCGCCGGCGCTCCTGCAGCGAGGGAAGGACGGCGTCCTGTGGGCTCGCCCCTTCGCGCCCACCAGGAAAGCGGGCGCCTTTTTCGGGGAGACGCTGCAGATGGAGCGCCCCGCGCCTCCCTCCCGGCAGCAGCGTTGGCGCCGCCTGTGCCCGCTAGCCTAGACGGGGGCCGTGCCTCTTCTAGGGTTAGGATGGAGTAGCGGGCAGCGGTCGGCGTCGCTGGCTGGAGGCTGCCTGGCCACCTGGGGATGCTTGGAGACGCCTAAGGCTGCCCCGACGGCCGCTCTCAGAGGGCGCTGCGCTCGACCTCGTCTGTCAGCATGGGCTCGCCCTGCCGCCGCTGCTGCCGCGGAGGGACCCCTTGACGGCTTGCCTCTTCGTGGCCCTTTGCCTCCCCCCGGGAGAGGCGGGGAGGGGGCGTGCAGCTCTTGGCCCGGCTCTGCCGAGGGAAAATGCTAGCCGGGGGGTTGCTGGCCGGTTTCTCCGTGCTCAGCCTGCTCACCTACGGCTATCTGGCTTGGGACGCGGCTGGCGACCCCGAGAGCGCGGGCGCGACGGCCAAGTTGGAAGAAGGACCCGAAGCGGAGCCCGCCCCTACTCCGCCACACCTCATCTTCATCCTGGCGGACGACCAGGGGTTCAGGGACGTGGGCTACCATGGCTCGGAGATCAGGACGCCCACCTTGGATAAGTTGGCGGCGGAAGGGGTGAAGCTGGAGAACTACTACGTCCAGCCCATGTGCACCCCGTCCAGGAGTCAATTCATCACGGGAAGGTAAGACGTTGGCGCTAGGGTTTTTTTTAAAGGGTGGGTGTCAATTTCAATAACCCTTGAAAACTGAAATTGGCGAGTGTCTGCGCCTCGCAAGATGCCTCTTCTAAAATCTCTCTTGCACAAGTATGGCAAATACAAACGGAGTTATTGTGGCACAAGCTTTTGTGGACTAGGGTGTCTGCATGTGCTCTTGCAGACTTAGCACAGGTACCCTCCTCCTGGAACATCTGACATTTAACTTCGCTTGGAAGTTTTGTCCTTAGCTGAGGTTTAGGAGAGAAGTGGGTTAATGAGTGAACTAAAATCAGAACTTGTGCTTTGTTAACTAAGCATTTGGCAACTGAGAGCTACCCACTTCATAATATTATGATAACAGCTGATTTGCATGGATATACAATGCATAAAAGCCTCTTGTCACTCCATTCATGTGGAAGCTACCAGCAACTAGTGAGCATCATTTGAGTTCTGTTTTTATTAACACAGCTTGGGGGGGAGAGGTAGAATCAGGAGCCTTGAGCCAGCAGAAGAGCCTCATCTGGAGAGTCAAACAAAAGTTCCAAGGGAATGAATGAAAGCTCAAGTTGTCCCAGTTTGTTGTCATATGCAAGTCCCCATTCTTATTGCAAGAGACAATCACTCAGACAGTCATTGGCCAATGCGCAAGATGTCCACTGAAACCTCAGTCCAATGAGAAAGCCAATTTGAGTTTAAAGCCATAGTAAGCACTTTGGCAAGAACATCTTAAAGAACTTAACCAGTGCATTGTTACACAGCTCAATATTGTCTGCATCTTCAGCTGTTAATGTTGTCATAGCATGATGTGTCCGAGTGCAAATTTAAAAGGGCTGTTTCTACCGTTTCATACCATATTAATCCAGTTCACAAGCTTGTATTTTAAAAGGCCATATCCTAGGATCAAAAATATGCTAATCGAATCACTTGTTGACATATTGTATTCCCATAGTATAATTCCTTCTTGTAGAAAGTTAGAAATGTGTTTTCGGTATCACCAAAGCAGCTGAAAACAAACTTGTTATTTATAACACTTTAGATGTGCAGTCCATTTCACAACCTTTATCATTCATTCTGATAACTGTGTACAAAAGTTTCGCTGTTACTGTAGTTTTATCATTGCCCACTCATCTTGGTTTTAAGCTTAGGGCTTTAAGATCATGCCTGATATAGTGTCTTCTGAACAACGACGCTGGCCGTCAGCTTCTGCTGGTCATAATTATGTGCAGTGTTGGGATAACTCGCAACAGATAATGTAACATACTTGATCATGAGAACAGCATGGAGTTCATTTTTGGCCCTAAACTTTTCCCCCTAAGTGCAGAGGTCAGAAACCTGAAGTTATGACGATAGCACGTATTCACATCTAAGATGCAAGTCCCCCCCCCCCCTTGTCTGTTACTTTTATTGTGGCTACCATCATTCTACGTATATTACAAAAATTATAAGACACGGGTGTACTCACAAATATACAGTCTAATAAAACATGACATATGAAGGAACCTTTTCCTGTTGTGGACCATTTCCAAGTAAATTGTTCTCTTATCCATAAATGAAACCTCCCACCTGGTGGCTGTTTATGTAATTACGTATATTTTCTGGGCTGAATCCACACATTTGTGCACTGGGTGTGCAGGCATGTCTGAAGCAGGGTGGGTACCAAAATATTATTCCACTGCAAACGGAAATGATATCTTTGTGTGCCTGTATGTGTGGTGGCGTATGAAGAATCACAAAAGTTAGCATGGAGCATGAATGCGGGCAGTGGGGAAGCACTCTCCTTTCACTCATGTTAGTATCAGCAAGGTTGTTTTAATAAAATGGAAACTGTTTTACTTCTGTTGGAACAGCTGGAAACAAAGTGAGAGCCAGAGTTATGGAGCCACCAGTAAATGCTCTGCAGAAAAGACCTACAGTTCACAGTCTGTTAGGCAGTCTGTTCAGGCTGCGTGACAGTCATTTGTTCATCTGGCTATGGAGTGTTTCTGTCCAGGTGATGACCTGTCCCTGTTAAGTATGGAACAACTGGAAGATGACAGAGAACAGAACAAACCAAATCCAAAGGAGCTTGGATTACCAATCTGGATTGCTAACTATAAAACACATACTGTTTAAATTAGACAAGGAGCGAACTAAAACAAATAGATTGGGAGGAGGCTGAGTGCAGTTTTTTAAAGTGGAATGTTGTGAAAAATTATTCTGAAAATCCAGTTGCTGTATTTTTTGAAGTGGTTTTAGGAAAACTAAGATTTTTTCATGCACTTCCTTCTGATATTCTTTACAGTCTGCCAGACTGGCATGATGCAAACTTATTTTCTTTGCCATTTTATTTTCAGAGCAAGGGATAGTCTACAACAAAAGTAACAAAAGTAAGAAATAGAGTAAGGGTGTGACTGCAGAAGGGTTTGACCAGAGTGGAATTAAGAGTACATAATAAAGTTATTTCTCCTTTGTATGAATGCCAGAGATGGATTGTTGGAATTCTCCATTTCCTACTTCCGTAATATAAATAAATTCATATTAAAATAGTGTGGTTTTTGCATTATGTGACTATCTGGTCTACAGTAAGTTAAATTCACACATAAAATATTCAGCAAAAACTTGGTAAACTTGTGATACAATTGATCTCAAGTTTAGAGGCCCTTAATAACAGTTCCAGTTTTTGAGCTTTGGCCAACATGTCCTTGCTGTTTAAAGATGGCTCATGGATAGTAAACCCAGGATGGTTGTCTCAGTTACCAAGATTATTATGGAAGATGGGGAACAAGGGAACAAGCATGTGATCTTAAAGGCGGTAAGTATTTTAGAAATTAGAATTGGCGCCTTTAGACTTTGAAGGAATCCAATATTTTTGTAATGTGCTAAGATCCATCTGAACCTCACCAACAGTTAGCTAAGGCCCTGAGGGATAGTTCAGTTGGTAGAGCATGAGACTCCTAATCTAAGAGTTGTGGGTTCAAGCCCCACATTGGGTGAAAGATTCCTGCACCGCAGGGGGTTGGACTATATGGTCCCTGTGTTCCAGATCTACAGTTCTGTGCAATCATACACCAAACATATTAGTCATCTTGAGGCTACATGTATGGCAGAGTTAAAGTGCAAACCCTGAAAAAGTAGAGTTGCAGCCTTTTCATCAGATGGTGTTGGTGTACTGTAAACCATTCCTAGGCCTATTTGCAACTTGAAATTCCTGGAACAGCTCTTGGACTCAGGAGCACCATTAAGCTGCAGAACTTTGTCACGGCAGAACTTTGCCATCAGTGACAACTGATGATAATAATAATAATAATAATCAGAGATAAAGTATCCTCTTCCCCAAGTTGTAATGACTTCGGGGATATTCGGATTCAACTTGAATTCACTTGCTCACAACCATTTTCTGTTCAACACCAGAAGAATGAATGCTGTGTGAGACCTGGTTAATGAAAAGGGAAGATAAAATAGCTACTCCACTCCACGTGGTGAATTTCTTTCCTGAGCCGCTGAAGCACAACTGGGAACATTTATTTTTCTGAATATTCCAAAATTGCAACATGTCCCCCTTTATCTTTTCTACCCTTGGCCTCCAGACCAAACCTATCCTGCTTCTTTAGCTGTCTCTCAAATGATGTTATAGACTCTTTCCCATGGCATGTACGTAATTAAAGCAAATTAAAACAATGTAAAAAAAATGTTTCTGGAATAAAACAAAATGGTCTTGTGTGGCAAAGTTGTCAGAAGGCATTGTGTGCCATGGAAAACAAGCATTTATGAGAGCCATAAAAGATTTAATAAGAAAGCTAACTTCAGTATTTTATATGATCTGTCCCACATGTCTATGCACATGTTTGGAGAGTGATCGTATTTCATATTTTTATTTATTATTATTAATACTAAGTTTTGTATAGAACATAAAACTGAGTTCTCCTGATTAGTGGTTGGATGTATTTTCAGCTGAGTAAATGGGAACGTTCAGAGACCATAGAACTATGCTTCCTGGATTACATTATTATCATTAATAATGATGATGATAAATTTATTACCTTTCCCTCAACAGCAGGTCCCAGGGTGAATTTAAAATTCAGATTTAAAGACAGTTAAAACAAATTGCAGTCGCAAGTATAGAAATAAGAATACTGAAAATGTTATTATATTTAGAAGAAAAGCATTAATAAAACTAGCCCAGATATATCACTAGATTTCTTGTACGATGTAATGCAGGGGTCAGCAAACTTTTTCAGGAGGGGGCCTTGTGGCCTCAGACCTTGTGGGGGACCGGACCCACCATCTCCGTAAGGAACCCCCTCTCCCGAAAGGACCGCCTGCCGCCACTCATGCCGCAGCCACCAACGCCGCCTCCGCAGCGTCGTCGGCCGCAGCCTCGGCCAGATGTCCATGGGGCGCAGAGCCCATGCTGCTGGCCTGGGCGGTGGAGGCAGCCTCCCCACAACCACCGCTTCCTCCCGCACAGCTCTTGGCCATACGCGGCCACCTCAGCAGGAAGGAAGGGGTGTTGCCCAGAGACGTCGGATTGGCTCCAGGAATTTCCTGCAGCCAATCCGAAGCTGTGCCAGCATCGCCGCCTGCCCATAGTCATCCACAGCTATGGATTGGCTGTTGGAACATGCTTGTAAAGTTTATAATAATCCTATTGCTAGTGACCCAAGACACTCATTTCAGAGTGAATAATGACTGTTGGTGATCTATTCCATTTGATTTGTGAGCTCTATGTTTTAAGAAGATTCCGAACAGCACGGGTTTAGTAGGATGTCCTAAACCTGTGCCTTGTTCAAAAGCCCCTCACAATGCCAACATTCCATCAGGGGATAGAAAGGCATTATTGGGCTGAAATTAGGAGCATGCTTTTACCCAGCCAATAATAATAATAATAATAATAATAATAATAATAATAATAATAATAATTTATTATTTATACCCCGCCCATCTGACTGGGTCATCTTAAATATGGCGTATCTTAAATATCCCTCTTGTTATGCATCTTGGCAGTTGCCTACACTGTAATCTGATATGTGGGCCTTCCACCTCCAGCCCTAGTATGTGGAATATATTCCAGTTCCATACTTTGCTTCGAGCTGCACTTGAGTAATGCATTTTGTTATAATTGTTAAAAATTATAGCTGAACACTTCCTTGACATTCCCAAGGAGCTGACTGTTGATTTATTTGGAGGATGATTTTCTTTATTCGGGATGATTTAAATGAACCACATATCTTTATTTGGCTGCACTGTACTTCTGTATTTCCACGTTGACACAATTTGAACTGTATCTGTTCACAGCAAGTGGCTCAGAACTCTCTTCATTTCTTTCAATGACAAATGTAGCATACATGTAAATAGGGGAGACCTTGTAGTTATAATACAGTTGGACAGCTTTTGATGAAGTCCCATGGCAAAGATACCAGAGAAAAATGGAGTAAGAGGACACATTCTCTGATAGGGAATATTTTTTGTTTGTTTGTTTTTTAAAGGAAGCAGAATATAGGGGAAAATGAACAGGTCTCATAATGGAGATCTGTGCTGGAACTGGTGGTAGAATTTACTGTGTTCATAAATACTTTGAGGTCAAGGTCAGCAATGATGTAGACAAATGGGCAGGTGCCACCTAAGTATTCAGAATGGTGAAATCCAAAGCATAGTGTGAAAAGCTGCAGTACAGTGAGTCAAAACTCTTGGCGAGTGCAGCAAAATGGCAGACGAGGTCCATTGTTAGAAAATGCAAAATGACATACAGTGGGACAAAATCAACAAACAGTACCGCCTATAAGCTTATGGGATTCAAATAGTGCCCACGAGGGATATTAGGATCATGATTGGTGGCTTACTACAAACATTTATGGCAGTAACTAGAACATAGGATGGTGGTAATAGGGGGCAAATCACACTCTTCTCTTGCCCCAGCCTGGTGGGATTTTACAGCATGGCAGGGCAACTGCTACAGCCATAGCTCTGCTACAGTGGCAGCTGGGGCCACAGGCAGTGACCAGTAGTTGGCCAACAGGGTCCAGTAGGGCTGGCAGAGGAACACCACTGCCCCATCTAGCGCCCCCCCCAATCCCTATGCAAAGGACTGCTCTGCTAGTGTTTTGCAACAGTAAAAGAGGGAAAGAGGCAGATTTAAACATTTTAAAGTAAGAAAGGAAAGTTCACATCCTGTTTAAAAGGACAATTTTGAATTAAGCAAAACAAGAAAAGTAAGTGCTTTGAATAATTAATTTAATAATGTATCCTATACTTGTGGAGGTTTTGTATCGTATTTGCTGCTAAAAATAAAGTTGTGAATATTGTGTAGGAATACATTAGCCCAAACTCCTTAACAATTATGAAGTAAGTAGGTGTTAGACAAATATGTCATTTTTATGCTGCATAATATTACAATTTAAGGAGATGATAAATATTCCAGATTATATTACTTGGCAGTGTTGCCTTTCTTCTTCCGGATGAAATTTCATTTTATGTCATTTGGCAGAACTCATTTGGTCCCACCAGGACTCCATAAAAGTGCATCAAGAGCCTGGGTGCTTATTTATTCCAAGTCTGCACCCATATGACACTGTTCTAAAACAGCAAATGAATATATTTCCCATTTATTAGCAGAGCTTTTGGCGGTTTGTGATAGTACTCCTTCTGCATCAAATCAGAGGTCCGTCTAGCTCAGTTATCCTGTCCTAAATCATAGTCTGATTCAGCTTTTCAAGGACGCCTATAATAACACTTAACACCGCTAGAATTTCCCCCCCCCCCCCGCAGATTCTTCCATTTGTCTCTGGCAAAGTTTGTAGACTCAATGATACACAAAATATTTAGGAATCTGAAGAATTCTATGCTAGTGTTCTGACTTGCATGCATTTCTCATAAGCAGGAGTGGAATCCCGTGAGGTCTAGTGGTCAGCACCTTAGCAGCTTTCTTCATTGCCCCTATAACAACACAGAAAATTCTCCTGGATAACATCAGAAATATCCGCTCATCTGGAGACTCGGGGGCAGTGGCATCTGCTGCATGGTGTGGCCCTGGCTACTCCATGCGGGGGGACCCCCATCTTCCCACGTGGCTGGAGAAGAGGAGGGTCATTTGGCACCACCCTCCTCCGGTTGCTCTGGATCACTGGAGTGGGCGGGCACTGGCCTGCAAACCAATTAGGCATAGGGCCGTAGGGCTGGACTGGACCCATTCCTACTGTACAATGGTGCCTCGCAAGACGAAAAGAATCCGTTCTGTGATTCTCTTCGTCTAGCGGTTTTTTCATCTTGCGAAGCAAGCCCATTGACGGATTAGCGCTATTAGCGGCTTTTAGCGGCTTATCTGCTGATCGGATCAGCTGATAAGCGGCTTAGCGGCTTAGAAAAAGGGGGGGAGGGAAAAAAACCAGCAGGAACTCGCAAGACATTGTCGTCTTGCGAAGCAAGCCCATAGGAAATTCGTTTTGCGAAGCACCTCCAAAACGAAAAAACTCTTTCGTCTAGCAAGTTTTCCGTCTTGCGAGGCAATCGTCTTGTGGGGCACCACTGTACTGTATTTAGATGGCTTACCCCTGATTTTTGCTGCTGCTGTTCCACTTGTATTCTTAACTGGCAGGCTTTGGGTTTGAAGTCTGGTTTCCCACACACCCCACTCAACCTTTTCAGTGCCAGGCTGTACAAAAGTAATTCTGTGAAAAGTTACCAAGTTAAAAACAATATTTTCTTACTCCACTAATCTGCTTCCAGTGTTGAATGAGTCATCTCTACTCATCATAGTAACAAAGTAAAGCCCAAAACAAACTAGCTGACTTCTTCCATGGGAACAACGTAGCAAAGCAAGAAAAATGATTTGTTTTTCTATATCTGATGGAAACCACTGAATGTAAAGAAGGGGTCAGTCAAATCAGTATTTTATGGTGCTGAAGGTTATAAACTAAAATTGAGCTGAAGGACAATTCACACATTTCCCAAACCCCCTCTAAGACTATGCAGATATAAGAGTCCACTGGAATTTCCAACAACCTTAAAAATCATTTAAAAAGTGAAGCAGCTACACCACAAGACAGAATCATTCAGACATGACACATAACTAGTACTGTAAGGGTGGAAATGCACATTCCCATCACTATGGCAGTACTGATGGAAGTCCACATGTCTTCATTCAAACTCTGGCAGCACAGATGAGGGTTCCATTGGATCCTTTGCATCTGGATGCATGGCTGATTCACAACCAGACATGAATCTGCATCCAATCTGCACAGCTCCCAGTCCACCAAAGGAATCTGCTGATGGAAGTTTGATTGAGTGCAACAGCTGATACACTTCATGCATTACATACTTTTTCCAGGTTAGCAGAAGCACAAAGACCGCGTAGATCAGGAAAATAAAGAACCAAATTAGCTATATGTTTCGGATAGGATTGGTTTTATCTGAACATAAAAGCAAAAGGAAGAGTTGATTTGTAAGCAGGTATCAGAAGACAAAGGCCTCATCTGCACTATACATTTAAAGCAGTATCATAGAATCATAGAATTTAGGAGTTGGAAGGGACCCCAAATGTCATCCAGTCCAACCCCCTGCAATGCAGGAATCTCAACTAAAGCATCCATGACAGATGACCACTCAACCTATGCTGAAAACCTTCAAGGAAAGAGAGTTCACCACACTCTGAGTGAGTCTGTTCCACTGCTGAACAGCTCTTACCACCAGGAAGTTCTTCCTGATTTTTAGTCGGAATCTCCTTTCATGTAACTTTAATCCATTGGTTTGAATTCTACTCCCCGGAGCAGGAGGGAACAACCTGCTACATGTGACAGTCCTTTAGCTATTTGAAGATGGCTATCATCTCTCTTCTCAGTATCCTCTTTTCCAGGCTAAACATAACCAGCTCCCTCAGCTGTTCCTCATAAGGCTTGATTCCAGACCCTTGATTATCTTGGTTGCCTTCCTCTGCACATTCTCCAGCTTGTCAATATCCTGCTTAAATTGTGGTGCCCAGAACTGGACATAGTATTCCAGGTGTGGTCTGAGCAAGGTAGAATAGAGTGGTGCTGTTTTTGATGCTACACCACACTGTTGATATTCTTGCAACACCTAACACAGCCCAACACAGCTATATTTATATTCAGGAGTGGCCTGAGATGTTTCGGCAGCTGACACGAAATGCCCTGTTGTTGCCCCTGTGATAGGAGTGCAAACTCCATAGGGAGTCTTACCTGACGGGAAGTGGATGGAAGATCCTTTCTGGATCCTCACACTTGCCAGTGGGGCTTTGCATTAGCTACTCCCTTCAGCAGAATCCAATGCAAAGTCCCAACACACCATGGGGTGGGAGGAGCAGGGGACAGAGCAAAGCTGGGTGACAGAATACCTCCCCTCTCGTTGACTCGGCAGGAGGGGAGGCATTCCCCAGAGCTTTGCCACCAGTCCCTCTCTGCCCCTAGAGGTTGGAGAGACTGGCAGCAGAGCTGGGCGGTAGAACGGGCACTCTACCCCTGGGAGGATGCCGCGTGAGGCAGCCACGTCACCCAGCCTCATGGGTGGGCCGGCTCTGTATATGGGAATGGGACAAATTGTTCAGAACATGCTGACTTCGTACAATGAATCTCTTCTATAAGTTTCCATTGTTTCTTTCCTCTAAGTTCAGTTAAAAAGGTGGCAGGAAGAAAGGGGCACCTTCTGCTATCTTTAATAAACCTTGAAATATGCAATTACCCCAAAACACCTGGAAAATGTTCAGCGGTATCTAATCAAATAAATATTGAGAGTGGGGATATAAAAATTAATCTGTCTTATGGGGCTGCACTGCCAGATGAGGTTACCCAGTTGGGTTCACCTTTTCTTCAAATCAATCCATGCTTGGCTGATTTACTACAAGTCCTGGAATTCACTTCTTTGGTTACTGCAAGCTTGTCTCCGCCGTAAAAGTGTAATCCAGTACCCGTTGCTCTGCAACTTGATATGAGATGAGAATGAGGTGTTTCTAGGGAAGCAGATGTTTGATTCACATGTATAGAATCCTAGATCCAAATCTTTCTAAACAATGGGTAGATTTGTTGAACTTGGCTTGTTCGACATGGCCAGGGTTCCATTAAGCAGGGTGGAACATGTCAATTTGACGGCAAGGTAGCCATTTGAGCATACCATGGAACTCCTTTGTGTAACAATCCCTGCACTTGTGTGTTTGCTGCTGTTAAAAAAAAAAAAACCTATACCCTGCAGTACGGAAGAGAAAAAAGTGTGTGTGTTAGGATATGAGCCAACAATACTGAGCCTTTAGGATAAAGTCTTTCTGGAATGTATTACTTTATTTCCATTAGTATTTCACACTTTCCCAAAGGCCCAAGGCAAGCCATAAGATGTGTTAAACACAATTACAGCATACTAATAGAAAACATAAAAACCAATGACTTATAATAACCTGATCCTTGCTTAGCCTGTATAAGTGGTGGCGCTGCAGGAAATGGGGGAGGGAAAATATAGGACAAAATAGGTTGTGGGGGTAAGTTCTGTTTTACATGTATTAATAAAGCTCTTGGAGGGAATACAGTAAACTCATCTGCTTGTTCAGCACCTGCACTTTGAATGCTGTCCAGCTTTTGGTGGATTGTGCGAGTAATTAGGAGGTATTCATTCTCCACGGTTCTTCTGCTACTGTCTTAAGGTACAGGTGAAACACTGTGCACTAACAGAAGAACAGCCATGCTAGATCTGACCCAAAGGCCTATCTCATCCCACAGTGGCTAACCGGATGCCTGTGGGAAGCCCTCAATAGGATAGGAGTGCATTAGACCTTTCATTCAGCTGTTCCTCTGCAGCTGGTATTCAGAGACATACTCCCTCTGATCCATTAATTTGTCTAATCAGCTTTGGAATCTACCAGGGTTTGTGGACATTACTACTCCATCTTGTAGTGAATTGCGTTACAGTGGTGCCTCGCAAGACGAAATTAATTCGTTCCGCAAGTCTCTTCGTCTTGCGGTTTTTTCGTCTTGCGATGCACGGTTTCCCATAGGAATGCATTGAAAATCAATTAATGCGTTCCTAGGGAAACCGCCTTCAGACCAGGTCCGGGGACAGTCTGTCCCCGGACCTCTTCTGAAGGCTGGGGGGAGGGGACAAGGGCTTTTCTTTCCACCCCCAGCATTTAAAAAAACCCCGGGACAGCGGAGGACTTCTCCGCTGTCCGGGCGATCTTAAAATGCTGGCGGGCGGCATTTTAAAATTGCCCCGGACAGCGGAGGACTTCTCCGCTGTCCGGGGCGATTTAAAAGCCCCTGGGAAGGCAGGCAGGGGGGACAAAGACTTTTGCCCCCCGCCAGCCTTCAGAAGAGGTCCTGGACCTCTTCTGAAGGCGGGCGGGGGGCCAAAGTCTTTGCTCCCCCCCGCCTGCCTTCAAAAGGTGTCCCCGCTGCGGCGGGAGGTGTCCCCTGCCCCCCCGCCCGGCTTCGGAGCACCGGGAGAAGCCATCTCCCCGCAGCCCCTTGCTGCAAAAGACGTAAAACTGTTTTTATAAACTGTTTTTATTACCAAATTAATCTTTTGGGCACTTTCAACTTATAAAATCCAACTTTTAAGTCTCCTCACATTACTGGAAAGCCACAGAGGCAGACATTTTGTTGCCCGGGACAAGGTACATGGTACCCTTTACCAGCCACATTTTTGGGGCGTCTGAGGCTGAAAACCCCACAAGTACTTCTTTCCCCTCTCCTCCCTGGTAGTAAAAACACCACAACAATAAATTAAATAGCTAACCATTTTTTGCCCTTTCATGACACCCAAATTATCTGCTTGACGTGGCCTCCCACTCTACCTAATAGTAGGGCTGGCACTGCAAGGGGGGCAAATATGCTCACAGTTACACCAAGTGTGATCACAAATCACTTTCTGCCAAATAGTTACAGAGCGATCCTGTAGATTGCAGGAGGCATTCCGTTGTACAAGTAGGATTATGTGGTTTGTGGAATAAACTACATATTTCCTGCTTCAACAAACAGCCAATAATTGGAAGCATGATTTTACCCTGCAATAAGCAGTACTGGGTGCAAAATAGTCATATATTGGGTGATGTTGAAAATCACTTGTTTGGGGGATTTAAGCAACCCACTCTCTCCCAGCTTCAGCCCCTCCTTCCCAATATGCAATAAGGGGAATAATACTGCTGATTTACCTTTCACCATTGGTCTGATCCAGCAGGCTATTCTCCTGTTCTTAATGGTGGGGAACCTGTAGCCTTCCATATATTGTCAGACTCCAGCTCCCGTCAACCCTAGCCAGCCTGCCTGGCCAGTGGCTGGGGTTGATGGGAATTGAACTCCAGCAACATAAGAGGGACATATAGGTGCCTTGTCCCACCCTTACAGGGTTGTTGTAGGAATTGCAACTACATAATGCATTTGAAGTGCTTTTAATACACAGGAATGATATACAAATACCACTGCAAGATCAAGTACCCGGTAATAAAATTAATACTCATGCATTGCAGATGTACCAAATAATACTGTGGCCCAATATTTTCTAAGTTAGAAGAAAACAACAACATTGTGTATAGTTTATGGATTGCAAATTTAAAGATCACGTTACAGACTATTAAAATATTATGATAGATATAAAATGACATGCTTCAGAACTTAATGCAGCAAGTAGTTTATGGACTGTAGTGGAAGGAAATTTCATAAGAATCTCTGCAAATTTTGCTGGCCCTGCTAATCTAAATCTCCTGGGAAAGGGAAGGCAGTCTTGTTTGGAGCCGTAACTATATTTTTTAGGGGGGTCCACTGCATAAAAATACAAAATAAAAACACAAAATACATAATAAGAACAAGACAAACCAACAATGACCCCCTCCCTGAAAAACACACATTTAAAATGACATAGAATGTTAATCAGCCAAAGGCCTGGTTGAAGAAGAACATTTTTGCCTGGCGCCTAAAGGTGTATAATGATGAACCTCCCTGGGGAGAGCATTCCACAAATGGGGAGCCACTGCAGAAAAGACCTGTTCTTGTGTTGCTGCTCTCCGGACCTCTCATGCAGAAGTCGCATGAAAAATACCCATCCTAATAGATCCCCCCTTGCCAACAAAGGTCCGTATAGTAAAAGCTATGGTCTTCCCAGTAGTGATGTATGGAAGTGAGAGCTGGACCATAAAGAAGGCTGATCGCCGAAGAATTTATGCTTTTGAATTATGGTGCTGGAGGAGACTCTTGAGAGTCCCATGGACTGCAAGAAGATCAAACCTCTCCATTCTGAAGGAAATCAGCCCTGAGTGCTCACTGGAAGGACAGATCGTCAAACTGAGGCTCCAATACTTTGGCCACCTCATGAGAAGAGAAGACTCCCTGGGAAAGACCCTGATGTTGGGAAAAATGGAGGGCACAAGGAGAAGGGGACGACAGAGGACGAGGTGGTTGGATAGTGTTCTCAAAGCTGCCAGCATGAGTTTGACCAAACTGCGGGAGGCAGTGGAAGACAGAAGTGCCTGGCGTGCTCTGGTCCATGGGGTCACGAAGAGTCGGACACGACTAAATGACTAAACAACAACAACAAATAGATCTCCCACCTCTACAGAGGGGGGAAAGATGCTGAAAGCATAAATCTCAACAGGAAATGATCTGACTATGACAAGGGGTAGACTACAAACAGTGGAATTCCCAGCAAGAAATGGATGCTACACATGCTCTGCACAGCACCAGGGACCTCTGTCTACAATGGGCTCGGACTCCCTACCAGAGCCTGTCTAGAAGAAAAAATTGTTGGTCTTCAGAAAGGAAGAGTATGCAAAGACAGGCACTTCTCAAGCACTCTTGAGGCTTGCAAGTGCTTGTTGGAATGTGTGCAAAGCTTCAAGCCTTTTCAGGATGAAAGGGATGGCAGTGACCCATCCCCATTACAACCTGGCAGAGAGAACTCTTGGAAAACAAATAAGGTTTCCCCTCCTTATGCAGTCAGCATGAAAGCTCATAATAATCAAGTCTACTTAACATCTGAGCCAAGGTTAGTTTGACCTTCACTAGCTTTTGGAGCAATTGACTCCTGCCTCTCTGTAAAGATGCTTAGGTAATTTCAAAGAAGCTCAGTAAAAGGAATTATAGGGCACAGATATTACACCCATGTGGACAGCAAGATCTGGGATGTGCAAGGGCAAAAAAGGGCAGGGGTAGAACATTGTATTGCAAAACAGCCATTCTTTGTGGATGGTGCACAACAGTGTTTTAAACACCTTTTCTTCTGCAAAGTGTTTTGATTTAGTTAGGTGAATCACCCAAATTCTCTTGTGTTAGGTAAAGGTAAAGGGACCCCTGACTGTTAAGTCCAGTAGCGGACGACTCTAGGGTTGTGGCGCTCATCTCGCTTTATTGGCCGAGGGAGCCAGCGTACAGCTTCCGGATCATGTGGCCAGCAAGACAAAGCCGCTTCTGGCGAACCAGAGCAGCGCACAGAAACGCCGTTTACCTTCCCGCCAAAGCGGTACCTATTTATCTACTTGCACTTTGATGTGCTTTCGAACTGCTAGGTTGGCAGGAGCAGGGATCAGGCACAGGAGCTCACCCCGTCGCGGGGATTTGAACCGCCGACCTTCTGATTGGCAAGCCCTAAGTTTTCAGTGACCAGTCTTATGTGAAAGTGGTGCTTCTACATGGTGGTTTGTTGCAGAATTGATGTTGGCAATGCAACAGCAAGGATCACTCTGTGTCTTAATTAAAGGCTAATTCTGTTATCAATAAGTCAGCTAACAAAGAGGGAGTTGTTTAGCAACCAGGCAGAACGTTGTGATCTCTACTGAGGTAGCATGTTTTCTAATTGGCTGTGTAGTTCTGAGATATTTTTTCCTCTATATGTTTCATTGAATATCTCCTTACAAGGCCTGAACTAAAAAGACAAAGCCTCTTCGCTGCTTTCCCCTCAAATTATACACTGTTTTAATTCAGCATGCTCAGTAAAGTGTTATCAGGTCTTTTCTCTCTCTCTGGACTCCATTTGTGTTAATTAGGTGACTTTGCTAGCACTTGGTATTGCTTATGTATGCAATTTTTCCACAGGATCCACACAATGTTTTAATCAAAATGGCATCCCTTTCCCTCCTTCGCTGCCTGGATATAATACAGATTTACCATTTCTATGGGGTCTTTTTTCCTTACCAAATTTTCCATGGAAGCAATATATCCTAACTGAATGGAAAAATAATACGAGGCAGCATTTTGATTATGGTGGCATCATGTGGACAAGTTCGCAATAAACCCAAGGAGCCCCAGTCCCAAGTTGTACTGACTTGTTGATATTTCTACCATAGACTCATGGGCGGAGCCATGGAGAAGCAGCTCCCACCCAGAAATAACAAATGAAAGCAAGAAATAATCTATTACATTTTGGAAGAGGGCGCACTGTTTTATAAGAAATTTGTCATTAAATATAGGGCAGGAACACAGTTGTTTCCTCCCCCTTTTTTGCATTTTGCACAAAGTTATATAGATATTTTGTTTTACCTCTATAATCCGTAGCCTACCGTCATAACGCTATTCAGTGATGGCTTCAGGTGATGATTCCTTTTAGATCACACCAGGCCTTTAAACACTGTTTATAAAGCAACTGGAAGAGACTGCCATAATTGGAAAGAGTTTGACCTTGTGTTTCTGAGAAGTCATATAAGCACATTCCTCAGGAGCTATGTAGGAGGAAGCATTTTGTCTGGGAACAGCGAAAGAGTTTACGCAAACAAGATACTGCTCTTTGAAAAACTGAGTTCTTTTATGTGGCATCCCTTGCTCACCACGACAAATGAACCATTTTTAGAGATGCTCCTCATTTCAGCAAGCAACATGCTCTGTGATTCCTACCTATTCACATATGTTCTTTTGTTTCCAGAGGCATTTTCGTGTTGTAGATTTCCTTCACCATCTCATGAACACGTGTTAAAAGTCATGCATGCATTTTAAAATGTTCTTAGGGAACATTTTGTACTTTACACCAGTATCATCATGCCAAAAATACATATAAGCACAATTCATTTTGCAGCAATAAATCTCCATAATTTGTACTTGAAGTCTCGAAAAGATATGCTGTCAGGACAGCGGGGATGTCCTGATAAGAAAAGGCTTGTAAACAAATATGAACAAACATACACATAGGTAAAGGCAAAGGTACCCCTGCCCGTACGGGCCAGTCTTGACAGACTCTAGGGTTGTGCGCTCATCTCACTCTATAGGCTGGGAGCCAGCGCTGTCCGCAGACACTTCCGGGTCACGTGGCCAGCGTGACAAGCTGCATCTGGCGAGCCAGCGCAGCACATGGAACGCCGTTTACCTTCCCACTGGTAAGCGGTCCCTATTTATCTACTTGCACCCGGGGGTGCTTTCGAACTGCTAGGTTGGCAGGTGCTGGGACCGAACGACGGGAGCGCACCCTGCCGCGGGGATTCGAACTGCCGACCATGCAATCGGCAAGTCCTAGGCGCTGAGGTTTTGCCCACAGCGCCACCTGCGTCCCTTACACATACACACATATAAATCATTAAAATTGTGTGTGTGTTACACGTAAGTTCTGGTTTGATGTTACTTTTCAAATGCACTATGAAAGGGAATGTGTGACAGATATTCTCCCTCCCCCAATAGAAAGCAAAACAGTATTCATCTTTATCAGAGATCTTGAATTTGAGAATTCAGATAGACTCCTGGTCAAGTGAAATGTTCATTATCAACAGAGGTGAGTTGGGGAAGGCAGATGGGCAGAGGAGATACATAGAAGTCCAAGTCACATTACATATCCAGTTTAGAAAGTAACATCAGATCTGGCACTTTGTTTAGGGGAAGAGTTTTATAGGTGTATTTCTGTCATATTTTAAAAAGGCATTCAGGTTCCTCTAATTTAGCTGTTAGATTAGGAATGCAGATGGAACTTTCCTGCCTTGTGAAGATGCAAAGTCCTCTGCTATTGCCACATGAAATTTACCACATGAATGGAAGAATGGGATTTCAGGAGCTTAATTATACACCTTCTGCTAGCCAGACAAGATATGAAATGTAGAGATAAAGGTCTGGAAACCTTATGGAGGGCACCTATCAGGAAAGGCCTTTGAATCTATGTCTCCTTATCAAAAAGTACTTTATTTAGAATAGAGTACTTACATCTCACTTCATAGCCTTCAAAGGCTCCAAGTGGCTTACTAAATATTTGCACAGTACAAGTTATTGTATTACGATCATATTTTAATACAAATCCAGGTGCATTTTTCCTAGAAGAACAAACTAGAAGACAGCCTTTTCAATTTATGAACTTGATTACAATGGGGAGGGGATACCTGTGGATTAGGTTGGGCAAACTTGTTTCAGTCAGCAGAAAAGAAAGAAAACCACTTAAAACACCAGTAAAGGGACATATAGCATGCATGTTATATACTGTATGTAAGGAAGGGTCTGTTATGAAGTTGGCGGTAAAAACCACAAATCTATGATTACCCAGGCTAGGAATCAAAGGAAAGCACTCAAGAAGTTTAGCAACATTCTAAAATTGCTCATGTTTTTAAGTGACGTTTGTTCCTTTTTCCACTGTAAAGTTGTTCAGGCTGATACAGGCTCATCCAACTGAGCCCATAGTATCCTCTTCCAGCCATAATAAAGCCCCTAAACTGAAAATCTCTGGCTTTAGCTTGCTTTAGCTCAGCCGTTCCTATTTGCTTGTTGAATGACTGTTCTGGTTATTCAGCAAGCACCATGAGAAATGCGGACTCACGTTGTACCAGATCTTTATAGTCCACAGCGGTAGCGCTGCTGGCTGTCTCTAGATTGCTTGCCGTGTTCCATCTCTGACTTCTCCCTGGGGACCTGATTTAGCTGGCCTTCTTTCTTATGTTCTTCCCTGACCTGGAGGGCTAGAACTGTGTCCAGTAGACTGCCTGTAGTTCCAGTCTTGGCTTGTTTCAGCATATGTTCTTTGGTGCATCATTCTACAGAAACCATTGGATAGGCCTAGGGACTCTAGTTTGATTTGCTTTAGACTTTCTTCCTGGCTCTGGCTCCAGAGCTGTCTTGCCAGCATGGTCCTGACAGCCCTCAAGTGGCAGATCTCAACTGTAAGCCTTTGTCAGCAGACACAGTGCAATATCTGCATGGTAGATCCGTCATAATGCTGCTTTATCTTGACAATGCCAAGTATGGCATTTGCTGTTCTGTTCTTCAGTGTGAGCTATGGAGTTGGATTTCTTTTTTGCTGTTTCTTGGGGTTTTTTTTGTGTGGGATTACTCTTTGTTGACTCTAGAAGATATAATGAGTCTGTAATAACACAAGAGACACAACCCTGGAAGGAGAAAGCCTAGATTCATCCCGTGGATCAGAGAAGTATAATTCACAAAATATTTATGTACTGCTGTATAAATAAAGTGGGAAGTGGAAGCTTATGAGACTTAGCAGAAAACTGACATGTCAGCATCAAATGTTCCCATAACCAAATTCAGTATACATTTTTCAAGAACAAGGATGTCTGATTCTTTCCCCCTCCTTATACCCTTAAACTTATTTCGAAATACACTATATTTCTCAATATACTAATGACAACACATCCCTTTGGAACTTCTTCCTTGTCCCTACATAGCAACTGATGTAAATGAAACCAATGTGGTGCCTGACGTTCCCTGCATCTGATGCAGTCGATAAATGTTAACAAAGGAAAGGCAGCTATTGGCAGTCCGCCTTCTAGCATTCTAAAATATCTCTGGACCCCAACTAGGCAATTACTGAAATAATAAAATGTTCAAAGGTCATGAAAAGAAGAGAAGGCCTTTTATTTCACATCAGGTATACAGTGACCCCTAATCAGTGTGCTGTGTCATCACTTCTAAATTAATTTGATGAGAATTTACATTCCGCCTTGCATAAATCTGTTTGAATGCCTAAGAGGTATACTAAAAAAAATAAAAATTGTCAGGCAGAGCCAAATGTCAATGTGCTCTCTTAAAAGCCCCAGCAACAACAGAGAAGTTGGCTTTTTTAATAAAGGACACCTGGAAAAATCTAGGAAGGGAAGGTTAATTGATGGCCAAAGTTAATGTCAGTTGCATTCATTGCAACTAGGTTGTCTTGTATTCCTTTGATGTTTCTGGGATCTCCAATTGTTGCTTGCTGAAGGTGCTTGCTTTTTGCTCACCTTGTGACAAAGAGCTTTTCAGCCAGAAAGACTTACATTGAGTTTAGTTAAAAGCTGTCAAGTGATATATTGGTGAGGGTTTTGGGTTGCAGTTTATGTTCTCAGTGAGCCTGAGTTGGATAGCTGGAACTAAAATTTGTACAAATTGTGACTGACCCTAAGATTGGTTAATCTGCCTGGGTGTTTTCATCTTTTAAAGCAGCAGTTGCTCCCATTTTTCTGTCTATCTCTCCCAGCTACTAAAATATAAAACTTAGTTTCCAGAATGTTTGCAGCTCAAGGCAAGGAATCTGAAAGGACTTTCCGAATCACTTGTTCTGTCAGTCTAGCCCCTGAAAAATTTGGACTGCTAATGCTAGATATAAAGGCATAATGCAGTCTCTCCCGTGGTGTGGAATGCTTCTGGATAAAAGACTTCAAAATATCATTCCTCCACAGTTACACATGCAGACATGTGTGTTAAAGTGTGATTAGGCACATGTCCAGGCTTACTGTCGGGGAAGAGCTGTAGCTCATTGGAAAATCCACGTTCAGTCCCTTGCATCTCCTGGTAGGGCTGTGAAAGGCCTCTGAGAGCCATTGTTAGTCAATGTAGACAACACCAAGCAGTCAGTTCTGAGCCAGCTGGATAACTCATCTAACCCAGTACAAGGCAGCCTGTCAGGCATGCTTTGACTTTAATTTCATAACACACGTGAAAAGCATGAATGTTGGTTAAAACCCAGCATACACATTTGTCACACTGAGTATTAAAGACACACACCCTTCTATTCACATTGAAGCTGTTCGTTCTTGGAAGCAAAACTTAGTTTCTCTTAGAAGATTATGAGCTAATTTCTGGCATGAATTCAACCTTGGGCACCTGTTGTCGCAATAGCATCTTCTTTTATTAGGCTGCCAAGAGTATACTCAACATTTAATACTGAAAGTACCAAGGCTTTATGTGGACACCATAATCTGGTGCATAAACCTTTATTATTTTGTGACAATCGCATATATTTTTAGACCTTCGAAGGAAAGCTTACTTTGACTTCCTTATTTGCAGAACAACACAATATGGCAAGGGCAAGTCAGGATTAAAAAACACAGTGGGGCCCTGTTTCTGATCTACTCTTAGGCAGCAAAACTTTCTGTTCATTTAGATCAGAGCGGGGACAATCCATGGGCCTTACCAGCCCCCAGCCCCTGCTTTCCATGTGTCCTCTCAAGACCCCTCCCAATTTAGGAATTTAAAGATCTGCATTTTAAGAAATTAAAATGCACAATACTGCCTAAAAGCACAGCTAGGTCACATGCCCCCCACCCCACCCCCACCCCGCAAAAAATGGATCCAAGCTGGTTTAAGGGAAAATTCATCAGAATACAATAGTTCTCAATAAACAACAGGATAGATATTGCTATGTTCGCCACTACTCAAACCAGCAGTGGAGAACGTTCTGGATGAAACTAAATGAGAGTGTGTACACAGCCACAGAATATACACTACTATTGTGGCTTCTAAAATGTAATTATATTTTTTTTTGAAAAAAATTAATTAAGCTACACATTTCACCCCTGGGATATTTCATCAAAACATTCACATGCACGCTTGGTAATTACTTCTATCCTGTCTATAAATTATGAAGTCGTCGCTATTGGCTCATTCATTATTTCAGTCAGAATGCCTCCAGAGGCATTTGTGTATTAATTTGAATTTCTAACCAGCCCCGTTTGTAGGCTTAGAGTAAAAAAACAAAAACAAACCCTCCAACATCCAATAGCTAACAATATCAAATATGCTAAAAATGGAGATTAAAAATATACAACCTAAAATTTTCCCATGCCAATCCCCAGTAACGGAAAGCATGCTTAGTGGAGTCTTAAATAGTTTGTGGGAAATTCATATGTTCATACTTTAGCAAATCAGAGAGAGTGAATTCCCAAGACCAGAGATCGTCTGCTGAGCAAGCCCTTGTCAGACTTGTGTGATGGAGACCAAGGAGCTGCTTAAAGGGCTGCTTTCAGCAGTAGTGGTAAAGAAATGAATTATGGGTAAGGACTGTTAGAAGACTGGTAATACTCAGCGCCTTGGGTTAGGAACATGGGGAGCTGCCTGATGCCAAGTCAGACCATTGGTCTCTTTAGTCCACATTGACCGAGAGTGGATCATGAAGTTTTCTCTCCTTGCCCTACCTTGAGATGCTGAGGATTGAACCCAAGACCTTTTGCATTAAAAACATGCACTCTGTGACTGAGCCTCAGCCCGTCCCAAAGTATGAGATTATGTTTGAGAGGCACACAAAGCCTCTGATGCTTCTGGTAATTCCCTTGACACGATTAGGCAGTGTTCTTTATACCAGATGTAAACTTCAAGCAGCACAGAACTCATTGGAACAGACTCTCTTTAGTGGTGGATGGTTGCTAGATCTCAGATTAGTAGGGAGGGTTACTGCTGTCTTTCAAGACTAGGCAAAAGGCATACTTGGCCATTGCCAGTAATGGTTACATTATTAAAGCAGGAACAGTTTAAGTAAAACCACAATGATCATGCATATAAAGTATATCGTGTCTGTTTTGCCACTTAGCAGTCAGCCAAAAAGGTCCTCTGACATGTCCCAAAATGCTCCTTTCTTCATTGGGCAGTTGCTCCAGCCCTTTGACCATTTTGGTTGCCCCTTTTCTGACCCTTTTCCATATCTGCAGCGATCTTTTAAAACGTGACCAAAAAATGTACACAGTATTCCAAGTGTGGCTGCACCATAAATCTGCATGAATACGTGGGAATAATACACTAATAAAAATGAAACAAACCAGAACAAAGGTGGCATTGGAAGGTCTCTTTTCAAATCACGGGAAGCCTAAAGTTTGTTATCTTAGAATCATAGAGTTGGAAGGTACCCCAAGGGTCATCTAGTCCAACCCTCTGCAATGCAGGAATCTTTAGCTCCAATGAAGCAGTTGGCAAGTCTATTAGGAGGATACTAAAGGAAGCTAGTAGACTTTGGTGCTTATAACAGCATTGAAGTAGTCTTGGATATAAAACAGCTTTTCCCAACCATCCACATATTTTAGACTACAGCTCCCATCATCCCTGACCATTGGGCATACTTTGGCGGGGGCTGATGGGAGTTGTAGCCCAAAACATTGGAAGGTAGTAGGTTGGGGAAGGCTAATACAAAGAATGGTTCTGGTGCTCATAGCACTTGTGTGGCTTCCATGCTAGTTTCCCTTGAGCATTGTTGTCAGTCATGTTGTGGAATGATGACAGGCCTGCATTTTGCTAAAAAGATGCATATCTGCCCAAATGGCCTACCTGCAGGCACACATGTTGATAATTAAGGAAACGGAGGTTCTTTTAAATTACTTTAGACATTCCAGCCTTCATTTTATGAGGCTTTCTATTCATGAGTTCACAGTACAAGGACTTCATAACCCAAGCTTTTGTTTCTCAAGTTGCATATGCTCACGTTGGACAGAGAGGAAGATCTGCTTTTATTCAGAGTTCAGTTTTCAGGGGAAGTGGGTCTGCGTGGCAAGCAAAGGTTAGGTTCCATCCAACTTTCTCTTTTGCGTGCATGTGTGTGTGTGTGTGTGTTCCATCTGTATAGATTTAATATAAGTTAACAAAGCTGATTATGCAATCAGGGTTTTTCCTCTCAGAAAGTGAACAATATTAATGGTAAGGCTGAGAACATTAGCTTCAGTTTTACAACTGTGCCAGAACTTAGAGCAAATAAAACAATAGCCACATACACATGCTTTCCATCTGTTACGCTGTCGTTGCCATTTATGTAGTCACAGTGATAGCAGATAAAATAGGCTGTCATCCAGAGCTCCATTGGGCTCTGATTCTCCCAGAGAGCTTTGCATTTAGCAGGGAATGCGCAGCATCCTCAGAGTTAGGAAGCAGGGCTCATTTCATCCCGTTCTGCCGAAAGACCAGCTCCATCAGGCCTCCCTCTCCCTCAAGAGTCCCCTGACAGCAGCTATTCCATCAGGCTGCCTCAGTAGGAAAGATGCAGTTTGCAAGAGATATTAAAAAGTATCTGTAAAGTTAAAAGCAAATAATTACAGCATTTATTTAAAAAACCCAATAAAAATCAATGATAAACTAATAATGATGATGATTGATGTTTGAGATTGTAAGCATCCAGGCAAGGTCTTATTTTTATTGATTGTATGTAAGATTGCATGGGAGCCTTTTTGGCTGAAGAGCTCTAAATAAATAAGCATATTCCTGCCAGTATTGGGCTATGCCTCCTTATACCGTGGCATAGAACAGGCATGCCCAACTCCCAAGAGACTGCAATCTACTCCCAGCATAAAAAAAACTGGCCGTGATCTACCCATTGTCATTGGAGGGAGGAGGAGCGTTGTTGAGCTTTTTGGGGAGAGGATTGCACAGAGTTTGTAAGCTTTTCCCCCGTAACTTTTTGTACACAATAAGGATTCCGCAATCTATCAGGATCAGCCGGGGATCTACTGGTAGATCGCAATCTACTGGTTGGACATCCCTGGCATAGAAAATTCTTCAGCAAAGCATTAAAGTGACTGATCCAACTCCTGCTTGAGCAAAGCTTCATGATTATAACATTGGAAGTTTTTGTGTTCTCCTGGAGTTGCTGGGTTGATAAAACAGTGGGAGTTTAGTAAACATTTGTTTAAAATATACAGCCTGGAAGAACCCTGTTTAGCATCTTGATTAAGTATCAAGGTATGATAGGAAGTATTTTTTAATTCTACTCTTCCACCAACTTTCAACGCAGTTTACAGATCAATAATAATAATAAAAAGCAATCCCTCAGGCATGCAATATGAAGGACATCACATGAAAGAAAAGCAGAGAGAAGGAAAAAAGCAATCTCCAGCGCCTATCATAGAATCACAGAATCATAGAGTTGGAAGAGACCACAAGAGCCATCGAGTCCAACCCCCTGCCAAGCAGGAAACACCATCAGAGCACTCCTGACATATGGTTGTCAAGCCTCTGCTTAAAGACCTCCAAAGTAGGAGACTCCACCACACTCCTTGGCAGCAAATTCCACTGTCGAACAGCTCTTACTGTCAGGAGGTTCTTCCTAATGTTTAGGTGGAATCTTCTTTCTTGTAGTTTGAATCCATTGCTCCATGTTCGCTTCTCTGGAGCAGCAGAAAACAACCTTTCTCCCTCCTCTATGTGACATCCTTTTATATATTTGAACATGGCTATCATATCACCCCTTAACCTCCTCTTCTCCAGGCTAAACATGCCCAGCTTCCTTAGCCGTTCCTCATAAGGCATCGTTTCCAGGCCTTTGACCATTTTGGTTTCCCTCCTCTGGACATGTTCCAGTTTGTCAGTGTCCTTCTTGAACTGTGGTGCCCAGAACTGGACAGAGTACTCCAGGTGAGGTCTGACCAGAGCAGAATACAGTGGCACTATTACTTCCCTTGATCTAGATGCTATACTCCAATTGATGCAGCCCAGAATTGCATTGGCTTTTTTAGCTGCCGCGTCACACTGTTGGCTCATGTCAAGTTTGTGGTCAACCAAGACTCCTAGATCCTTTTCACATGTACTGCTCTCAAGCCAGGTGTCCCCCATCTTGTATTTGTGCCTCTCATTTTTTTTGCCCAAGTGCAATACTTTACATTTCTCCCTGTTAAAGTTCATCTTGTTTGTTTTGGCCCAGTTCTCTAATCTGTCAAGGTCGTTTTGAAGTGTGATCCTGCCCTCTGGGGTGTTAGCCACCACTCCCAGTTTGGTGTCATCTGCAAATTTGATCAGGATGCCCTTGAGTCCATTATCCAAGTTGTTGATAGAGATGTTGAATAAGACCAGGCCCAAGACAGAACCCTGTGGCACCCCACTAGTCACTCTTCTCCAGGATGAAGAGGAACCATTGATGAGCACCCTTTGGGTTCGGTCAGTCAGCCTGTTACAAATCCACTGAGTGGTAGCATAGTCAAGACCGCATTTTACCAGCTTCTTTACAAGAATATCATGGGGCACCTCGTCAAATGCCTTGCTGAAATCAAGGTAGGCTACACCCACTGCGTTCCCTTCATCTACCAGGCTTGTAATTCTGTCAAAAAAAGAGATCAGGTTAGTCTGACATGACTTATTTTTCAGATAAGTTCTTTGAATAACCAGCTGGGATGGAAACAATTCAGCTAGCCTGATTGAATGGCTTCTGCTCAGTGGGCAGTGGAAAGCATTATACAGTTTCGAATCACATCTTGACTTTCACAGGTACAAACCAAGTAAATGGTGCTGTTTCCTGCCCACCTGCTTCAGTGTGTACCATCCTCCTCTACCCCTATCCCCCCTTCCCCTGCATTCAGATTATATGCCTATGTGAAGGTCTGTGCACACACAAAGGATTATGGACAATGTTTCTCTGCATCCAAGGTAAACTGCATTCCGGGTAGGCAGATAATGGGGCATTGCTTTGAAATGCTCCCGTCAACTCGCATCCTTCAATGGCAAGTAGCTCTGTTCTTTCTCTGGCCATGTTTAAAAAGGCAGCTTCCCATTGGAGATCCTGAGAGATACAAAGGAAGGGGCTGACGGCATTGGGTTGGCATCTGTCTGTGGCAGGAGAAGAAGAAGAAGAGGAGGAGGAGGAGGAGGAGTTTGGATTTGATATCCCGCCTTTCACTCCCTTTAAGGAGTCTCAAAGCGGCTAACATTCTCCTTTCCCTTCCTCTCCCACAACAAACACTCTGTGAGGTGAGTGGGGCTGAGAGACTTCAAAGAAGTGTGACTAGCCAAGGTCACCCAGCAGCTGCATGTGGAGGAGCGGAGACGCGAACCCGGTTCCCCAGATTACGAGACTACCACTCTTAACCACTACACCACATTGCAGGAGTGTGGAACTTGTGGCTTTCCAGATGGGTGTTGGACTTCCACCCCCTTCAGCCTTCACTATTGACCATGCTGGTTGGAGCTGATGGGAGATGCAGTTCAACAACATTTGGAGGGCTAAAGGTTCCCTGCCCCTGGCGTAAGGCATTCCTGAAAATGAGCCTATTGTTATTTCATAGAATTGGAAGGGACCATGAGGGTCATCTAGTCCAACAGCCTACAATGCAGGAATCTTCCACCCAACATGGGGCTCAAATTCCACAACCCTGAGATTTAGTCTCATGCAGGGCTTAATGTGGGAGGCAGGGGGGCCAGAGCCCAGGGCACATAATTTTAAGCGGCATGAATGAGGCGCCCCCATGCAGGAATCCTCGTACTGCCCTGTATGCCGCTACTCTAGCCCAAGTTAAGCAAACTTAAGCCCCATTGTAATAAATGTGTTACAACTCTTTATCTTAGCTTGGTTTGGGATTTAATTTTACATCCAGTTGTACATGATTGATTTGCGTGTAGGCCTAAAGCCATTTGTTAAAAAGCTTGTGCAGTCTGGTTGGCAGAAACAAACATCACTTTGTTAGTGTTTGCATCACTACTTTAACTAAAGTTCCATGTGCACAGAAACCAACAAAGTCTAGCTTAACATCTGCATCCATCTGGGAGCAATATTATGGTACTGTTTCTACAAACAGTTGTGCCATTGAAATTAATGTAAAACAAGCTTCCACTATTGTTGAATAAATATTGTAAACCTCTCCTTATGTTAAATAAACGTAAGCCTCTACTTATGATAGATTAATCTAAGTTTATATTGGATTGGTGGAACTGGCATAACTAGCACAATCATCGAAAAGTCCTGGCTAAGAGATGGGTCTGAGGCAATGAATAATCTAATTAAATACAATTGCCCAAAATTTATACAGTATTACAGATACAGCACAAATCACCCACCTCTTAACAGCCCTTAAAGCCTGCAAAACTGTAGGATATGTTACTAGATCATTGGTTAGCATGTGCTTGTTCTTTATAAATAGTGTCTAATTAGCCGAGATAATGAATTCAGTCCATTCAGCAAAATACTTCTGTTTCGGCTTGCAGATTTAAATTTAACCCTCCCCCCCACACACATATCCAGTGCTTTAGGGAGCAGCTATAGATTGTCCATTATGATTTTAACAAACAGACAACATGTTTCTTGTCTTCTGTTGAATCCCAAAAGCAACCTTTGTCAGTAAGATGCGTAACAAATCAACTTGTGTACAGCTGCAGAGCATTTGCTTCAAGGATACTGATGCTGGCAAAACTTGCAACTTCTGCCCATGTGGTAAGGCTAGAATTTGTGGAGGTGCATAATATTAGAATGAACACACACCCTGATGGGGCAGGCATTGGTAGCCAGCACATAACCATTTCATCAACATCAAAGCATTTATGGAAGTCACTGACATTGCAGGGAGCAACCACTGCACAATTGCAATCACACCGCTCCAGAGAGCATCAGAATTGGGTGATAGTCGCTTTCTATACAAGTTTTCATTCAGGCACCCTTTCAGTAAGTGCATGCATTGGGGGAAAATAATAAAGCATGCTTTGGAATAATTAGGGTGTCAACCTGGAAATAACAAAAAAAAATGCTAATGTCCTTGTATTTCTAGATCCACAAGTAGTTGTTTAATTTCTTCAGGAGCATGAGCATTTGTTTAAAAAAAGAAGAGAGAGGAAACATGAAATGTTTAATGCATAAGTAGTGTCAAAATGTGAGAGAGACATAAGCCTTCATGGCATTATGTAGTTCTTAATATTTTGTATGTTTTCTCACTAATAGAAAGACTTCTGCAGCTTAAAAATACCTTATTGTCTGAGCCAAATGGGTGTTTACTGATTTGGCTTTGCAGTACCACTTAGTAATTGTCATGCTGAATCTATTTTGTATTCATGTGGGTGACATATGTTGTTGTTGCTGTTTAATAGAAATTCC
Source organism: Podarcis vaucheri (assembly GCF_965113315.1). Classification (NCBI taxonomy): domain Eukaryota; kingdom Metazoa; phylum Chordata; class Lepidosauria; order Squamata; family Lacertidae; genus Podarcis; species Podarcis vaucheri. The sequence goes on along the minus strand of NC_138767.1, from coordinate 27,369,366 downwards.
ACAATTACCCTAAACTCTGATTGTATTTCAGAACATTTCATATACTATAGATACCATTTCTAAAAGGTATTACCATCCTCATAATGCAATCCTATACATACTGGATGTTAGTTCCAGCCTCAGAACCCAGTACAGTGGTACCTCGGGTTAAGAACTTAATTCGTTCCGGAGGTCCGTTCTTAACCTGAAACTGTTCTTAACCTGAGGTACCACTTTAGCTAATGGGGCCTCCCGCTGCTCCGCGCCACCGCCGCACAATTTCTGTTCTCATCCTGAAGCAAAGTTCTTAACCTGAGGTACTACTTCTGGGTTAGTGGAGTTTGTAACCTGAAGCGTCTGTAACCTGAAGCATCTGTAACCCGAGGTACCACTGTACTGTATACATGTGAACAGCTCTGAGAGTGCGCCTCTCTCTCTCTCTCTCTCTCATTGAATAGTGAGGTAAAATGCCAGTAAGAATGAATGAATACTGGTTTGCAACATCGATTGGTAAACACAGATGCCAGTAGGGATGGATAATTTTTTGGCCAGACCTGGATTGTGGTGCGCAACACAGAATCTCCATCTGACATCTCTCAGATCACCAATTTTAAGCTTTACTCCTGTGCATTGAACCATGTGGCACTTACTTCCATGTAAACAAACATAGGCCTGTGCTTCATGGTACTCTGTGCACTCCAGGTCCTGACTTTGTAGCATATATGCATTTTACATTTTTCTCCTTTGTCTAAAATCTCTCTCTCTCTCTCTCTCTCTCTCTCTCATTCTCTCATTCAGGTATCAAATCCATACTGGTCTTCAGCATTCAGTCATAAGGCCCACTCAGCCTAACTGTTTACCGCTGGATAATGTGACACTACCTCAGAAGCTGAAGGAAGCTGGCTACTCCACCCACATGGTTGGCAAATGGCACTTGGGCTTCTACCGCAAGGAATGCATGCCAACACAGCGAGGGTTTGATACCTTTTTTGGCTCTCTCTTGGGCAGCGGCGATTATTACACTCATTACAAATGCGACAGTCCTCGGATGTGTGGCTACGACTTGTATGAGAATGACAATGCTGCATGGGATCATGACAATGGCATGTACTCGACGCAGATGTACACGCAAAGAGTGCAACAAATCTTAGCCTCCCATAACCCCAGGAAACCCATATTTTTGTACATTGCATACCAAGCTGTCCATTCTCCACTTCAGGCACCAGGCAAGTATTACGAGCGTTACCGATCGATAAATAATATAAACCGACGTAGGTATGCTGCTATGCTGGCATGCTTGGATGAAGCTATCAACAATGTGACTTTTGCATTAAAGAGGTACGGTTATTATAACAATAGCATTATCATTTACTCATCTGACAATGGAGGGCAGCCCACAGCCGGTGGAAATAACTGGCCTCTCAGAGGAAGCAAGGGGACATACTGGGAAGGAGGGATCCGAGCAGTTGGCTTTGTTCATAGCCCTCTGCTTAAAAACAAGGGGTGTGTGTGCAAAGAGCTCATCCACATAACAGACTGGTTCCCTACTCTAATCATGTTAGCTGAAGGGCAGATTGATGAGGACACCGAACTGGATGGCTATGACGTGTGGGAGACCATAAGTGAAGGCCGACGGTCTCCAAGGATGGATATTTTGCACAACATTGATCCTATCTACACCAAAGCCAAAAACGGTTCCTGGGCAGCTGGCTTTGGGCTATGGAACACAGCGATTCAGTCAGCGATCCGTGTGAACCACTGGAAACTATTGACGGGGAACCCAGGATACAGCGACTGGGTCCCTCCGCAGTCGTTCAGTAATGTTGGCCCTAGTCGCTGGCACAACGAACGAGTTTCATGGACCGCTGGGAAAACCGTGTGGCTGTTCAACATCACAGCTGACCCATATGAGCGAGTGGACCTTTCCAGTAAGTACCCAGAGGTGGTAAAGCAGCTGTTGCGTAGGCTTTCGCAGTTCAACAAGACTGCTGTCCCCGTCCGATACCCACCTAAGGACCCCAGGAGTAACCCCAATTTTAATGGAGGCGTTTGGGGCCCATGGTTCAAGGAGAATGAGAAGAAGAAGAAACCCAGCAAAAACAAAGCAGACACTAAGCAAAATAAAAATAAAAACAAGAAGAAACCTGACAGAAGAAAAGGACATTCCCTAAGGTGCTTTGCAGGTGGATAGTTTCAGTGGTTCCCTAAGGAGCTTTGCAATGGTTTCTTATGCTGCAATCCTAAGCATACATACTGAGAAAGACTACCGAATGTAGTGGTAGCTAAACGTCCAGGTAACTGTTTAGGCTCAAGAGTCCATTGCTAAACCAGAGCAAAACAGTCCCCAAAATTCATAATTTGCAGACATACCAACACAGTAGAAGTGCCATTTTTCTTTGGTCTTATGTTGTAACAACAGAGACATATGTCAGATGCAGTTGCCCTCACTACCTTATCTTCCATACAGTGGAGGGTTACTCACACATTATTGCTCACACCATAGGGGAAAAGGCTACAGCTCAGTGGTAGAGCAAAGGTGTTGCATGCAGAAGATTCTCTGTTCAACGCCCAGCCACTCCAGGTAGGGCTGGGAGACTCTCCTATCTTAAAACCATGGAGATCTGCTGCCACTCAGTGCTGAAAATTCTGAGCTAGGTGGACCAAAGATCTGACTTGGTATAATGCAACTCCCTGTGGTCTTATGCTGTCTCTGTACCCTACTTTTGTAGAACACATGGTGATATGTGTTCGAATGCACCTGTTTATTTTAACAACCATGTAAAAAGCCAAACTGGTAAAATATTCTCCATTGCTGGGAGAAACTAAAGACCAAAAAAGGGATAAAACATTAAAATGAGTTGCCCTCTTATGTTATCTTGATGAAGCACAGCCAGCCATTAAGCTACCAGAAATAGCCTGAATAACTTGTGAAAAAGCTGCTTCTAATTAAATTTTGCCTAGCTTTCAACTGGAAAGGATTTTTTCCTTCCCAGAATGTGCCAGGCTACAATTCCTTCCAATAAAAACAAGCTATGCACACACATACAAAACTGCTAATACATGGTTATAATTACAGAAAGATGTAGAGTTATAGATTGAAACTCTTTGCTGGATTATGTGTGCACAATCCCATACAATATATACACAGAATTGTGCACAGAATTGCAGCCTTATAAAGGTATTCACCAGCAGTGCTTGGTAGATTGCATACCAACTGTCTGAATCCAAAAGGCTGTGTGCACTCCAGCACATATGAAGCTTCAGATAAGTAGGCTTTCTCTATTCACTTTAATAAGTGATTTGTGTGCAGTAAGGTGGCCAGACTTCAACCATGAAGCATATATCAAAAGAAGGTCTTACTGACTTAGCAAGAGGTTGCTTATATGTATGGATTGTAGCCAGCGGCAGAAAGAGCCAGGCATGCAGCCCGGTCCCATTGTTGATTGGAGAAGGCAAAGATCCATGAACACAAGCCGTTCTGCAGCTGATAATGAGAAGAAGCTCATTCAGGATGTCCAACTGGTGAATGGATGGGCATAGTCTAAATATGGTTCACAGCTTCCTCTGTTGAAGAGAGAGAGGTCAGAAAATAGTTTTTGGCAAATGCCTTACCCCAGAGGTTTTCAACCTTTTTGAGTCCACGGCTCCCTTGGTCAACTACATTCTTTCTGCGGCACCCCTGTGGGGCTTAGGAGCCCAGTTATGTCACCCTTTTTTGATCACCCTCCCTTGTGGAGTATTCCCTCAGACTCCTCTGTTCTCCCCTCTCCTTGGGAGTCCTCTGGGCAGCCACAGCTACCCCAAATAGAGTTGCCTACTAACACTGCCTCACAGGGGCCTAGCCAGCCAGAGACACCATTTGCCTGGATAGCTTGTAACCGAGGCTGCTGCAATAAACAGCTGTGTTAGCCTTTGGGAAGCAGAGATGCAAGAGGGCATCAGAGCCCAGGGTGCCACAGCACACTGCTTGAAAACCACTGCCTTAGCCACACTATGTAGACCTCAACACCTGTAGTAGAAAACAAGATAAGGATTTTCACTTTCCATTCCAGACTTCAGAACTTCCCATTCAGGGTGCTGATGTAAGGCCAGCTCCCACTATTCCAAAGAGAGGAAACCTGTGACCCTCTTGATGATATTGGACTGCAGTTCCCATCATCCCTGAACTTCATTGTCCATGCTGGCTGGGCCTAATGGAAGTGGATCTGCCACAACATCTGGAGGGCCATAGGTTCCCCACCCTTTCACTATTCACTAGTCCATGGGTAGTCTCACCCTGAAACAACAGTCTGTAGTAGGTCCTGTTTGTGAAGGAAGCTAAGCAAGGGAAGAAGAGGCCTGAGACAAGGGGAGAACAGTAACAACTGTGACAGGTTGGTAACTTGGCAGCATTAGCAAGGTGAACAAGTGGAAAACTTCAGCTTGTAATACATACATAATTTATTTTGAGGTGCAGCCCACCAATGACTTTTTGCTCCCATAGTTTTCCTGTGGATCATTTGTTAGTCCACTGTTATTCCTAGGACAATGTTGTTTCATGTAGCAATAATCTGCAAGTACTGTAAAATCAGAAGTAACTGTAAGAGGGGGAGTTATCTGGGTGCATTCTTCCATTCTGTGTTTTGTCTGCAAGCATGTTAAAGTGGTTATCTGGCTGTGTAGTCACACACTTTTCTTTATGGAAGCAAAACTCTTGGATGTTTAAAGAAGAGGGAGGAAGGGGGAATGGAAAAAGGGTAAACTCTAAACATTTTATTTATGTATCTATTAAAAATAGTTTATTTTTATGGTGATAATCAGAATAGCCTCTGTTGTCTTTTTTTGTAAAAGTTTTTTTTAAAACAACAACAACCCAGTTTTCAGATTTTGAAATGGTTTTGCAACTTTTATATGAAAATGGAAATTGGACTTTTTGCTTTGGGCAGACACTTATCTCCACCTTACCCTGGTCAGTAGAAACCTTCACCATTATCCTCACAAAGCAGGTGAAGACGAGAAGATGGTTAGAAAGCCAATTGCCTCTGTTCCTTAATTGTGGTTGGTACTAAATCACTGGTAAATGAATATTTTACTGTTTTCACAAAAATGAATCTATAAACAACATTTGATAAAGCAATTTCTAACTCATTAACCACTCTTGCTATATTGCGTCCAGGACTTTCAGTAGGGACTGTGATTGCAAGGGCACAAGAGAAAGATATTCTTGGGGGTTGGATCTCAAATTAACCCCCATTCCTTTCTTTCGGACACCTTGTGAGAGGGTAGGATCAGGTCTGGAAAAGATGAACTAGTCACACTAGTCTGGTAACACCAACACATATGCATATACCTTGCACAGGTAAGAAATACTATCTCTGCAAAGTTTCCATTCAAGGTACAAAAAGTCGTATTCTTGCACTGGGCCTCTAGATCCAAGGGTTCTGGAACTCTCTCCATTATCAACACTGCACAGCAGTGTAAAAAGAATGAGAGAACAATGAGATGAAAGACCACAAGACGATGAGTTCGTACTCTACAAGCTGAAGCCTGGAACCGATAAATCCTGTTTATCCAATTAGTGTGTTCTGCAACAGTCACCAGCAAAATAAACTATACAGCCTACTGCATTTATTTGAAACCTAATGCTAAAATAAATTTCTGCAGATCACCATTCTTTAATATACAATTAAGAACAGACCCAGTCTGGTGTAATTGACACAGTTTTTTGCTGTGGAAGACTTAGGTTCATATCTTTGCTCAGAAACAAAGCACACTAGGCAAACTTTGGCTAGGCTAAGCTCTTTCGGCCTAATCAATATCACCATGTTGCCATGAGAATAAAATGAGCATACGCCACCTTGGAGGAAAGCCAGGAGATAAATTAGATGTATAGTCTCCTGTGTCTTAACAGCTAGAGGAGTGTAACAAGTTCATGGTGCCTCAAGACACATTAGATCATGTTAAGTGCATACATAAATTTTGCCTTGAACAATTAAAAAGGATTAAAGCATTCTGTTGCCCTAGCACAACGTATACATTTTAAAAAGGAAACAGACTTTTTGTGGTCAGGGATAGCAGGGAAATTCCTTGAAAAGAGTGGCATGAGCAAAGGATTAACAGGAAAGTGTATAAACACCCTTCAAGCAATTCAGGATGAATGCTCAATAAACAGGTCATCTGGCGAAACCTTAGGTAAAGGTTTTCAGATCACTGCATCTCCATGGGAGGAATTGTTTGTCTTCTGCATTTCTGCTTGTCTAATAGGTTCTTTGACAACACAAGTCCTGCCAGAAAAAATAGGCAGCCCTTTATGAGTTAAATTGACTCACCTCCGGCTCTAAATGGATTAGAAAAGACCTGGTTGAAGAGCATTACCTCGAAAAAGATGTTGTAGAGCTGGAAAAGGTTCAGAAAAGGGCAACCAAGATTATCAAGCAGATGAGAAGGAAAAGGTTGCAGCATGTGAGTCGTTTTCGTTTGGATGAAAGGTGAGTAAGTTGACAGGATAGAAACTTATAATTATGCATGGTTTGGAGAAAGTGAAGAGTTTTTTCTCAATAGTGCTAGAACGCATGAGCATTCAGTGAAGCTGCATGTTAGAAGATGCAGAGCAGATGAAAGAAAGTACATGGTGCATTGCTAAACTGTGGAACTCGCTCCCACTGGAGGCAGTGATGGCAACCAATTTGCATGGCAATTTGCAAGAGAATTAGATTCATGCAGGATAGGGGGCTATCGATGGCAACTAGCCATGATGGCTCTGCTCTGCCTCGGTGTTCAGAGGTAGTAATGTTTCTGAATGCCAGTGTATGGGAATCACAGCGGGGGATGAGTGCTGTTGTGCTTTGGTCCTGCTTACGGGTTTCCCGCAGGCATCCAATAGGCCACCTTGAGAACAGGATGCTGAGTGAGATGAGCAGCTCAAATTCAACCGCAATGCGTGGCTAACAAGTATTATTAATGTATTATTAATGATTAGATCATAATCCAAAATTTACAAATCATAAACTTCCACATATAATGTATGTATAAGTCCATAAACAAGAAATGGCAAACGTAATAAATATCAGGGAACACCACAACGAAGGCAGGATGAATTTCAATAGATAATGTCCAACAATATTGTAGTGGTGGGTGCGCCAACGTGTAGACAGAGGCGTAGGAAGGTCAGGTGGTACCCGGTGCGGAAAATTTATTGTCACCCCCTCCCCCCTCAATTGATTTTTATTTATTTTTTTGTCTGCAAAAATGGTTTTGCTTTATTTCATATTTTCTTACAAAGGAATGTGGATTCTAGGCCTCTGATAACAAGTAGGTGACTATAGACAGTTACTTAAATCAACAGGATGGATTGTGTTTTGGCTTGTGTTATTTTATTTATATTTATTGTTTATTTATTTAATAAAAATTATTTTAAGAAACCTGCAAGTGGTTTACCAAAACAAAAAACAAAAAGACACCACAGCAGTAAAATCAAGAAAAAATAACAATCCTACCTTAAAACATACAAAAGCTGAAATATTAAGATTGAAATTACTTCAACTTCCTAAGCATCTAGGTATGCTTGCCTAAAGAAGAATGCTTTTAGCAGGTGCCTGAAAAGAGTCTAGCAAAGGCACGCACTTTGCTGCACTAGGCGGGGAGTTCCCAAGTGCAGGTGCTGTCACAGTAAACAATGGAGTACAGATATTATGTGGAACCTGTAGTAGTGCTTGAAACTACTGAAGGGGAGGTTTTATTTATTGTGATTTTACCATGCTCTGTATTATCTAATCTACCCGGCCTAGTCTCATTTTCTTCACATAGGCAGACTTTCCAGGACCCAGGAAGCCGAGCGGAGGGTAGGGCAGTAGGGCGGTTCATAAAAACTTTTCTTTAAAAAAAAGAAAGCCTGCTCCAAAGGTCTTCTCTTACTAAACAAGGGATTATATAGCTATATCTGAAATTTCATGCATATCAGTTAATATCGTGACCTTGCTTCACTGAATTGAAATTTCAGCCTTCACAACATAGGAAAACAGCTATTTTTGTGGAGGAAGGTCAAGATATTAACTGATATGCATAAAATTTCAGATATAGCTATATAATCCCTAGTGTAGTAAGAGAAGACCTTTGGAGCAGGCATTTTTTTAAAAAAAAAAATGTTTTTTTTTATGAACGGCCCTAGTAGGGCAGTAATTATTCCTTGATAATTTGTCACCCTCCTCCATGATGGTACATGGCGCGGCCCGCCCCTCCCCCTTTCCACGCCCCTGCGTGTAGAATGCAGTAATGAACAGCAAACAGAACTGGAACAGAACAGTGTTTATGGGATAAGTCAACTGTTTCAAGGATGAATCTTCATCAGCAAATAAATTCCAAATGAATTGTCCATTCAGGTACATATAATTATAGATCAATGCTTTTCTTATATTCATATTGCATCACCTTTTCTCTGGCTGAAGCTGCAAAAGACCAGTGAACTCAAGAGCAAAAAGCTCTTTAGACAAACAGATTAATAAGGATAAGCCTAGAGAGGCAGACTTACTCTCCAGAAAAGAACTGCTGGCCTTTGAACTTGAGATGACTTCACCAGGTTGTATTACAGGACTGTGTAGGCAACCAAACAGAACTATGGTTGAATGTAGATAGATGTATAGATAGATGGACAGGCGTAGTTATTTTTTTTTTTTAAATGAGAATTCAAAGGCTCTATCATTGGCTAGCAACATGGTAGAGATACCATCTCTCACAAGATAATTAGATATCTAAAAACAGTCTATCGGATGAGGAAAAGCTCAAGTTGTTTTCAAACATGATATCAGGGAAAGTTGGTGCTTGAGTTCAAGGCTTAAATTAAACCCAACCCTTAGCCCTCAAGCCTAATTTTAACATGAAAAATCAACCCCGAAGTGTGTAATGAGATTAATGCATACATATAGGAATATCCTACAGATGAGAAACTAGAGCAACCTTTCCAGACATTGCTCATCAAGGATATACACAATCATAGAATGCCATTCTGACCAATGGAATCAATGTGTTCAATTAGGCTGCAAAAACAATAGAAGGCTGGGTTTCTGCATCTCACTGCGGCGAAGTCCCTGTGCAATTGTGCACACTCAACTAAAATGTGTGGTCAGGTGTGGCTTCTATGCTGTTTCCGCTCTGGCATTTTCCTCTAATTGTTTCTTTTTTTGTATGTAGGAATGCTTTGTGTAGGTTTTCAAACCTACATTTTGTTACAAACTGCAATCTGGAACATTTTAAAATCTGCCCAGAGTTTTTACATTTTTATCCATGCAAATCTGCGCCCGATACGGACATAGGAAAACAAAAGGATTACATTTGTTTGCACTGAATTGCATGTATATAAATGTGTCTCAAATGAATCTGGATTTGATTAAGTCACCAAACTGATGAAATAAGCCTGCGAAACTGAATATAGCCTTCATAGTGCCAGACTCTTTTCTCAATGCTGCAAATCACTCTGATTTTAATGTGCAAATATTGCAGCATGAAGCCTTTAAAACGTTCATGTTTATCCAGGCATTTGATAACTGAAATATACTGCTTCTGGCAACCTTGACATTATTAGGTGTGTGATTCTTTTGAAATGTTTTTAGTTGTTAACTGTTTTAGGTATTTTTTAAATTTTAGTTTTTGATTGGGTCGTTTTAACGTTTTGGTGTTTGCCACCCTGGAGTCATTTGCAAGGAAGAGCTGGATAGATGTTGTCATTGTCATGGTAGTTTTATTTCCCTATTAGCTCCTTATAACCAGGTCTTGGGCTGATTGAACATTGTATGGCCTCTTAAAAGTGTTTGTGGGTAGGGGAGTTATTGAGAATGATGATGATGATTGTGTTCTCATTTTGTATTTTGATGTTTTGAATTGTCCTATGATCTTCAGAGGAAAGGCAGTATGCAAATTAAGCAAGCAAACAAACAAACAAACAGCTTAAAAGACAAACAAACCCCACTCTGTCCCAAGTACCGTATTTTTCGCTCTATAAGACGCACCAGACCACAACACGCACCTAGTTTTTGGAGGAGGAAAACAAACAAACAAAATTCTGAATCTCAGAAGCCAGAACAGCAAGAGGGATCGCTGCGCAGTGAAAGCAGCAATTCCTCTTGCTGTTCTGGCTTCTGGGATAGCTGCGCAGCCTGCATTCGCTCCATAAGACACACACACATTTCCCCTTACTTTTTAGGAAGGAAAAAGTGATTCTTATCGAGCAAAAAATACGATACCCTTTTTTGTAACAGGCTTCTGGATATTTGGGTGAAGCCAGTGAAGAAAGGGTTAACATGTTTCCTCCCCATCCTACCCTCCATCACTCGAAGTCTAACATCCTAAAGCTTCTCTTTTTTGGGGGGGGGAACAACATTTGGGGCTTTGCTATATGTAACATGCAGATTCTTCTGCAGTGCATAGGGATTGTGGGATAAACATTTTGTAGGAGTGGACAAACTAAAATGTGCTCCATTTTAATTGTACAGGGACATTTAGAGATAACGGTCATCAAGAAGGCAAAGCAGGAATGCTGTCAAATGATTATCATGTGATTTCTATCGTTTACAAGGATTATAATGGTCATTACCTTGCACATTCTGCAAAGAGGACAAGTTCTCAAATATTCTGTTGCATGTCAGCTTAATGTAGCAAATGTTCATTGCTTGGGCTTCTCATTTCCATAATTGTGTAGTTACACCTGATATGTCACTGCAGTAAAATTTGGAAGCATATACCTTTAAATTTTGGCTAGGAAATGCTCATTTCAGTAAATGTCATATGTGCAATCAACTTAAAATTATGCCAAACAGAAGGCATGCACAGACATTTGATGGTGGTTTCTAAACTTTGCTTAAAAGGTCATTCATTTGCATTCATTATAGATGTGCACGTAAGTATTTGTGTAGGGTTGTTGTTGTTAAGTAGCCCCGATACCTTGTTAGAAATAAAGTCTTAAAGATATGTGCTTTAGGAGCAGGCAAAGACTTTCCTCTTTTTTAAAAGAAACCATGCAGTCACCCATGTTTGCCAAAATCTTGTTCAGAGTAATTAATCTGTTCATCTAATCACAGCGAGTCTGAATGGTCTTGCTGCATTTGAAAATGCAGTTGAATTAAACCCCCTTACAAACCAATTTATTGGGCGCAGTAACAATGGTGTTTATCTTATGGGTGCTTAGTTTGATTCTTGATAGGATACAAGGAGATTATCCCCAAAGAATTGGAATTTGCTTTTCCTTTGGATTGGTTTTTCATTGCTGGGGGGGGGGCATGAAAGAGAAGGATGAAACAGTTGCCAAGCAATCATACTTTATGCTGCAGCACTGCTAAAACCTATTGCCTGATTCCCACACTACTGAATTTACCTATGTTTGGCCATCAAGTTTTCCTTCAAGGAAACGATGCTCAGTTGCTAGCTTTGGTGAATTACATGTGATCAAAACAGATTATTGTGACTTTAACATTTATTCATAAAAGCCTGGACAGCTCTCTGTGTTATACCTTTTCTCGTTTAAGAGTAAGTATTCATACGTCAGCTGGTGGATTGTTAATAAGTCTTGAAGATCTAAGTTGGTCCTGACTTCTGTGTGTGTCCTTCTTTAGAAAAAGGTGACAGAAATAATTGTCATGTCTGGACCTTGATTGAGAGGGATCTTGTACATGGGTGTAGCTGGGGGGGGGCAGCTGCCCCCACCAAATCAAGCAAATAATAATAAAAGTACTTAACGAAAAATAGAAATAATCAGATTATTTGAAACTGAAATGCTCTCTGAGGTCATTTGGATGATGTTGTGGCGCATTCTAGCGATGCAACTGGACGATAGGTGTGGCTTCCATGAACTGACCAATCATGTTGCAGGTAGCTCTGTCATGCCGCCCCCCTCCCCAATCCTGGCTACGCCCATGATTTTGTACCAATAAAAGTCCCGAGGTAGACAGACCGGTGGCAAATGTGGGTTTTCCTATCGTGCTACTGGAAGGAGGGGAGAAGCTTCACTTGACAGATGTTTTCCCTTCTGGGCACCTCATAAAGACAGAGGAGTCCTCTTAAGGACTACATCCAGCTGCCTTAGATAAAGTGCTTTATGTAATCCTATTACGAATTCATGTTGAGCAGACATAAATAAATTAGGGTTTCCTGGCTGTTTTCATGTTTCTTTCTGTTTACAAGAATTTCGTTCTTACTAGAGATGAGGAGGAAGCCTTCTGAGCTCCAGTGTTTCTTCTTTCTTTGGTTCCTTTCAAATTATAGGTGTCTGTAGGCCCCCTGCAGATACGCCTGCATCTCCCTTTCCCCCCAAAGGTGAACTATAAAGAACAGAATACAATTGACTGTAAATTAACAGCTCTCTGTGCATGTTAACTAACGAAAAAGGAGAAAAGAACATTTATTATAATAAATAATAAATAAGAAGCTGACAGGTCATGGAAATGGAAAATGTTGACAGCGCTCTGTTCCAGTTAAGGCATCAGTCCGACTCCTAAATAGTCTGACTCCGTAAGGGAATAATCCTAACTGAACACAGAACAGTAGGGGGAAGTGTTAGGTCACAGCCAGGAAGTCTTGCAGAGATAGAAAACAACAACAAACCCAGAAGTGGATAAACAGGGAAATTGTTATTGGGTCTTTCCCTGCCATAGGTGATTAGAGATGAAGCAATGATTGACAGGCGATTGCAGGATTGCAAATTTTTATACCTCTGCTTATATAATGTGAAATTGCCGGTATAATATTGCAGACATAAGTTCTAGGCATCTGTGCATTGGGTTGCTTACCTTTCCTCTGCCCAATGTTCTGTAACTTTGCAACACTGCATGACAAGTGCAAATGTAAGAACATAAGAAAATCAATGACAAACCTAAACAGCATCTTAAAAAGCTGAGACATCACCTTGCCAACAAAGGTTTGTACAGTTAAAGTTATGGTTTTCCCAGTAGTGATGTATGGAAGTGAGAGCTGGACCATCAAGAAGGCTGATCGCTGAAGAATTGATGCTTTTGAATTATGGTGCTGGAGGAGACTCTTGAGAGTCCCATGGACTGCAAGAAGATCAAACCAATCCATTCTTAAGGAAATCAGCCCTGAGTGCTCACTGGAAGGACAGATCCTGAAGCTGAGACACCCATACTTTGGCCACCTCATGAGAAGAGAAGGCTCCCTGGAAAAGACCCTGATGTTGGGAAAGATTGAGGGCACAAGGAGAAGGGAACGACAGAGGTGGTTGGACAGTGTTCTTGAAGCTACGAACATGAGTTTGACCAAACTGCGGGAAGCAGTGGAAGACAGGAGTGCCTGGCGTGCTCTGGTCCACAGGGTCACGAAGAGTTGGACACGACTAGATGACTAAACAACAACAAGAAGAAGTAAAGTCTGCTGGATCAGACCAGTGGCCTATCTAGTCCAGCATTCTGCTCTGACATGGGCCAACCAGAAGACTGTGGGAAATGCACAAACAGGAGCTGAGCACACAGGCACTCTCTGCTCCTGTGTGTTTCAGAAGCATTGCTGCATCCAATTTTGAATGGCAGAGCATAGTCATCATGGCTCGTAGCCATTGGTAGTCCTCCACAAATGTAACATTGCACGCCAGAAAGGGCAACATTCATTCATTCAGTTAGATAATTGCTGTACCACTTAACATTTCTGGGGGCGGGGGGCGGGATCTCGTAAGTGGTTTGCAACCTACCTTAAAATATCACAAATGCAACATTGCAAAACATCATAACAGAACATTACAAATGAAAATCAAATACAAAAATAAAATCACATTTAAAGCAGCATAATTAGCAGCAAAACAGAATGGCCTCTTAAATGTCAGAAAACACTACAAGTTAATAAAAACAAATCCAATATAAATTCCACATGTTAAAGTAACATTAGTCGGCAAACCAAATTGCTAAAATGGAAGATGTGCCCACAGTAATGCTTGCCAAACACATGGCTAGCTCTTTCTGGCACGCAGACCTCACTCTGAGCCATTCCTACCAGCCATACCCACAGCATAATTAAATCTCCACATATATTAGCACATATTTATATATCTGTTCTTCTCCCATAGCTCCCTTGAGATGTTTCCAAAGCAAGTCACAACCATCCTCACTGCCAAATCCAGAAATAAACCATTTTTATTTTTATTTTTTAAAAAAACTCCTTGGCCTCTATGCTTGGACAATCCTGAAAGTGCCAATGTGGGTATTGTTCAGGACCTTAACATAAGCTGCAGACCTGTGCTATCTGCGTGCCTTTGGCTGAGGCTCGAAGTTACTGTGTTTGTCAAATCTGCTGGCCTGGGGCTAACGTGAAGTAAGAGAGGAAGCGCTTGCTTTACAGGAATGACACCACTAAACCTAGAGCACCCCCTGCTGCTTGAGTATAGGAATTTCACCCTTTTTAAAAATTATCCTACCACAGATAGATTGCTTGCTTTTTATAGGAAGGTATGTGGATATATTTTCCCAAGCAAAATAACTTATTTCTTAATTGCTATGCAATAATAAGTTGACCTTTGTTAATGTCTGTGTTATATTCTGTGCATCCCTCTGATGGGGATATAAATTGGTGTATATATATAATATATAATCTATATAATAAAGCATATAAATTGGTATCTATATAATACAGCACAGATAAATTATGCTTCATGCTGGACCGCACTGAATGAGGGCAGGCAACATAATGCTTTCACCTGGCCAAGACTCTCCTTTCTTTCACTCCAACAATGACAACTCAGCTTTGGTGAGATGAATAAATCCCATTGGACTTACATTGCCAACCAGATTATGAGTTCCCTTATGGCCAAATCCTTAAATCATCAATGGTGAGGAAGTATGTCTGGTTCTTATCGTCTTAGATTATTTGGTGGAGATCTCAAGAAGCTCATCTTCTATGGAGGAGCAGCAGTCTACCAGGGGATAATGGGAAATTTAGCTTTCTTTAGTACCCAAAGTCACTAGTACGTCGTCACAACATTCAGGGTGCCAGGAATGAAGGAGGCATTCAGTTTAAACCCTGAGCTGTAGAATAACTCCTGAGGGAAATGCTGCTTAATTTGCAATGGAGCCGGGCATTATAAACTGGACAAGTTCCTATTCCAAGCTTGGCTGTTATGAACCTAGGCGGA
This sequence comes from Podarcis vaucheri, assembly GCF_965113315.1. Classification (NCBI taxonomy): domain Eukaryota; kingdom Metazoa; phylum Chordata; class Lepidosauria; order Squamata; family Lacertidae; genus Podarcis; species Podarcis vaucheri. Next base: position 27,354,290 of record NC_138767.1, on the reverse strand, counting down.
ATTAAAATTTCATGCCAATGAAGGTTACACTGCACATCAAGATTGTCTCCCATGAATGACTTGTGGATGAGAAATCCCACTACCCCTTGTGTTTGTTTTGAGATTTCTGCAACTGTAGCACAGCATTAAGGATTAAAATGTGAGACGTTGGGGTCTGGACCTTTAAATAAATGGCTATAGGTTTGCTCACT